>NW_024070200.1:16886985-18086985 GCF_014754425.2 Oryx dammah
AGCCAACTTTTTCACTCTCCTCTTTCACTTTCATCAAGAGGCTTTTTAGTTCCTCTTCACTTTGTGCCATAAAGATGGTGCCATCTGCCTATCTGAGGTGATTGATATTTCTCCCGGCAATCTTGATTCCAGCTTGTGCTTCATCCAGCCCAGAGTTTCTCATGATGTATTCTGCATATAAGTTAAATAAGCAGGGTGACAATATACAGCCTTGACGCACTCCTTTTCCTCTTTGGAACCAGTCTGTGGTTCCATGTCCAGTTCTAACTGTTGCTTCCTGACCTGCATACAGATTTCTCAAGAGGCAGGTCAGGTGGTCTGGTATTCGCATCTCTCTCAGAATTTTCCACAGTTTATTGTGATCCACCCAGTCAAAGGCTTTGGCATAGTCAATAAAGCAGAAATAGATGTCTTTCTGGAACTCTCTTGCTTTTTCCATGATCCAGCGGATGTTGGCAATTTGATCTCTGGTTCCTCTGTCTTTTCTAAAACCAGCTTGAACATCAGGAAGTTCACGGTTCATGTATTGCTGAAGCCTGGCTTGGAGAATTTTGAGCATTACTTTACTAGCATGACTAAAATTATTCTTTTAGTGGTTCTTACTATATTTTCATTTAAAGAATTTCAAGTTTGAATATGTTATGACTGGAATACACATAATTTTATAAGTTTTATTATTTAAAAGTATATGAAAATGCATTCACCAAGTGTGAACTGTTGTTCTGTCTGAACTTTGGGATTAAGAATGATTTTTATTTTATCACTTATTTTTGCTGTAGTGGTAAGAACACTTTCATAGGTTAAAAAACACAATGTCTACCTATTTATCTTGTCTATAGAAGAATTGGGCTTTCCAGATGGCATTAGTGGTAACAAACCCATCTGGCAAGGCAGGAGATGTAAGAGATGTGGTTTCAATCCTTGGGTCCAGAAGATTCCCTGGAGTGAGGTATGGTAATCCACTGCAGTATTCTTGCCTGGAGAATCATCATGGACAGAGGAGCCTGGCGGGCGACCATCCATTAAGTCACATAGAATCAGACATGACTGAAGTGACTTAGCATATGGAAGCATTATGATATATCTTTAATAATTTTGAATATTTTCATTAATTATAAGATATTATTGCATGAAGAATAAATTTGAGATGTAATAGATTTGTTAAAGTGAACATGGATGAAATATACATTTTTTCAGGTTAAATAGAAGTAAAATAGATTACAAAATCAAATGTTAGAGAGCACCAGTCACAGTGCTACCTTTACAGAATTGGCAGGAATTGTTTCTGATATGGTAAATAATGTTTTAATAAATATGTTGCCTTAGAATTCTGCCTAATGCAAATGTTATCATGTCTTATGAAAAATGTGAATAGCTATTTCTATACAAAAAAAAGTCAGAGATTTGTCTGTAACTGAGAAAATATTAAATGAACTTGTGCCATATATGTGTCTCTGACCTACCCAAAACACAAAACACAATTAAACAAAACCCAAATATTGATAAGCCTATCAATTTACAAAAATTCTATAAATTGTATTCTATGGTATTCCAAAAACTCCTAAGTCATTAGTGCTGAAGCATGAACATGTGCTTTGAAACAGGAAATAGTAGTGTCTTTTCATCAATTAGGATTATAATTTTTATAGAACTGCATTATACAACTAGAATTTTAGTACAGTTTGGAATTGAAATATCACAGTTTCCGTTAAGACTGTGCTCAGGATGCTGGGCTAAATCTGGTAGTTCTTAAAAATGTATAATGAGTAAAATGTTTCAATTTGAACTTGAAAATTCACAACATATTTTATTGCCTCTTTACATGGAGCATCTCTGTTCAGCTCTGACTCCAAAGTCTGCCACTTTGCAGACAAACATTATCCAATTTCTGCAGCAAGTACTGTGGGGATGGTGCTTCTGTATAGGTCAAATATTGCTTCCACACAGTGGATATTTATAGCGTTCTGCTTTGCTGGAGAAACGCTGACATTGCAATACTATATTTAACTTGCGAGCTCAGATACCAGATTGGGTTGATAATATTAGTTCCAGCTTTTACATTTCACCTTTCTTCCTTCTTAGCCCATTTCTTTGTATCATTCTATATACCTATGTTCACACATGTCCTGTCTATCAATTCAGGGAAATAACTGTTCCCAATTTCTGTTTTCACACTTGAGCATGCACTTTACCTTGAGAGACACAAAATGAAAATAAAGTAAGTCGGACTATTTCTCTAAGCAAGCTGACAAAAATGCATAGTGTTCTTGTTTTTTTTTTTTACCCCTCTCAGAAAAAGCAGTACATGCAGTCATATGCTCATGTAAGTTCAAAAGCACTAAATACTGATCTAAATATGTAGAATCACTAGCACAAATCAGTGGAGCCACTTATCCCTAAAGGAAGTCTCTTACTGGCTCAAATAGCAACAGTCTAATTAGAGTATATGTAGATTTGGCATATATGGCATCTATGGTTAATTTCCAGAAGAAATATGCTACAAGTATCACTAATTAATAATAAATAACTAAAACAAATAACCATATCATTTTACTTGTCTGAATTTTAGTGTCCTTTCACGAATTTACACCTAACCACCCCAACAACCCTAAACCAAAACTTTCCATTGAGTATATATTATGGCCAATAAAAATAATTTTCAAGGTATATAAAGGTACCTTCTTGAACAAAGTTCATTTGAATAATATAAATATGAACTGAGATTGTCCTCATCATGAATATGAAAAAGTAATTAACTTAAATTTACAGCTGGCAGTTTGACTATCAACCTTAAATCGTCTCAGCTTGTTTTACCAAAAAAAGACTGAAATTTTCAAAACAGAAAGTTATTAGAATAGGCACAGTCAAACTTTCACCACAAAATGTGTGAAATTAAAAAATGAGGGTAAATCTTTGGAAAATTTAGTTACATAAGGATTTCTTAGCAAGGGCACAAGAAGCATGAGTAAATAAATTAATCAATCAATCAATAGTAAAGTTTTTAAAATTAAAATTGCATTTCATGACACTGTTGATAAAATGAAAAGGTAAAGTACAAACTTCACAAAACATCTACGAAGTCATCTGTTCAGAGTATATAAGTAACTCTTACAATTCAATGAGACAAAAATCTCAATAAAAAGGGAAAATTTTTGAACAGTTTATGAAAAAAAGATGTGGCTAAACTCACCAAACTACATTTACGTGAATTCAGTTTAAAGTAAAAAGAATGGCTAATGAGCACAGTAAAATTTCTAAGATAAGTAGGTTTCATGAAATGTAAATTTAAAGCTCAATGAGAAAGATTTACACGCAAAAGCATAGCTAAAATTTAAAAGGATGACAGTAGTAATTATTGGAAAGTATGGGAACATCTAGAACATTCATTCATTGTTGGAGAGATTCTAAATAGTATGACAGTTTCAGAAAACAGTTCATTCAACTGTTTCTTATAAAGCTTAACAGACCAGAGAATCCAGTCAATTGATTTTTGATAGAATTCCAATGTAGTCCAAGGCACTTTGTACTTTTAATAAATGGTGCTGGAACAGTTGTATATGACTATGGGAAAAATGATGCACAAACCTTAGTTAACATCCTACAAAAATTAAATAGAAATGAAACATAGTCCTTATGTGAAATAAAACACAAAATGTTTGAAATTTAAAAATGATGGCAAACCTTTGCAATTTTCAGTTAGATAAGGATTTCTTAGCAAGGCCCAACAACTATAAGTGAATAAATGAATTCAATCAATAATAAAAATTTTAATGTATTTACCAAAAAACCTACAAGTTCAGTTCAGTTTAGTGATTCAGTGATTCAGTGTCCAACTCTTGGAAACCCATGGACCGCAGCATGCCAGGCCTCCCTGTCCATCACCAACTCCTGAAGTTTACTCAAACTCATGTCCATTGAGTCAGTGATGCCATCCAACCATCTCATCCTCTGTCACCACCTTCTCCTCCTACCTTCAATCTTTCCCAATGTAAGGGTCTTTTCAAATGAGTTAGCTCTTCAAATTAGGTAGCCAAAGTATTGGAGTTTCAGCTTCAATATCAGTCCTTCCAATAAATATTCAGGACTGATTTCTTTTAGGATGGACTTGTTGGATCTCCTGAAGTCCAGGGGACTTGTAAGAGTCTTTTCCAACACCACCGTTCAAAAGCTTTAATTCTTCAGTGCTCAGCTTTCTTTATAGTGCAACTCTCACATCCATACATGACTATAGGAAAAAACATAGTATTGATAGATGGGCATTTGTGGTCCAAGTAATGTCTCTGCTTTTTAATATGCTGTCTAGGTTGGTCATAACTTTTCTTCCAAGGAGAGAGTGTCTTTTAATTTCATGGAAGCAGTCACCATCTGCAGTGATTTTGGAGCCCAAAATATAGTCTGCCACTGTTTCCACTGTTTCTCCATCTATTTGCCATGAAGTGATGGCACCAGATGCCATGATCTTTGTTTTCTGAATGTTAAGCTTCAAGCTAACTTTTTCACTCTCCTTCATTCACTTTCATCAAGAGGCTCTTCAGTTCCTCTTCACTTTCTGCCACAAGAGTGGTGTCATTTGCATGTATGAAGTTATTGATATTTCTCTCAGCAATCTTGGTTCCAGCTTGTGCTTCTTCCAGCCAAGCGTTTCTCATGATGTACTCTGCATAGAAGTTAAATAAGCAGGGTCACAGTAAAGAGCTTTGACGTACTATTTTTCCTATTTGGAACCAGTTTGTTGTTCTATGTCCAGTTCTAACTGTTGCTTCCTGACCTGCATACAGATTTCTCAAGAGACAGGTCAGGTGTTTTGGTATTCCCATCTCTTTCAGAATTTTCCACAGTTTATTGTAGTTCATACAGTCAAAGGCTTTGGCATAGTCCATAAAGTAGAAATAGATGTTTCTCTGGAACTCTTTTGCTTTTTCCGTTATCCAGCAGATGTTGGCAATTTGATCTCTGGTTCCTCTGCCTTTTCTAAAACCAGCTTGAACATTTGGAAGTTCACGGTTCATGTATTGCTGAAGCCTGGCTTGGAGAATTTTGAGCATTACTTTACTAGCGTATGAGATTAATTCACTTGTGCGGTAGTTTGAGCATTCTTTGGCATTGCCTTTCTTTGGGATTGGAATGAAGACACCTTTTCTAGTCCTGTGGCCACTGCTGATTTTCCCAAATTTGCTGACACATTGAGTGCAACACTTTCACAGAACCGTCTTTTAGGATTTGAAATAGCTCAGCTGGAATTCCATCACCTCCACCAGCTTTGTTCGTAGTGACGCTGCCTAAGGCCCCCTTGACTTTGCATTCCAGGATGCCTGGCTCTAGGTGAATGATCACATCACTGTGATTATCTGGGTCATGAAGATCTTTTTGAATAGTTCTTTGTATTCTCTCCACCTCTTCTTAATATCTTCTGCTTCTGTCAGATCCGTATTATTTCTGTCCTTTATTGAGCACATCTTTGCAGGAAATGATCCCTTGGTATCTCTAATTTTCTCAAAGTGATCTCTAGTCCTTCCCATTCTATTATTTTCCTGTATTTCTTTCACTGATCACTAGGAAGGGCTTCTTATCTCTCCTTGTTATTCTTTGGCTCATTCTTTGGCATTCAAATAGATATATCTTCCCTTTTCTCCTTTGCTTTTTGCTTCTCTTCTTTTCACAGCTTTGTAAGGCCTCCTTAAACAGCCATTTTTTCTTTTTACATTGCTTTTTCTTGGGGTTGATCTTGCTCTCTGTCTCCTGTACAATGTCATGAGCCTCTGTCCATAGTTCATCAGGCACTCTGGCTCTCAAATCTAGACCCTAAATCTATATCACACTTCCACTGTATAATCGTAAGGGATTTGACTTAAGTCATACCTGAATGGTCTAGTTGTTTTCCCTACTTTCTTCAATTTAAGTCTGAATTTGGCAATAAGGAGTTCATGATCTGAGCCACAGTCAGCTCCTGGTCTTGTTTTTGCCGACTGTATAGAGCTTCTCCATCTTTGGCTGCAAAGAATATAATAGTTTGATTTCGGTGTTGACCATCTGGTGATGCCCATGTGTAGAGTCTTCCCTTGTTTTGTTGGAAGAGGGTGTTTGCTATGACCGGTACATTCTCTTGGCAAAACTCTATTAGGCTTTGCCCTGCTTCATTTTGTACTCCAAGGCCAAATTTGCCTGTTACTCCAGGTAGCTCTTGACTTCCTGCTTTTGCGTTCCAGTCCCCCATAATGAAAAGGACATCTTTTAGGGGTGTTAGTTCTAGAAGGTTTTATAGGTCTTCATAGAACTGTTCAACTTCAGCTTCTTCAGCTTTACTGGTAGGGGCATAGACATGGATTACCATGATATTGAATGATTTGCCTAGGAAACAAACAGAGATCATTCTGTCGTTTTTGAGACTGCATCGAAGTACTGCATTTTGGACTCTTTTGTTGACGATGATGGCTACTCCATTTCTTCTAATGGATTCTTGCCCACAATAGTAGATACATTGGTCATCTGAGTTAAATTCACCCATTCCAGTCCAGTTTAGTTTTCTGATTCCTAAAATACCGATGTTCACTCTTGCCATCTCCTGTATGACCACTTCTAGTTTGCCTTGGTTCATGGACCTAACATTCCAGGATCCTATGCAATGTTGCTCTTCACAGCATCAGACCTTGCTTCCATCACAAGTCACATCCACAACTGGGTGTTGTTTTTGCTTTGGCTCTGTCTCTTCATTCTTTCTGGAGTTATTTCTCCACTGATCTCCAGTAGCATATTGGGCACCTACAGACCTGGGGAGTTCATCTTTCAGTGGAATGACAAACCACTTCATTATTCTTGAGAACTCTATGAACAGTAGCTTTGAGTAGACAGACCTTTGTTGGCAAAGTGATGTTTTTGCCTATTAATGCAGTCTAAGTTTGTCATAGCTTTTCTTCCAAAGAGTAAGTGTCTTTTAATTTCATGACTGCAGTCACCATCCACAGTGTTTTTGTAGCCTAAGGAAATAAAGTCTGTCACTGTTTCCATTTTTTACCATCTATTTTCCATGAAGTGATGGGTCCAGACGTCATGATCTTGGTTTTTTGATTGTTGGGTTTTAAGTCAACGCTTTCACTCTCCTCTTTCACATTAGTCAAGAGGCTTTTCTGTTCTTCTTCTCTTTCTTCCATTAGCTTGGTGTCATCTGCATATCTGAGGTTATTGATATTTATCCTGGCAATCTTGATTCCAGCTTGAGTTTCATCCAACCCCACATTTCACATGATGTATTCTGCATATATATTAAATAAGTATGGTGACAATATACATCCTTGACAATATACATCCTTTCCCAATTTGGAACCAATCCATTGTTCCATGTCTGGTTCTAACTGTTGCTTATTGACCTACATATAGCTTTCTCAGGAAGCAGGTAAGGTGGTCTGATATCCCATCTCTTGAAGAAGTACAAGCTTAGGAATAGTAAATAAAATAAACTTGGGGGAGGTCATCATTTAGAGGAGCCAGCCTCACTTCTCTGATATTCCTGACAAAGAATAATAGAATATTTTAATCATAACCTCAAAGTTAAAGTATTTTCAGCTAGCAAATTCCAAATATTTTAAACATTAAAGTGCAAATATTAATTGGTTTAAACATTGGTTCTCATACACACCTTCAATAGACCAAAGGCTTCTATCCTATATTTTAACATTCTTTGTATCTTTTCCTTCCTGTCTTGATATTCTATGAGAATTTTATTTTGGCAGGAGAATGTTATGACCACTGAAGGTGAAAAATTAAAGTGCAAGTCACTCAGTCGTGTCTGACTCTTTGAAACCCCGTGAACGCTACAGTCCATGGAATTTTCCAGGCCTGAATACTGCAGTAGGTAGCCTTTTCCCTTCTCCAGGAGATCTTCCGAACCCAGGGATTGAGCCCAGGTCTCCCGCATTACAGGCAGATTCTTTACCAACTGAGCCATAGGGAATACTGAGAATACTGGAGTGGGTAGCTGATTCCTTCTCCAGTGTATTTCCCAACCCAGGAATCAAACCGAGTTCTCCTGCTTTGCAGGTGGATTCTTTTACCAACTAAGCTATATGACCACTGAACATAATACAAATGATTTTTCAAAACTTCTAAAATAATTAATTTAATTTTAAGTAAAATTATTAACACATTCTCACTGTTCTTTTTTGTGTTTATTTTCTTCTAAGAACAATTTATCAATCAATCCTAAAAATATTTTCTTTTTATTATTCTCAGGTTTATTTGAAAATTTTATTTATTTATGCATGTATGTATGTGTAATCAGACAGGATTTTTGTAAATGCACGGCATGTAATCTTAGTATGATCTTTCACATGTAATGAAATATTTATTAATCCCTCCAATAAAAGAAAAGGTGGGATAAATTGTAATCTCAAAGTTAAAAAGACAGTTGTTTCCCCCATTTCATGTAAATGCTTAGTTTCATGATAATGATTATTCATCTTAATCTTACAGATTTTCTTGATCTATTGCTACTATTTTTCATTTAATGATAAATATATTAGAAATAAGGAGCTGTGCATGCAACTCACAAATCTCTTTAATTACTGATATTAGCACAACAGAACAAACAAATGAATAGGAGCCTTCAGAAACGATGGATCCCAAAACTAGTTTCAGAATCAGCTCAATTAAATCTTATCTGGCAATTAATAAAGTGAATGGTAAATGTAATCTCAAAGTTGTACAGATATTTTCTCTAATATGGCTACTTTTATTTAATAATCCAAAGCACTGATGACATTAGAATATTTTCTGTATCCTAAAATCCATCATTCAGTTGCCCTTTTTTATTGCCCTGTATTTACTCTCTGTCACAGGACTGTAAATAGTATCCTTATTATGCTTTGACATTTGACAGATATTCTTTATCATTGAGAATTCAATCAAAATTTAGTAATATTTAAATCTTTTCTAGTGAGGCTTAGTGTATTTGAAAACCAGCAGGTAAATTAATTATTTGTAAGCAGATATATGAAATCTAAACTTTTCTAACCATCATCTTAAATAATTTTTTTGTCTACAACATTTTCCCTCACCCTCTGTTACTCTTCTCCATTCCTTTTGCTTTTGACTTTAGTCTTTTCAGCATAAGGCATTTATTGAGTATTTATTCCTCTTTTTTCTCGAGCAGTTTATATAGTTTAGGGAAACAAATATACACACCATATTTCCTTCACGCTAATACTTGTGGAGTGTTTGCCACAAGCTTTTTTTATAGGTATTTGCCTACTGACCAGTTATTAATTCTGTATTTGAAAGGTGTTATTAAGTTTTGACCCATGAAAAGCCACGAGATTTTCCATATCTTTTTAAACAAATAAGTTTTACTAAAAAGAAAAGGAAGTAAACATTTTAAAGAATATTAAAAATACTTACGACTATGGTGGAGGTGATATGATTTAAAATGCTTCATCGTGACTCAGCATTTCATTTTATTGTATATATATTTTCTGTTCTATTCTGGCAAGAATATGGGGAATAGAGGTTAGAAAAAAAATTTTAATATTCAAGGGCTCAATAATATTTTACATAAATCAATCTCCTTAGTAAATTAAATTCCAAACCTTCCCTTTTTAAATTTAATGATGTATTTAAAGTTGTAGATGTTACCTAGGGACACTTCATATTCAATTGGACCGCAGTTATTTACATGTTTAAAAATAATGATGTCTGAATATTCATGGAGCTCATATATAAGTACAAGTCAAATGTGGATACACTGCATTTGATTAATGCCTCCTAAATAAAATGTTATTTACTGTTTCAGCTCAATACAAATTGCCAGTCGATATTGCTATTATTCACAAGAGAAAAATATAGATCTTCACCCTAGTGTTCACTTTTGTCATATTAGAACAATTGTGATTAGAGAGATTTTGGATAAAATAACTAGACCTTTACTAAAGTTTTCTATAATGTTATAAGAATAAGCAAAATGTTCAGTTCAGTTCAGTCACTCAGTCGTGTCCAACTCTTTGAGACCTCATGAATTGCAGCACACCAGGCCTCCCTGTCCATCACCAACTCCCAGAGTTCACTCAGACTCACATCCATTGAGTCGGTGATGCCATCCAGCCATCTCATCCTGGGTCGTCCCCTTCTCCTCCTGCCCCTAATCCCTCCCAGCAGCAGAGTCTTTTCCAATGAGTCAGCTCTTCGCATGAGGTAGCCAAAGTACTGGAGTTTCAGCTTTAGCATAATTCCCTCCAAAGAAATCCCAGGGTTGATCTCCTTTAAAATGGACTGGTTGGATCTCCTTGCAGCTCAAGTGACTCTCAAGAGCCTTCTCCAAAACCACAGTTCAAAAGCATCAATTCTTTGGCGCTCACCTTTCTTCACAGTCCAACTCTCACATCCATACATGACTACTGGAAAAACCATAGCCTTGACTAGACGGACCTTACTCAGCAGAGTAATGTCTCTGCTTTTGAATATGCTATCTTCCTTTTTTGTGGTCGAGACAATGGAAGAACCAAGTGCCTGGGGGGCTGTGACATGACGAATCAGCCTGTCAGGGATCCAAATCGGAGAATCTGTGTCCTGTGGAAAAATATAAGCACATACTCGACCGTTAGTTAACAATGGGTCAGGACACCTCCATTGTCTGGAGAGGAGGTCCTTCCATTTCACCAGCGGCTTTGCATTTTGTTGCTCCGGACACCAATGACGATGCATTGCAGTAGTTCTGGACGAATCAGCATTCAAGTTATTTATTACAAAGAGAGCATGTTGTAAAATGTTAATATACCCTTAATTTTATGAAGATATTTCCTTTTCATTAGCATTTACTTAAGCATTCCTTTACTTTTAGTGTTATCTGTAGATATTTTAATATGATTTTTATTTTAAAGGTAAATATAACATCATCCATTTATGTTATATCAAGTGGCATCAGCCCCTGTGAATCTAGATTAAGTTTTACTTAATTTACTGACATTTTAGCCATCATTTGGAATTTAGCAAGTCATCAGACACGACTGAGCGACTTCACTTTCACTTTTCACTTTCATGCATTGGAGAAGGAAATGGCAATCCACTCCAGTGTTCTTGCCTGGAGAATCCCAGGGACAGGGGAGCCTGGTGGGCCGCCATCTATGGGGTCGCACAGAGTCGGACATGACTGAAGCGACTTAGCGGCAGCAGCAGCATACAGGGACAAGTGATGCTGATCAGAGCTCACAAATCTTTTTGTTTGTTTGTTTTTAATCTCTCTGTTAACCATTGTGCTATTAGTGTATATTTTAACTCCCCATCTATTTAAGATCAACAGGTGAATATTGTTATCTCACATAGGAAAAATTTATTTGCATTTATCACTAATATGCTTTCCCTGACAAATGCTTAAAAATTTCTTTCTCTCCCATTTGTCAGAACTGCAGGAATTATTCTTCTACTGCCTGAATAACATCATTTTGATCCCAGTTTGTGTACATCTGTTGGTCTCTTATTTTAGGTCCCATCCTTTAATCCCTATGTGCTTTAGTATGTTTATATTGTTCTGAACTGTATTTCAGTTCACCAGTTCTCTCCTAGGATCCCTCAAATCCTCTTAAACTCATTCACTGAATTCTTAATTTCAATAGTTGTATTAAAAAAATATTCTGGGATATTTGTTTGCTTTATTTTTAATTTTTGCCTTATTTTTATAGTTGCTGATTCTCTGCTTGCTTTCTCCATCTTATGTTCCATTTCTCTGAGCATATTATGTACAATAATATTGAAATTTGTATTTAATAATTGTATTATATTATCTTTCTTTGATCTTTTTCTGCTGTTCTTTATTTTTGGAGATAGCCCTGTGTTTTTATAGGTCTGTCATTCAGATGGAGAGATGGCTCTTCTTTATGAAAAATCATGTAGATAACTCAAGCTCTGGCTTATATTTCCCCATTGAGGATTTAATTTTGCTTCAGGCTGTCAGCTGGGCTGGAGGCAAAAGCAATCATAGATCAACATAATTTAAATTAATTCTAACTGGGCTTTGATTCCTGTGAAGAGTGGTCTATTTCTGATGTATGCTTGCTCTTAATGTTTGCCACCATAGTTTCATCCAAAAAGTGTCAGTTATACCTTCCTTTCCACTATCTATACATGCAGCTTATGTTTCTCCATTTTTTCTTCCCTAAGGCTTAAACATTTCACATTCATCATTCACCAGAAGGGAAAAGTAATACTGCATGAGACTCACAATTTTGGTTTTCCCTACTTTTCAGGATCTTACCTGCTCAAGTCCTTATTAGCTTGTTAGCTATCTAATGACTTCACAGATACATTAAACATTTATCAGCATCATGATATCAGGATTCATCTCAAAAATATAGAGCTAGAAACACTTCACTCCCCCATATTCCCAACAAAACAGAAGGTGAACTGTACACTAATGGCTTTTGTTGAACCCACCGGAGAACCTAAGTCAAAGAGAATGGTGAATCAAGGGAGAAACCTGAGCTTTTAGGTACTTGTGGAAATGCTTCATGATATACAAAATCATATATTTTAATGTCCCTACAAGAACATTTTAGAAATTGGTAAAGTTTAAGTGTGACTTAACTGTGAAGGTCCTGTTGTCCACAGACATGGAGAAGTATCCACCCACTTGCAGGCTGTTACTTGAAGGATATCCATCTGGCTCATAGAAGGATTGAAGAGAATTTAAAGATACCCTCCCTCCCCTACATGGTCCTACTTGGTGGAGAGGAAAAACAGCTACTGTTGAAATTTGTGTAAATCTGTGTTCCCTATTTCATTAATGGAACAAATAATTTATTCTGGTGGGCAGAATTTCCATAGCAGCTGTTGGATGACCAGGAAAGCCACATTCTACCAGGACTCATTTTTCTTATATCCCTCAGGTAACCAAGGATTTAATCTGCAGAGGAAACAACTCCTAAATTGTAGGCTGTAAACACTGGAGAACCTCAACGGCAGTTGGATATATTCCAGAAAAAAGGAACTCAATCCCTAGAGGAGGGAAAGAAAATCTGTGAAGTCTATCTTGTCAGCTCAGGTCCATAAGCTGAAGCTTGAGATGTTCCAAGAAGATGAGAACATCATAAAAGTCTCCCCCCAACCCTTCCCCTTCAGCACCATACTAACAAAGTCCCAAGTAAAAGCTATTAATAATAGTGGAAAAATTAGGATAGCTGCAACAAAGAGGCATTTTTGGGGAAGCAGAACAAAGGAAAGCCCCAAACCCAATCAAGGCAATTAAAAAAAGAAAATGTATTACTACAGGAATTGGATGTAGTCAGTGAACAAAACAACAAAAATTCCAACTCTGGTAATCAGAGTAACAACAGACTTTATAGAAAATCTGACTCCTGAATAGATTCACTCAATCCTCATACTAAAGGCCCAAGAGAAGGAAATAGTGCTCTTCTCTAAGCATTAAAAATAAGTCCCCTGTGTCTATTATCTGATATAATATGTCCAACTTCCATCCAACAATTACTAAGCATACCAACCTCAAAAAAAGACACTCTGAATTGATGAATCAATTTTGACAATCAAACACAGATATGACACAGTTATGGGAACTACCAGGCACAGAATTTTAGATAGCTTTGATTTATATGTTAAAGACTCTAATGGGACACACAGAAACAGATAATTTTGAAAAGATATGGAAACTGTAAGAAAAAAAGCCAACCTCCCCCCATCCAATAAAATAAATGTAACTGAGAGAAATTAGTAACCATGTAACAGAAATAAAGGATGCCTTTGATGGACTCCTTGGCAGGACAGATAAAATAAACGTATGGTGAGCTTGAAGACATTTCGTGAAATTACACATACAGGAAGCATCAGACAAACTACTTGAAGAAACCTTCTCCAAAGTACATGGCCAGAACACCCCAAGATTGCACAAGTATGTGAAATAAAGAAAAGACTGAGAAACATTTACAGATCAGAGGAAACTATGAAGGCATGAAAATAAACATGTTTGTTTTCCTGTATTGGATTCCTGAAGCAGGAAAAAAAAGGAAAGAACACATTGGAAGAAAACTGGAGAAACTTTGACCTTGACGTATCTATTGTAACAGCAAATCTGGGCAAAACGATCTACAAATTCGATGATAAAGAGTTCCTTAAAGCTTTACCATTTTTACTGTATCAAGACATTTCCAAAAAGTTACTCAGAAAAAAAAAAAAATCCATATACCTATTCAGTTCAATTCAGTTCAGTTGCTTAGTCGTGTCCGAGTCTTTGCAACCCCACGAATCGCTGTACTCCAGGCCTGCCTGTCCATCATCAACTCCCGGAGTTCACTCAAACTCATGTGCATCGAGTCAGCAATGCCATCCAGCCATCTCATCCTCTGTCATCCCCTTCTTTTCCTGCCCCCAATCCCTCCAAGCATCAGAGTCTTTTCCAATGAGTCAACTCTTCCCTGGAGATGGCCAAAGTATTGGACTTTCAGCTTCAGCATCAGTTCTTCCAATGAAACCCAACACTGATCTCCATTAGGATGGACTGGTTGGATCTCCTTGCAGTCCAAGGGACTCTCAAGAGTCTTCTCCAACACCACAGTTCAAAAGCATCAATTCTTCAGCGGTCAGCTTTCTTCACAGTCCAACTCTCACATCCATACATGACCACTGGAAAAACTATAGCCTTGACTGGACAGACGTCTGTTGGCAAAGTAATATCTCTGCTTTTCAATATGCTGTCTAGGTTGGTCACAACTTTTCTTCCCAGGAATAAGCATCTTTTAATTTCATGGCTACAATCACCATCTGCAGTGATTTTCGAGCCCCCCAAAATGAAGTCTGACATTATTTTCAGTGTTTCCCCATCCATTTCCCATGAAGTGATGGGACCAGATGCCATGATCTTCGTTTTCTGAATGTTGAGCTTTAAGCCAACTTTTTCACTCTCCTCTTTCACTTTCATTAAGAGGCTTTTAGCTCCTCTTCACTTTCTGCCATAAGGGTGGTGTCATCTGCATATCTGAGGTGATTGATATATCTCCTGGCAATCTTGATTCCAGCTTGTGATTTTCCAGCCCAGCGTTTCTCATGATGTTCTCTGCATAGAAATTAAATAAGCAGGGTGACAAAATACAGCCTTGATATACTCCTTTTCCTATTTGGAACCAGTCTGCTGTTCTGTGTCCAGTTCTAACTGTTGCTTCCTGACCTGCATATAGGTTTCTTAAGAGGCAGGTCAGGCGGTCTGGTATTCTCATCTCTTTCAGAATTTTCCACAGTTTATTGTGATCCACCCAGTCAAAGGCTTTGGCATAGTCAATCAAGCAGAAATAGATGTTTTTCTGGAACATTATTGCTTTTTCAATGATCCAGCAGCTGTTGGCAATTTGATCTCTGGTTCCTCTCCCTTTTCTAAAACCAGCTTGAACATCTGGAAGTTCATGGTTCATGTATTGCTGAAGCCAGGCTTGAAGAATTTTGAGCATTATTTACTAGCATGTGAGATGAGTGCAACTATGTGGTAGTTTGTGAATTCTTTGGCATTGCCTTTCTTTGGGATTGGAATGAAAACTGACTGTTTCCAGTCCTGTGGCCACTGCTGAGTTTTCCAAATGTGCTGGCATATTGAGTGCAACACTTTCACAGCATCATCTTTCAGGATTTGAAATAGCTCCACTGGAAATCCATCACCTCCACTAGCTTTATTTGTAGTGATGCTTTCTAAGGCCCACTTGACTTCACATTCCAGGATTTCTGGCTCTAGGTGAGTGATCACACCATCGTGATTATCGGGGTCATGAAGATCTTTTTTGTACAGTTCTTCTGGGTATTCTTGCCACCTCTTCTTAATATCTTCTGCTCCTGTTAGGTCCAGACCATTTCTGTCCTTTATTCAGCCCATCTTTGCATGAAATGTTCCCTTGGTATCTCTAATCTTCTTGAAGAGATCTCTAGTCTTTCCCATTCTGTTGTTTTCCTCTGTTTCTTTGCATTGATCGCTGAGGAAGGCGTTCTTATCTCTCCTTGTTATTCTTTGGAACTCTGCATTCAGATGCTTATATCTTTCCTTTTCACGTCTCTTCTTTTCACAGCTATTTGTAAGCCTCCCCAGACAGCCATTTTGCTTTTTTGCATTTCTTTTCCATGGGGATGGTCCTGATCCCTGTCTCCTGTACAATGTCTCGAACCTCCGTCTATAGTTCATCAGGCACTCTGTCTATCAGATCTAGTCCCTTAAATCTATTTCTCACTTCCACTCTATAATCATAAGGGATTTGATTTAAGTCATACCTGATTGGTCTAGTGGTTTTCCCCACTTTTTTCAATTTACGTCTGAATTTGGCAATAAGGGGCTCATGATCTGAGCCACAGTCAACCCCTGGTCTTGTTTTTGCTGACTGTATAGAGCTTCTCCATCTTTGTCAGCTAAGAATATAATCAGTCTGATTTTGGTGTTGACCATCTGGTGATGTCCATGTGTAGAGTCTTCTCTTGTTTTGTTGGAAGAGAGTGTTTGTTATGACCAGTGCGTTCTCTTGGCAAAACTCTATTAGCTTTTGCCCTGCTTCATTCTGTACAGCAAGGCCAAATTTGCCTGTTACTCCAGGTGTTTCTTGACTTCCTACTTTTGCATTCCAGTCCCCTATAATGAAAATGACATATTTTGGGGGTGTTATTTCTAAAAGGTCTTGTAGGTCTTCATAGAACCATTCAACTTCAGCTTCTTCAGCATTACTGGTTTGGGCATGGGCTTGGATTACCTTGATATTGAATGGTTTGCCTTGGAAATGAACAGAGATCATTCTGTCATTTTTGAGATTGCATCCAAGTACTGCATTTTGGACTGGTGGCTCAGAGGTTAAAGCGTCTGCCTGGAATGCGGGAGACCCAGGTTTGATCCCTGGGTTGGGAAGATCCCCTGAAGAAGGAAATTGCATCCCATTCCAGTACTCTTGCCTGGAGAATCCCATGGAGGGACGAGCCTGGTAGGCTATAGTCCATGGGGTCACAAAGAGTGGGACATGACTAAGTGACTTTACTTCATTACATTTCGGATTCTTGTTGACCATGATAGCTACTCCATTTCTTCTAAGGGAGTCCTGCCCACAGTAGTATATATAATGGTCATCTGAGTTAAATTCACCCATTCCAGTCCATTTTAGTTCACTGATTCCTAGAATGTCGACATTCACTCTTGCCATCTCCTGTTTGACCACTTCCAGTTTGCCTTGATTCATGGACCTGACATTCCAGGTTCCTATGCAATATTGCTCTTTATGGCATCAGACTTTGCTTCTATCACAAGTCACATCCACAACTGGGTATTGTTTTTGCTTTGGCTCCGTCCCTTCATTCTTTCTGGAGTTATTTCTCCACTGATCTCCAGTAGCATATTGGGCACCTACCAACCTGGGGAGTTCCCTTTCAGTATCCTATCATTTTGCCTTTTCATACTGTTCATGGTGTTCTCAAGGCAAGAATACTGAAGTGGTTTGCCAATCCCTTCTCCAATGGACCACATTCTTTCAGACCTCTCCACCATGACCCAATATTTTAAAGACAATTTTATCATTAAAATTGCATGTGCATTTCAAGGTCTACATAAAGATCAGCACCACTTATGTCCATATCCTGATAGACTATTGTGATTACATCAATCTTTCATTTTTCCTGAGTCAGAGCTAATAATGGAACCAATTGCTGCTACACATTGTCTCATTTTCAAATGGTAATTTGCAGGAGTGCATTTTGAAAACTATGAAAATATCTTGGGAGAGATATCTCAAACTTAACCCTCATTGTAGTGATAAATGCTCAAGAAGATTTTCAATTATTTTCCACATGAAAGGAGCAAAAAGATCTTTT
Source organism: Oryx dammah (assembly GCF_014754425.2). Lineage (NCBI taxonomy): Eukaryota > Metazoa > Chordata > Mammalia > Artiodactyla > Bovidae > Oryx > Oryx dammah. The sequence goes on from NW_024070200.1 coordinate 16,904,797, forward strand.
GGGTAATGAATAGTTGGTGGTATGTATTATGCAAGCTGGAAAGGAGCTTAAATTCTTTTTTCATATATAAATTTTTGCATCAATCATAAGAATTTTAGAGATCTGTAAATATGTCCTCTGTAGTAAAGGAGTTCACTAATGCAATTGCCTATATTATTTTAACTAGAAAAATAAACTTGTTTTTTTTAAGTGTTAATTACTTGCACAATTGTTATAGAGGCTACATTTGGTATATTTTTGTTGGAAAATGCATGCATGTTATTTGGAATTACACTTATATTCATTCAAATGCCTGCTCTACTTTATTTATGACCTTGCAGGTATCATGCATAAAAGTCACCATTCTACAGACTCTTCAAAATTTGTTAACTCTAAAATGAAAATAATTACTGATAGTTTGTTGAAAGGTTTAAAAGAGGAACTTATCTATGTGTACTATAAGAAATTATTTCTAAGGCTTACTTTCCTAGTCTGTGATTGTTATAATGAAAATTATATTCTATAATTTATTTCAAAATAAAATGTTATAATTCTTATGTTAAAGTTGAATCTCTATGTATAGAATATTTGTATATATGATATTTATAGTATATAATAATATATTTTCCAAAAGTTTGAAATACATATACATATGTATGATTATATAGATAGTAGTTTGATATACATCTAATGCACACTTTATAACAAAGGAGATTCAAATGTGCTGTTTGTTTTTTTTTTTCAGCCTTTGAAACATTATCATGAAATATCACATAAAAAGACTGTATATGAACATGCTCACTTATCCTGTGTGTATTTGTATTCTATATAAGTTGAAACAACAGCAAGAAAGATTTTTAAATATTCACAGAGCTTTGGCAGACTGCCACTGGTTCTAGTCTGAATTCAAATTAGTCCATTGCTGAAATTTAAATTGGAATAAAAAAGTTATGCTTTCCTTTTAAATACAGATTTCACGGATGTTTATAAATTTTTAGAAAAACACAATCAATGCAAACACACAGGAATGATATTATGTTTTCAAATAAATATCAAACTATAATAAACAAACGTGAGGCTGTAAACTGATATTCTACTTTTTCATAGAATACATGAAAATACATTATTTCTTCAACATATATGTTAATAATAAACAGTTTTCAGGAATCATAGGTAAATATTACCTTCTCTAAAGAGTTAAATCAACCTAAGACACTTTTTAATACTGTCAAACTAGATAGAAGTCTATTTTGAAGATGTAGCAATTCAAATTTTGAAAATTATATATCTCAGCATGACTTTGTCAATCACTGTTTGCTACATCTAAAATAATGTTATACTGCTTAGTAATGTTTGCTTATCTGATTAATTCACTTCATAAAACTTCTAAAGTTTGAGTTACAAAATAGTTTATAAAAGCCATTGCCTAAAAATCACTTATAATTACTTTGCACATTACAAAATACTTATTACTGGATATTTTTTCTAAATTATGTTATAAATTTCTCAATATATCAAAATTTGAGCATCTGATATGCCTGTTTATTATTACATAATTCAGTTCAGTTCAGTCGCTCAGCCATGTCTGACTTTTGCGACACCGTAGACTGCAGCATGCCAGGCTTCCTTGTTCATCACCAGCTCCATTGAGTCAGTGATGCCATCCAACCATCTCATCCTCTGTCATCCACTTATACTCCAGCCTTCAATCTTTCCCAGCATCAGGGTCTTTTCCAGTGAGTCAGTTCTTTGCATCAGGTGGCCAAAGTATTGGAGCTTCAGCTTCAGCATTAGTCCCTCCAATGAATATGCAGGACTGATTTAATTTAGGATTGACTGGTTTAATCTCCTTGTAGTCCAAGGCACTCTCAAGAGCCTTCTCCAACACCACATTCAAAAGCGTCAGTTCTTTGGTGCTCAGCTTTCTTTATAGTCCAACTCTCACGTCGATTTATGACTACTGGAAAAACCATAGCTTTGACTAGATGGATCTTTGTCAGCAAAGCAATGTCTGTTTTTTAATATGCTGTCTAGGTTGGTCATAGCTTTTCTTCCAAGGAGCAAGCATCTTTTCATTTCATGGCTACAGTCACCATCTACAGTATTTTTGGAGCCCAAGAAAATAAGATCTTTCACTGTTTCCATTGTTTCCCACTCTATTTGCCATGAAGGGATGGGACCAGATGCCATGATCTTAGCTTTTTGAATATTGAGTTTTAAGCCAACTTTTTCACTCTCCTCTTTCACTTTCATCAAGAGGCCCTTTAGTTCTTTGCTTTCTGCCATAAGGGTGGTGTCATGTGCGTAGCTGAGGTTATTGATATTTCTGCCAGCATTCTTGATTCCAGGTTGTGCCTCATCCAGCCTGGCATTTCGCAAGATATACTCTGCATATATAAGTTAGATAAGCAGGGTGATAATATATAGCCTTGAAGTACTCCTTTCCCAATTTGGAACCAGTTGGCTGTTCCATGTCTGGTTCTAACTGTTGCTTCTTGACCTGCATACAGATTTCTCAGGAGGCAGGCCAGAGAGTCTGGTATTCCCATCTCTTTAAGAATTTTCCACAGTTTGTTATGATCCACACAGTCAAACTATGTGATCCACACACTATTCTTTGGCTCAGTCAATAAAACAGTAGTAGATGTTTTTCTGGAACTCTTTTTCTTTTTCTATGATTCAAAAGATGTTGGCAATTTGATCTCTAGTTCCTCTCCTTCTTCTAAATCCAGCTTGAATATCTGGAATTTCACGGCTCTTGTATTGTTGAAGCTGGCTTGGAGAATTTTGAATGTTGAGTTTTAAACCAACTTCTTAAAAATTCTGCATCAGTTTCTGTATTAGTGTATTAGTCAGGGTTCTTTAGAGAAAAAAAAATTATTATGCATCAGGAATTTGTTCATGTGATTATGGAGTTCAAAATTTGGTGGCTGGCAGGCTGGCAACTCTGGAAACTCTTAGATTGGGTTTAAAGTGGTCTGCTCTAGAAACAGAAGAGTCAATGATACAGTTGAAGTCTAAGGACAGACTATGGAGAATTCCATCTCTTTGTGGGAAAGCAGTCTTTTGTTTTATTCAAGCCTTCCACTCATTGAATGAAGTTCACCCACCTTCAGTTCAGTTCAGTTGCTCAGTCGTGTCTGACTCTTTGCAACCCCATGAATTGCAGCGCACCAGGCCTCCCTGTCCATCACCAACTCCCAGAGTTCACTCAAACTCACATCCATTGAGTTGGTGATACCATCCAGCCATCTCATCCTCCGTCATCCCCTTTTCCTCCTGCCCCCAATCCCTCCCAGCATCAGAGTCTTTTCCAATGAGTCAGCTCTTCACATGGGGTATCAGTCCTTCCAAAGAACACCCAGGGCTGATCTCCTTTAGAATGGACTGGTTGGATCTCCTTGCAGTCCAAGGGACTCTCAAGAGTCTTCTCCAACACCACACTTCAAAAGCATCAACTCTTTGGTGCTCAGCTTTCTTCACAGTCCAACTCTCACATCCATACATGACCACTGGAAAAACCATAGCCTTGACTAGATGGACCTTTGTTGGCAAAGTAATGCCTCTGCTTTTGAATATGCTATCTAGGTTGGTCATAACTTTTCTTCCAAGGAGTAAGCATCTTTTAATTTCATGGCTGTAGTCACCATCTGCAGTGATTTTGCAGCCCAAAATATAAAGTCTGACACTGTTTCCACTGTTTCCCCATCTATTTCCCATGAAGTGATGGGACCAGAGGCCATGATCTTCATTTTCTGAATGTTGAGCTTTAAGCCAACTTTTTTGCTCTCCTCTTTCACTTTCATCAAGAGGCTTTTTAATTCCTTTTCACTTTCTGCCATAAGGGTGGTGTCATCTGCATATCTGAGGTGATTGATATTTCTCCCGGCAATCTTGATTCCAGCTTGTGCTTCTTCCAGCCCAGCGTTTCTCATGATGTACTCTGCATAGAAGTTAAATAAGCAGGGTGACAGTATACAGCCTTGACATACTCCTTTTCCTCTTTGGAACCAGTCTTTTGTTCCATGTCCAGTTCTAATTGTTGCTTCCTGACCTGCATACAGGTTTCTCAAGAGGCAGGTCAGGTGGTCTGGTATTCCCATATCTTTCAGAATTTTCCACAGTTCTGAATCACCCACCTTACGGAGACCAATTTGGTTTAATTAAAGTCTGCCAGTTTAAATCTTATCTAAAAACACCCAAAGAATATTTGACCAAGTACCTGGGCATTGTGGTCCAGATAAGTTGACATATAAAATTAACGACCACAAGTACACCCCTTGTCAACTTTGCAACCATATGCAATTCTTTAAACCATACTTAATCTCCAAATAAAGTAACAAGATCTATGGACTGAAAAAATATGCACAGCCTTAAAGTTGAAAGTTATGTTTTATTCAGTGGGAATTTTTAAGACTTCAAAAACAGGAGACAACATCTCAAGTAGCTGTAAGAGAACTAGTTAAAGGAGGTGGGGGAGGAGTCAGGTTATAGAGAAGTCTGCAACAAGAGGCAGGTAGTCAGAACATCAAAAGATTATTTTTAATTAAGGAAAACCAGGTATTTCAAATTAGTAAATTTATCACTTTTCTCTGTATGGAAATATGCTAGAATCTGGACTTACTGAAATCATACCTTCCATATGCACCTCAGCTATATGGGCTCATCACCCTGCATCTTTTCACATTTCCCCAAGCTCCTTGATGCTCCAGTATGGAGTGAAGGCAGCTCAATAGCTGCTGAGCAGGCATTACTTTTCCTGTGTGTTTTCTGGGTTCAGATATTCATATTTGGATATTCAGAATAGCTGATGGCTGTGACATCATTGTTTATTGATATGGCAGGAAATACTACTTTTCACAGTCATACTTTTGCCTATCATAATATATGTATATCTATATGATATAACTATCCTGCAAAGAACTAAAAATGCACTTTTCTTCCAGAAGAGAATGCAAAGAACTTGGATGATGTTTATTTTTTCCCTTGATAGCTCATATTTCTGCTTTATTGATTATATCAAAGCCTTTGACTGTGCAGATAACAACAAACTGTGGGATATTCTTCAGGAGATGGGACTACCAGACCACCTTCCCTGCCTCCTGAGAAATCTTTATGCAGGTCAAGAAGCAACAGTTAAAGCAGAACATGGACCAATGGACTGGTTCCAAGTTGGGACAGGAGTATGTCAAAGCTGTATATTGTCACCCTACTTATCTAACTTATATGCAGAGTACATCATGTAAAATGCCATGCTGGATGAAGCACAAGCTGGACTTAAGATTGCCAGCAGAAATATCATACCCTCAGATATGCAGTGGAGAAGGCGATGGCACCCCACTCCAGTACTCTTGCCTGGAAAATCCTATGGACAGAGGAGCCTGGTGGGCTGCCATCTATGGGGTCACACAGAGTCGGACACGACTGAAGTGACTTAGCAGCAGCAGCAGATATGCAGATGACACCACCCTTAAGACAGAAATTGAAGAAAAACTAAAGAGCCTCTTAATGAAAGTGAAAGAGGAGAGTGAAAAAGTTGGCTTAAAACTCAACATTCAAAAAATTCTTTTTAGCACACTTTTCTCTTTTTTGCAACATGAATTGGCAGATAATTTTACAAAACATAAAATTTTGTGTTTTCTTTAAAACAAACAAACAAGAAAATTCCCAGCTATTTCTTCAATTTATCTCTTCTCGCAGATTTTAATATAATCAGTAAGGGGAAGCTGAGCACAGCTTCCTGTGTTTTTCATGCTACATACATTTAAGTTGTTTTAGTACCTGACACATAGCATTTAACAATTTAATCTCTATGCTTGAAATGAATACAACTAAGTTTCTATGAGAGCTTCCCTGGTACCTCAGACAGTTAAGAATCTGCCTGTAATTCAGGAGGCCTGGTTTCAATCCCCGGGTAGGGAAGCTCCTCTGGAGAAGGGAATGACTACTCACTCCAGTATTCTAGCCTGGAGAATTCCATGGACACAGGAGCTTTGCAGGCTACAATCAGTGGGGTTGCAAAGAGTCAGACATGATTCAGCAACTCAGAAATACATTCAAAAACAAGATTCTGTGAATGATGTAATTTCAAGAATTGACAATAATATTAGAAATGCCATAATTTTAAGAACATCCTTTAAATTCTTTTAGACCTGAAATGCCCTTAGAATCTAGTAATCACTTTTTTCCCTGAATCATTATCAGTTTAGAATATTCACATGATATAATGCTTATTGAGTTCAGTTGGTTACAAAAATATGCATTTATTTGTTATAAATGCATATTTTAATACAAAATTTAATTAATATGTATTTCATTTAAATACATATTTAAATACAAAAGATTTAAAATATCTTTTGAGATTAAGAAGCAGAGGAATTCTCAATGTTGAATACAGTTATTTTATTTTTTCTGCTTGAAAATAGATGCAAAAGCTAACATTTAACTCACACTAAGACTCTTTTATCTTCCTGTGCCTGTGTGTCAAAAAATGCTAAATTTCTTCAAACTATGTGTGTGCTGAGCAAAACTAAATTAGAGTCACCAGTAAAAGATTAGTCTAGAAGCCATTTAGCAACAAAAGCTATACAGACTTTTGTTGTAGTTGCCAATAAGTAAACTGTGCAGACTTTTCCTGGAGTAGCTCTAGGACTTAGTAATGGACAGGGAAGCCTGCCGAACGGTAGTCCATGGGGTTGCAAAGAGTCGGTCAGTACTGAGTGACTGAACTTAACTGACAAGACTTTTCCATGAAGTATAAAAATTATAATTAAGAAATGAGTAAAAAAAAAAAAAAAAAGAAATGAGTAGGCAAAACTGAGGCCCCAATTTCCATATTAGAATGTTGCTACCTAGTCCCAGCTCACTCTGTTCCCTGCGTGATAGGTCAATAATTCCAGGAGATGATGTGTTGATGCAACGAATATGACTTTATTTGGAAAACTGTGACCAAGAAGATGGCAGATTAATGTCTCAAAAGACCATTATGTGGAGCTTTGAAAGGTTGTTTTAAAGAGCCAGAGAGAGAAAGGAAATAAGGAAATAAAGTTGAAATGGAGAATAGAGAAGGAGAGGCAGTGAGGAAGTAAAATAAAAAGGGTCTTCAGACTTGCAAAACATCTCTAGGAAGGGCCAGCCTTTGGAAAGGATGTGTTACTCTTCTTTTTGTTGTAGCTGTTCACAGGTGGGCAGGGTCAGATTATCTCTCTATAAACTGAATAAAGTCAGAGGGGCAGGGTCCTTCAAGCAGGCTATTATGTATGATTATAATAGGAAAACTCAGCATTCAAAAAACTTATTTTTTTAAACACTAAACACTAAAACTCAGCATTCAAAAAAAACTAAGATTATGGCATCTGGTCCCTTCACTTCATGGCAAATAGATGGGGAAAAAATGGAAACAGTGACAGATTTTCTTGGACTCCAAAATCCCTGCAGTGACTGAAGCCATGAAATTAAAAGACTTTTGCTCTTTGGAAGAAAAGACAAACTTAGACAGCATATTTAAAAGCAGACACATCACTTGGCTGACTAAGGTCCACATAGTCAAAGCTATGGTTTTTCCAGCACTCATATACGGATTTGAGAGTTGGACCATAAAGAAGGCTGAGTGTCAAAGAACTGATGCTTTTGAATTGGGGTTCTGGAGAAGACTCTTGAGAGTCCCATGGATTGCCAGGAGATGAAAGCAGTGAATCCTAAAGGAAATCAACCCTGAATATTCATTGTAAAAACTGATGCTGAAGCTGAAGCTTCAATCCTTTGGCTACTTGATGCAAAGAGCTGACTCATTGGAAAAGACCCTGATGCTGGGAAAGATTAGGACAAGATGAGAAGAGGGTGACAGAGGATGAGATGGTTGAATGGCATCATTGACTCAATGAACATGAGTTTGAGTAAACTCCAGGAGATAGTGAAGGACAGGGAAGGCTGGAGTGCTGCTGTCAATGGGGTCTCAAAGAGTCAGACAGGACTGAGCAACTGAACAACAACACATAATACCAAAAACAAAAGCAAATCAAAGAAACAGTTTTCGACATGGAGTCAAATTTGGCTTCTTCTCTGCAACACTGTGACATAAAAAAGAACATACTGGGATTCTAAGCTATGTCCAGTAGTAGGACTATGCAATGGACACATCTGATGAACTGATTAACCCAGATTAAATAAAGGAGCTTTTACATTGATAGCGAAGGGAGAAATGGGACAACAGATCCATTTTATCTTTCAGTTCAGACTAGCATTTATGTCTGGATTTGATTTAGATTTCTGTTGCTTTGAGAAGACATTAATACAAATTTAGTGGCTAAAAACAATAAATACATTGCCTTGCAGTTCTTAATGTCAGAAGTCTTACCTAAGTCTCACTCAGCTGAAAACAAAGTATAGAGGGGAATACATTTTTTCTAAAGACTTAGGGAAACATCTGTTTTCTTTTTATTAAGCTTGTTGTCAGAATTCAGTTGCTTGAAGATATAGTACCTACGTCCCTGTCTAGTTTCTGGTTGTCAGTTGAAGGCTATTCATAGCTCTTAGAATATTCCACATTCTTTGCCTCAAGGCCTCCTTCCTTCATCATCAAGGTCATAAATGATGATTCTTTTTATAACTCTCAGACTCACTCTTCTGTTTCCCAGAACTCATGTGATTAAAATGGTCTGTGGACAAAGAATGCTGCTTGCCATTTTAGTAAACAAAGAATGTTGCCTGCCATTCCAGTAAACAAGGAATGTAGCCTGCCTTCAAGCCATTAGCCAGGGTAGGCAGCTGTCTCCCAAGGTATGATAATGGTGATAGTAGTTAAGATACATATCAAAGGAATAATTTCAATGATTCCAGATTCTTGCATCCTCCCATATAGAGAAAATCAGCAGAAGTAAGTAATTTGAGATGTCTGGGAGTTTTTGTGATTAGTAGTAGTGTTTTGATATTCAACTACATGTTTTGTTTTTCAGCAAAAGCTCTTCTATGTCCTGGCTCTTCCCTTGCCTCTTTCAAACAATTCCTCAGAGCTATCTGACAGGCTGTCTCACAGGCAATAGTTGCCAATAAGTAAAATTTACATCTATTAAGATCAGCTAATAGAGCAACTTCAATTCCCTCTTCAAATTTAATTACTTTTTGACATGTAACTTTAATAGATTCAAAAGGTCTGTGAATTTGGAAATGGACATCTTTTTACAAGCATTTATTCTGCCAACCACAGAGTTCAAAAGAGGGTTGGTTTTCGTATTGATTGCAAAAAAACTATTTTGTAAAAGCCTTGGGCAGTAACTGAGGACATAAATAGCACTGCCTCAACAGAGACATTAGAATTCTGAGATTAACACCAACAGAAGCAATAATTAGTTATTACCCTTGTAGGGGAGTAAAACTTGCTGCCCCAAAATGTCTCCTTAACATGAAGAATATTCTGAGCTGACAAAATCAAGGCCACAAAGACTCAGGAAGAAACTTCCTGACCTTACCCCTCACTGCCTAATAAATGTACATGAAGCACCTGTTCCAGAATGGGAGCTATTCCATAGATAACTATAGCATGAACATGTTTGTGAACAAGGAAGAGCCCAGCAAAGTCTTTCAACATTCCTTTCTCTGTCCCATTGTCTCCGTGTGGTCTGGAAAACGTTGTTTATCAAACATTTGCTTTTCCAACTTCATGGCAGTTGCCCTCCTCCCCTTTGGCATCCCAAATCACTATTCCCACCATTACCTTTAGCTGAAGATGGTACCTAAGCTGAGGGTTTCAGCCATTTTGATGAGTTAATAATTTTCCTGGGTCTTTCGCATGTGTGCTCATGCATGCTCATTTGTATCAGTCCTGTCTGACTCTTTGAGCCTCCATGGAGTATAGCCTGCCAGGCTCATCTGTCCATGGAATTTTCCAGGCAAGAAAACTGGAGTGGGTTGACATTTTCTCCTCCAGGGGATCTTTCTGACCCAGGGATCAAACCTTCATCTCCTATGTCTCCTGCGTTGGCAGGCGGATTCTTGACCACTGAGCAAACTTTTGTTTTCTTGTTAATCTGTTTCATGTCAATATATGCTTAGACCAACCAAAAGAACCAAGAAGGGTAGAGGAAGATTTCTTCCTCCTCAATACCCTCAAACAGAATTACAGCAGAGGTGTTTGGACATAGTGAGAAGAGAAGGAAAGGGAGAAAAAAGAAAAAAAAAAAAGCCCTATTGTATCTGTTATTGACATTCTTGCTCATGAAAAATCACTGGGAGATGCCCTAGAACTAAATGGTGTATTCTTCCGTTGTTACTATATTACATGCAGCACTTTCTAGTCTCTAAGAGTGTCTTAAAAGGGGCTGGTAGACCCTGTTATGTAATTTGACACAAGCACATAAATGTTATGTTACTATCTAAAGAATTTCTTTATGGCCTGCCTGAGGTATTCTGGAGGAATTATTTTTGAAACATAATAAAACTTTGCAAAATCTGCAGTTTATCCATCTATGCATATAGATTATTGCTACTTAAGGAAGATGATTCAAAAGTTTCACTCTGACACTAGTGAGAGGACAAGCCAGAATATTGAATATTACATGCAATAATGGCAAGATTGAGCATCCTAAGCAAGTCATGTTAAAGGGCTTGATCAACAACTCAGTAATTTAGGGGACATGCATGAGAAAGAATTAATTGTTTCCTAACAGGTTACTGACATGACTTTAGCTATGAAAGAGGTAGAAATGAAAGAATTACATCTTCAACAAGCAGGAATAAAGAGATATAATTTAGGAAGTTCAGACATTATACTGCTGCTACTGCTAAGTCGCTTCAGTCGTGTCCGACTCTGTGCAACCCTATAGACAGCAGCCCACCAGGCTCCCCCGTCCCTGGGATTCTCCAGGCAAGAATACTAGAGCAGGTGGGTTGCCATTTCCTCCTCCAATATATGAAAGTGAAAAGTGAAAGTGAAGTCAGTCATTCGTGTCTGATTCTTAGCGATGCCATGGACTGTAGCCTACCAGGCTCCTCCATCCGTGGGATTTTCCAGGCAAGAGTACTGGAGTGGGGTGTCATTGCCTTCTCCTCAGACATTACAGTGAGTACTAATATTATTTCTTGAACAACTCAAAATCTTCTGGCTTCTTTCTGGTCTGTTCTTTCCAGATCTAATATGATTTCCAAAACAGATAATTTATTTTGTGTGCTGCTTGTACATCTAACACTTGAACTCTGAATTATCTACCACTATTTTCCATATCAATAAAATGTAAAAGTGCCCAATTTTCTCACTAGCATTGGAGTCTATATACATTTGGTAGATACGATTTGCAGCATTTTATTTTGTAATAAAGGTTTACAAAGCTAGAAAATCAGTTTAGATAAATATTATAGGCATTTAAAAAAATAATATGTCTCATTACAACTTGAATTTTCCTATCATGTAGGTAGTGATAATGCATTATATAACGACTGAAAGCTGACATGTAAGTTATATTGACATTTTAAAGTAATACTGTGAAGTGATAGCTGGGAAATGTCAGAGTGAAGACCACTGGAAATTCTCTCCCTAAAATCAATGACAATACTGCACAGAAATTTCAGAATTAACTTTTTCGGACTTCTGAAAATTGTCAAGAGGCATGCAGCAATGGGATGCTTTTAGTTCAAGAAAATGGCTGAATCTCTGTAAGAACAGCATTGTTTGTAGCATTTTAATGACTCTATTCTTATTTTAACCAGGTTGTGCAGTAGCTTTAAAAACTAACAAGATAGTTTTATTAGTCCCAAGACAAAATCCTGTAGCCTGGCAGCTACCTGAGGGGTCAGAATGTGATTGAAAGTTTTTTCAAGGCCTCATTCTCAGATAATTGCCATTATTTAAAATTTCCTGGGAAAAACCACTGGCTGATTTTTCAGTTGATTTATTTGACCTGACTCAGAATTTACTCAGTTCAAAAACATTCCATGAGATAATTATCAATAATGATTGAAGTCAATTATTTAATTCTGTGGCTTCCTAGAGCAGTGGATAGCTTCTATAGCAAATTATAGACAAACTTGGAGAGGTGGAGAATGAGATATTTATAAGGGCTTAGAAATGCAATGTTATATTCCTGAGAATCTGGAAGGTCAATTTGCAGTCATAGGACTATGTGCATAGTAGGAGAGCACAAGCTTATGAAGACCTAAGAAGCTTTAAACTTTTATCTGTAGAAAAAATCTTGAGGCTCTGCTCAATTAAGAAGTAAAGGCTAAAGTAAAGAAAATTCCTGGTGAAGTGTAAAGACACACACAAGTACACGTACAGAACCCCTCAGCAAACATTGGTTGAATTACTGATTTCAGGCACTTAAGAAAATTTCTGTGGAAAAGCTAGCTGACCCGTAAGCTAACCAATCAAACACATCCGTGTCCATGAATGACAAAAAACACAGAATCATATCCAGAAACAAACAACAAACAGCAACTCTAGAAAGGAGAAAGAATATAATTTCCAGTTTTGCCTTTATATTATTTACATGTACAGTTTTCAATCAAAAATTAAGGAAAATATCCAAACAAGCAAACAAACAAGATATATAGGCTCATATATAGGAGATAAAAGACAGTCAACTGAAATTGTCCTTGAGTATGTCGAGGCATAAGAATTATACAGAGTGAAGTTAGCCAGAAAGAAAAACACCAATACAGTATACTAACACATATATATGGAATTTAGAAAGATGGTAATGAAAACCCTCTATGCGAGACAGCAAAAGAGACACAGATGTATAGAACAGACTTTTAGACTCTGTGGGAGAAGGAGAGGGTGGGATGATTTGGGAGAATGGCATTGAAACATGTATAATACCATATGTGAAACAAATCGCCAGTCCAGGTTTGATGCAGGATATAGGATGCTTGGGGCTGGTGCATGGGGATGATCCAGAGAGATGATATGGGGTGGGAGGTGGAAGGGGGGTTCAGGATTGTGAACTCATGTACACCCGTGGCTGATTCATGTCAATGTATGGCAAAACCAATACAGTATTGTAAAGCAAAATGAAGTAAAAAAAAAAAATTACTAGACAAATTTTTAAAATCAAATTTTTAGAATATGCTAAAGAACTAAAGAAAATATGCCCAAAGAATTAAAGAATGAGAATAGTGTCTCAACAAATGGAGAACATCAACAAAGAGATAACAGGGAGCCAAATAGAAATCTGGATTTGTAAAGTTTAATTGCTAAATTTCTTTTTTTTTTAATTACTAAATAAACAGCAGATTTGAGCAGACAGAAGAGAAAAATCACTGAATTTGTAGATTGGTCAATAAGCTAAACATAAAGTTAGCATATGATTTGACAATTCAACTCCTATGTATATACCCTCAAAATTGAAAACGTGTTCATATAAAAACTTGTACTTGAATATTTATGGCAGCATTATTCATGATAACCAAAAATGGAAGCGGCCCAAATATCTATTAACTGATGAAAAGATAAAATATGTTAATAGTATATCTCTACACTGGAACAATATTCATACTTAAAAGTGGAGTGTGGATATATGCCACAACATGGTGTAATCTTTAAACATATAAGTTATTGAAAAGCCTTATTCTGTGATCCCATTTATACATAAATTCAGAATTGGCATTTCCCTGAAAACAGCTTATAGTAATGGTTTTCAGGGAAAGAAGAGAAGAAGGAAGAGGCAGTGACTGCTAATAGATACATATTTTCCTCAAATGGTGATGAAAATTTTCTGTAATAAAGTGGTGATGCAATGGTTGCATTATGAGATTCACATTTAAGCAAAAAATAGCATGAATAAAAAATGTATTTTCCTAATATATTGATTTGTTTTTATGTTGATACCTGCATGCATTACACAATGAATTAGAAAAATGGATAGTAAAAATTTAATAATATAAAAAAGTATTATTTGAATATGCAATCAGATAAGATAATTAGACCCTTGTTTATTGAAGCATTTAATTTGAAGTCTATGTTGGTGTTAATGCCAGAAACATGAATGAAACATTTCAACAACTTTATTTACAGATTTAAACAATCAGAAAAGGTATTTGTTTGCAGAAAATGTATTTGTTTAGTTGAGTATATTTTTTAAACTTGTGTTTTTAAGCTCATTTTGTCAACCTTGTGAACACACTTTTCATGAAGTTAAAAAATTAGAAATAAAATCAGAATAGAAGGAATATTAAAAATAACTTAAATCTTCTGTAAATAGGTATGTAAAATTTCCTAAGTTGAGCTATTGTATAAAAGTGCATCTCTCTTTATATATACTGCTCAAATAAATATTTACATTGTTTTCTATACTCAATAAAACTCCACTACTAAAGAAAAATTGCTTATCTACTCAAAATTTATGTGACAATAGAATAATGACTTCTGTCATAGAAGAGAAAATAACTCAACAATGATTTTATACAAATTAACAGGTATTAATTATGCAGCTATGCAATTTTGACATCTTTATAAACAAAACCTTTTGAAAGAACTTGAGCATGAGATGTTGGGAAAATTTGAAAATATAAATTGTTTTAGTTTTTATTCTAGTTGAAATGTGAATTGTTGGAAGAGAAATGGCAATATGCAGTTGAACAGTTGGTTAATTAGTAAGGATGAAACTGATTTAGTATTCTGTACTTAGAGTTGAGATGGCAAAATGATAACTTCCTCGCAAGAGATAAAGGACATCTCACAGAGACATGAAATGAAATATATGGTAAAACATTTTTAACCTAATGAATGACTTCAATTTTTTTAATTATTGTAAAAAAAATCACAAAATCTTTAGCATTTATTGGTAGAACAAACTTTACTTCAGTAGATTAAAAGACAGTTTTCCTATGATTTCTCAGATGAGCAGAGAGAGATCTCAGGCACTCTTCAAAAGTGTCAAGATTATGAAAAACAAAGAAAGACAGACACTGTCACAGATTGAAAGAGAGGAAGGAGACATGAAAACTAAATGTGATATGGTATCCTAGTTTGCATCTGGAACAACAAAAAAAATATAGAGGAAGAATGATGAAATCATTTTCAACTGTAAAGTCAGCAGTCAATGGTATTTTCAATTCAGTTCACTCACTCAGTCGTGTCCAACTCTTTGTAACCCCATGGACTACAGCATGCCAGGCTTCCCTGTTCATCACCAACTCCTGGAGATAGCTCAAATTCATGATTGAACAGGTGTTGCCGTCCAACCATCTCATCCTCTGTCATCCCCTTCTCCTCCTGCCTTCAATCTTTCCCAGCATCAGGGTCTTTTCAGATGAGTCAGTTCTTCACATCAGGTGGCCAAAGTATGAGAGTTTCAGCTTCAGCACCAGTCCTACAGTGAATCTTCAGGACTGATTTCTGTCTCTGCTTTTTAGCATGCTGTCTAGGTTGGTCATAGCTTTTCTTCCAAGGAGCAAGCATCTTTTAATTTCATGGCTGCAATCACCATCTGCCGTGATTTTGGAGCCACCAAAAATAGAGTCTGTTACTGTTTCCAGTGTTTCCCCATCTATTTACCATGAAGTGATGGGACTGGAAGCCATCATCTTAGTTTTCTGAATGTTGAGTTTAAGCCAACATTTTCACTCTCTTCTTTCACTTTCATCAAGAGGCTCTTTAGTTCTTCACTTTCTGCCATAAGGGTGATGTCATCTGTGTGTGTATCTGAGGTTACGGATATTTCTGCCAGCAATCTTGATTCCAGCTTGTGATTTTCCAGCCCAGCGTTTCTCATGATGTACTCTTCGTATAAGTTAAACAAGCAGGGTGACAATATACAGCCTTGATGTACTCCTTTTCCTATTGGAACCAGTCTGTTGTTCCATGTCCAGTTCTAACTGTTGCTTCTTGACCTGTATACAGATTTCTCAGCAGGCAGGAAAGGTGGTTTTCTGGTATTCCCATCTCTTTCAGAATTTTCCACAGTTAGTTGTGATCCACACAGTCAAAGGCTTTGGCATAGTCAATAAAGTAGAAGTAGATGTTTTTCTGGAACTCTCTTGCTTTTTCCATGATCCAGCGGATGTTGGCAATTTGATCTCTGGTTCCTCTGCCTCTTCTAAATCCAGCTTGAACATTGGGAAGTTCATGGTTCATGTACTTTTGAAGTCTTGCTTGGAGAATTTTGAGCATTATTTTGCTAGCATGTGTGTACTTGCATGGATGCTAAGTCACTTCAGTCATGTCTGACTCTGTGCAACCCTATGGACAGCCAACCAGGCTCCTCTGTCCACAGGATTCTCTAGGCAAGAATACTGGAGTGAGTTGCCATTTCCTTCTCCTTGCTAGATTGTGAGATGAGTGAGTTGTCTGGTAGTTTGAACATTCTTTGGTATTGCCTTTCTTGGCAATTGGAAGGAAAACTGACTTTTTCGAGTTCTGTGGCTACTGCTGAGTTTTCCAAATTTGCTGGCATATTGAGCACAGCACTTTCACAGCATCATCTTTTAGGATTTTAAATAGCTCAATTGGAATTCCATCGCCTCCACTAGCTTGTTACTAGTGATGCTTCCTAAAGCCCACTTGACTTTGCATTCCAGGATGTCTGGCTCTAGGTGAGTGATCACCATCATGGTTGTCTGGGTCATGAAGATAATTTTTGTATAGTTCTTCTGTGTATTCTTGGCACCTCTTCTTAATATCTTCTGCTTCTGTTAGGTCCATAACTTTTCTGTCTTTTATTGTGCCCAATGGTACTTTACCAATGTTAATAGCTTCTTGGTTTTGGCAAATTTGCAATGATTTTATAAAGCGTTAACATTACGGAAAACTAGATGAAAGGGATTTGGGAAATGTCAGTACTCTATTTTCAACTTTTCTGGAAGTTAAAAATCATTTTAATATAAAATATAGAAAAGAATCTGGGAAAGAATTAAACAGTAATTTTTCCATTTGTTTGTTGGTCTATCTGGACTCTTTTGTCTGTTCCATTTATATATATATATATACCTTTTCTTATTTAAAAACTATACTCTCTTGAATACTATAGCTAAATCAGGTATAAATCTTTCAACTTTGTTCATTTATTTCAAATCACTTGGCTATTTTATGTTTTTTTATTTCCATATAATTTTCAATTTGTTATTTTTTCCAAAAACATTCCTAGCTTTTGGATTACTTTGAATTTATAGCTTAGTTACTGGTAAACAGTATCTTCAAAATGTTGTCTTTCCCAATTCCTGAATATAACATGTATCTTTTTTAAAAATTTCTGTCAAGAATGTTTGTAGTTTTCGGTGTATAAAAGTTTTAAAGTTATTGTCTGGAGTTCTGCTGATCTAGAGAGAGAGCGAGCTGAATTTCCAGGTGTCAGAATAAGCAGGATAGGCATTTAAAGCCACAAGCCAAGTATGAAAATGACAAATCAAGCCTTTAGTCACTTGACCCCGTATTATAAACAAGAATCTAAAAGCAGAGAAGGTGCCCATTGCCTCCTGTTCTATCTCTCCTTATATAGCAGTACTCGGGCAGATCAGCATCTAAAGTGGCTTCCCTTGTAGCTCAGTCGGTAAAGCATCTGCCTGCAGTGCAGGAGACCTGGGTTTGATCCCTAGGTTGGGAAGATCCCCTGGAGAAGGAAATGGCAACCCACTCCAGTATCACTGCCTGGAAAATCTCATGGACAGAGGAGCCTGGTGAGCTGCAGTCCATGGGGTCACAAAGAGTTGGGCACGACTGAGGACTAACACTTACTTACTTACTTACTAAGGGGGCATTGTGAGGGGTCATTACATTGTTGAGGGAGTCCTAAATGAAAGACTCCTACCATTGTATGGAGCTGCGAACAAAGGAAATGAAAAGTAGTAGGAGTGGGAACTGAATACTTGGTGAGAATAGAGAAAAATGTCTTGAAGTTTTGCTTATAAAGAGACCTACTAGTGGAGGTGTCTGGGCTAGGAGTGCCGAGATGCCTGAGAATGTGGCCAGCTAGAGGGACACAGGTCCTTGCTGTAACTCCCTTCAGAAACTGCAATGGGCTGGCAGGGCAGTAAGTCTAATGTGCATAAGAAAATTCTTAATCATTGTTTCTAAAATATTTTCCTCCATTATCTATTATTTTTCTTTTAACATTAGATTCTTATATATGGATATTAATACATCTTATAGGCTTACAGCTTCCTTTTTGCTTATATTTTCTATTTCTTCAATTCTTTTCAAATAGATTTATGATACATTAAAACCAAAAATTTGATATAGGCTTAAACATTTCCCAAAAAATATAAGAGAAGATAATGGAAATGTGAATCGCTAGAAAATAGTAGCTATAAAAATTAGTATTCAGTTCAGTTCTTTGCGACCCCATGAATCGCCACACGCCAGGCCTCCCTGTCCATCACCAACTCCCGGAGTTCACTCAGACTCATGTCCATCGAGTCCATGATGCCATCCAGCCATCTCATTCTCAGTTGTCCCTTTCTCCTCCTGCCCCCAATCCCTCCCAGCATTACAGTCTTTTCCAATGAGTCAGCTCTTCTCATGAGGTGGCCAAAGTACTGGAGTTTCAACTTTAGCATCATTCCTTCCAAAGAAATCCCAGGCTTGATCTCCTTTAGGATGGACTGGTTGGATCTCTCTGCAGTCCAAGGGACTCTCAAGAGTCTTCTCCAACACCACAGTTCAAAAGCATCAATTCTTCGGTGCTCAGCCTTCTTCATGGTCCAACTCTCACATCCATACATGACCACAGGAAAAACCATAGCCTTGACTAGACAGACCTTAGTCGGCAAATGAATACACATATTAAGGGAAGCACATGCTATTTTGTATATTATAGAAGCTTTATACTTATATATACTTATATATATATTATATATACTTATATATACAATAGAACTTGGTGATGGACAGGGAGGCCTGGCGTGCTGTGATTCATGGGGTCGCAAAGAGTTGGACACGACTGAGAGACTGAACTGAACTGAACTGAACTTTTATCAGCAGAGTAATGTCTCTGCTTTTTAATGTACTGTCTAGGTTTATCATATCTTTTCTTCCAAGGAACAAGCGTCTTTTAATTTCTTAATTTCAGTCACCATCTGCAGTGATTTTGAAGCCCCACAAAATGAAGTTTGTCACTATTTCCATTGTTTCCCTATCTATTTGCCATGAAGTGATGGGACCAGATACTATGATCTTGGTTTTTTGAATGCTGAGTTTTAAGCCAGTTTTTTCACTCTCCTCTTTCACTTAATCAAGAGGCTTTTTAGTTCCTCTTCACTTTCTGCTAGTAAGGTGGTGTCATCTGCGTATCTGAGGTTATTGATATTCCTCCCAGCAATCTTGATTCCATCATCCAGCCCAGCATTTCGCATGATGTGCTCTGCATAGAAGTTAAATAAGCAGAAGACAGTGTACAGACTTAATGTACTTCTTTCCCGATTTTGAACCAGTCCGTTGTTCCATGTCCCAACTGTTGCTTCTTGACCTGCGTACAGGCTTCTCAGGAGGCAGGTAATGTGGTCTTTGTATTCCCATCTCTTTAAGAATTTTCCACAGTTTGTTGTCATCCACACATTCACTATTTTTGTAAATTATATTTTATTATAATTATTACAAAAGAATGGGTAGAATTCCTTGTGCTATACAGTAAATCCTTGTTTTGAATCTATTTTATATATAGTAGCTTGTATATCTGTTCAATCTGGGTTCTTAATTAGTCCCTCCCCACCTCACTCTCTCCTTTTATATCCATAAATTTTTTCCTTTATCTATGAATTTGTTTCTGTTTTATATGTAAATTTATTTTTATTGTTTTATAGATTCTGCAGAAAAGTAATTTATAGATTCTGCAGAAAGAGACAGATAGTACTTCTCTTTCTGACTCATTTCACTAAACACAATGTTCTCTAGGTCCATCCTCATTGCTGCAAATGTCAGTATTTCATTTGTTTTTATGGCTGAGTAATATTCCATTGTATATGTATATCATATCTTCTTAAGCCAGTCATCTGTTGTAGATACTTGGGTTTCTTCCCTGTCTTGACTAATGTAAATAGTGCTGCTATGAACATTGGGGTGAATGTATCTTTTTGTATTTGTGTTTCCCCAGTATATACCTAGGAATGCATTTAAGGATCATATGTTAATTCTGTTTTTAGTTATTTTAAGGAACCTCCATTTTGTTTTTTATAGTGGCTGCACTAATGTACATTCCAAACAACAGTGTGCTAGGGTTGCTTTTTCCATACATCCTCTTCAAAATTTGTTATTCTTATACTCCTGATGGTAGCCGTACTGACAGTTGTGAAGTAATATCTCATTGTGCTTTTGATTTGCATTTCTCTAATAATTAGCAATGTTGAGCATTTTTTCATGTGCTTGTTAGCCACCTATGTGTCTTCTTTGGGGGGAATATGTCTATTCAAGTCTTTTGCCCATTTTTGATTGGATTATTTGTTGTTTTCATATAGCAGTGCAGGAATTGTTGAGATATTAACCCTTTGTTGATTTCATCATTTGCAAATATTTTCTTCTATTCCATAGGTTGTCTTTTCATTTTGTTGATGGTTTCTTTTGCTGTACAAAAGCTTTTAAGTTTAATTAGATCTAATTTGTTTCTTTTTGCCTTTATTTTCCTTATTATTTCCCCTTAATGAATTGATCTAAGAAAATATTGATTTATGCCAAAGACTTGTATGTCTGTGTTCTTTTATAAGAAGGTTTTTTTTGTTTCGTTTCTTACATTTAGGTATTTAAGCCATTTGTGTTTATTTTTGTAAATGATATAAGGATATGTTCTAATCACATTGTTTTACATGTGGCTGTCCAGTTTTCCCAGCACCACTTTTTGAAGGGACTATCTTTTCTCCATTATATATTCTTGCTGACTTTGTTGTAGATTAATTGAACATAGGTGTGGGGGTTTATTTCTGGGCTCTTTATTCTATTCCATTGATCTGTGTGGCTGTTTTTGTGTCAGCATCACACTGTTTTGATTATTGTAGCATTGTTGTTTAGTCTGATGTCTGGGAACATTAAACCTCCAGCTTTGTTCCTCTTTTTTCAAGATTGCTTTGGTTATTTGGGGTTTTTCATGGCTCCATGTACATTTTATGATTGTTAGAGTTCTGAGAAGTCTCTTAGGTATTTTGCATTTGAAAAGAATGTGTAGCTTGCTTTTTTTATTTTAATGTGGTACCCTATAAATACTTTATCAATTAAGTCCAACTTGTCTATAGAATCATTTGGGATCTGTTGCCTTATTTATTTTCTGTCTGGATGATCAGTCCATTGATGTCAGGAGAGGTTAAAGTTTTCTACTATTTTTGTATTATCATCAAATGCTCCCTTTATGTCTTACTCAGAACCTTCTATGCTTCCTATACCTACATATCAGTTTCCTTCTTTAGGTTTGGGAAGTCTTCAATCATAATTTCTTCAAATATATTTTCAATCCCCTTCTCTCTCCTCCTTCTGGAACCTCTTTTATGCATATATTGGCACATTTTCTATTATCCTATAGATCTCATATGCTACTTTAATTTTTGATGGTTTGTTTTTCTGTGTACTATTGTGAGTGGGTCATTTCTATTATTTTATCTTCCAGCTCACTTATGCTTTCATCTGTGTCATTTATTCACTGTTTCTAGAGTGCTTTTTTTTTTTTTTTAATCTCAGAAATTGAATTACATGTTTTTGATTGGGCCATCTTTCTACTTCTTTCTTAAAATGACCTGTATTTATATTGATGTTTCTTAATTCAGTTATTATTTGTATTACCAACTTTTTGAAGTATCTGTTAAACTATCTTTTTTTTTCACACTTTTTTTTTTTTTAGGCATTTTCTCTTGCTCTTTCAAGTAGAAGTAGTTCCTCTGCCTTTATATTTTATTTAACTTTCTTTGTCTATGAATTTAGGTGAAACAGTTAACTATTGTGGTCCGGAAAAGGCATTTTATGTGAGATTTCCCTATTTAGACTACATGTGCCCAGGAATGGATTCAGTGTGAACAACAGCTGTGTCTTTCCTCAAGATGTGCTGGCTACTATCACCTTGATAGGAGGTGTGGTTCCTGTTGGGGAAGCTAAAATCTGAGCAAGGTGTGAGGTTAGACTTCTCTCTGCTCCATGGCTGTAGCTTCCCTGAAAGGGACAGTGTCTGCTCTCTCAGCTAATGGAATGGAAGACCTGAGAGTTGTAGGCAAGCAGGTTCTGTTCCCTTGTAAGCCTATGTTATTTCTTCTCCCTGAACTGGGGTCTTTGTCCCAAAGGACAGGGGTGCTGAAATAAGTGAGGACCATATTCTCATGCAAGTCGGATATGTTCAAGATTACCAAAATTCCCGAAGACTGCATGTTTATAGAAAATAAATGTTAACACAACCTTGAATAAGACAGTAAATGTTTACTTCTATCTTTCCTACATTAAAGAGTAACTGGGTTTGATCTCTGCTTATGGGCATATTAAAATTTAAAAAAAAAAACTTTTTCCTATTCATAATGTAGCAGTGACACTTATCCAACACAACAGCAGGTTCTGGGACTGTCTTGTGTAAATTTCTGGCAGTTTGCCATTATTCTGCATGTTATATCCAGTTTTCTAGGATCTGGACGAGTGGTCTAAATGAGGATATGATTTGGACCTCATGTTACAGGTTTGGATGGGTTGCCAGTCTCTGCATTTCCTAATGAAATCTAACAATGCATCTGATGTACTATCTTGGCTGAGGCAAGTGGACACATAAAGAGGCTTAATTTTTGTCTTTCTGCTATATTTCTACTCTCATTTCGCTGTCAGAAATCCAATGTAGGGGTCCAGATGAAACGAAAACAGTCAACACCTCTACTTACAAGACACATAAAGACCTTTCTTCCAGTAGAAGTGGCTTCTGGATTTTCTCCAGGAAAAACAAGTTCCAGGAGATGGTGAAGGACAGGAAAGCCTGGCATGCTGCAGTCCATGGGGTTGTAAAGAGTTGGACACAACTGAGCAACTGTGAAACAACAAGTGACTTTTCTCAAGGAACATAGTCATACTGTGAGGTCTCTGATCTCACACAAAAAATTTAATCATATTTTATTTATCTACATTGTAATTGCAATCAGACTTTAATCCTACTCTATCTTATTTGTTGCTCATGTGGCACAAGTGTTAGTCACTCAGTAGTGTCCAGCTCTTTGGGAACCCATGGACTCAGGGCGGGTAGCCTGCCAGGCTCCTCTGTCCATAGAATTTTCCAGGCAAGAATACTGGAGTGGGTTGCCATTTCCTTCTCCAAGGGAATTTCTTGATCCAGGGATCTAACTTTGGTTTCCTGCACTGTGGGTAGATCTTTACCGTTTCAGCCACCAGGGAAAAATTACTGTTGATTACCAATAGTCTAGTAATAGAATAGTGTCTACTGCATAAGATTGATATTATGATTAAACAAGAGTTTGAAATGTAGTGATCTGAAAAAAGTATGGTCTAGTCATGGGGTTGCTGGCCATACCCGTTCTGGGGATTGTATAGAATTAGTTCTCCAGTCAATAGAGCCATTACTTTAGAATGCTTTATGTGGGTTCAGTGTCACCATTAAGGTAATGCTTAATGGTAAAGAATCTAAGAATATAAAAAAATTCTTATTATTATTTGTTTGTTTGTTTTTTTCAATCTGTCATTGGTTTATCACTTCTCAGTTTTCTCAGTAACTTTTAGTGGTATCTTTATGAAAGTATGTAATAAGTATAGAATAAATATGGAGATATCATCTATATGTCAAAAAGTAATTTCAACATGACTGTTCAATTTGTAGACTAAACTATATGTAAATAGTATTTTCCTGAAAATTAAAATTTGTTAAAAAGCTAAGTGACAGAAAATACATATTATATAATTTGTCAGTAAAATTTGTATAGGTAATTTTATTATATTAAAAAGAATTTTTATTTTTGTTTTATTGTTTGATTGTATAGAACTGATTCAACCATGAATCATTTTTCTTTCAATAGAGAATAGAGAAAAATATAAATAAAAGTTCGAACTTTCTATTCTTTACATAATTCCACAAATTTAACTTTCAATCATTGGGAAACTAACATTTTTGTATAAAGTTTAATTATATTATTTCTCAATTCATCTACTTTTTTAAAAGCACTTTTAATGAATACAGAGCCTTGATGAAATTTAAAATGTCATACAAATACTGACATTTTTAAAAACTGAATTATAAAGAGAATGATTTTGAGTTTTATAGAGAACAAAGTATTTCTTCCAACTTTAGTGACACTTGCAGCCAGATACTGTTCTGAAGTCCTTTTCTCGAAAAATTCTGCAGAAAGTTTATAAGTTGTAAAAAACATTCATGGAGGAAACCATGTTAAAACTAGAGTATGAGAAAAATTTTATTGAAAATTTCAAAATGTACATTTGTTATCTGATTTGAACTGAAGTTGTACAGAAAAATTCAAAAATTTTAACTTTCACCCTTTTGTGTGTTTCTTTATAATCAAAATAAACTTTAAGTGGTATTCATATGTGAAAATATAAATTATTGTACTTACATAGTAAGTCTGTATATACACAATTATAACTATAATTTAAGCATAATAAAATATTAAAAGTTAACATATAGCATGCTGTTAGTGATTATCTCACAGTACTTATTAAGCAAATTTTATTACTTTAATTGGTATTTGTTTATTTATTCATAACTTTCATAGTGTACATCTTTGGTAAAACAAAATGTACATGTTGTTTTGTCAGTTATTGATGACCAGCTGAAAGTAACATCAGAAAAGAGTAAAAAGGAAGAAAGAAAGGAAGAAAGAAGGGTGGAAAGGAAGAGGGAGAGGAAGGGAGGGGAGAGAAGGAAGAGAGTTACCAACAGTAGATGTTAATGACAGGATTTTAGAGGATATCCTTTAATATTTTTAGAAAGGTGTGGAAGTATTGAATACTATCTTCTGTGATTAATCCCAGGGAGTTATCAAGAAAATACTTCAAGATATGGAGTAAGCAGTCAGATAACTTTTGGAATGACACAGCATTGTTTCAAAATGGTATATGAGGATTTGGTTGTTGGCATTGGGGACAATGGCTCTAGGATGATAATAAGAGATAGAAATTCTCATTTTATCCCTCTGTCTCTGTGTTCCTGTTGATTAATTCTGTATGGGACTCTGTGCTTCCTGGACTTGGGTAACTGTTTCCTTTCCCAGGTTATGAAACTTTTCAATATTATTTCTTCAAATATTTTCTCAGGCCTTTTCTCTTCTTCTGAAACCCATATCGTACAAATATTACTACACTTGATGTCATCCCAGAGGTCTCTTAAACTGTCTTTATTTCTCTCTGCCTCCTTTAAAAATCAGTTTTTATTTAAATATGTAACAGTTTTTGGATACCAAAATCATAAATTGTTTGCACATAACTTATTAAGGTTTGGATACTAAAAATCATAAATTTGGAGGGCATCCTGGCGATAGTTTACTTCAATTTTCTTCCTAACTCAATTTTATAGTATTTGTGGAGAGTATTAGCCTTCATGGATGAAGAACAATTTTATAATGCAGGTCGTTTCTTTTGCAGAGGGTGATGAATGAAACTTTTCTTATCTCAAAATGTATCTTTTTCAATTTTGGTTCATTAGTTCTAGTTTTCGCCACTAGGAGAGCACCAAACAAGTTCAAACCTTCCTCCAAACAAACTTTTAATATGTCTTCTTTGATGTTTCTTCTCCTCTTCCTCCTCCTTTTTCTTTTCTTTAAATGATTTTATTGAGATAAAATTTACATGCCATAAAATTCATCCACTGTCCTCATTTCTTTTCATTCTCTTTTCCTTTTTTCTGGTTGGTGGCAGTGATTTCCACTACTCTTTCAGCTCACTAATCCTTTCATCTGCTTCATGTAGTCTACTATTGATTCCTTCTAGTGTATTTTTCATTTCAGTTACTGTATTCTTCATTTCTGTTTGGTTGTTCTTTATGTTTTAAAATTCTTTCTTAGAAACATTTAATTTTTCACTCTGTGAATCCATTCTCCTTGTGGGTTCTTTGGTCATCCATGCTATCATTACTTTTGGGTAGATTGCTGATCTCTATATCACCTAGCTTTTCTGCTGGGGTTTTATCTGGTTTCCTCACCTGAAACATATTCTTCTGTCACCTCATTTTTTTCTAAGCTGCTATTTGTATTTTTATTGATGAGATAGGTTAATTACATTTCTCAGGCTTGGAGAAGTGGTCCTCTGTAGGAGACGTCCTATGCATCCCAGAAATACTCTCCCTTCTCATCACCCAGAATCAAGCTTCCCTTGTGGCTCAGCTGATAAAGAATCTTCTTGCAATGTGGGAGACCTGGGTTCGATCCCTGTGTTGGGAAGATTTCCTGGAGAAGGGAAATGCTACCCACTCCAGTATTCTGGCATGGAGAATTCCATGGACTGTATAGTCCATGGAGTTGCAAAGAGAGGGACACAACCGAGCAACTTTCACTTTCACTTTCTCATCACCAAAGGGCCAGGGCCCAGCTTGTCGCAGGGAAGTGTCTTGCTAGTGTTTGCAGACAATATATACAGGCTGTGGGATTGTGGTTTTCTTGCTTATGGTGTCTGCCACCACCACCACCCCCCGCCCCCTGCCACCCCCCCCGCCCCCCACCACCACCATTCAATGAAGCTGGTTGAGCTTTGTACAGGCTTCCTGTCAGGAGAAGCTGGTGCCTACCCACTGATTCATGGAGTTGAGTCTTGGCCCTCTGGTGAGTAGGGCCACCTCTGGGGCTCTGAGGGCATGGCTAGGGGCACTGTGGGTTCAGAAAGTCTTTAGGCAGCCTGGCTGCTGATGAGTGGGGCTGTGTTTCCTGCCTGGTTAGTTGTCTGGCCCTTGGCATCCCTGCTCTGGAGCCTACAGGCTGTTGAATGGGGCCAGGACTGGTGCCAAGATGTCAGCCGCCAGTAGCACTCATGCGGATGGACGTTCCCTGGCATGCCCATCACTAGGTCTGTGTCCCCAAGGTGAGCCAAAGCTGCTGTCCCCTAAGTTCCCCAGGAGACCCTCCAAGACCAGCAGACAGGTCTGGCCCAGGCTTCTGTCAAATTACTAATTTTGTACTTGGTCCCAGTACTTGGGATTTAATGTGTGCCCTTTAAAAAAGTCTCTATTCCCGCCATTTCTGCGTGGCTCCTGTAATAAAGTCCCACTGACTTCAAAGCAAAACAGCCTGGAGGCTCCTCATCCCAGTGTCTGGCCTTCAGCGAGAGGGGTAAGGGGGTAGTGGTGCCTGACGTGGGGCCCAGAACCCTCCCTCCTGTGGGAGAATCACTGCAATGCGATTATTCTCCAGTTTGTGGGTCACTCACTCAAAATGTTTCAAATTTGTTTATATTGTGTGTCTACCCCTCTACTTATCTTACTGTGGTTCCTTCTTTATGTCCTTAGGGATAGATCTTTTCTGGTAGGATCCAATCCTTTTTATCAATGATGTACCTCAGTTGTGATTTTCGTGTCCCTGAAAGATGAGGTGACCTTGGTACCCTTCTGTTTTACCATCTTGGCCAATTTCCTCTATTTTCCTTTTTTGAATCAAGCTGAACTAAAAGTCCTTGTGGGAGCCTAGAAGTCAGTGGATATGATTCAGCACACCCCTGGTGCAAGAAAAATCTGAATCAAGGTCCTAGAGCTACAGTCCACCATGTGCAGCAAATAATGGACAGGACATGGCATTGGTCTTTGCTATTCAGAGGAGATGGAGGCTACCATTTAGGGATGACATGTTTTAAAGGCATTCTATGAAGATCTTCCAATCCAGTGCTCTCCAAAGACTTAAAAGGAAACC
The DNA here is from genome assembly GCF_014754425.2 of Oryx dammah. Lineage (NCBI taxonomy): Eukaryota > Metazoa > Chordata > Mammalia > Artiodactyla > Bovidae > Oryx > Oryx dammah. Next base: position 16,932,499 of record NW_024070200.1, read on the forward strand.
CTAAAGAGAAGAATCCTTAAACTTTATCAGGATCTCTAGAGAGCAAAAATTCCCTCTAGGTTTAAGACACCAATCCTCTGGAGCCAGAGAAGGAGAATGTTCTGAAGCTGAGGATAGGCATACAGAATGCCAAAGGCCATATGCAACAGTTAATGCCAGAGCAAGAGAGACCAGGTCCAGGATGCTGAATCTCCTTTTATTTCAGCTGCTAGGAGTCAGACTGGTAGTGACTCTAGAGATAGCACTGCCCAGTGGCTGAACAATGAAAAAATAAAGTTATATGGCATTAAATTCCTAGGAAGTATGATAGCTCATGTAAAAAATGTCAGGAGAGAATCTCCCACATCCAAGAAGAGCTGCTACTGGGAGCTACTCAGTTCAGTTCAGTCGCTCAGTAGTGTCTGACTCTTTGCAACCCCATAGACTGCATCATGTCAGGTCTCTCTGTCCATCACCAACTCCCAGAGTTTACTCAGATTCATGTACATTGAGTCAGTGATGCCATCCAACCATCTCATCTTCTGTCATCCCCTACTCCCACCTTCAAACTTTCACAGTATCAGGGTCTTTTCAAATGAGTCAGTTCTTCTCATCAGGTGGCCAAAGTATTGGACTCTCAGCTTTAACATCAGTCCTTCCAATGAATATTGAGGACTGATCTCCTTTAGGATGCACTGGTTGGATGTCCTTGCTGTCCAAGGGACTCTCAAGAGTCTTTTCCAACACCACAGTTCAAAAGCATAAATTCTTCAGCACTCAGCTTTCTTTATAGTCAAACTCTCACATCCATACATGACCACTGGAAAAACCACAGCTTTGACTAGACAGACCTTTGTTGGCAAAGTAATGTTTCCACTATTTAATAATGCTGTCTAGGTTTGTCATAACTTTTCTTCCAAGGAGTAAGCATCTTTTAATTTCATGGCTGTAGTCACCATCTGCAGTGATTTTGCAGCCCCCCAAAATAAACTGACACTGTTTCCACTGTTTGCTCATCTACTTGCCATGATGTGATGGGACCAGATGCCATGATCTTCATTTTCTGAATGTTGAGCTTTAAGCCAACTTTTTCACTCTCCTCTTTCACCTTCATCAAGAGGCTCTTTAGTTCTTCTTCACTTTCTGCCATAAGGGTGGTGTCATCTCTGTATCTGAGGTTATTGATATTTCTCCTGGCAATCTTGATTCCAGCTTGTGCTTCCTCCAGTCCAACATTTCACATGATGTACTCTGCACATAAGTTAAATAAGCAGGGTGACAATATACAGCCTTGATGTACTCCTTCCCCAATTTGGAACCAGTCTGTTGTTCCATGTCCAGTTCTAGCTGCTGCTTCTTGACCTGCATACAGATTTCTCAGGAGGCAGGTCAAGGTGGTCTGGTACTCCCATCTCTTTCACAATTTTCCAGTTTGTTGGGATCCACACAGTAGAAGACTTTGGCTTAGTCAATAAAGCAGAAGTAGATATTTTTCTGGAACTCTCTTGCTTTTTCGATGATCCAGCGGATGTTGGCAATTTGATCTCTGGTTCCTCTGCCTTTTCTAAATCCAGCTTGAGCATCTGGAATTTCGCAGTTCACGTACTGCTGAAGCCTGGCTTGTAGAATTTCCAGCATTACTTTGCTAGTGTGTGAGATGAGTACAATTGTGTGGTAGTTTGAGCATTCTTTGGCATTGCCTTTCTTTGGGATTGGAATGAAAACTGACCTTTTCCAGTCCTGTGGCCGCTTCTGAGTTTTCCAAATTTGTTGGCATATTGAGTGCAGCACTTTCACAGCATCATCTTTTAGGATTAGAAATAGCTCAACTGGGATTCCATCACTTCCACTAGCTTTGCTCATAGTGATGCTTCCTGGGAGCTATATTTACTTTTAATTGTAATTACATTCACCTTAATAATTACTAAATGTTTTTATATTCCTTAGCTGACACAGATGAAAAACCAAAATAATTTCAGATGGATAATAAATTAATGAGTTTCTATGGGTATAAAACATGAGAGTATATGCATTAAATCAATTGAGAATATATTGAAATGAAGTAGTAAACTATTTTTAAGGATATGTAACACTGTGTGGAAGTAACTTTTACACAGCACCATATTGGGTATATATACTTAAGACATGTTAGAATTTGAAAAGTAACAAAAAAATGTCTATCTGCAGAAAGGTAGAATGTGTGGGATACAATATCTTAATTAGATAGAACTACAACTTCCCCTAAGCCTAAAATCAAGGAACTATTATGGACTCAGATATAGACAGTAGTCTTGAGGGGAAAGAACTTGAGTACATATAGATAAATATATGTATATAAATGAGTAGTGTATGTATGAACAGTCCTATCTGTAAGACATATAGTCAGTGTGTTTATATGTGTGTACATTCTACCAATCTAAATATGCTTTTTATGTACGTAAGAATAACAAAAGGAGAAAGTTCATATGTAGATTTCTTCTGACATTAGGAAGAGGCAGACAAAACAATTAATGAGAAGAATCATATGGGAAGAAATTAAATCAACAACCAAATGCAGTAATAATTTAGAGGAAGTAATTTATCCTCAGGTAATGAAAGCATAGATGCTTCATTTTTGTTTAAGATTTAGAACATTTACTATCAAACCTTAATTCAGACTAATTTCCTTTCATTTAAAATTTGTAAAATATTATTCTTTCATTTTTTTCTTATAATATTTTCTGTTGGAGGACATAGTAACTTATTCACTCTAAATGTAAGCATTAGTATGTTTATAGGCTTTTACTTTAATCTGTCTACATATCAATATATATGTAATGATGTAACTTAGAAATTAATACTTTTTATTTTACAGTTTATATTAGATCACCTATATTTATCAAAACTATTCTGATTTTCTTAATTTGTACCACTTTCAACTTACTAACCTGGTAAAACTCCATTATTGTCCAAAAATTTTATTTTTTCCTTATTTTTTCACAGCTTTGCCCTAACTTATTAAATTATCTGAAATAAGTAGCTAGAAAATGTTGCTATAGTTTTACTTCTATTGAATTTATTTATGGAAATGTTTAGTTTTTTTATTATATGGGCTGAAGCAACATCTGTTGTATTTGGAAATTTTAAAAACAAAATAAATAAAAGTTGTGTTATATTTTTCTTAATTACATTTCTACCATCTATTTTCAGTCATAATAGAAAACCAAACATATTTTATACTGTAGCAATTGTCTTTTATGTGTTACAGTGAAAAATAATATAGAGTTTTACTTTCAAAAGGATAAGAAACATAGAATTAGATACTACAGATATTTTAATCTTCAGGTGTATGCATGCCTGCTTAGTCACTTCAATTGTGTCTAATGCTTTGTGATACCATATACTGTAGCCCACCAGGCTCTCTGTCCATAGAACTTTCCAGGCAGGCATACTAGAGTGGGTAGCCATTTCTTACTCCAGGGAATATTCAGATACTTATCATTTTATCAACTCATAAAAAAACAGACAGAAATCCTTTAAACTTTAAATTCTTTATTCTAAATTGAATAATGTATTAACTTTCTTGTAATTTATCATGATGTCGTTTTCACATTTGACCCTCATGAATTTGAAGAAGAAAATGGATTGTGACTTCACAGAATGGAAAAAGAAATAAAGCTGTACTTACATTTGAAAATAAAATGTAGAATAACATTGTATTTCTACTTAGGAAATTTTATTGCCCACTGGTGGAAATAAAAAGTGTAGTGATACTCTTCAGTATATCTCAAAACAGTGTTAAAAATGAAAAACAATGTTTAACATTAGAAGAAGTCAGTGTTTAAGGATACAAAATACTCTGTTTCCACATTCTGTGTCTCAGTACATATAGCTTTTAACTCAGAGGGATATTTAAAATTGAGATACTTAAGCTTATTACCACATTTTTTTCATCACTCTTAAAAAAAAAAAAAAAGTCCACTTTAATATCATGCAATTTTAAGCTATTAATAGCTGACTTCACCCTTGGAGAAGGCAATGGCAACCCACTCCAGTACTCTTGCCTGGAAAATCCCATGGATGGAGGAGCCTGGTGGGCTGCAGTCCATGGGGTCGCTAGGAGTTGGACATGACTGAGTGACTTCACTTTCACTTTTCACTTTCATGCATTGGAGAAGGACATGGCAACCCACTCCAGGGTTCTTGCCTGGAGAATTCCAGGGACTGGGAGCCCCTCGTCCGAGGTAAGGAGCAGTGGCTGTGCCTTGCTGGAGCAGCCGTGAAGACATACCCCACACCCAAGGTAAGAGAAACCCAAGTAAGATGGTAGGTGTTGCAAGAGGGCATCAGAGGGCAGACACACTGAAACCATACTCACAGAAAACTAGTCAATCTAATCACACGAGGACAACAGCCTTGTCTAACTCAATGAAATCAAGCCATGCCTGCAGGGCAACCCAAGATGGGCGGGTCATGGTGGAGAGGTCTGACAAAATGTGGTCCACTGGAGAAGGAAATGGCAAGCCACTTCAGTATTCTTGCCTTGAGAACCCCATGAACAGTATGAAAAGGAAAAATGATAGGATACCAAAAGAGGAACTCCCCAGGTCCTTAGGTGCCCAATATGCTACTGGAGATCAGTGGATAAATAACTCCAGAAAGAATGACGGATGGAGCCAAAGCAAAAACAATACCCAGTTGTGGATGTGCCTGGTGATAGAAGCAAGATCCAATGCTGTAAAGAGCAATATTGCATAGGAACCTGGAATGTCAGGTCCATGAATCAAGGCAAATTGGAAGTGGTCAAACAAGAGATGGCAAGGGTGAACGTCAACATTCTAGGAATCAGTGAACTAAAATGGACTGGAATGGGTGAATTTAACTCAGATGACCATTATATCTACTACTGCGGGCAGGAATCCCTCAGAAGAAATGGAATAGCCATCACGGTCAACAGAAGAGTCTGAAACGCAGTACTCGGATGCAATCTCAAAAATGACAGAATGATCTCTGTTCATCTCCAAGGCAAATCATTCAATATCACGCTAATCCAAGTCTATGCCCCAGCCAGTAATGCTGAAGAAGCTGAAGTTGAACGGTTCTATGAAGACCTACAAGACCTTTTAGAACTAACACCCAAAAAAGATGTCCTTTTCATTATAGGGGACTGGAATGCAAAAGTAGGAAGTCAAGAAACACCTGGAGTAACAAGCAAATTTGGCCTCGGAATGCGAAATGAAGCAGGGCAAAGATTAATAGAGTTTTGCCAAGAAAATGCACTGGTCATAGCAAACACCCTCTTCCAACAACACGAGAAGACTCTACACATGGACATCACCAGATGGTCAACACCGAAATCAGATTGATTATATTCTTTGCAGCCAAAGATGAAGAAGCTCTATACAGTCAACAAAAACAAGATAGGGAGTTGACTGTGGCTCAGATCAAGAACTCCTTATTACCAAATTCAGACTCAAATTGAAGAAAGTAGGGAAAACTGTGAGACCATTCAGGTATGACTTAAATCAAATCCCTTATGATAATACAGTGGAAGTGAGAAATAGATTTAAGGGCCTAGATCTGATATATAGAGTGCCTGATGAACTATGGAATGAGGTCCATGACATTGTACAGGAGACAGGGATCAAGACCATCCCCATGGAAAGGAAATGCAAAAAAGTAAAATGGCTGTCTGGGGAGGCCTTACAAATAGCTGTGAAAAGAAGAGAGGCAAAAAGCAAAGGAGAAAAGGAAAGATATAAGCATCTGAATGCAGAGTTCCAAAGAATAGCAAGAAGAGATAAGCCTTCTTCAGTGATCAATGCAAAGAAATAGAGGAAAACAACAGAATGAGAAAGACTAGAGATCTCTTTAAGAAAATTAGAGAAACCAAGGGAACATTTCATGCAAAGATGGGCTCGATAAAGGACAGAAATGGTATGGACTTAACAGAAGCAGAAAATATTAAGAAGAAGTGGCAAGAATACACAGAAGAACTTTACAAAAAAGATCTTCATGACCAAGATAATCATGATGATGTGATCACTAATCTAGAGCCAGACATCTTGGAATGTGAAGTCAAGGGGGCCTTAGAAAGCATCACTACAAACAAAACTAGTGGAGGTGATGGAATTCCAGTTGACCTGTTTCAAATCCTGAAAGATGATGCTGTGAAAGTGCTTCACTCAATATGCCAGCAAATTTGGAAAACTCAGCAGTTGCCACAGGACTGGAAATGGTCAGTTTTCATTCCAATCCCAAAGAAAGGCAATGCCAAAGAATGCTCAAACTACCACACAATTGCACTCATCTCACATGCTAGTAAAGTAATGCTCAAAATTCTCCAAGCCAGGCTTTAACAATATGTGAACCGTGAACTCCCTGATGTTCAAGCTGGTTTTAGAAAAGGCAGAGGAACCAGAGATCAAATTGCCAATATCCACTGGATCATGGAAAAAGCAAGAGAGTTCCAGAAAAACATCTATTTCTGCTTTATTGACTATGCTAAAGCCTTTGACTGTGTGGATCACAATAAACTGTGGAAAATTCTGAAAGAGATGGGCATACCAGACCACCTGACCTGCCTCTTGAGAAATCGGTATGCAGGTCAGGAAGCAACAGTTAGAACTGGACATGGAACAACAGACTGGTTCCAAATAGGAAAAGGAGTATGTCAAGGCTGTATATTCTCACCCTGCTTATTTAACTTATATGCAGAGTATAGCATGAGAAATGCTGGACTGGAAGAAGCACAAGCTGGAATCAAGATTGCCGGGAGAAATATCAATAACCTCATATATGCAGATGACACCACCCTTATGGCAGAAAGTGAAGAGGAACTCAAAAGCCTCTTGATGAAAGTGAAAGAGGAGAGTGAAAAAGTTGACTTAAAGCTCAACATTCAGAAAACGAAGATCATGGCCTCTGGTCCCATCACTTCATGGGAAATAGATGGGGAAACAGTAGAAACAGTGTCAGACTTTATTTTTGGGGCTCCAATTCACTGAAGATTGTGACTGCAGCCATGAAATTAAAAGACGCTTACTCCTTGGAAGGAAAGTTGTGACCAACCTAGATAGTATATTCAAAAGCAGAGACATTACTTTGCTGACTAAGGTCCGTCTAGTCAAGGCTATGGTTTTTCCTGTGGTCATGTATGGATGTGAGAGTTGGACTGTGAAGAAGGCTGAGTGCCAAAGAACTGATGCTTTTGAACTGTGGTGTTGGAGAAGACTCTTTTTTTTTTTAATTTATTTTTTATTTTACTTTACAATTCTGTATTGGTTTTGCCATACATTGACATGAATCCACCACGGGTGTACATGAATTCCCAAACATGAACCCCCCTTCCCACCCTCCTCCCCACAACATCTTGCTGGGTCATCCCCGTGTACCAGCCCCAAGCGTGCTGTATCCTGCATCGGATATAGGCTGGCAATTCAATTCTTACATGATATTATCCATGTTTCAATGCCATTGTCCCAAATCATCTCACCCTCTCCCTCTCCCTCTGAGTCCAAAAGTCCGCTATACACATCTGTGTCTTTTTTACAGTCCTGAGAGTCCCTTGGACTGCAAGGAGATCCAACCAGTCCATTCTGAAGGAGATCAGCCCTGGGATTTCTTTGGAAGGAATGGTGCTAAAGCTAAAACTCCAGTACTTTGGCCACCTCATTCGAAGAGTTGACTCATTGGAAAAGACTCTGATGCTGGGCGGGATTGGGGGCAGGAGGAGAAGGGAACAACTGAGGATTAGATGGCTGGATGGCATCATGGACTTGATGGACATGAGTCTGAGTGAACTCCAGGAGATGGTGATGGACAGGGAGGCCTGGTGTGCTGGGATTCATGGGGTCGCAAAGAGTCGGACACGACTGAGCGACTGAACTGAACTGAACTGGGAGCCTGGTGGGCTGCCGTCTATGTGGTCGCACAGAGTTGGACACGACTGAAGTGACTTAGTAGCAGCAGTAGCAGCAGCTGACTTCAGATACCCGTACAGACACAATCCCTGTGCCCCACTGAGGCCCAATATTATTTCAGTGACACATCAGGCCTTTGGACACTTGCTCCTTGGAAGGAAAGTTATGACCAACCTAGATAGCATATTCAAAAGCAGAGACATTACTTTGCCAACAAAGTTCCTTCTAGTCAAAGCTATGGTTTTTCCAGTAGTTATGTATGGATGTGAGTGTTGGACCATAAAGAAGGCTCAGTGCCTAAAAATTGATGCTTTTTAATTGTGGTGCTGAAGAAGACTCTTGAGTGTCCTTTGGACACCAAGGAGATCAAACCAGTCAATATTAAAAGGAATCAACCCTGAATATTCATTGGAAAGACTGAGGATGAAGCTGAAGCTGCAATAGTTTGGCCACTTGATGAAAAGAGCTGATTCATTGGGAAAGACCTTGCTGCTGGGAAAGACTGAACGTAAAAGGAGAAGGGGCAGCAGGGTATGAGAAGGTTAGATAGCATCACTGAGTCAATGGACATGAATTTGAAACTCCAGAAGAGAGTGGAGGAAGGAGAGCCTGATGTGACATAGTCCATGAGGTCACAAAGAGTTGGACATAACTTAGGGACTGAACAACGACAGAAAAAGGCCTTTGGTTTAAAACTACTATGGCTGATTCATGTTGATATATGGCACAAACCAACACAATGCTGCATAGCAATTATCCTTCAATTAAAAGTAAATAAATTTTTAAAAAGTTAATCAAGTAAAATGATTGAGGTCATACTGTTTACTAGCTGCAACTTTCAGAATAATATGTTTTAGTTTGGTAAAATGATAGAAACAGGAGAATAAGAGAACAGAGATATTTAATGATGTTAGGAAAAGGGTACAGTCTACAATCTGAGACTGTACAGGACAAAAAATATAGACTTCAAGATTTCTGCCCCACATGTCTTCCATTTAAATTCTGCTCAATGACAAATAATAAATATTTGTGTTTTTCAAAAATATGCATCATTTGGACTTCCTTGGTGGGCCAGTGGTTAAGAATCCACATGCCAATGCAGAGTTTGCTCCTTGATCCAGGAAGATTCCACGTGCCGCCTGGCAACTAAGCTTGTGCCCCACAGCTACTGAGCCCATGTGCTGCAACTACTGAAACCTGCATGCTCTAAGCTGGTGCACTGCAACTGCCGAGCCCACGTGCTGCAATCGCTAAAGCCTGTGCTCCACAACAGGAGTATCAATGAGAACCCCGTGCACCGCAATTAGAGAGTAGCCCCGACTAGCGCAACTAGAGAAAGCTGGCACACTCAGCAAAAAAGACCCTGCGCAGTCATACATACGTAAACAAAATATGCATGATTTGACAAAGGTATGGTTTTTTTTATGTTAGCTTTTTATTGTTAATACCTATTTAACATGGCTAATACTGCATGTAACTCTTTTCAAACGTGATCATATTAATGCATCAAATTTTTACATTACAGAATGCCTAACTTATAAAATGAAGTGTTTTTAAATGGAAATGATTATATCATGTTTAACACCTCTGTATCTATAGGTATCATATTTTGAAGACTAAGTGAAACTGAAATTCCCTCAGTCATGTCTGACTCTTTGCAACTGTATAGTCCATGGAATTCTCCAGGCCAGAATAATGGAGTGGGTAGCCTTTTCCTCCTCCAGGGGATCTTCCCAACCCAGGGATCAAACCCAGGTCTCCTGCACTGCAGGCCAATTCTTTACCAGATAAGCCACAAGGGAAGCCCAAGAATACTGGAGTGGGTAGCCAGTATTCTCCAGCAGATCCTCCTGACCCAGGAAGTGAACCGGGGTTTCCTGCACTGCAGGTGGATTCTTTACTAACTGAGCTATCGGGGAAAACTGAGAGCTTTAAGAGACTTTAACAGATTCTGTTAAATGTCTGAATAGCAAAATTCCTGAACCTCATACAGGAGGTCACAATGAAAATAAATGTCCACAAGACATTTCTAATTTGGACTAATAAAAGTGCACAATTCAATAGAATTGGACAATAGTCCAGAAATTAAAGAAATAAATGGCTGGTACATAGAAAGGTTAAGATATATAGTAGAGTTGTAGCTGCTCTGTGACATTTCTACTACAAGAAGTAGTGATATCAACATTCTTTTATTTTCTAATACACCTCTGGATCCCCAGAGATCAATTTTAAAGATTTGGTTTTTCTGTTTGTGTAACTTGGAAATGGAGATGAAAGGTTTTCTTGGTCAGCTAACCCAACTGACTGTTTCTAGACAAATATATATATATATATATATATAAATATATATATATATATATAATATAGATTTTAACTATCAAACATGTCATTTGGTATTTCATGTTTATAAAAATTACAGAATGATTTCCCCAGTTTCTGTTCAGTTCAGTTCAGTCACTCAGTCGTGTCTGACTCTTTGCAACCCCACGAACTGCAGCACGCCAGGCCTCCCTGTCCATCACCAATTCCCGGAGTTCACCCAAACTCATGTCCATCAAGTCGCTGATGCCATCCAACCATCTCATCCTCCGTTGTCACCTTCTGCTCCTGCCCCCAATCCCTCCCAGCATTAGAGTCTTTTCCAATGAGTCAACTCTTTGCATGAGGTGGCCAAAGTATTGGAGTTTCAGCTTCAGCATCAGTCCTTCCAAAAAACACCCAGGACTGATCCCCTTTAGGATGGACTGGTTGGATCTTCTTGCAGTCCAAGGGACTCTCAAGAGTCTTCTCCAACACCACAGTTCAAAAGCATCAATTCTTCGGCACTCAGCTTTCTTCACAGTCCAACTCTCACATCCATACATGACCACTGGAAAAACCATAGCCTTGACTAGATGGACCTTCATCAGCAAAGTAATGTCTCTGCTTTTGAATATGCTATCTAGGTTGGTCATAACTTTCCTTCCAAGGAGTAAGCGTCTTTTAATTTCATGGCTGCAGTCACCATCTGCAGTGATTTTGGAGCCCCCCAAAATAAAGTCTGACAATGTTTCTACTCTTTCCCCGTCTATTTCCTATGAAGTGGTGGGACCGGATGCCATGATCTTCGTTTTCTGAATGTTGAGCTTTAAGCCAAGTTTTTCGCTCTCCTCTTTCACTTTCATCAAGAGGCTTTTTAGCTCCTCTTCACTTTCTGCCATAAGGGTGGTGCCATCTGCATATCTGAGGTTATTGATATTTCTCCCAGCAATCTTGATTCCAGCTTGTGCTTCTTCCAGTCCAGCATTTCTCATGATATACTCTGCATATAAGTTAAATAAGCAGGGTGAGAATATACAGCCTTGACACACTCCTTTTCCTATTTGGAACCAGTGTGTTGTTCCATGTCCAGTTCTAACTGTTGCTTCCTGACCTGCATACCGATTTCTCAAGAGGCAGGTCAGGTGGTCTGGTATTCCCATCTCTTTCAGAATTTTCCACAGTTTATTGTGATCCACCCAGTCAAAGTCTTTGGCATAGTCAATAAAGCAGAAATAGATGTTTTTCTGGAACTCTCTTGCTTTTTCCATGATCCAGCAGATGTTGGCAATTTGATCTCTGGTTCCCCTGCCTTTTCTAAAACCAGCTTGAACATCAGGAAGTTCACAGTTCACACATTGTTGAAGCCTGGCTTGGAGAATTTTGAGCATTACTTTACTAGCGTTTGAGATGAGTGCAATTGTTCAGTAGTTTGAGCATTCTTTGGCATTGCCTTTCTTTGGGATTGGAATGAAAACTGACCATTTCCAGTCCTGTGGCCACTGCTGAGTTTTCCAAATTTGCTGGCATATTGAGTACAGCACTTTCACAGCATCATCTTTCAGGATTTGAAACAGGTCAACTGGAATTCCATCACCTCCACTAGCTTTGTTCGTAGTGATGCTTTCTAAGGCCCACTTGACTTCACATTCCAGGATGTCTGGCTCTAGGACACGACTGAGCGACTGAACTGAACTTACTCTGCATGTAAGTTAAATAAGCAGGGTGACAATATACAGCCTTGACGTACTCCTTTTCCTATTTGGAACCAGTCTGTTGTTCCATGTTCAGTTCTAACAGTTTCTTCCTGATGTGCATATAGGTTTCTCAAGAGGCAGGTCAGGTGGTCTGGTATACCCATCTCTTTCAGAATTTTCCACAGTTTATTGTGATCCACACAGTCAAAGGCTTTGGCATAGTCAATAAAGCAGAAATAGATGTTTTTCTGGAACTCTCTTGCTTTTTTGATGATCCAGCAGATGTTGGCAGTTTGATCTCTGTTACTTCCTAATAATACTATAATGCATAGAACTTTTATTAATACTATAGACCAGCCACATACTGAATCAGTCTTCATAATATTAATGAGTTAGCCAAAATCACTTATAATGGATGAATCAAGCACAATTCTGATCAGCTTTAACAAATGATGTCTTCATGTCCTTATTTAGTTGAAATTTATTAAAGCTATTCAAACAAAATGTCCTTATAGAATCTAACCTTAAATAAAGGCACACATCTTTCAGCTAAATAAATGAACATTTAATAAACAATCACTTGGATAAATTATTATGCAAAAGCCTGTATAAATTTAGAAGGCAGTTTAGATTAATTTATCTGTAATTTTAGAAGTAATAATATGAAAATCTTCATGTTCTGAGATCTATAAAGAAAAAGGACATACATTTTGTGGAAATGCAAATTGCATAATAGACTGAAATAGATAACCATTGAAAAACATTGAGTATCGTTTCATGACAAAAAAAAAAAAGTGCCTTTTTCTGCACCAGAATCACATAAAAATTCACTTGAAACCACATCCTGGATGAAAAATTAAATGTATGGCCAATGTTTTTATATTGCTAAAATTGAAATATTGCCTGGCAATGTTTTCACAAATAACACATGAACAGCATTTTGGATATAATACCTATTATAATTCTTATAAAGTCAATAGGTATTGGAAGAAAAGGTAAATATTGACACATTATTGACAGTAAGAGTAAAATACTAGCCATAATACAATCTACAAATGAAATTATTAGTACACAGTACCCTTACAATTTTGAAAAACTGCTAAGTAATTTTAAGCAGAGCTTAAATAATTTAAGGTTAAAAGCAACAAAGGTGAGAATGTGAAGGAAGAAACTGATGGGATATAGAGTAAAGCAGTTACTGCATGATGAGGCATAAAATTAATGCATAAAGAGAAAAGGTGGAGAGGTAATAATCATTTGCAGAAATATGTAGAAGTTGAATTTTAGGACTTAGTGAATAATCTATTATGGCGTTGAAAGAAATAGAAAACCCAAAGTGGAAGCCAGGATGTAATCAAGATGGTAACACAGGAGGCTTTTGAATTTATTTTCCATGGACACAGTATGGATCAATTCACTCAGAGAAATCCAGAAACCAGTTGTGTGACTCCTTCACATTGGATGATTGAAAAATTACCCACATTGAAATGGGGAGGAAAGACTGAGACACACTCTCATGTTAAACCCCATCCCCAACATATTACCTTAGAGTTGGGAGAGAACTTCCAACTTTTAGCTTTTCCCTGAAGAGTGAAGGGTTTGGGCCACACGTATAGGAGCCCAGCTCTTTCAGCTGCCCTCTTAAATGTTTCCAAATTAGCTAGCTCCAAGAGCCAACAGGGCTGGTGTTCATGAGTCCCACAGATATATACTTTGTGTGCTCAGTCATTTCAGTCCTGTCCGACTCTTTGCGACCCTATGGAGCCCTCCAGGCTCCTCTGTCCTTGGGATTCTCCAGGAAGGAATACTTGAGTGTGTTGCCATGCCCTCCTCCAGGATGTCTTCCTGACCCAGAGACTGAACCTGTGTCTGCTGCACCTCCTGCATTGCAGGCGGATCCTTTACCCACTGAACCACCTGGGAAACCCTGTAACAAATAAAGAAGCAGTTGTTAATGTTGAGAGCACTTCCAAAATGTGCCCCCTCTTCCTCTCTGCTTAATGCAAAAATTGCAGGAAAAACAAAACAAATTAAACAAACAAACAAACAAACAACCTCCCAATTTTCTCCTGAAAGTGATTTGATTGCATTCTTAGACAGCTGCTCCCTGAAGGTTTGGTTTTTAATTAATCTTTATCGAAGATTTAAAAGAAGGAAGAAAACTCAGAAAAATAAATCAAAATAAAGAAGAGGCATCACAACAGATAACACAGGAATGCTTAGGACTGTGAGAAACTACTGTGAACAATTTTATGTCAGCAAATTAAAAAATCTATAATAAATGGTAAATGCCTAGAAACACATAACTTGCTGAGATTGGATCATGAAGAAATAAAAATTTGAAGAGGTCAGTTACTAGTAAGGAGATTGAGTCAGTAATCAAAACCTCCAAACAAGAAGAGCTAGTATCATATGACATCACTGGTTATTCTACCAAAACATAGAAGGATTAATGTCAACCCTTCTCTAAGTATTCCAAAAAACTGAAGAAGACATAACATGTCTAAGCTCATTTTACAAAGTCTGATTATCCTGATACAAAAACCCAGTAAGGACACGTCAAGAAAAGAAAATTACAGGACAGTATCCCTGATGAACATAGATGAAAAAATCCCCAATAAAATATTTGCAAACAAAAATCATTAGTACCTTTAAAGAATCATAAATCATGATCAAGTGGAATTTATTCCTGTGATTCAAGCATGGCTCAACATGAGCAAGTAAAAAATGTGATATATATACCACAGTCATAGAATGAAACATAAAAAGATAAAAATCATATGATCTTCTCAAAGGTGCAAAAAAAGCAGTTGACAAAATTAACATCCTTTCATAGTAAAAACTTACAAAAATTAAATATAGATGAAATGTACCTCAACATGGTAAAGCTGATAAATAGGACAAATCCATGGCTAATGTCCAACTCATGGTAAAAAGTTGGAAGATTTTTCTTTAGGATCAGGAACAAGACAGAGAGGCCCATTCTCTTCCCCTAGACAGAGTAGCTAGGCAGGAAAAATAAACAAAAGAGAAAGAAGTAAGAGTATCTCTGTTTGCCAATAATATGATTTTATACATATACATATATATATATGTGTGTGTGTGTGTGTATAAAACTATAAAATATTCCATCAAAACTATAAAAGCTAATAAAAAATTCAGTGATGTTGTAGGAGGCAAAATCAATACACAAAAATTTGTCGCACTTCATTACAACAATGAGCTATCAGAAAGAGAAATTAATAGTCCCTTTACAATAATGCTAAAAACAGTTAAATGCTGAAAAATAATGAAGAACCGTAAAGACCTTTACTCTGGAAACTATAAAATATTGATGAAATAAATTGAATAAAGCACAGACAAATGAAATGATATTTTGTGCTCATGAATTAGAAATATTAATATTGTTAAAATACTGTACTTCCCACAGCAATCTACAGATACCATGAAATCCCTGATTTAAAACAATCTAATTGCATTTTTTCATGGAAATAGAAGAAATAAAAAGATCCTAAAATTTATGTGGAACCACAAAAAACCGAAGGCCAAAGTGATCTTGAGAATGATGAGCAAAGCTAGAGGCATTTCACTTCCTGATTTCGAACTATATTACAGAGCTTTATTAGTCAAAATAGTGTAGTACTGACATAAAAACAGACACATGTCAACAGAATGGAAGAGTCCTAGAAGTAAACATATACACATGTGGTCAATTACTTTATGACAAAAATGAAGAATATACAATGGGAAATGGATACACTGTTCAATAAATTGTGTAGACATAACTGGTTTTCCACATTAAAAAGAATGAAACTGAACCTCTGTCTTGTACCATACACAAAAATCAACTTTAAATGGATTACAAACATGAATGCAGGACCTGAAACCATAAAACTAGAATAAACCATAGTGTGTAAGCTACTTGACATTGGCCTTGGCAATTATTTGTTTATATTTGACACCCAATGTAAAGGCAACAAAAGCAAGAATCAGCAAGTGGGACTGCATCAAGCTAAAAAGCTTCTCCATAGCAAAGAAACCACCAATATATTAAAAAGCAACCTATGGAATGAGAGATAACATTTTCAAGCATATATTCAGTAAGGGGTTACTTTTAAAGACATAGAAAGAAATCATAAAACTCAATAGCAACAAGCTAAGCACTCAATTTAAAAAATGAGTAAAGAACCTGAATAGACATTTCTCTAAAGAAGGAATTAATCTTGAGGAACTGCCATACTGTTTTCCATAGTAGCTACACCAAGGTACAATCCCACTGACAGTGCTTAGTAATTATTTTTTGACGAACATTTGTTATCTATTGTCTTTTTGAAAATGGACAGCCTAACTGGCTCATTGTGGTTTTTATTTGAATTTCACTAATGATTAATGACGTTAAGTATCTTTTCAGAAAAATCTTTTTTGATTGACTAATTTATTTTCATAATTGAGATATTAATTCATTTATTTAGTTCATGGAACAAACATTTTTTTTCTCTCATGTTCTGGATAATAAGCATGTTATACTGACCATACCATCTCTATTTCATTCACTCAACTCTGCCCTGTAGTCTGAAGACAAGTCAGTATGTAAAAAAATGCATAGCTGTGAAAGTGAAAGTTGCTCAGTCGTGTCCGACTCTTTGCAACTGCTTGCACTATACAGTCCATGTAATTCTCCAGGCCAGAATACTGGAGTGGGTAGCCTTTCCCTTCTCCAGGAATCTTCCCAACCCAAGGACTCAACTCCCACATTGCAGGTGGATTCTTTACCAGCTGAGCCAACAAGGAAAGCCAAAGAATACTGGAGTGGGTACTCTATCCCTTCTCCAGCGGATCTTCCTGACCCTGGAGTTGAACCAGGGTCTGCTGAATTGCAGGTGGATTCTTTACCAACTGAGTTATAAGGGAAGCCCATGGCTGTGGTCCAATGAAAAAAAATTAACACTGAAATTTAAACTTGTTGAAATTTTTTACCTGTCACATATTATTCTTTAAAAAAATTTTTTGAAACCATTAATATAATCACTTTTGAAGCCACATGCTGCTGCTGCTAAGTTGCTTCAGTCATGTCTGACTCTGTGCGACCCCATAGATGGCAGCACACCAGGCTCCCCTGTCCCTGGGATTCTTCAGGCAAGAACACTGGAGTGGGTTGCCATTTCCTTCTCCAATGCATGAAAGTGAAAAGTGAAAGTGAAGTCGCTCAGTAGCGTCCACCCTCAGCGACCCCATGGACTGCAGTCTACCAGGTTCCTCTGTTCATGGGATTCTCCAGGCAAGAGTACTTGAGTGGGGTGCCATTGCCTTCTCCTTTTGAAGCCACATAGCCATTAAAATTATCAAAATGTTTGGTGACATACTCATATATAACATATTGCATATTTTGCAAAACTCAGTGCTAAAGTATTATATCCATTTGAAAAAACTCCATTGTTGCAAATTCAAAATAATGCTTTTATTTCTTAATTACTTAAACCTTTTCATTTAAATAATTTATTCAATGCATTTATTGAGTGATTGATTATTTAACAGGAAACATAATCTTCAAAAACTGTAATTAAAAATTACAAAACCAAAAACCAGATGTAGTTTAATGTTAACATAGCCTCACATGTATCATTACATTGTTTCTTTATTAAAATCCATTCTGAAATGTTTATTAAAATCTTTATTAAAATGTTTATTAAAATCTTTATAATGTTTATTATAATCTTTATTAAAATCCATTCTGATGTTATGGGGAGGGAGGTGGGAGGGGGGTTCATGTTTGGGAACGCATGTACACCTGTGGTGGATTCATGTCAATGTATGGCAAAACCAATACAGAATTGTAAAGTAAAATAAAGTAAAAAAAAAAAAAAAAACTTTCAGTAAACCAAATTGTAAACAGATGTACTGTCAGCCACGCTTTGTTGTTCAATTTATAGAGCAGACACAGAGTAGATGTAGCATGATTCTTGAGAGTCCTAGGATTTGGGGGATGGTAAATGAGCACTGGCTTCAACTTGAAGTCATTTATATCCTATCCCCATTGCTTCATCCGTAAAATGGAAATAGTAATAGTTCATTCTTCATGTGGGGATTGTATGTGACAATGCAGGAAAAATACAGCCATTTAAAAATTAAAAAAAAAAAAATCCATTCTGAAAAACTGCAAAATCCAAGTATATACATATGAAAAACATCAGGAGAAACTGTTGAAAATAACAATTTCTGATATATCTTGGAAGAATATAGTTCACTTAAGATTCAGTTCAGTTCAGTCACTCAGTCATGTACGACTCTTTGCAAACCCATGGATTGCAGCATGCCAGGCCTCCCTGTCCATCACCAACTCCCAGAGTTCACTCAAACTCATGTCCATCGAGTTGGTGATGCCATCCAGCCATCTCATCCTGTCATCCTCTTCTCCTCCTGCCCCCAATCCCTCCCAGGATCAGAGTCTTTTCCAATGAGTCAACTCTTCGCATGAGGTGGCCAAAGTATTGGAGTTTCAGCTTTAGCATCATTCCTTCCAAAGAACACCCAGGACTGATCTCCTTTAAAATGGACTGGTTGGATCTCCTTGCAGTCCAAGGGACTCTCAAGAGTCTTCTCCAACACCACAGTTCAAAAGCATCAATTCTTCGGCTCTCAGCTTTCCCCACAGTCCAACTCTCACATCCATACATGACCACTGGAAAACCATAGCCTTGACTAGACGCACCTTTGTTGGCAAAGTAATGCCTCTGCTTTTCAATATGCTATCTAGGTTGGTCATAACTTTTCTTCCAAGGAGTAAGCATCTTTTAATTTCATGGCTGCAATCACCATCTGCAGTGCTCCCCAAAATAAAGTCTGACACTGTTTCCACTGTTTCCCCAACTATTTGCCATGAAATGATGAGACTGGATTTCATGATCTTAGTTTTTTGAATGTTGAGCTTTATGCCAACTTTTTCACTATCCTCTTTCACTTTCATCAAGAGGCTTTTTAGTTCCTCTTCACTTTTTGCCATAAGGGTGATGTCATCTGCATATCTGAGGTGATTGATATTTCTCTGGGCAATCTTGATTCCAGCTTGTGTTTCCTCCAGCCCAGCGTTTCTCATGATGTACTCTGAATAGCAGTTAAATAAGCAGGGTGACAATATACAGCCTTGACGTACTCCTTTTCCTATTTGGAACCAGTCTGTTGTTCCATGTCCAGTTCTAACTGTTGCTTCCTCACCTGCATATAGGTTTCTCAAGAGGCAGGTCAGGTGGTCTGGTATTCTCATCCCTTTCAGAGTTTTCCACAGTTTATTGTGAACCACACAGTCAAAGGCTTTGGCATAGGCAATAAAGCAGAAATAGGTGTTTTTCTGGAACTCTCTTGTTTTTTCCATGATCCACCAGATGTTGACAATTTGATCTCTGGTTCATCTGCCTTTTCTAAAACCAGCTTGAACATCTGGAAGTTCACGGTTCACATATTGCTGAAGCCTGGCTTGGAGAATTTTGAGCATTACTTTACTAGCGTGTGAGATGAGTGCAATTGTGCAGTACTTTGAGATTGCTTTGGCTTTGTCTTTCTTTGGGATTGGAATGAAAAACTGACCTTTTCCAGTCCTGTGGCCACTGCTGAGTTTTCCAAATTTGCTGGCATATTGAGTTCAGCAGTTTCACAGCATCATCTTCCAGGATTTGAAATAGCTCAACTGGAATTCTATCACCTCTACTGGCTTTGTTTAGTAATCAATCAATGGCCACAGGTGAAGAAGAAAAATAGTAGAAAGTACAAATCAATTAGAGAATATACCAGTGAAATATGCTCCCATTTCACTTAGTTTATGTTCTCCAATTTCTCCTTCTCCTTTTGTTTAATGTTCTTTCTCAAGCCTTTATCAAGTGTAGTGGAAAAGCTTTTGTATACATATATATAAAAATATATATATTTTAGAAAACATGAATTTTTGCCTAAGTAAAAAATTGTGACATTTGATTACACTTGTTTGACTTTGTTTGAATAGAATGCTAGATTTCTAATTATCAAATAGACATGCAACAAGCAACAAAGGTTTATTGTAGAGCACAGATACCAATAGTCAATATCTTCTAATAACCTATAATGGAAAATAATTGGAAAAATAATATATGGATATTTGTATAACTGAATTACCTTGCTGTGCACCTGAAACATTGAAAGTCAAATATACTTCAAGAAAATATATAAAATAAAAAAGTTAAATATATAAACTATTTACAACTGTATATAAAAACATAAAAATACATAAATTAGAAAATCTAATATTGAAACATAGTAAACACTATTTGCAAAGTTGTCATCACTATGGTTAGACAGAATCCCATTCCATTTTAAAATACAAATGTAATGATCAAACTTAAAGATATTTATAAACACAGAAAATACATTGTGTATATGTCATCTCATAAAAGTAACGATGTTGTATCTAACAAGGCATTCTTGATAATTATTCAATACACTAATAATAAAATATGTTAGAGTAAACTTTGCTTTATATACTCACAATTCCACAATAGCATTCTGGGCTTAATTTTAATAGTAAAAACAATCAATTGTTGAAAGCAGTAGCCAGTAAAAGCAGTAGCCAGTAGCAGTAGCCAGCAAAATTCAATTTTACTTTGAATTCTAACATCCTACATAATCTAAATTTTTTGAATACTATAGATGTTTTAGGAATTTTGTAAAATATAAAATTTTTAAGTATTTTACATTTTAAGTATATGTTTTTGATTAAACATTGGGTTTTCAGGTATTTAATAAGGATAAATATTGGAAATTAGGCTTTATGTATATAGGAGAAGATGCTGCTTTCTCCTTGTCCATAGTGGAGAGAGAGCATTAAGTATGGAAACTCCTGACACACAACTTACGCTCTGAAAAGGCAACTGAATTTAGCAGAAGTATAATGTTAGTATCCAGTGTCTGTGATCAAGAACCAGTCTCAGCTTTTTGGACTGAATGAGGAAGTTTTCATGAGATTTGCAAGAGAGAAAGGGCAGAGTGTCAGGAGAGTACAGGTAAGAGAGAAGAAAAGTCCTTTCTCTTGAGTACTATCTCAGTTCAGTCGCTCAGTTGTGTCCGACTCCCTGCGACCCCATGAATCGCAGCACGCCAAGCCTCCCTGTCCATCACCAACTCCTGGAGCCTACCCAAACCCATGTACATCAAGTCGGTGATGCCATTCAGTCATCTCATCCTCTGTCGTCCCCTTCAACTCCTGCCCCCAATCCTTCCCAGCGTCAGAGTCGTTTCCAATGAATCAACTCTTCGCATGAGGTGGCCCAAGTATTGGAGTTTCAGCTTCAACATCAGTCCTTCCAAAGAACACCCAGTACTGATTTCCTTTAGGATGGACTGGTTGGCTCTCCTTGCAGTCCAAGGGACTCTCAAGAGTCTTCTCCAACACCACAGTTCAGAAGCATCAATTCTTCAGCGCTCAGCTTTCTTCACAGTCCAACTCTCACATCTATACATGACCACTGGAAAACCATAGCCTTTACTAGACGGACCTTAGTCAGCAAAGTAATGTCTCTGCTTTTGAATATGCTGTCTAGGTTGGTCATAACTTTACTTCCAAGGAGTAAGCATCTTTTAATTTCATGGCTTCAAGCACCATCTGCAGTGATTTTGGAGCCCCCAAAAATAAAGTCTGACACTGTTCCCACTGTTTCCCCATCTATTTCTCATGAAGTGATGGGACCAGATGCCATGATCTTAATTTTCTGAATGTTGAGCTTTATCTAGTAAAATGTATTTTTATAAATAAGTGTACATAATGAAGTAGTGACAGAATTCTGAATTGTGCATACTAGGAGTAAGAAAATACTCAACAGATGACACTTTTCTTTATATTTGACATTTTCTATAAGGGCTAAGTGTGTTTGTGTATAATCTTTAAATGCTAAAGCTACAAATGCCAGTTAATGCAGCTGTGTGTATAACTGACCAAATACTTCAAAAAGTATGTTGCTGTGATTCATAATATTTTCTGAAGAGATAAATAACTGCTTGAAATAACACAGAAAGTCAACCTTGTCTGAGTTTAAGTATTATTGTATTATTTGGGGGAAAATGTCAGTATAAACTAAAACAGTGCAAAATGTGTTATCTTTTGGTGTAAAATACAATCAGATGATGTGATTTTACTATTACAAGCAGGTCTGATTTCTTTATTGTATTACACCAAGCTATATATTTTTTAACATGTAGCATCTAGTAACCTGACTGGGTACAGTCTATAAGGTCACAAAGAGTCAGACACTACTGGGCATGCATGCACATACATAATATTTATACAATCATTAAGACAACTGAAAATGCATGTATTTCCAAAATTCATCTTTGTGGGAAATAGTGTCCCCCTTGAGAAAGATTCTCGAGATTTTTAGTTTCATTGTTATTGAATATGTGAATTATATTACTTCCTATAATTGTATCTGAATATCATTCTATGTAAGGCAGTGAAAAGTAACATTTACATGTAAAATTTTATGAATATGATAGTAAATATCTACATTTATATTGATAGTTTTAGCTTTGAAAATTCAAATATGTTGCCACATAGATCCATTATATTTCAGATATGCTTAGCCTGAAACATGTTAAGTATGAGGAATGAACAACAAATAAAAAAAATAAGAAAGAAATGAATAGCATTGATCAATGCTAAATTGAAAGAAAATAAATCACAATTTTAAAAGGGTGCTAATTTGTTTCCTTTATGATAAATTTTAGATTATTTCAAAACCTGTAATATGTTTAATGCTGTGTTTTTATTTTAATATATATTTCCAGAGAAAATATAAAATTAGAAACTAGCTTTTCTTCAGGCTTATTTAGATGAGAGAAGACTTACACTAGGTCTTTGTATACATTGATTATAGAAATTAGAATGAGTAATTTCAAAAAGAATACAAATGATTTTTGCCTCTTTCTGCCATTGTGCCAGAAGCAAGACTGTTGCTGAGGAAAGAAATAGCATCTCCTGCAAGGCTCCATCTTAAAGGAAAACCTGAAATCTGAGCCTCCACTCTTGCCTCAGGAAACTAAAAGGACAGCAATTATTGGATTTTTCTTTTTTTTATGGCAGTGACCACAGGCAGAGTAGAAGAGAGACTTATGGTCCTCAGTACAATGATGCAATATTATTATGCTTAGAAGACAGGGCCAAATCCTTTCGAACAAAGGGACAATTCATTTTTCGATATACTATTCGATTGTTGCCGCAGAGAGAAAATGACGTGTTAGACAGAGGTGCTTAATTTATAGACTACTGGGAAAGTGAAACTCAGTTCCTCTTCTGAATTTATAATTAACTTCTCTATACAAAATGTTATTCTCAACACCTACCCCCTCAAGACTGAGGTATATCAAAGGAAAGGGGACATGAAGGTAGGTTTAAAACCCAGGAGAGCCCTTCAGGACCCTTTCAGGTATAAAAAGCCTTCCTGTGTCTCCTGTTTCTTTGTAGGAAAAAGGCTTCAGGCTCCCAGGTCTTTTTGAGTTCCAAAGAGCTAGAGTCAAGCAGTTAAATATTAGGACAGTAATCACAGGGCTCCTAATTCTTCCTGAAATGATGTAGTTAATAACATAATGCATACTTTTAGATAGTGACTCTTTGCTGCCCACAGGCACTAGATAGACCTCAAACTGGTTGGAACCAAAAGATTGAGATTCTGGACACAGGACCCTGTTACCCCACCACCAATCAATCAGAAGAAGGTCTGTGAGCTTATCACACAACCTGTGATCTTCTTCCCTAACATGGTCTTTGAATACCCTTACCTGAATGCCATAGAGGAGTTGAGGTCTTTTGAGTACAAGCCAACCATCTATTCTTCTTACTTGATCCTTGCATTAAAACTTTTACTGCTCCAAACTTAAGTTTTGTTTTGTTTGGCCTCACTGTGAGCTGAGCACATGAATTTGAATTTGACAACATAAAGAAGCCTGCTGGCATGCCCTTCTCCATTAAGGCATTTTTGGAATAGAATTTAATTCAGCATCACTGATTAGTATTCATAACCCACCCAGAGCCTTTACACTTTTGCAAATGCAAACACTTATATCCTCTGATATTAGGTGAGAATAAGAATTTTGGGAGGAATCCCAAAGCAACACTTTCTTTTACATATATGGTGGGATTTGCCAAAGAGTAGGAGAGGTGTGTGTTCTCAAACTGAAAGGCTTCAGGGTAAGGAGAGAATGAGAGAGAACATGCAAAAGGCAGAATAAGGTGAGGAGTACAGACTTTCCAGGTGGTGCAGTGGTAAAGAATCTGTTGGCCCGTGCAGGAGACGAAGTGACGTGGGTTCAACCCCTGGGCTGGAAAGATCCCATGGAGAAGGAAAAAACAACCCAGTCTGGTATTCTTGCCTGGAAAATCCCATGGACAGAGGAGCCTGGTGGGCTACATACAGTCCAGAGGGTCACAAGGAGTTGGACAAGACTGAGCAACTGAGTACACACACAAGGTGAGGAGTAGAAATGATGTTCATGGATACAACCAAGGATGGCATTAAATTTTTATCTTCCCTTGTGCATAAAAATAGAAAGTTTGATTTTGTCAGGACTTCAAATTTTGTTCTTCTCAAACTTGCTTTAGAGGGATTGCTCTAGGGCTTGTACTTTCAGGTCAGAATTTTTACATGTGCATATCACTCCTCTGTATTAGTTTTTTCTTAAAGGAAATGGTAGTTAGAAGATCCATTTAAAGAAATTCAGAGGTTAGATCATTATTCCCTTGAGTCACCTTTGATTACATGTAGAAAATGTCAATAAATGAAAGAAATTGTTGATATTCATAGCAAATGGGTGCTTTGTGCTTTATTTACAGAACAGTTAATTTAACAACTTCATATTTTAGGATAATCTTTTGTACTTGGGAGGGCCCAGCAGAGTCCTACTTGGTTCCAATCCCCCATTTTCTCTGATACTCCTCACTCTTAAGGGGAATAGGTATTGGACAAACAAAGGGAATATGATTTTGGATAGAAAGGTAAATCATAAACTTAGCAGAGGAATTGAGTTTTATCAGGACTCACATTCTGGGCCACTGTTAGCCCTACTACTGTCTCTGCCACCATCTTATTTCTTTCTCATTATTTCTTTCCATTGATTCTTTGACTTTAAGTTTTATAGAACTAAACCTGCACAACCACACACACAGAAACACATTCACACAGTAGACAGTTCATTTGGCTGCAAATGAAACTAACAACTGACTAAAAGGTAAGTATATATGTATTTGTTTCAATTACTAAGAACTTTAATAATAAATTATTTTAATTTTTCAGTAGTCAAGAAGACGTTGCTATTTAAAACATATTCAACAATTAATAGACAGCAAAATTATGATTCAGGATGAAATTTTTGTCTAAATGAGTTATGTCTGAATGGTATTCCATTCATTCATTCATTCAGTTGATGGTTAATTCATCTTTCTTCTTTGGAATTTCACAAGTATCAATTCATTTAAAAAACTGTACTCAAATTATTTACAAATATTTGTATTATCACACTGTTCTATCAAATTTAGTTACCATCCAAACAGGTAGTAAAACTATCTGTTATCCTTTTATATCACTCTTAGTGTCTTTGAAGCAACATCAGTTTGCTCCTGAAAAATAAGACGTCTAATTTCTATATAGATGAATCCTGCTAACACTGGATGATGCGAAGGATGACATATTTCGGCCACACTTGTGAATCAGATAATGCTATATCAATTTGATCAGTTCTGACAAATTTAATTTGGCATTATGACATAGAAGTTCAGTTCATGCTGGTTGATTATATATGACTATATATGGGGGCTTCCCTGGCGGCTCAAGTGGTAAAGAATCTGCTGCAATGTGGGAGACTTGGGTTCAACTCCTGGGTCAGGAAGATCCCCTGGAGAAGGGAATGGCAACTCCAGTATTCTTGCCTGGAGAATTCCATGGACAGAGGAGGCTGGCAAGACACAGTCTATGGGGTCGCAGAATGTCAGACGCAACTGAGCGACTAACGCACACACACAGCTATAGGTGTGTATATATGTTGCAGGAGGGGAGAGACTTTCCAGGGCCTGAGAGTGGGCTATTGTGTAACACTTGGAAATGAATTGTCTGAGGAGACACAAGTGCTGACAAAGCAAGAGACTTTATTGGGAAGTGTTGCCTGGGTGGAGAGCAGCAGGGTAAGAGAACCCAGGAGAGCTGCTCTGCCACAAGGCTCACAGTCTCTCATTTTACAGTGATGGGGCCAGTTTCCAGGTTGTCCCTAGCCAATCATTCTGACTCAGGGTCTTTCCTGGTGGCTCACACATCCCTCAGTCAAGATGTTTTCCAGTGATAACGACTCTGGGAAATTGGTAGGACATATGGCTGAAGTCTCCTCTCTCATTTTGACATTTTCTAAATTCTTCCAGTTGGTGGTAGCTTATTATTTCTGCATTTCTTAGAAAGGACCTCCTGTTGTAAGATAACTCATGTAGCTGCTTATTGTCTTGCCTAGCCAGGGCTGGGGTTTGAGTCACTGATTCCCCTAACATATATATGATTATAAGTGTATATGTTTGTATATGCACAAATATACACCCATACATATGTGCACACACACACACACACACACACACACAGCGGTCACATCTATAATTTTATAACTTTAATTTCTAAACTCATAGATATTTAAGGGTTGTTCAAACAACCAGATAATATTCAAATACATTCTTACAATTTTGAAGAGTAATGTATACAAATTATAGCATGTCAGAATTTCCTTGACAGATTGTTATAATACCAAATAGATATATAGGGCAGCTGTTGCTATGGCAACAGGATAGGCTTAGGGAACCAAATGCAAGATAATTTATATTTTTAAATGATCATATTCATTCACCTCCACCCACTTACATGATAGTTTTTCCTCTGTATATATATTACTACTTATACATTATTATCAATAATTTGAAAAGTCAGATTGGACTCTACATCTGTGATATATTTATATGCAAGTACATTCTAAAAACTTTTTAAAGATTGAGACTGGTTTTCTGTTATTTGCTTTTGATTATGTTATGGTTTGATTCTCATCAGTAATTATTAATAGATACATGATAGACATGGAGATTTATATTTTTGTAATTTTGTATGCAGTTTCATTCTAATCATGAGAGACTAGAACTATTATATATATATATTCAGATACATATGTGCATGTGTGTGTGTGTGTGTGTGTGTGTGTGTGTGTGTGTGAATGTGTATATATATATTCTAAACATTAGCATAAAGACATTTGGAACCAGTAACTCTTTATTAGGGGAAGCTGTCTTGTGCAATCTGGGATGTTTAACCTCATCTCTGGTTTCTATGCACTAAATGTCAGTAGCAACTCCCACCACTCCAAATTTTGAGAAACACTGAACATGTATTAATTCAAGCATTGTATACCAAAGATGTTTTCAGATATTGCCAGTTGCTCCATTGGACATCAACTGGCCCCTATTGTGGAAAGCTGGTCTAATGTTTTAAAAACATCCCCTACCAGCCCAATATATATTCAAGATTATCAGGAATAGATTAAATAGTTAAGCATTTAAACTAGTTGGAAAATCCATACACACCTTTGATGAATTTTCATTGACTCTTTCAATCATTCAAATCTTGAGTCTTTAAAATATTTTGAAATATTAGGTAAATAAACAATTTTTGTTTCTTAAAAACAAGTCATTTAATAATATGTAGTAAGAAAGAACATAATATGTATGTTAGGGAACCTTAAATCATCTAAGATTTTATATTTACAAGCTAATAAGCTAACTTGCCTTGGTTTTATTTATACTGATAAATGATGTGAGACTCCTGAATCTAGGATGGTCAGTTTTAGGAATAGCAACAGCCAGAGAATCAGTTTTATTTTGGTGGTTTCCTAAATTCCAGTTCCCACAGGGAGACGCAAAGATTCATACAATAACTTCCCAGGTGGAGTGGATTTGTATTATAAGAAAGGAATGCTGAGTTTGGTGTATTCAAATCTTTTCTAATGTGGAATTAATGTGCCTGCCCTTTGATCCAGAGGGTGACAGTATCTCTAATATCTCTATCGTCAATCCTGTTTATTCTAAAAATATTGTTTATATCAATCCCGTTGCATATAAAAATGTCCTTAAAATAGAAATCTGGAAGAAAAGGAAGTCAGCTCTTTGCTTACGAGATATATAAAACATAAGAGACCCAGGGAGAATTCTTTCCCACCAGGTACTCATGCGAGAGATTACATGAAATCCAAACTTGAATTTAATTATCGCTAAATAAATGCTGAAACAATTTGAAATAAGTTTTTTCTAATATATATTGATTTTATCATCAGGACAAAGATATGTAAAATCCATATAAAATAAATATAGGCCTGAATTTTAAAACATAAGTAACCATGCTTTTAATTACCTGCCCTTTTTTTCACTTCTGGAAAAAGAATAAGCTGTATTAATTACAGAATTATTTGAGAGCACACAAAGGCAATGAATAAACTTGTGCTTGAAATAGCTAGTAGATATAATGGGAAATAAATTTAAGACAGAGGGAACAGAAAGGGGAAAAAGATATTGAGCAGTTTAAGAGCAGAATGTGTTTTACTGAAATCACAAGTTGAGTGTGTTTGGAATAAAGGTCATGTGATGGGTGAGAAGCTGGCATGGTTCTCTGAATTTTAGTTTAAGATGGGTCCAGTTATTGGGGAAATGATATTGCATGCTATTATTGCATTAGACTTTAAGCAAGATGTGACAAAATCACATTGATATCAAAGTCATTTGACTCTGGAAGTAATATAGAACTAGATCAAATATGTTAGCAATATCCCAAAACTGAAATACTATCTCACCTATTAAAATATTTGTTTTACATGTTGTTAATATATGATACATAATTTTATAATATTGCATATATTTACTATATAGTCTCTTTGCTTTTAGTATTCGATATTTTTTGGTCTGGTAATTACTTTTATATTAATATCATATAAGTACACATGTTTTCTTATTGTATAAAATGTATATTGGCTTAATAGACATTAATAGATTTACATAGAAATGTCTTCTACTTTATATTTTTTCTAAATAGCTGATATAAAATTTTTCTCATTCAAAACTAATATCTGTAGGGTATCCCATTCTACTTTTTATTTATTCTGGCAATTATCTGTTTTTCTTAGTTTTAGTTTTATATATTGCAAATATTTATATATATTTTCACCCATTGTCATCATTTGTTCCTCAATTTTTAAAAACATTAAATGCTCACTTCCAGAACACATAACAAATCATCTTCAAATTTTTCTTATTTATCTATCTACTATTCTAAGAAAGGCGTATAAGACCAGTATTCTGTGAGATTTTGCATTTTTATTGTCTCTTTCTTCCATTTATTCTTGAAAGACACTATTGCTTGATACAAAACCCAAATATCCTATTATAAAAATGTCACTCTGTTCTGTTTTGGAATAAAATGTTGTTTTAAACAATTCATTTTCTTTCTCATATAAATCACTTGATGTAGACATCCAAAATAATTATTTTATTTTCTTCAAAATTTTTCCTGTGTATTTAAAATCAACTCTTGTTCTGTTATCTAGTTAATTTTCACCTTTGTTACACACACACACACACACACACACACACACACACACATACACTTATAGGTGAGTGGATAATCATTCTTACTGACTTTTCATGCTTAAATGAGGTGTGTTTTTCTAGGTTATTAGGAGGTACTTTCCAAGTACAGTAAAGTGATAGAGCAGGTTAGCTTTCCAAGTCTAGTAACTAATTACAGATTCCTCTATTTATATTTGTACCATGAGGTACTGAAAAAAAGTGATCTCTGTTTGAAGTTACTTCTGAATCCCTCACAGATAATTCAATTCAGAGGCACTTTCTTTGTATCTTTTTGTATTTTTCAGAGATCAACAAACCTTTCCTTTCAAGTGAGGCTCTTGTTTCTGAAAAATGTATTTTGCTGCCGTACTATATTATGAATTTGCCATCCTCTGAACCTCTCTTCCTTTATAACTTCTAGGAGTTCTGGCATTTGTTTGCATTACTTCTGCTGCTTGCAGAGTCTGAGTTAAATTTCTATCCATGGGGAAAAAAGTAGTTCTATTTGCACTTTTCAACAACTTGTAGCCAGTGTGGATTTTGAATTGTGTCAGTTTTCTCAGATTTACTCACCTGGTAGCTACTCAGCCAGGTAACTCTCTTTGGGGTGTAAACTTTATTAGCAGTACCCTCATTCTGAGACTTGTTAGATCTTTCAGTATAATGCTTTCCTTCTATCACTTCTCCAGAGAAGTGCTGATACTGGTCACCCACATCTATGTTCACAGATTGATGAGGATCCTTCTTAACTAGTGTTGTTGAAGATACCGTATATGGATTTTTTTTTCCCTTTAACTCTCCAACCCAGTCTTTCTGTTGACTATAGTAAAAAATAACACGGCTGGTACTATATATTCATCAATAGGAGTCTTCAGTGATATTAAGAGGCATGAAATTGAATCATACATCCTAGGAAGTAAACATAGATAGAAAAAAGGTCCTGAAGAAACTTATAAGAATTGGAAAGTGGAAAGGACAGAGTAGATGACACCAGTATAGGAAGTCAAAGTTGCCATTTTGGAAACCAAAATTTAAAATGTTTCAACAAAGAGAGTATGTTGCTGATATGTGAAGTAACATAAAAACTAATATAAAATGGGATTGGTTTTATGTTGAAATAGTAAAACACCTCCATTCGAGCTTTAAAATCTGGTGTCACTCTGATCAATATTGCAGATGCTCAGCTCAAGGGTACCTATTTTTTTAAGGATTGGCTGTCAATATTTGTCTTAAATATTATAAGTGCTAATGATATTTGTGGATTTTCCAAATACATAAAGATTTCTAGACTCCACACTGGAATGAAGTATGTGCAATAAGTTAACACAAGGAATATAATTATTTTTCTCATATTGAATTTTTTGTAATATGGTGTCAGTTATTGACTTGTCACCTTCAGCTCCAAATTCACCGTCAGATTGCTCTGTGAAAATGGTACTTGACCTTTTAAATACTTCCTCCTGCCCCCTGCCCCCTGTCCCCGGCCACCCCAGCTAACAAGAAACTTTGTCAGTAGAAGGGGCTGAAGAGACATTCCAGGAGCAAAAGACTCCCACAAGCATTTCCCATCTTCACGGCCCTTTCCTGAGGGACACGGTCAGGGTTGCAGGGGGGACTGTTGAAGCACTGAGTACTAAGCACCCAGACCTTCACCAGGCCCTCTGGTAGCTCTCCAGGCCCCAGCTCCTGCAGTGCACAGCTGTGAGCAGTCTACTGTGGACATCCTCCCCCACCACCGTTCCCAGCCATCGGGCAGTTTTTCAGCAGAGTCCCTGGAACCCCTGCATCACATTTGGCTTCCCCAATGCCCTGCTTCTGCACTGCATGGCAGCCAACAGACCCAACAGGGAACAGCTTTCTCTAGCACCCCGAGGGTAGATTTCAGGCAGGTTTCCAGCACATGTGGAAAAACAACAGGTATTTCTCTGCCATTCAGCAAGTCAAAGAGACACTTTCTCCAACAAGATCTGGATATCCATCTAGGGGAAGCATCGGCATTCTGTCTCAGCCCTAGGGTTAGTAACTAGTTTTTGTATAATTAGACTTCCCTTTACTTCTTAGTAGTTGACCCTTCTTACATTAATACTTTAATAATTAATAATACTTGGTGTTAAACTTCCCTGTTCAAATTATCAAGTCATTTTTCTCTCTTGATTGAACATTCACTAAGTGTTCGTACAGGACAATGCAAAATTGAGTAGAAAGTTTCATTTATTTGACTGTCTCACCATTTTAGCATCATTATGATTGTAAGCCTCATCATCACCATATTTTGTATTGAATATATAACTTTAATTGGCACTGTTTTGATATGTTCATATGGTTACCAAGTCAGTTAATCTTTACAAAAACCATGTAAGAAAAATAATATAGTTTTCCTGTGTTTAATTGATAGTAGGTAGATTAACTACCTTGTCTATAGATTATATAGCTGTCTTGTCTAAGATTATATACCTCCGTTAAGTGGCAAAGCTGAGATTTATATACAGTGGGTTTGGCTCCAGAGTCTGTGTTTTCAGCACTATCTGTACTTCAATTATTTTTTCCTTTTAAATATGTGTTTATTTTCTTTACAGTTAAAAAAAATGACTGGAAAAATGAAGTGTATCCAAATTTCATAAATCACATACACAGCTAATTGAATAGCAAATTCTTACTGTCCTGGATTTCCTTCCTGATATACACTACTTATCGGTATTTGGGTTTTGTATGACTAAATAAATGTTAGGTGTCATACATTGTGAAATATGAGCTATTTGTGTAAAAGGGTCATGTTCATCTCATTCTTTAAAGCTTAACACAGTGCCTGCTTATGTTGAATGAATGGATGCATAATAGAAAATAAATAATTCTACCCATTTTTTATAATTCATGTTTAATCTGGAATAAATTTTTCTTTGCAGGGAGAAAGATCTGTTTTTATATGTGTGATTCATCAGAATGCACAAATTTAGTTCTTCTCTCTTCGCATGGTATGTCAACACCATTCTCTCTTTTTTTTTTTAATTAATTAATTTATTTTTAATTTTTACTTTACAATTCTGTATTGGTTTTGGCATAGATTGACATGAATCCACCACAGGTGTACATGCGTTCCCAAACATGAACCCCCCTCCCACCCCCCTCCCCACCACATCTCTCTGGGTCATCCCCGCGCGTCAGCCCCAAGCGTGTCATATCCTGCATCAGACATAGACTGGCATTTCGATTCTTACATGATATTATACATGTTTCAATGCCATTCTCCCAAATTATCACACCCTCTCCCTCTCCCTCTGAGTCCAAAAGTCCGCTATACACATCTGTGTCTTTTTTGCTGTCCTGCATACAGGGTCATCATTGCCATCTTCCTAAATTCCATATATATTACTCAGCCATTAAAAAGAATACATTTGAATCAGTTCTGATGAGATGGATGAAACTGGAGCCGATTATACAGAGTGAAGTGAGCCAGAAAGAAAAACACCAATACAGTATACTAACTAAAACACCATTCTCTTAACAGAAATTCTATTATTTTACTATTAAACTACTGTCTATATTTGATAAATTCTGAACCTTTTGTCCTCAGTAAAAATTGTTGATGGGTCCTTTAATCTACAGCTTTTAACTCTAAAGGAGGAAGTATAATGAAGTAACAGCAATGCATTGCATTTTCTATGTGTCAGTGCTTGGAATTATGTGTTTCTTCTAATGATACAATGTTGAGGAAATGGAATGTAAAGTATCATTTTGAGCCCATAAATGTGGCATGTTGCATAATGAAAAAGAAAAAGTGGCAGTTGTTCAGTGATATGTTGGTGGAGCCTTATAGCTGAATTGTACCAAAAAATACTGAGAGCAAGTTAGAGGATTTTAAGCCCTGCTCTCATCTCTTTTATTTGTTTCTTCTCCAGTGCTATGTTTTAATTAAAAGAGTAAATTGAAACAGCCTGAATCTTTAGCACCAATGTTCTCAAGGGATATTATGCAGCCAGTTGGGTTAAGAATCAGGAGTCTGCAACATAATTTTCAGCCAACTACTCAATGACTATCACTCTGGCCCTGGATTAATCTCATAATCCCTTTGTAACAGTTTCAATACTGGCAAAATATAATGGCAAGTTTGTAAACTCACAGTTCTACTCACTAGGAATGAAACATCTCTAAGGCAACACTCTGGAGAAGGCAATGGCACCCGACTCCAGTACTCTTGCCTGGAAAATCCCATGGACAGAGGAGCCTGGTGGGCTGCAGTCCATGGGGTGCCTAAGAGTCAGGCACAACTGAGCGACTTCACTTTCACTTCTCACTTTCATGCATTGGAGAAGGAAATGGCCACCCACTCCAGTGTTCTTGCCTGGAGAATCCCAGGGACAGGGGGGGCCTGGTGGGCTGCCGTCTATGGGGTTGAACAGAGTCGGACACGACTGAAGCGACTTAGCAGCAGCAGCAGCAGCAAGGCAACACTCGTGACGATGGACTTCTGTATTCATTCCAAATCCAGTACTACCAAGGGGGAAAAAAAGTTGACAGATCTTGATGATTAATTTAAATCAATAATTTTATTAATATTTAAAACCACATAAATATTTAATCAAAGAATAATGAACATGCAATATTTGGTTGAACAATAGTGCGTGCATGCTAAATCATTTCAGTTGTGTCTGACTCTGTGCAACCCTTTGAACTGTAGCCTGCAAGACTCCTCTGTCCATGGGATTCTTTAGGCAAGAATACTGGAGACTTGTATGTATATATAGCAAATAGCTCAATAACTCCTGTGGACTAGCTCATTGACGTTTTTCACTTTCATTTACTGATTTCTGTGTAAGCAGTCTGTAAGATTTATAATTGCAGATACAAATGTGGCTTTGAACATTAAGTTGAATTTTTATTTAGACAGCTATGGTTTTCATAAAATTGTTACCGACACTTTTATTTTTTTAATGTACTCAGGGATCCAAAACAAACCAAGCTACAATTAATATGTTATTGAAGCAAACATAGTCAGATAGAGAAAAGCAACAGAGTATTTCCCCCAAGTCTTTGTTCTGGTGGGACTGTGCAAGTAATACACAGGTAGTACAGATTTATATTTTCAAGATAATCCACACATATGCATTTCTGTTTAATGTAGTTACGTAACAATACCTTCTATTGAATAAACTCATGCTACTGTTCGTGAGTGGATTCTCTTAAACTGTAGAAGCCTAGGGATTTCTCTAGCGGCCCAGTGGTTAAGAACCTGCCTTGCAATGCAGGGGACCCGGGTTGAATCCTTGGTGGGAAACATACCTCAGAGCAACTAGTCCAGCACACCATCCCGCATGATACAACAAAGATTCCTCGTGCTGCAGCTGAGACTCCCCCAACCAAACAGGTGAATAAAGAATCGTAGAAGCCTAATATTAACATTCTGAGAAACTGATATAAATGCAGAGCTGGATCGATCTCTATTCCTTCATCTCCTTTCCTAATACTTCAACATTTTTATACGCTGGCTCATTTAATTTTCATTTCATAGCTAATGTCTTATGTGTGTGTGTGCCTGCATGTGTATGCATGTCTACATGTTTTAATGAAGAATCAAAAATTACTTCAACCAGAAGACATAGAAGGAGTTCAACAATCTAAAATTCCTAGAATTCCTGCAGAACCTTTGAAAAGATGATGTAATGAAGCAAAGCAGCATAGGTATTGCATTAAGAAGAAAGAAATTTAAAAAATGAGAAAGGAAAAAGGAAAGACAGTAAGGAAGCAGGAGAAAAAGGGAAGAAAATGGGAGTGAGAGAGAGGAGAAAATGGATTTCATGATTCCTGTCCAAAAAAAAAGATTTATATTTTTAAATACTTTGAGTTGTTTAAAGGACTGCTTTACCTAGAATCATTCTCTTGTAGACAAAATATACTTGTAAGTAAATGGATGATGAAAGGAAAGGTGGAGAATTTCTCCCACTGTCAATCTTACAGCTTTCAGCGGACTGTGAGACATCTTTCCTTTTTGGTATAAACTTTTTGTCTCCTCATGTTTTCACCAAATGAACTTTAGGCTTTCACCACACTAACAGTTCAAGACAACTACATATGCTAATTCTGTATATGCTACATTCAGAGGGCTGTTCACATTGGTTGAAGACTAACTTGGGCTTACTGATTAGGTCCTCTTTGATGCATCAAGCTTTCTCTGCACTCACAAATTCAGGCAGGGCTTCTCCCTTTATGACTCCATAAAGCATTGTACTTCCCTTCAGTGTCATTTGCCGTGGTATATTGCTGATGGCTGTTAACCTGTTTTTCCTTCCATTCAATTGTAAGCTAAGCAGTAAGGCTAAAAAATAATGGTAGTTATTTTTGTTTTGTAATATCTAAAATGTCCATTATGCCAAGCAGAGTCCTTTACACAAATTATATTCCTAAATTTTTTACCTTCCTTTAATCCCCCAACGACCCTGGAAGGTAGCTGATATCTATTCATAATCAGAGAGAGGGAAACAAACAGAGATTAAAGAACTTGCCCAGAGCTGGTAAGTGATTAAGACAAGATTCTCACATAGAAAAACTGGTACCCAAGACTTTGATCTAAACAGTTATAATGTTTGTATCATTATTTTATCCCCAATTCTTGGCATAAGTGTCTGGGACATAATATGCACATATATATTACTCAAAAGAGAAATGCTTTATTATGTGCAAAATAAAA
The DNA here is from genome assembly GCF_014754425.2 of Oryx dammah. Taxonomy (NCBI): domain Eukaryota; kingdom Metazoa; phylum Chordata; class Mammalia; order Artiodactyla; family Bovidae; genus Oryx; species Oryx dammah. Next base: position 16,968,700 of record NW_024070200.1, read on the forward strand.
CTGTGTGAAAAATAAACCCAGTCTCTTCTGGTGTTTTTATTTTATAGCCAAACTTTCTCAACTGATTCTATTTGCTCTACTAGCATTTTGCCATCAAAAATGCATTATCTTACCCTTAAATACCCTTAAATGTATGTTTGAATTTTCTGTTCTGTTTTTTTGCTAGTTATCTAAATGAGAGGACAAGGAAAATAATATCAAAACAACTTCTCGTATACAGTAGTATTCTGTGGAAATATGTAGATAATAATCTCCTCCTGAAAAGAAAAAAAAATGTTACAGTATATGATTAAAGTTTATTCACCCACTTCTTAATGCATCAATCTATTAAAAATGTTTATTGAGTTCCTACTATAAGCCAGATAGCATGTTAGACCTTGGACATGTTAGGGTTTATGAGGATGAGTTATAAATCATGACCTTTCCCTCATGAAACTTAGTAGATTAAGGGTGCAAATAAGCATAAACAAAATAAGATATGCATGTAATCCCAAACCCTGGCAATGCTCTGAAGGAAAAGTATGCAAAATTGGCAAAGCTCACATATAGGGAGCAAACCACAGGCTGTGAAATCAAAGGAGATCCTGAATCAGGAAGAAGCAAGAATAACCTAAATAGAGTATGGAAATAAACTTGGAGAGCATCTTGAAATTACATTACTAAGGGCCTCAGCTGCTGCTGCTATTTAGTCACTAAGTCGTGTCTGACTCTGTAATCCCATGGACTGTAGCATGGCAGGCTCCTCTGTCAATGGGATTTTTCAAGTAAGAATACTGGAGTGAGTTGCCATTTTCTTCTTCAGGGAATTTCCCAAAACAGGAGTGGAACATGCATCTCTTGTGTCTCCTGCTTGGCAGGGATATTCTTTACCACTGAGCCACCTGGGAAGCCCAAGGGTCTCAGAGGCAGTATTACTTGTTTCATGTTTCCTTCTAAGAAAAACAGAAGAGAATTGATGAATTTTTGGTTGAAGGATGGCATGGTGAAATTGACATTTTAAAAACACTGTTCTTGCTCACGTTTGGAGAACTGATCACATTAAAATATTTAGCATGTATTTATAGTTATTCTCTCATGCTATTCACAAAAGAGATTATATAAAAGCTAAGTTTAGCAAAACTGTACTGACAGTGTTATGCATATATTAAATATGTGTCTATCTATCCCTCAAATCACTCTCATTGTTAATCCCAATTTTATAGGTGAGGAAACCAAGGCTTAGAGTCTGTATAATTCAACAAATGTAAATTTAGATGGTGTGAAATTTCATCCCCCTTAAAGCATTTTGGGCCAGTGAAAACAGAAAGAAGAGTTACTTGAGAGCTATCAAGGAGATAAAATATGACAGACTTTGTGATTAGATAGATTTGGGGTAGAGTTGACTCTGAGGCTTCTCATTTATGCAGCTCAATATGGTTGGTCATGCTCACTGAGATGGGGAAGAAGAATCTTGCAGAAGAGATAAAAGTTTAAGCATTGGACATGATGTCTGCAGATGATTTTGAGATGTTCAGGGTGCAATAACATGTGAGTCAAAGATGTGAACTGTGACAAAGGAGATCCTAAGTGCTTGGGGGTGGGGGTTCATAAGTATTGATAGCAATTGTTGGGAAGGGTAGCCAGTGGCTTCTTCATAGGCAAGAATGTTCACAAAAGTGAAACTAGGCCTCTGTTTTTAGAACCCTTGAGATTTAAAAATAGAGCTATATGTTTCAGAATAAGTGGCTATAGTTGTGGGAAAAGCTCAGGGAATTAGACCATGTTTCAATTGGAGAAATTATAAAATATATAGGACGATAATATAAAGTCAGGTTATAGGAAAAAGAAAATATATCTTTAAATTTTAAGTAATAGATGTATGTTCTCACCTTAATATCTTCTTTTAGGGTATTGACAGAAATAGAGGCAAGGTAATTTAAGAAATGAGAATTAGATAAAGAAATAGATACAGAATATGAGGAACATGTAGACTGTTAAGAGAAAGGTCAGGATAGCAGTAAGGGAATGGATTTGAATAAGCATGCTTGATTTTTAAATATAATAAAATTTTCTGGCATTTATTCTAAATATGAAGGATAATACACCACGGTGAAGTTGACGATAGAAGTAAGAGGTAGAGTCAATAATATGTCATTAGAGTGTCAGAGAAAATGTGATCATGTGCTAAGAAAAGGAACAGTTCTTCAACTGAAACTAAATAATAACCATGTCTATATTTAAAATGTAGAATGAATCAAAGAAGACTCTACATCTGTACGTACAATTACACTGAATGTGTTTTGTTTTCTAAATAGAAATAAACACCTTAGCTTAATCAGGTTAATATATTTGAGCAAATACTAAAGAGAACTTTGTACTTGTAGAACTCTCTCCTGAAAGGTATAGAGAACTAGTCTAGACAGATGTGTGAAGAGGCCAATGTTAATGAACAAGAACAAGGATTTGTGGCATGAGTTCAAACAGTAGAACCTCTGTAGTATATATCTAGCTGGTTCACGTAACATTTTAAGACCAGCAAGAAAAGTAAGCAAACTACCTGAAAATCAATGGTTTTATAAGTAGTGAAGTTTCTTGTCCTAAAGAAATAAACAGCCACTTCCATCCAGACTTGCATGATATACAGGCTTTCAGTGTATCTTCCACTGGGATGTCGGCTTGGAGAATGTATTAACAGCATCTTGCCTTTTTCTTGGGCTCTTGTTTGTTTAATTCTTTGGTTTCCATTTGCATATTTATTTATTTATTAAGCCATAATACCTGCTACTCACTAGCCTATCTTCTTTGAGGGCTTAGTACTGAGTACTTTATTTGGTTGACTTAAGAAGATAGTACAAGAAGGATTTGCATAAATGAACCCCTTAATTCATGTAGCTTAAAAATCCATTTTCTGATAATGTAGCTTAAGAGGGGTACAAAATCTTGTTTAAACAAAAATTGCATGAAAAGTCCTGCATTTTAGGACATAGGCAGATAGGAAGATAAGTATTACATGCACAATTATAAGAAAAGAGGTTTATAATAACCAGTAAGTTAGAAGTACAAAAGTTTATTGTATGGTGAACACAATAAATTATGGAAACAACTCTACCAAACTGGGTTTCTTTGCAATTTTATAAACATTTTGGATTCTGATGACACTGCAGTTGATAAGCTAATAAACAGGTTCAAAGGTGTATGCTCCTAAGTCACTTCAGTTGTGTCCGAATCTGTGTGACCCCATTGATGGCAGCCCACCAGGCTCCGCCGTCCCTGGGATTCTCCAGGCAAGAACACTGGAGTGGGTTGCCATTTCCTTCTCCAATGCATGAAAGTGAAAAGTGAAAGTGAAGTCACTCAGTCATGTCCGACTCTTAGTGACCCCAAGGACTGCAGCCCACCAGGCTCCTCCGTCCATAGGATTTTCCAGGGAAGATTCCTGGAGTGGGGTGCCATTGCCTTCTCCATCAAAGGTGTATATTTAGCTTAAATACAATATTTTTACTGAAATGTATGAATGCATATTTTCCACCAAGGTTTTTATAGGCAAATGATTCCTTTTAACATGAATACATATCAATAAGTGTCTGGCAAGACTTTTGCAGAAAATACATATGTAGTGTATTTTCTGCTGTCTTCATCTTTTTCTTTAGAAAAGATCAATAAGTTAGATACTTATAAACAATCTATATTTAGAATTACTATATTTTTTAGTTAATTTGTCTGTTAAATACCTGGCATACATTGCTATTTTGAAAGGCTTGTTCAAACTTTTCTAAATATTTCAACAATGATTTTATAGAAAAACACTACTTATTTTCACATCCTAATTTATGTAATAGTTCATAAGATTATAATAGTTAATGAAATAGCTATCATGAGTAAAACTAGCAGAGATTTGAGAGCAGACATTTAGAAAATTCACTCAACTGATAAGATTAGTAGAGAGCATGAAGTAGCCCATTACAGTTGGGACTTTGTGGTTCACCAATATGACACAATAAGTCTAAACAAGAAGCAAGTGTGCTTTAATCCAGTAGACAGATGGTGTTAAAAAAAATAATGCCATAGCAGTGTGATAAAAGTACATAGATTAACAGGAGAAAGAGTAATTATTATTAACAACTAAACATAAATATTTTAGTAAAGTATATAATGTGTTTTCATTGGAGTGAAAAACTTAAAACATTGCTAATATTCATTTTTAAAGAGAAAAGAAGGAATGCTGAAAAAGGAATGCTCTCTTGACACCAAAGAAACTAACACATTCATTCATTACCTAAAATTATGTCTGATTTTCTTAAACAATATGGACGGCTGGAAACACTTTGCCAACAAAGGTCTGTCTAGTCAAGGCTATGGTTTTTCCAGTAGTCATGTATGGATGCAAGTTGGACTGTGAAGAAAGCTGAGTGTCAAGGAATTGATGCTTTTGAACTGTGGTGTTGGAGAAGACTCTTGAGAGTCCCTTGGACTGCAAGGAGATCCAACCAGTCCATTCTAAAGAAGATCAGTGCTGGGATTTCTTTGGAAGGAATGATGCTAAAGCTGAAACTCCAGTACTTTGGTCACCTCATGCAAAGAGTTGACTCATTGGAAAAGACTGATGCTGGGAGGGATTGGGGGCAGGAGGAGAAGGGGACGACTGAGGATGAGATGGCTGGATGACATCGCCGACTTGATGGACATGAGTTTGAGTGAACTCCAGGAGTTGGTGATGGACAGGGAGGCCTGGCGTGCTGCAATGCATGGGGTCACAAAGAGTTGGACACAACTGAGCAACTGAACTGAACTGAAACACTTTAATGTTCTTGAAAATATGACCAATCATTTCTATTTAGGAAATAAAAAGTGAGAAAGGAAGAAAGTTAAATACGCATTATAATATGACCCCAGATGATGAGTAAATTGTGTCTTTAAAGGATTTATCATATTAACAAAACTAAGTGATTTTTGACAGAATTGCTACATATACACACTGACATAACTTGAAGTTATTTAAATGTTGACTATGATGTTAAATGTAATATTATGCAAAATGTTTTCAAATTTGTTGGGACATGAACACTCATGATAACTTATTAGAAAAGAGCATAATGTTTAATGATAAATGGAAATGTGTCAAATTGATGAGAAAGCATGAAACTGAGTGCCACAGTATCTGTAATGTTTTCAGATATACTGAAAATTTTCATGTGATCCAGAAGAGAATTAACAAAATAATTACTATAAATAAATATTAAATATAAAATTTTCAATTTTGTGGGGGGTTAGTGTACTGTATGATAAAAATATATATTCAAAAAACATTTGCTTACATTCTGGCTTTATAATTTATGATTATTTTTTCCTTTTCTTTCTCTTCTGACATTTATAGGTATCTGGAAAAATCTCTGCTCATTTGAATTTTCTTAAAATGTACAATATCACAGTAAGTTGAACCTCATAACTCATATTTTGACCCAGAGATAAGAACTTTGGTTTAAGATAATTATCATTTTTATACTTTTGTTGTTTATTTTCTATTAGAGGTAGGAAAAAAACAAAGCAGATTACAAAGCTGCTATTATATGCCTGCTGCTGCTGCTGCTAAGTCACTTCAGTCGTGTCCAACTCTGTGCGACCCCATAGACGGCAGCCCACCAGGCTCCCCGGTCCCTGGGATTCTCCAGGCAAGAACCCTGGAGTGGGTTGTCATTTCCTTCTCCAGTGCAGGAAAGTGAAAAGTGAAAGGGAAGTGGCTCAGTCGTGTCTGACACTCAGCGACCCCATGGACTACAGCCTACAGGCTCCTCCGTCCATGGGATTTTTCAGGCAAGAGTACTGGAGTGGGGTGCCATTTCCTTAGAGTTATGTTTATAAAAGTAACAATACTCAAATATATATGAATTCATGTATCTAACATCTATGACTATTACCAAATAGATATTCTATAAGTAAAAATATGTCAATTTTTCCACTGTCAAAGGAGTAAATATTATATTTAAGTAAAAAACTCATGTCCTCTTTAACCTTTCTTATATTAACTTTCTGTTTTCCATTTTTTCTTAAAAATGTTATTCAAGATTTATTTCTGCATAAACTATTTTAAAGGACTTCGTTTTCTTATATGTCTATTTTCTTTTACTCTTTTAATGATTTTCTGTTTCTGTTTTATTTTCTCATTTTAAAATTTATTTTGTTGCACTTTTATAGAATTATTTAGTAAATGTTTGTAATTTTTAAATTATTTAAACAATTTTTAAAAACTTGTTATAAAATGTTTATAAATTTTTTAAAATGTAATTTTTAAATTCTTTAAACAATTTTTTAAAAACTTGGGATGACCCTGAGGGGTGGTATGGGGAAGGAGGTGGGAGGGGTTTCAGGATGGGGAACATATGTATACCCGTGGTGGAGTCATGTTGATCTATGGCAAAACCAATGCAATACTGTAAAGTAATTAGCCTCCAATTAAAATAAATAAATTTAAATTTAAAAAATCTTGTTATAAAATGTTTATAAATTGTATAAAATATTTATTTTTCATTAAAAGTTACTACAAGATATTGATTATGTTCCCTATGTTATATAATATATACTTTCTTGTTGACTAAATGTTTGATACATTGAAACTCTCTCCTGCAATGTGAAGATGTTAGGAGATAAGGATTTGGGGAGGTAATCATGATTAAGTGAGGCCATGATGGTGGTGTTCTCATGAATAGGATCTGAATCCTTACAGAGTTACAAGAAAAGTTTTCTGCCCTATCTGCTCTCTGCAATGTGAAGATACAATGATAAATTATCAGTCTACAAACAGGAAGAAAGCTCTCACCAGAACTCATGTTGGCACCTTGATCTCAGACTTTTAGCCTCTCAGTTCAGTTCGGTTCAGTTGCTCATTTTTATTGGACTGTTTACGACCCCATCGGAGAAGGCAATGGCACCCCACTCCAGTACTCTTGCCTGGAAAATCCCATGGATGGAGGAGCCTGGTAGGCTGCAGTCCATGGAGTCGCTAAGAGTGGGATACGACTGAGCGACTTCCCTTTCACTTTTCACTTTCATGCATTGGAGAAGGAAATGGCAACCCACTCCAGTGTTCTTGCCTGGAGAATCCCAGGGACGGCGGAGCCTGGTGGGCTGCCGTCTATGGGGTCGCACAGAGTCAGACGCGACTGAAGTGACTTAGCAGCAATTACGACCCCGTGGACTGCAGCAAGCCAGTCTTCCTTGTCCATCACCAACTCCCAGAGTTTACTCAAACTCATGTCCATCCAGGTGGTAATGCCATCCAACCATCTCAACCTCTGTCACCCCCTACTCCTCCTGAATTCAATCTTTCCCAGCATCAGGCTCTTTTCCAGTGAGTCAGCTGTTTGCATCAGGTGGCAAAAGTATTGGAGTTGAGTATCAGTGCTTCCAATGAACATTCAGGACTGATTTCCTTTAGAATTGACTGGTCTGAACTCCCTGCAGCCCAGGGGACTCTCAAGACTCTTCTCCAACACCACAGTTCAAAAAGCATCAGTTCATCAGTGCTCCTCTTTCTTTATGGTCCACTCTTACATCCATACATAACTACTGGAAAAACCATAGCTTTGACTATATGGAACTTTGTCAGCAATGTCTTGGCTTTTTAATATGCTGTCTTAGTTGGTCATCACTTTTATGCCAAGGAGCAAGCATCTTTTAATTTCATTGCTGTAGTCACCATCTGCATTGATTTTGGAGCCCAAGAACATAAAGTCTGACACTATTTCCACTGTTTCCCCATCTATTTGCCATGACGTGATGCCATGATCTTAGTTTTTTGAATGCTGAGTTTTGAGCCAACTCTTTCACTCTCCTCTTTGACTTTCATTAAGAGGCTTTTTAGTTCTTCACTTTCTTGCATAAGGGTGGTGTCATCTGCATATCTGAAATTATGGATACTTCTCTCAGCAATCTTGATTCCAGCTTGTGCTTCATCCAGCCCAGCATTTCTCATGATGTACTCTGTATAGAAGTTAAATAAGCAGGGTGGCAATATAGAGCCTTGATGTACTCCTTTCCCGATTTGGAACCAGTCTGTAGTTCCATGTCCAGTTCTAACTGTTGCTTCTTGATCTGCATACAGATTTCTCAGGAGGCAGGTCAGGTGGTTTGGTATTCCCATCTCTTTAAGACTGTTCCACAGTTTCTTGTGATCCACACAGTCAAAGGCTTTGGCATAGTCAATAAAGCAGAAGTAGATGCTTTCCTGGAATTTTCTTGCTTGTTCTATGATCCAATGGATGTTGGCAATTTGATCTCTGGTTCCTCTGCCTTTTCTACAACCAGCTTGAACATGTGGAAGTTCAAGATTCACGTACTGTTCAAGCCTTGCTTGGGGAATTTTGAGCATTACTCTGTTAGCATGTGAGATGCAGTAGTGTGAACATCCTTTGGCATTGCTCTTCTTTGGGATTAGAATGAAAAATGACATTTTCCAATCCTGTGGTCACTGCTGAGTCTTCCAAATTTGCCGGCATATTGAGTGCAGGACTTTCACAGCATCACCTGTTAGGGTTTGAAATAGCTCAACTGGAATTCCATCACCTCCACTAGCTTTGTTCATAGTGATGCTTTCTAATGCCCACTTGACTTCACATTCCAGGATGTCTGGCTCTAGGTGAGTGATCACACCATCATGATTATCTGGGTCATTAAGATCTTTTTGTACAGTTCTTCTGTGTATTCTTGCCACCCCTTCTTAATATCCTCTGCTTCTCTTGGATCTACACTGTTTCTGTCCTTTCCTGTGCCCATCTTTGCATGAAAATGTTCCCTTGGTATCTCTAATTTTCTTGAAGAGATCTCTAGTCTTTCCCATTCTGTTGTTTTCCTCTATTTCTTTGCATTAATGACTTAGGAAGGCTTTCTTATCTGTCCTTGCTAATTGCTGAAACTCTGTAATCAGGTGGATATATCTCTTTCTTTTTCTCTTTTACCTTTTACTTCTCTTCTTTCCTCAGCTATTTGTAAGGCCTCCTTATACAACCATTTTGCCTTTTTGCATTTCTTTGTCTCGGAGATGGTCTTGATCCCTGCCTCCTGTACAATTTCATGAACCTCCATCCATAGTTCTTCAGGCATTCTATCAAATCTAATCCCTGGAATCTATAAAATCACTTCCACTGTATAATTGTAAGGAATTTGATTTAGGTCATACTTGAATAGTCTAGTGGTCTTGTTTTTGCTGACTGTATAAAGTTTATCCACTTTGGCTGCAAATAATATAATCAATTAGATTTCAGTATTGACTATCTGGTGATGTCCATGTGCCTCTAGAAATAAATAAATTTCTATTATTATCTACCGATCTATGGTACTTTGTTAGAGCAGCATGAACTAAAACTTTGTTTTACATTTGTTTTCAATATATAGTTATAAAAAATATTACTTCAATAGTATATTAAATTACGACTATAGTTTTATGCTTTCTGATTTGACACATAGTGTTATTACCATTTAGTTCTAAATATTTTGTAATTTCCAGTGTGGGTTCTTTCTAATACTTGTGTTATATTGGACTTCACTAAAAAAAAAAAAAAAAAGAAGAAGAAGAAGAAAGAAATTTAACACATTTGTAAGTCATTTTATTTCTAATTCAATTACAGTATTATTTTTCAAGGTAGAATCTTTGGTAATATTTCTGATTTTTTTAAAATCTTTGAGACTTCTTGTATCTCTATGATCCAATTAACTCAGTGTTTATATGTACATAAAAATAAACTTTATGGGGACAGAGAAAAAGATGTATTCATTCATGTAAATTTTGATCACATAATTTTGATTTTTAATGTTTTCTATCTGAACTACGTGCAGGTTTTTGTTTTTGTTTTTGGTTTTTTTGCATTTTTCCAGAGGAATTCATCCCATTCAGGTTTAGTGGAATAAATATATGTGGTTATTTAATTGTATTTCATTATTTACTATTATGCATTTAAGTTTGTTTTCATTTTCTCTTTTCCAGTTTCCTTCCTTGACTTCAGTCTTCAAGTTTTGATGTATTTCTTTTGTTCCTAGTTTGTTTGTTTTAAGATTCTGTGATGGCAAAGCAGCAGTAAAAGCAGACCAGTAGCATTAAGACTTTATTACATAATACACAACTATAAAATACCAAGCCTTTCAAAACACTAAAATGTACATAAAGATCTTCAAAACTAGTATCAGTTGGAAAATTGGTTCTTCCTGATTTTACATGTACAATGACAATCTTTTACAACTCTCAGTATTTTTGTAAGTATATATTGTCGCAGCTCCTTGAGATTATATTTTATTTGAATAACTGTTTATAGTATCAGTTTTCTCACAAAATTGATATTACTTATTGTAGACACAAATTCATAATATGTACTTTTGTTTGAATTTAACATTAATATTTTATGATAAATATATTGGATTTCTAATATAAACACACAGTGTACTCATTTTCATTTTTTTGTAGTTACATATAAAATGCTAAACTTTTTAAGGGGAAAATACATCTTTAATAAAAGAGAATATTAATAGATAAATAGGTAGTATTCAGTGGAATTATGATGTATATATTCCCAGTGCATTTATGAAATAAATCATTGATTTTTCATAAAAGATATCCAATCAAAATCAATTTATTTATCTTTCCCAAGACATGTGTTTGTCTCAAGTGGAGCATTTACAAGCTAAATAATTTTCTTTTAAGCATCAGGAAGGATACTGATAACATAATTTAAAGGATATAACTTCAGAAGCCATGATGAAGGAAATAGTCCTAATGGTGTTAGCAGGATAAAAGGGAACATATATAGTTGTTAAATGTCAGGCACAACAACTGTACGAAACTGTTATGCTCCCCAAAGTTACCAAAGAAACAAAGTTAAAGCCTTGAAGAGATCAGAAACCTGAATGAGTGGACAGCCTCACTGAATTTGATAATCCAAACAATCTTATTTGGTAGGAATATGTGAATTCAGGTGGTAGACTGAAACACACAGAAGTTAAAGGATTTGCTCAAGTTGCACCACTCAGAATTCCCTATCTCCTCTGGCATCCAGGAGAGCTTATGGTATTGAATTCTGGCTGAAGAAATTCAGGGTATTTCATTGAATTCTGGCTCAAGTAATTCAGACTATTTCTTCTTCCATCTATTAGCAGAGTGAGCACATCTCTAAAGTGACTGTGGAAACTATTTGTCAAAAATTAAAGAGCCTCCATTTTTTTAATCCATTAATAATCAGATGAAACAATATTTTCTGATTAATATGACCACCATTAACTAAAGCTCAAGCATGAATGGAAAAAAATTTCTCCTTTGTATTAAGACACTGAAGTTTCAGGAATTATCTATATTTCAGCTAATATTGATACTTAGCTCACCTACAAACAGGGTCTTTATTCTCTTTAGAAGAATGTAATATAATACATATGAGTTTCTAGACAAGTTTAATCAGATGTGTGTTTATTCATGTGTGTAGTAAATGTAATAGAGTATAGAGGTAAAGAAATAAGGCTCTGATATAACAATGAGATGTTAAGATATTATTCTCATTCCAAAACCATCAAAGTTTCATTTGATATAATGCACACACAACGAAAGGAAGGTAAATCTATCTAGTGACTCCTTAAAGGTAAAGCCCACATCAAAATAAGTAGACTATTCTTACAGTGGAATCCCACCCAAAGTTCAAGGGGGTAGGACATGGTAGGTTATAGAGAATCTGACGGAGTGGTATATTTTAAAATGTATGATTGTCTAATTATGCTTGTCAAAAATCAATCACTTAAGAATTAGCTAGCATAGTTTCTGGCATTAACTATAAAGGCATCGCCAATAAAGAAACAACATCTGCTTTTTAGTGTTTGATTAATTTAATCAGAGGGATATTACACAGTTGATTATGAGTAATAAATAGAATAAATTATTAGAGTGCAAAATTCTGCTAAGGACAAATCTTCAGGGCTTTGCGAATAAGTAATAAGAGAGCAAGTGACCACATCAGTTCATACAGTATAAGTCAAGTCGAGCACACTGTGAGCCAGGTTCCTCAATCAGAATAGCCCTATTAGAGAAACAGTCACTGTTTCAGCTGAGCTTATTGTCGCCTATAGAATCCAATGGACAGAGGAGCCTGGTGGGCTAGAGTCTATGGGTCACAGAGAGTCAGACAGGACTGAAGCAACTGAGCATGAGAGAAAGAAGCCACAACACCTAAGAAAGCTAACTTCTATAATATGATAAAGTTACCCACATACACCGTATACCAATCATTCTCTTAAAATGCAATGTCTAACAATTATCACATTAAAACTAAATTTATGCTTTCTTTTATTTTAGTGGGTGTTTATTAGATTCTTCAAAGACATATTTTCTGTCAGAATTCTGTATGAACCTTAAAGCAGAATAACTATATATCCCCCTTCATTTTAACAAAAAAAAAAAAAAAACAGAAAAAAGAAAAAAAAAAAACATACTGACCAAATAAATTGCTTTAGCAATTTAATAGAAACATAATCCAAACAGAAAATACACCTCTTTGAGAGAGAAATATTATGTCAAGAATTACATGTATTCTTTTCATACATATGTTTATCAATGGGTATTTCCCAATTTTCTACAGCAAATACATGTGCTATGACCAAATGTATATGGTGAGAAGCAGTATAGCCAAAAAAAGAATGCATATTAGTTAATAAACAAGTAATTATAGTATAATTAATTAAATATTAATTTACAGTGAAAAATTCTGTTTATTTAGTTTCTAATTAATGATATTGTAGGTTGTGTTGGTAATTTTGAGATCATCTCCTGTGAGAATCGATTCACATATTTAATACAATTCTGTTTTTGAAAATTTGTTTATGTCTTAAAAATATGACAGCTTTTCACAATATAGATTTTATTAGACACTTAGTAGTTTTCTCAAATGTGGGAACCAGCTCAACAATTCTGATTGATGTGCAAATCCATACATGTAAGAGAGTTAAATGCAATTAGAAACTCTGATTGAAATATATATATATATACACATATATATATATTATATATATATATATATATACATACATACACCCACACATATACTCAAGGAGTCAATTCTCAGGTACATTCTACATAACCCTTTAAAGGCCCCAGTGGGATCAAAACTCTAGCTCCCCAGTATAGTATTTAGCTCAATAACCCACAGCTGGATTGTGTTTTGTGAGGTCAGGCCACTCAAGATGACTGTTCTCTTGTTCTCGGTGTATCCCCCCTGCCTGAGCAGTGCCTGCTTTTACCTCTGTCCTCTGCATGTAACTGATCTTCTTTTGTATTTGCCTCAGGCCCCAGCTGGTGATTGTTCTCATCAAAGGCCAGGTGAGGGTCTTGATCCTCTGCTGGTTTCCCTGGTAACTAGTGAGCCCAGCTGAAATCAATTCCCCTTGTAACTGATAATCTCTCCTCTCCTGGCAGGAGCAAAGACTGCTGCCAAGTCCTGCCTGTAGACCAAGGTGCATAGTGGGGCACTGCTCCAGGACCTCGCCTCAGACAGGTAAGCTTCCCCATCCATTAAACTGTTGATCTCTCTCCTGCTGACTCTGTCCTCTTTCTTTGGTCTTGAAGCTAGGCAAGCACAGGCCTTATAGACCTGTGGGGTGCAGCCTAACCGTTTTTCTCCCATTTCCTCTTCACAGTCTCTCATTCCTGCTCCTTGGCGTCACTTCCCCAAGTAATCTGCCTATATGCAAGCCCTTGACTACAGCTTTGCTTCAGGGTGCAAACCCAGGTTACAACTCTTGGTTGTAGTGGCCCTTGAGAAAGTATAATTTCAGGATGGGATTCTGAAGATGGTATATAACCCATTGGTCAGATATTGAAGGTAATAACTTGTGGTATGTGGAGAGGTAAAAAAATATAAAGTAAAGCATTATTTGCTACAGCGCTTGACTATGGTGTGTTCAGAAGGTGAACCATTGGTGTTTTGAGGTAGCAGTATCATTTATAATGTATGAAGGCAGTCAAAACTGTGAGAATTGTAGAGTGAGAGGACTCAGTAAAATGCTTTACATACCTTCCAAAACTGCCTGAAATCAGAATAGTCAACCAACAAATCCAGGCATACAACTAACAATTAATGCCCCAAGGCATTACTAAAGCAACTTATCCCTTATAGACTCGGAGCAAAACATTCTAAAATCAGACACAGGATTTAGTTTTAAGTAAAAGCTACAAAAGATGAATACATAGTTTCAACAAGTCTTCTAAACTGAAGTCATGGCCCCCACAGGAGGGGAAACAAATGACACCCGTGTTGTGGGACAAAGTCATTAGGGAAAACAGTTAAGGATCTTCTAGTGCAGATCTGTTGATAGCTGGAGCTGTGTTCCCTCCCTGCTACTTACCTGGGGCCAAGCTTCCCTGGTGGTTCAGACGGTAAAGCGTCTGCACACAGTGCGGGAGACCTGGGTTCGATTCCTGGTTCGGGAAGATCCCCTAGAGAAGGAAATGGCAATCCACTCCAGCACTCTTGCCTGGAAAATCCCATGAATGGAGGAGCCTGATAGGCTACAGTCCATGGGGTTGCAAAGAGTTGGACACAACTGAGCGGTGGAGGCAATGAAGACAATGATGACCTCCTTCAAAAGATCCCATGCATGTTCTGCTACACTCATTACTCCTGCAGCAGGCCACCACCGACCCACGACTCCGCTGGAGACTCCTAGACGCTCCCAGGCAAGTCTGGGTCAGTCTCTTGTAGGGTCACTGCACCTTTGTCCTGGGTCCTGGTGCACACAAGTTTCTGTTGTGCCCTCCAAGAGTCTATTTCCCAGTCCTATGTAAGTTTTGGCAGCTCTATGGCGGGGTTAATGGCGGCCTCCTCCAAGAGGGCTTATGCCATACTCAACTCTGCTGCGCCCAGAGCCCCTGTCACTGTGGCAGTCTGCTGTTGACCCGCACTGGTCATAGGAAACACCCTCTTCCAAAAACACAAGGGAAGACTACACATGGACATCACCAGATGGTCAACGCCAAAATAAAATTGATTATATTCTTTGCAGCCAAAGATATAGAAGCTCTACACAGTCAGCAAAAACAAGATACGGAGCTGACTGTGGCTCAGATCTTGAATTCCTTATTGGCAAACTCAGAAATTTGCCAATGCCTTATTGGCAAATTGAAGAAAGTAGGGAAAATACTAGACCATTCAAGTATGACCTAAATCAAATCCCTTATAATTATACAGCAGAAGTAAGAAATAGACTCAAAGTATTAGATCTGATAGAGTGCCTGATGAACTATGGATGAAGGTTCCTGACATTGTATGGGAGACAGGGATCAAGATGATCCCTAAGAAAAACAAATACAAAAAACAAATTGGCTGTCTGAGGAGGCCTTACAAATAGCTGTGAAAAGAAGCAAAGTGAAAAGTAAAAGAGAAAAGGAAAGATATACCCATTTGAATGCGGAAATCCAAAGAACAGCGAGGAGAGACAAGAAAGGCTTCTTCAGTGATCAATGCAAAGAAATAGAGGAAAACAACAGAATGGGAAAGACAGTGAAAACTTCAAGAAAATTAGAGATACCAAGGGAACATTTCATGCAAAGATGGGCTTGATAAAGGACAGAAATGGTGTGGACCTAACAGAAGCTGAAGATATTAAGAAGAGGTGACAAGAATACACAGAAGAACTGTACAAAAAAGATCTTCACAACCCAGATAACTACAGTGATGTGATCACTCACCTAGAGCCAGCCATCCTGAAATGCGAAGTCAAGGGGCCTTAGAAAGCATCACTATGAGCAAAGCTAGTGGAGGTGTTGGAATCCAGTTGAGCTGTTTCAAATCCTGAAAGATGATGCTGTGAAAGTGCTGCACTCAATATGCCAGCAAATTTGGAAGACTCAGCAGTGGCCACAGGACTGGAAAAGGTCAGTTTTCATTCCAATCCAAAACCAAGGCAATGTCAAAGAATGTTCAAACTAGAGCACAATTGTACTCATCTCAAACGCTAGTAAAGTAATGCTCAAAATTCTTCAAGCCAGGCTTCAGCAATACATGAACCATGAACTTCCAGATGTTCAAGCTGGTTTTAGAAAAGGCAGAGGAACCAGAGATCAAATTGCCAACATTGTCTGGATCATGAAAAAAAGTAAGAGAGTTTCAGAAAAACATCTATTTCTGCTTTATTGACAACATCAGCGCCTTTGACTGACACGGTCCAGCCCCAGTGGATCCAGGGTGATTCTAAGGTGGGGACGGAGTTGGCATCCTTGGAAGTAACTTATTTAATTACAGATAGAGAGGGATTAGAAAATTAGCAGAGAAAAAGAGGCTGAATAACTTTGTTCACATGGAATACCAGTCACCACCTACGTAGGCCACAGGCATCTTCCCATTCTCCCGAAGGAGAGGAGGCACTGAGCCCCATCCCCCTTCCGATCTTAGAAGCCCAAGCAAAATTAGCAGGCTTGGTGGGTACCCATGCACCAGATGGGAATTCAGCCAGAAAAAATGGGGAGCAAGAAAGAAGTGACATGGGGGAATAAGTCTTTCCAGAAACTGATCCCATTTCTTTATTTTTGGGTTTGCTTATATACCTTTTGTTACACGTAGGGATAAATACAGAGTCACGTGGGGGTCAGCAGTCCTGACCTTTATCAAAATCAGGTGCTTCACATAAATGTATAAAAAAAAAAGGTCTTAGGGGTTTTACATCATCTTCTGGCTGTGAGACCTGCTGACATTTTACGACCCTTTATTTCTGATAACCAAAAAACTTATTTTTTCCAAGGGTGTTTTTTCTTAAGCCAGGCACCACCCTCCAAATAAAGTTGCATTCCTATAGGGTGAGGGTGTAGTGAGTTACAATCAAGAAAGGAATTTATTTAACCCAAGGTTAACATGATTAATCTTAAAGGTTAATACTTATTTCTCCTATATATTAGTTATATTCATTATAAGGACGGGGAATATGGAGATTTAGCAGCAAACATCAGCCCAACAAATGAAAATCCTTTCCCCAATGTTCCCCTTAAGATCTATTTAGTCTTAAGATAGTGATAAAGTTACATTTTTACATAGCAAAGACACAGTGATTTATAACAAAGTACCGTGATCTATTACAAAAGAGAAAATTCATTAACTCAAAAAGTCTAGTATTGCTAACCTTGAAAACTACTATATTTCCTTTTCTATATTCCAAATACATTGATTAATATATTCCCAGGTGCCTAAGGATATGGAGGCCTGGTGGCAATCATTGACTCAACAATGAGAAAAGCCCTATGCTAATTAAGACTTTCAAAATACTCCAAACTCTCTGTGCTGTTTATGGTTGAGAGGTAGTAAACAATCATGTGTGTAGTGGCAGGAGAATGGATAATCCTGTCATACAAGCTAGTCTGTCAGCAGAGAGGTTTGACCTGAGACACCCGTGTAACACCCAGGGCAGGGGATTAGCAGCAATTATTGGCACAACAAATGAAAAAACTCTTCACCAATATAATTTCTAACCAACCCACTATACTGACAATTTCCAACTTCCCAAAGGAATTTGCCTTTAGTAAGTCTAAAATATCTCGTGCCTCTCAGGTTGGGAGGCTGTAAACAATCACATGTGGCCGGACGAACCTATACAGGCGGGCTAGATAACCTTCAGAGGAGTCCGTAAGCTGAAACACTCTTGTCATGCCCAGGAATTTTTATTGACTTGGAGCTGCATGGTAACTCCTTCTCCAAGAGAAATGGTGATGGAGGAGAGCCCCCCGTAAAGTCAGAGGTGTAGGTGAAAGCATAAAACAGACTCTGGTTTTGGGGATAGATGCTAGGGAACAGGGGGTTTCCTGAGGCTTGATCACGCCTTTGCGTATGCCAAGGCTCCTCCCTCATGACCTTTGGTGGAGGTCATGAGGTGGAGTTCCTCACGCTGGCCCCCGCCATTTGACTGTGTGGATCACAACAAACTGTCGAGAATTCTCAAAGAAATGGGAATACCAGAGCACCTTTCCTGCCTCCTGAGAAATCTGTATGCTTGTCAGGAAGCAACAGTTGCAACTGGACATGGAACGACAGACTGGTTGCAAGTCAGGAAAGGAGTATGTTAAGTCTATATCATCACCCTGCTTATTTAACTTCTATGCGAGTACATCATGAGAAATGCTGGACTGGATGAAGTAAAAGCGGGGATCAAGATTGCTGGAAGAAATATCCACAACCTCAGATATGCAGATGACACCACCCTTATGACAGGAAGTGAAGAACTAAGGAGCCTCTTGAATAAAATGAAGCAGGAGAGAGAACAAGTTGGCTTAAAGCTCAACATTCAGAAAACTAAGATCATGGCATCCAGCCCCATCACTTCATGTCACATAAATGGGAAACAGTGCAAACAGTGATAGACTTTTTTTTTTAGGCCCCAAAATCACTTCAGATGGTGATTGCAGCCATGAAATTAAAAGATGCTTGCTCCTTGGAAGAAAAGTTATGACCAACCTAGACAGCATATTAAAAAGCAGAGACATTACTTTGCCAACAGAGGTCTGTCTAGTCAAGGCTATAGTTTGTCCTGTGGTCATGTATGGATGTGAGAGTTGGACTATCAAGAAAGCTGAGGGCCAACGAATTGATGCTTTTGAACTGTGGTGTTGGAGAAGACTCTTGAGAGTCCTTTGGACAGCAAGGAGATCCAACTAGTCCATCCTAAAGGTAATCAGTCCTGAATATTCATTACAAGGACTGATGCTGAAGCTGAAACTCCAATACTCTGGCCACCTGATGCAAAGAACTCTTATTGAAAAGACCCTGATATCAGGAAAGATTGAAGGCAGGAGAAGGGGACAACAGAGGATGAGATGGTTGGATAGCATCACCGACTCAATGGACATGAATTTGAGTAAACTCTGGGAGTTGGTGATGGACAGAGAGGTCTGGCATGCTGCAGTCCATGGGGTTGCAAAGAGTTGGTCACGACTGAACTGCACTGTAGAAACATTGATCCTATGGCATGGGAGAGAAACTTCATAAAATGAGGAGGTGTGATACACCTGCTCACATTCATAAGCTATTCCCTCTAATTTAAAACACAAATCTTTGCATCTCACATACTGCTATTAAGAGTCACATTGCTTGGTGGACTTTTAGAAATTGAAGGCATTATTGATCAAGATTATTGCAAGCTCTTAGCTTCCAAAGTGGCTCAGTGGTGAAGAATCTCCCTGCCAATTTTAGGAGGTACAAGAGACATGGGTTTGATCCCTGGGTTGGAATGATTCCCCTGGGGGAATAAACCAACCCACTCGAGTATTCTTGCCTAGAGAATCCCATGGACTGAGGAGGCTGGTGGGTTCCAGAGCATGGGGTATCAAAGAGTTGGACACAACTGAGCATGCATACATGCATACATTGTGATCTCTAAATGAGACCCAGCCCTCTGCAGGGATCATTTGTGTGGCCAGCTTATAATTACCTGGTGTTATCACCCAGCAGATCCTGTGGTGCTATCTGTGATAGATTAAAATGCTGGGTGGTGCCCTTACCACCCCTCTATGAGAATCACAGGGTACAATTTCTATGGAGAAAATACTTATTTTGCTGCCAAAAAAAAAAATCACTTATCACTTGTAAAGTGAATCCTTTCATGTTACTGGTTGACACTAAATGACTGTGAGAGCAGAGCTGTTCATCATGAGCTTAAATTTATTTCACCTACTGAGCCATACCTTGGAGTAATGTGATGGCAGTCCATTATATAACAGACAGAAAACACATTTGGCATTAGATCTGAGAAGATCCAGAGGGCACAGATTGGTTATAAAAAAAGACTACTCAGAGATACATTTTTAAAAATCTTAAAAAAATGTCTTCAAAAGTATTTTGAAAGTTAATATATGCATAAAGCAAAAACAGAATGTGATAGAAGAGGAATTCTGAGAGCATAAGAGAAACATCTTTAAGAGAGAAAATGGCAATATTCACATGTCTTCTCCCTTCTGTATCCCTTTCTCAGAACACTAGCAAAACAAATCCATGTTATAACAAAAATAACCTCAAGCAACAAACTTTTTATGCTATATAATTGCTTTTAATTTTCCACTAGAAATATATCATCACTTCATTTTACATTGAATATTAATTATGCAGTTATTCTAATCCAAGCATTCTTCATTGGTTTGTATTTTTAGAAAAAACATTTTAGGTGAACAGCAAAAGGTAGTTTTCATTATAAAATGCTTACTTTATAAACTAGGAAGTTATAAAGACAATGTTAAAGGAGGGAAAATTATCCTACAAACTAGTCAAGAATCCCCATATAATAACAGATTCAAGAAACAAATAGTTTGAAGGAATAAACTTAATTTTTCAAAATTTTATAGAAATTTTATGAAAATAACTAATTGGATTAATGGCAACAATTATATATCTTAAAAAAGCTCAAACACGTATGAAGGAGGCTCTCAGGAGGTGAGAGTTTAGTCAAGTGAGCTGAAATTATCATCTTTTATTTTCTAGAGTCAATTCATGGAGTGTCTAAAATTGATACAAAAAGAGAAGGAAAAAACTTGGAGTTATGAAATGGGCGAGGTGGGGCAAGAGAACTTTTTTTTGTTTTATTTTCTTTTCAAGTGCATATATTAGTTTTAGAACACTAATAAAATGAAAACAATGATATAACAGTAAGATTTTTGTGTTCTTTATTGATCATGTTGAAAAGCTTAAAAAGTGTAAAGGCATCTATTGTTGATTCTAATAAGGAAACAATTCAAATTGGATGCAGCTATACATATGTCCTGGCATGATGAAAATTTTAATTTTGTTAACTCCATTTTCTTAGTCTTTAAAAATGAGTGGTATTAATAAAGCACTGCAAGGAGATCAGCCCTGGGATTTCTTTGGAAGGAATGATGCTAAAGCTGAAACTCCAGTACTTTGGACACCTGATGTGAAGAGTTGACTCATTGGAAAAGACTCTGATGCTGGGAGGGATTGGGGGAAGGAGGAGAAGGGGACGACCGAGGATGAGATGGCTGGATGGCATCACTGACTCGATGGACATGAGTCTGAGTGAACTCTGGGAGTTGGTGATGGACAGGGAGGCCTGGCGTGCTGCGATTCATGGGGTCGCAAAGAGTTGGACACGACTGAGCAACTGAACTGAACTGAAGTGAATAATACTCTAGGTTAAAGAAATGTTAGGTTAACTGAATCCTTAGTTTAGGCATATCTGGCATTTCTAGCATTGATATTTCTTTTAGTTTGTTTGCTCTGAATTAAGATTTTTTTTTTTCCCCTTAACATACTGCTATAGACTGAATATGTCCCCTAAAAATTCACTGGCTTAATCAGTAATTCCCATCATGATGGTATTTGGAGATGAGGCCTTTGCAAAGCAATTAAGGGACAAGGGTGGAGGCATCCTGATCGAATCAGTGTCCTTATTAAAAGGAAGAACCAAAGCATTTTTTTTCTACAAAACAGGGCTCAGCAAGTCAGGAAGAGGACTTACACCAGAAACAAACCATGGTGGCATTCTGATCTTGGATTCCCCACATTCCAGGACTGTGAGAAATTTTATGTTAGTTAAGCCACCCAGCCTATGTTTTTATCTTAATGCAGCCTAAACCGCCTAAACCACATATGACTCAAACGAAGATAATAATAGGGTTGGTTTAGTCATTAAATTGTCCGAATCTTGAGACTTCATGGACTGTAGCCTGCCAGACTCCTCTGTCCATGGGATTTTCCAGGTGAGAATACTGGAGTGGGTTGCCATTTCCTTCTCCAAATAATAGGGTTAAGTGGGCTAAAACCTCATGTTGTGAATTTCCAAATTTTGCTTTCTGAACATTTACCCCAGATCATTCCACTATTCTTTATTTTTCCTTTATTGCTTTTTGTTGTTTGATATATCTTTTAGAGCTGAGTGGTTTCTCATTAGGGTTCTGTTCTCTTAAAAGCTAGTTGTAACTTATTTCCAGAGCTTTTTGCAGTGGCATGTAGCATTATAGAAAACTACTGTATTTATTTATTACTCTTGCCAAAACATCCGCCCATGTGGTCAGTTAAAACTTTCCTCATGATCCATTGAATATGGGCAGTACAAGAAGGATTCTTCTTCATCTGTAGAATTATGCTAATAGTCTTAATTTTGCCTTGAATGACATATGAAATTATTATAAATGTTGTGGTCATTATATTCTTGTATATAACTGTGGTTGCACTCTGGTGTTAATAAAAACCTATAGATTTTTTTCATACTTCCTTGAATTTCAATTATGTTTTCTATAAATGATAAGTATTTTTCTCAGTTCCAGTCCATAAACTTTAATTTTTTTTTTGCAAATGCTAACCCCAAAGCAATCAATTAACAAAGAATGATAAAATATATCCCTATATATCACTCAACGTTTTCATTTCACTCTGAGTGTGAAGGGAAGGGAAGGATTGATGAAAATAGATGATGAACTCTTTATTTTTCACGGCATTCCTCCTTGCGTGAAAGGTGAGTAGTTGTAGCTAGGACTTTGCCGTGGAATAGATGACTGTTGGAGGAGGTCATCAAGGAGACATGATCACCGGTGGACCTGGCAAGACAATTACAGGCTCCCTCCCTTCTCCCCCCGGGCTTCCCTGGTGGCTCAGACAGTAAAGAATCTGCCTGCAATGTGGGAGACTTGGGTTCAATCCCTAGGTCTCGAAGATCCCCTGGAGAAGGGCATGGCAACCCACTCCAGTATTCTTGCCTGGAGAATCCCATGGACAAAAGAGCCTGGCAGGCAGTGTTCATGGGGTCACAAAGTGTCAGACATGACTCAGTGACTAACACTTTCGCTTTCCCTTCTCCCTCATCCTTGAGTGTACATTCCACTTGCCCTTCCCTGCCCCCACAATCTGCTGCAAGGATACAGCTTTGAAATAGAAATGTGTGCCAAGCCTGGCTGAACTCAAGTAAATGACTGAACTCAAGTAAAGCCTCTATATACAATTTTAGTATTTGGTGGGCAGGTGCAGAAATCTACTTATCTTGCAGTCATCCAAGAGAAGTATTTACATTCCCTGGCTTATTAAACTGGCCCCCTGTCAATCTGGAGAGGTCTGCCTCTTTCTTTGGTCTCTCCCTGCCCTCTGAGTGTGGATGCCAGTTTCAGATTATACCTAGGAAGTGCCTGAGGAGGTTGGGAAGCAACAGTGGCATAGCAGTTTGATTAAATTCATAGTGAATCTCTCATTTCATATCTCCTATGCCAACTAAGGTCCGTCTAGTCAAGGCTATGGTTTTTCCTGTGGTCATGTATGGATGTGAGAGTTGGACTGTGAAGAAGGCAGAGCGCGGAAGAACTGATACTTTTGAACTGTGGTGTTGGAGAAGACTCTTGAGAGTCCCTTTGACTGCAAGGAGATCCAACCAGTCCATTCTGAAGGAGATAAAGCCTGGGATTTCTTTGGAAGGAATGATGCTAAAGTTGAAACTCCAGTACTTTGCCACCTCATGTGAAGAGTTGACACATTGGAAAAGACTCCGATGCTGGGAGGGATTGGGGGCAGGAGGACAAGGGGACGACAGAGGATGAGATGGCTGGATGGCATCACGGACTCAATGGACGTGAGTCTGAGTGAACTCCGGGAGTTGATGATGGACAGGGAGGCCTGGCGTGCTGCGATTCATGGGATCTCAAAGAGTCGGACACGACTGAGCGACTGAACTGACTGAACTGAACTGAAACACCGTTAAACAGTTTTTTCTTCTCCTTGACTTTGTTGCATTCTCAGCTGTAATTCTTGGATCTTTATTTTTTCATTTTTCACTTATACAATACAAAATATTCTTTTAATTGAAGCACTAAGGTTTTTAATTCCAAGGTCAAAATTTCCTTATATCTTTCTTTACTGTCCTAAACTAAGATCCTTTTAACTTTTTTATTTAATATTTTAAAATGTATAACATTTTTACTTTGATATTTTAATGATAACATAGTTTCTTTTATATTTCTGAAATTATATCCTATACATTTGTGTTTTTTTTTTAGTTTTTCTTCTGTGAATCTTTTTTTTTTCTCGAGGAGTAGGAGGCTATGTGTACTGAGTTTAATGTCTTTCTTTGTATGTTTGTGTTATCCTCAAATATTTAATGATTATTTGATGACTATTCAGCTTGAAGATGCATATGTTTTTTTGACTTGTAATTTAATACGGCCTCTAATTATGCTGGTTCCCGTCACTGAAATTTTGGTAGGACAAAATGAGTTCTATTCCCTAGTGCAATGAAGGTGTAGTTCATTTACATGTCCATTGTTTCTGATGCTCATAATTTGAGACTTTTGATTAATTTGCTCCTCTTCTCCAACCTCTACACCTATAGTGAATGTCACCAGTTTCTACACTTTAGTTTCAGACAGTTTGAGATTTAAGTTTGGAGCAAATGTAAGAGAGAACTATTTATTTTCCTCTTTTGACTTAATTCACACTTAATGTCTGAAGTTGGAAGGTGTTACCTCAGGTTTTGTTTGATTCCTTTTATGTCTTTCTTTTCCTTTCCTAAATAACATCAATTATTTTTGAAGAAATTAGCTTGCAGTGCTTTATAGTGTGATCATGCACCAACAACTGATACATATATGGATAGCTGAAGAATCCTGGCTATCCCAGCAGTCCTGAAAGCATTTCTTTAATTTTTTCCTGATTAATTTTGAAGATGCTCCAATTTCTTTATATTTGCTAACTTTGTGCTTGAAGTTTATCTGTTACTACTTTCCCTTTCTTTGAGTGTGTGTTCCTTTTCCTATCCTTTGCATTTTTTAAGAATTATTTAAGATTTTTTTAATTATATAATTTTATGGCATTCTGTTATATTTTAGTTTTCCATTCTTATCCAAACTTGAACCTTTTCATTTCAAATTTCATATGCTTCTGTGACATTAATGTTGTTGAATACACTTTGGTAATTACTTTTAAAAATGTACTTGTCTAGTTTATTATGCTTATAAAATAATAGTTCATAGCTTACCCACTTTTCTAGGAAACATAAAAATAATTGTTTAAAAGTAAGAGATAGCTTGTTTAATTTCTCTAGGCATTCACTTGATGTACTCCAACTTCTAAAAATTGTTCACTTAATAAAATATGATTAGGTTAAATTATCCATTTCAATTTTATCTCAAAGCTATTATCTCATATAACTTCAATTTGGTGATGTGAAGCATCTCCATTAACCATTTTCTGTGCAACTTCTCAGTTACCAGTGCCAAATTCACTAGAAGTATTAGTAGATTTAATTATTTCTCTATAAACATTAACCTATGTTTATTGAATTTAATAAACACACACTATATATAAGATGCCAATTTCAAATGGATTTCATTTATCCAAGTCCACTGAACTCTATGAAGAACTATAGAACCATGAAGACAGTTCTGTAGAGCTGAGTTAACAACATTGTTAGTGAAGCTCTATGAAAGTAGAGACTTAGTTTCTTGATGAATATTAATTTAGTTTGGTTTTGATTAATTCAGAAATGTTATCAAGTCATATCTAAATACCTTATTAAATCCAATCAAGGTTTATTTTTTAAAAATTGAGAAAGTAAGCATAATTAAAATCAGGGTACCCCCAAGACTATAATTTCTAACAGGTCTGGCACACTAAGACTATATTTTAACATACATAATCAACTCTTCTATTTTTCCTGTTTCACAATAAGAAAAAATAATATTAATAGTCTTTTAAAATTTTTTAATCTAAAATAATTTTTCATACTCTTCATAATTTTTCATTTAATGTCACTTTCTAACCTCTTTGCTAAGAGAAATAACCTTCAAAATAACTAATTATACTCATAAAATATTTCCCATATAGTTAAAAAAACATACTTTTAAGATAAAACTTAAAAAAATAACATACTTTTCTCTTTCACCTTGAAGCTTACCTAAAGCTTTAGTCTTATCCTACAGTTCATTAAAGCAAACTCTGTTATTTAAATTAAAATAGTGTTTTCACAAAAAGAGGCTTAATAAACTATGAGACCTCAGAGAAATCTAACGTATATCTAGTTCTGTGTCTACTCTCCCACCTTCTAAAATATAGAAGAAATCAGAAGAAATTTTGTGATTTTGAGTGTTGACAGATATTTGTGATCAAAGGTACCCAAGAGGTAATAGCCAGCTTCAAAGCTAAAAACAAAGGAATATTTTAAGAGGTTAAGTTTATACCTTATAGATTTTGGTATTTTATTCCAATTAAAATTAATTTTCTACATTTACAAAAATAAATAAAATTATTCCACATTGTTATATAGACATGGCAAGCTATGTTTCTATACCAGAATTTAAAATTTCATAGAGTTATGCTCAGTTTGTTGCCCAGCTGATAAAGAATCCACCTGCAATGCGTGAGACCTGGGTTCGATCCCAGGGTTGGGAAGATCCACTGGAGATGGGAAGGAATACCCACTCTAGTATTCGGGCCTGGAGAATTTCATGGACTGAATATTCCATGCAGTCACAAAGAGTCTGACATGACTGAGTTATACAGAAAGGTCACAGTATTTACATCAGATAATTTTATGCTATTTGTAAAATAATTCCTGTCATGCTAGTAGACACTGCAGTGACCAACTTGGGCTATGCAAAACAACCATGTTGTTAGCTTAGACAGGTCCAGTAGAAATCCATCACAAGATGAAGTGATTTGGAGCTGAACCTGGGTAGGGGCATGATTCAGAAGGTTAATATTGTCAAGATTGTAATAATCTTCAAATTTCCTATAGATAGGGACTATGTATACCATATATATGAAGAGCTGACTCATTGAAAAAGGCTCTGATGCTGGGAAAGATTGAAGGCAGGAGGAGAAGGAGGGGACAGAGGAATGGGAGGGTTAGATAGCCTCACTGACTCAGTGTACATGAGTGTGAGCAAATTCCAGGAGACAGTGAAGGACAGGAAAGCCTGGCATGATGCAGTCCATGGGGTGGCAAAAAGTTGGACATAACTTAGCAACTAAACAATAGCATAAGAATTGTAGATAGGGATTCTTAAAGACCTGCTTGTATAAAGTAAAAAAATCAAAACAAGCTCAGTATATAAACATGTGGACTAAGAGGTTTCCTTGCTTTGTCCCCAACTGACTTGGAACCCACAACTGAATCCTGGTCAGTTGTCATGATGTCTATTAATAAAAGCGAGTATATGATCAAGGGTTGATTATACTGGATAGGCATAGTAAATATTTCTGTAATTCTTACTGATTTCTTCTGTAATGGAACTGACCTTTACCAAGATTATACAGTGATATAGTGGAATACTGTCATTGTCAGGAAGAATATGTAAATAAGTTTATGATAATACTGGTATTGATTATCAAAATATTGGGAGATCAAATTAAAGTCTTTTAAAACTGTATTCTGATGGAAAATTACTGCCTAAGGAAAAACTGGCTTTAGCTAACCATCAGCTTGTTTCTATGCTAAATATTCCTGTTTAAGTTTATCACATGGTACATAGATTAAGGAGGGAAATTGAGTAATAAAAGAACATAAAATATGAAAATATATGTAATGGCTCTATGCTGCTGCTGCTACTGCTGCTAAGTTGCTTCAGTCGTGTCTGACTCTGTGCGACCCCATAGACGGCAGCCCACCAGGCTCCCCCGTCCCTGAGATTCTCCAGGCAAGACCACTGGAGTGGGTTGCCATCTCCCCCTCCAATGCATGAAAGTGAAGGGTGAAAGTGAAGTCGTTTAGTCGTGTCCAACTCCTAGCGACCCCATGGACTGCAGCCTACCAGGCTCCTCCATCCATGGGATTTGCCAGGCAAGAGTGCTGGAGTGGGTTGCCATGGCTCTATAGAATAGATTATTTTTTTCAATCCAGCCTATACCACACCAGCTCCCTGAAATGTTAAGCAAATGCAGAATGCTGTTCCTTTTACTTTATCAGGTACATAAATGCTATACTAAATGTCAATAACCAAGAAAATATTATCATGTATTTTGCAATAGAAGGCATTCAAGGGCTAGATTTAAATTAGTTAACTCAGGAAAGAATTAACTCAGTTGGTTGGGTTATGTAAACCCTGCATATTTCTAGGAAATACCTGTCTTTAGCCAGGGTCCTTTGCTGGTTCCTGAGATCTAAGCCCTTACAATATTATATAGGGTAAGAGTGTTTTATCTGCCAGAGGCCTTTGCAACATTCACTACCATTTGTTTAAATAGTTTATGCTAACAGTATGATGTAGGGTGAAATTCTCTCTTTGTATGCCTGAAACCTTGGGCCATGAAGTATCAGTTGATCGGAGAGTTTATGCTAACAATAAAATTTATGAGTAATGTCTTTCTTTGCTCTGGGCAGCTGGAGTCTGAGCAGCTGAGGCCAGTTATACAGACACATGCCTGTATGTTTGAATTTCAATAAAACTCTGGATACTGAGACTTGGGAGTTCTTCATTGGTTGGCAATAATTTACACATATTATAATACATCGTTGCTATGAGAAACAAGTGAATTCATGCAATTCTAGGACAGGACATTTGGAAGTTTGTGCCTGGTTTCTCCTGGGGATTGTTCTTCGTACTTCTCCCATTGCTGGAATATATGTGTACCTATATGTGTAATAACCTAGAATGATGAGTATAACAGCTTTTCTGAGTTCTGAGAGTCCTTCTGATGAATCATTGGTCCCAAAGCTGGTCTTGTGAAACCCCAACTTACAGCTCCTCTCTAATAGCCTCTGATTAATGGCAGAAAAATTGGCTCATATTTACAAAATATGTCTGTTCTTTGAGCTTTTTGGAATATAGTATCTAAACTAGAATTACCATCAATTTTGCATTTAAAAGATCAAAATACAAAGCCATTGTTCTAATGAAATAGGTTTCAAAACACATACACACAAACAAGAGAATTAAATGGGTGGATATCAGGGATTGATATAAATATAAACTTTCAAGGTATGTCAGTATATACATATAGTCAGCATATTTTAAAAGATAATTTAGGTCTAGGTTATTTATTTTTAAAAAATCTGATTTAAGAAAATACATTATCAGGCTCTCAAGTAGCTCATGAGTAAATTTTTTTTCAGTATTTCTTATTGCTAATATAAGAAAAAATATTTTATTATTAGAAAAAATATTGTTGACACATAATAAAAATGTTAATTATCAAGTTTAATGCAAAACATATGTCAGGTTCTGAGTTAAATTAATCACCTCTCTTTTCATCATTTGTTCTAATCCTTGTTGTTGTTGCTCAGTTGCTAAGTTGTATCTGACTGACTCTTTGTGACCCCATGGACTGCAGCATCCAGGCTTCCCAGTCCTTTACAGTCTCCCAAATTTTGCTCTAACTCATGTCCATTGAATCAGTGATGCCATCCAACCATCTCATTCTCTATAGACTCCTTCTCCTCCTGCCCTCAATCTTCCCAGAATCTGGGTCTTTTCCAATGAGTTAGCTCTTCACGTCAAATGGCCAAAGTATCGGAGCTTCAGGATCAGTCCTTCCAATGAATATTCAGGGCTGATTTCCTTTAGAATTGACTGATTTGATCTCCTTGCTGTCCAGGAGACTCTCAAGAGTTTTCTCCAGCACCACAATTTGAATGCATCAATTCTTTAATGCCCAGCCTTCTTTATTGTTCAACTCTCACATCCATACATGACTGCTGGAGAAACCATAGCTTTGAATATACAGACTTTTGCCGGCAAAATGATATCTCTTTTCAATACACTGTTTGGGTTTGTCATAGCTTTTCTTCTGAGGAGCAAGAGTCTTTTAATATCATGGATGCAGTCACCATCCCTAGTGATTCTATCACATACTTTTAGAGGAAATAAAACATTCAATATCTCTCTGAAGGTCATCTCATTAGTAACTGGTAAAGCTGAGCCTGTGATCTGTGTTTATTACACATGTGTGTTTGGACTCTGTGTAAGTAAGTATGTGGCAGTTGTGTAGGGTATGTATGGATATAGTCATTCTGCACAACCTAAATATTACATCAGTCAGAATAGTCTATTCTAAAATCCATTTGAAAATACAGTATCCATTATAAATCCATTGTAAATAACTTTGCATGTTATCCATTATAAATAACTTTGTGTGCCAAATCTGAGAATGAATTTAGTGACTTTTTTAGAAGAAAAATGATGACAAGCAAGATTATTTTAAAAATATATTTAAGTTGGGATGATCCAGAGAGATGATATGGGGTGGGAGGTGGGAGAGGGATTCAGGATTGGGAACTCATGTACACCCGTGGTGGATTCATGTCAATGTATGGAAAAATCAATACAGTATTGTAAAGCAAAATAAAGTAAAAATAAATTTAAATATATATATATATATTTGAGTTCTTAATTCTTGACTGCTAGGCAGACCTGTACTGGTGTATGTTTTTCAGTTTATGTACATGTGGATACACTTCATGTAGGTAGGATACACTTTTCTCCATATAAAATAAAGTAGAAAAGGGCTTTGGCACTCATTAAGCGCATGACTCCTATTTATTTACTTATCTCTATTTATTAACTTTTATATTTGTTGAAATAACATTTATTTGGAAACTATTCTGGATATTATTTTGGTCACTGGAAATGCACTTGTGAAATAAAAGTGATATCTGAGTTCTTGAAAATGAGTTTTGTAGAGCATGTAAATATTAATTTATGTAGAAGAGGTATCAGTCAAGAGGGAACATCAAATATTTAACCTGGAAGCAAGAAGCAGACAGTTTACTTGGAATAGAAAAGGTGTAAGGAAGTTTTAGTATTTAATAAGTATTTAATAGGTCATCTTTCTTTTTGCCATGTCGTATATACTAGACTTCATTGCTATCAGTTCAGTCCAGTCGCTCAGTCATGTCCGACTGTTTGCAACCTCATGGACTGCAGCATGCCAGGGCTGCCTGTCCAACACTACCTCCCAGAGTTTACTCAAAATCATGTCCATTGAGTCGGTGATGCGATCAAACCATCTGATCCTCTGTGGTCCCCTTCTCCTCTGGCCTTTAATCTTTCCCAGCATAGAGGTCTTTTCAAATGAGACAGTTCTTAGATCAGGTGGCCAAAGTAATGGAATTTCAGCTTCAACATCCAATGAACATTCAGGACTAATTTCCTTTAGGATGGATGGGCTGAATCTCCTTGCAGTCCAAGGGACTCTCAAGAGTCTTCTCCAACACCGCAGTTCAAAAGCACCAATTCTTTGGTGCTCAGCTATCTTCACATTCCAACTCTCACATCCATACATGTCTACTGGAAAAACCATAGGCTTGACTAGATGGACCTTTGTTGGCAAAGTAATGTCCTTTTTTTTAAAATATAAATTTATTTATTTTAATTGGAGGTTAATTACTTTACAATATTGTGTTGGTTTTGCCATACATCAACATGAATCTGCCACAGGTATACACTTGTTCCCTATCCTGAACCTCGCTCCCTCCTCCCTCCCTATACCATCCCTCTGGGTCTTTTTAATATGCTGTCTAGGTTGGTCATAACTTTTCTTCCAAGGAGAAAGCATCTTTTAATTTCATGGCTGCAGTAACCATATGCAGTGATTTTGGAGCCTAAAAAAATAAAGTCAGCCACTGTTTCCACTGTTTCCCATTTATTTGCCATGAAGTGATGGGACCAGATGCCATGATTTTAGTTTTCTAAACGTTGAGTTTAAGCCAACTTTTTCACTCTCCTCGTTCACTTTCATCAAGAGGCTCTTTAGTTCCTCTTCACTTTCTGCCAAAAGGATGGTACTATCTGTATATCTGAGGTTACTGATATTTCTCCTGGCAACCTAGATTCCAGCTTGTGATTCTTCCAGCCCAGTGTTTCTCAGGATGTACTCTGAATATAAATAAATAAGCAGGATGACAATATACAGCCTTGACATACTCCTTTTCCTATTTGGAACCAGTCTGTTTTTCCATGTCCAGTTCTAATTGTTTCTTCCTGACCTGCATACAGATTTCTCAAGAGACAAGTCAGGTGGTCTGGTTTTCCCATCGCTATCAGAATTTTCCATAGTTTATTGTGATCCACACAGTCAAAGGCTTTGGCATAGTCAATAAAGTAGAAATAGATGTTTTTCTGGAACTCTCTTGCTTTTTCCATGATCCAGCAGATGTTGGCAATTTGATCTCTGGTTCCGCTGCCTTTTCTAAAACCAGCTTGAACATCTGTAAGTTCACAGTTCACATACTGCTGAAGCCTGGCTGGAGAATTTTAAGCATTACTTTAATAGCCTAAGAGATGAGTGCAATTGTGCAGTAGTTTGAGCATTCTTTAGATTGCCTCTTTTAGGGATTGGTGTGAAAACTGTACCTTTCCAGTCCTGTGGCCACTGCTGAATCTTCCAAATTTGTTGGCATATTGAGTGCAGCACTTTCACAGCATCATCTTTTAGGATTTTAAAGAGCTCAACTGGGATTCCATCACCTCCACTAGCTTTGTTCATAGTCATGCTTCCTAAGTCCCACTAGACTTCGCATTCCAGGATGTCTGGCTCTAGGTGAGTGATCACACCATTGTGATAATCTGGGTTGTGAATATCTTTTCTTATAGTTCTTCTGTGTATTCTTTCCACCTCGTCTTAATATCTTCTGCTTCTGTTAGGTCCATACCATTTCTGTCCTTTATTGAGACCATCTTTGCATGAAGTGTTCCCTTGGTATCTCTAATTTTCTTGAAAAGATCTCTAGTCTTTCCCATTCTTTTTTTTCCTCTATTTCTTTGCACTAATCACTGAGGATGGCTTTCTTATCTCTCCTTGCTATATTTTGGAACTCTGCATTCAGATGCTTATATCTTTCCTTTTCTCCATGCTTTTTGCTTCTCTTCTTTTCTCAGTCATTTGTAAGGCCTCCTCAGACAGCCATTTTGCTTTTTTGCATTTCTTGTTCTTGGGGATAGTCTTGATCCCTGTCTCCTGTACAATGTCACAAACCTCTGTCCATAGTTCATCAGGCACTTTGTCTATCAGATCTAGTCCCTTAAATCTATTTCTCACTTCCACTGTATAATCATAAGGGATTTGATTTAGGTGATACCTGAATGGTCTAGTGGTTTTCCCTGCTTTCTTCAATTTCAGTCTGAATTTGGTAATAAGGAGTTCATGATCTGAGCCACAGTCAGCTCCTGGTCTTGTTTTTGTTGACTGTATAGAGCTTCTCCATCTTTGGCTGCAAAGAATATAATCAATGTGATTTTGGTGTTGACCATCTGGTGATGTCCATGTATAGAGTCTTCTCTTGTGGTGTTGGAAGAGGGTGTTTGCTATGACCAATGCATTCTCTTGGCAGAACTCTGTTAGCTTTTGCCCTGCTTCATTCTGTACTTGGTACCAGGAAGATACCAAGGCCAAATTTGCCTGTTACTCCAAGTGTTTCTTGACTTCCTACTTTTGCATTCCAGTTCCCTATAATGAAAAGTATATCTTTTTGGGGTGTTAGTTCTAAAAGGTCTTGTAAGTCTTTATAGAACCATTCAACTTCAGCTTCTTCAGCATTATTGATCCGGGCATAGACTTGGATTACTGTGTTATTGAATGGTTTGCCTTGGAAATGAACAGAGATCATTCTGTTGTTTTTGAGACTGCATCCAAGTACTGCATTTCAGCCTCTTTTGTTGAGTATGATGGCTACTCCATTTCTTCTAAGGGAGTCCTGCCCACAGTAGTAGATATAATGGTCATCTGAGTTGAATTCACCCATTCCAGTCCATTTTAGTTCTCTGATTCCTAAAATGTCGTTGTTCACTCTTGCCATCTCCTGCCTTCCAATTTGCCTTGATTTATGGACCTAACATTCCAGGTTCCTATCCAATATTTCTCTTAACAGCATCAGACCTTGCTTCCATCAGCAGTCACATCCACAACTGGGTGTTGTTTTTGCTTTGTCTCCATCTCTTCATTCTTTCTGGAGTTATTTCTCCACTGATCTCCAGTAGCATTTTGGGCACCTGGCGATGAGGGGAGTTCATCTTTCAGTATCCTATCTTTTTGCCTTTTCATACTGTACATGGAGTTCTTAAGGCAGGAATACTGAAGTGGTTTACCCATTCCTTTCTCCAGTGGACCACATTTTGTCAGAACTCTCCACCATGACCAGTCCGTCTTGGGTGGCCCTACATAGCATGGCTCATAGTTTCATTGAGTTAGATAAGACTGTGGTCCATGTGATCAGATTGGTTTAGTTTTCTGTGATTGTGGTTTTCAGTCTGGATGAAGAAGGATAAGAGGCTTATGAAAGCTTCCTGATGGGATAGACTGACTGAGTGGGATACTGGGTCTTGTACTGATGGGCGAGGCTATGCTCAGTACCTCTTTATTCCAGTTTTCTGTTGATGGGTGGAGCTGGTTTCCCTCCCTGCTATTTACCTGAGGCCAAACTATGTTGCAGGTAATGAAGATAATGGTGACCTCCCTCAAAAGATCCCCAAAGATCTCATAGCCATACTGACTTTTAAAATCCAGGAGATTCTTATGAAATATTTTAAACAGGTTAGGTGTTATATTAATTTAGATTCATTCATTTTCAACTAAATACTGTCTTCCACATTCTAGAATAAGTGTTAGTTTCTAGAAATAAAAAGTTACAAACCAGGTATTATTCCCCCGAGTACTATCAACCAGTCTTTATGGATAAGAACTGTTGAGAGATTGAACCTGGAGAATGTCATTCAGGTCAACTCCAAGGTCAAGTTGCCCACATATATATTTACTAAAGTTTGTTTTTTTATTTTTCTTTTTCTTTTAAAGAAGACATCTCACACGAGACAGGGTGCTCAGGGCTGGTGCACTGAGATAACCCTGAGGGATGGGATGCAGAGGGAGGTGGGAGGGGGGTTCAGAACAGCAGGATACATGTACACCCATGGCTGATTCATGTCAAGGTATGGCAAAAACCACTACAATATTGTAAAGTAATTAGCCTCCAATTAAAATTAATTAATTTAAAAAATAAAGAAGACATCTCTAATATGCAATGCCATTCAAAGGTAGATTTCCCTTTCTTATTTTTTTTGACCATGCTGTGTGGCTTATGAGATACTAGTTCTCTGATCAGGGATTGAGCCAGGCCCTTGGCAGTGAGAGCACAGTCCTAACCACTGGATCCTCAGGGAATTCTCTAGAGTTTCTTTCACTGTGTTCTTGCACAAGTTCAGGTTGGCTAATTTGGAATATCTAAAGTAGTGTTTTATAGATTGAATATTAAGAAATTATTCATCTGTCTCTCTATTTTCCTTGGTCATTGTTTTGCACCAATGCTTCCTGTTTAACTTAGGATGGTTAAAAAGGTTTTAAAAAATCAAGTATATCTTTTAGTCAGGAAAATATATATAATGACTATCTCAAATATTATTTGATAACTGATATGAATTCATGGAAGAAGACAAGTCAGGGGTTGTGGCTGTTTCTGATGCTTCCAGTTTCCATTCCGTGGCAAGTAAGTAATGGTTAAAACTTACTTCCAGGCAGCTGATGAGTTCTTTATTGCCCCACCCCATTAATGAATGGAAATTGAAGACTACCACTGAGGAAAAGAAGCAGAGAGTATTGTGAGACTCAGCTTTGAAGTCAAAATTCTAGCTCTCACAATCAAGTTAGCTTATAATTTAAAGTGTCTGGTTAAATAATTACAAGAGAAATGTTTCAACTTACAAAATCTAGACAGAATGATACCTCCTCTTGCTACACTAATTATAACTGCTATTTAAGGATTTCTCAAATATATTTCTCCAGATAATTACTTGCAGATACTGCCAAATTCAGAATATAACTGAAATTTGCTTTCTTAAATGGAGTAAAATGGCTTTATGATTTGCTTCTCACTTTTATTTTCATAAGGTCCTCAAAATTATGTTCTTCTTGGAGATAATGGTTTTTCCAGCTGAATCTTCTATGGATAAAATATGTTTTTTCTGCTTTCACTTAGCAAGGTCCATCTTTAGGAATTATATGACACAGTTTAACCAAATACACTATCAGTTCAGTTCAGTCGCTCAGTTGTGTCCGACTTTTTGCGACCCCATGAATCGCAGCACGCCAGGCCTCCCTAAATGCACTCTAGATTATGACTAAAATATTCTTGCTTTTTAACCAATCTGTCTGTGTAATTCTTTGAATCTTTTTCATTTTTCCATTATTAGAGATAGTGCCTTTGTAACTACCTTTTCAGAAAAGGTAATGAACACCTGTGCCTGATCTGAATTGTGAAAAATCTTATTTTCCTCATGAAACGTGAAAAGCCCAGTGGAATTCTGTTACAGTAATAAGGATGAGTCGTTTAGATGAATCATCTTTTTTTAATGGTCGGTACAGGCCAGGAGCCACCCCCTCCCCAAATGCTTAGTTTTACTGATTCAACCATTTCCAAAAGATAAAATTGTTCTCTTTCCAAGGAAAATATATTATATAGGGTATGCACTTGCTAGACAAGTTATTATGAACTATAATTAGCGATCTCAACACCTGTAACAACAAAGTAGCTCACAAAAGTTTTTAAATTATTAAGGTTTTGTCACAGAAACTGAAAAATTTTCATTTTTCAAGATCTAAACTAGCCAGCCATTTGTCTAAGACTATAATATTTGGGAGAAAGAAAACCCCATACTTGAATTTAAGTAATTGCCAGCAAAACACTTGTTATCCTTGGAAAGTATATTATCTGCAACAGTATGTAGAATTATGTGCAGTTGTATTTTCAAGGAAAGAGTTTTTTAAAGTTCATTCAAAATAATAATTTCAGAGTAATGAATAGTTTCCTGAACTAAATTAACCATTCCAAGAGGTGGGAGAACAGACAAGTGGAATGAAGAGATGGACAGTATATTCTGCTAAAGAACTTGTCCTTCAAGGAACGAAAGTAGACGTTCTTTAGTCTGAAACTCAACTAGCCATAGATGATGAATATTACCCATACACTGAGATGGAAAATAGGTGATTGTTGGTGTTCAGTCGGCCAGTCATGCCCAACTCTTTGTGACCCCATGGACTGTACAACACACCAGGCTTCCCCGTCCTTCACTATCTCATGGAGTTTGCTCAAACTCATGTCCACTGAGTCGAGAATGCCATCCAGCCATCTCATCCTCTGTCATCCCCCTATCCTCCTGTCTTCAATTTTTTCCCAGAATCATGGTCTTTTCTAATGAGTTGGTTCTTGGCATCAGGTGGCCAATTTTTGTAGCTTCAGTTTCAGCATCAGTGCTCCCAGTGAGTATTCAGGTTGATTTCCTTTAATATTGACCAATTTGATCTTCTTGCTGTCCAAGGGACTCTCAAGAGTCTTGTCCAGCACCACAGTTTGAAAGCATCAATTCTTTGGCACTCAGCTTTATTTATAGTCCAACTCTCACATCTGTACATGACTACTGGAAAAACCATAGCTTTGACTATATGAAGCTTTGTCAGCAAAGTGATGTCTCTTCTTTTTAATACACTAAGTTTGTCATAGCTTTTCTTTGACAAAGAATAAAAGCAAGTATCTTTTAATTTCATGGCTACAGTCATTGTTTCCCCATCTATTTGCCATTTTAGTAATGGGATCAAACCTGTGTCTTATGTCTCCTGCTTTGGCAAGCAAGTTCTTTACTGCT
This sequence comes from Oryx dammah, assembly GCF_014754425.2. Classification (NCBI taxonomy): domain Eukaryota; kingdom Metazoa; phylum Chordata; class Mammalia; order Artiodactyla; family Bovidae; genus Oryx; species Oryx dammah. The sequence continues at coordinate 17,006,228 of NW_024070200.1, forward strand.
AGCACCACCTGGGAAACCCAGGTTCTAGTAGGCTTCTTTTATAGATTCCTTGGAAGTTTCTACATAGAGGATAGTGACTATATCTCACCTCTTGAGACCAACAGGCTAGTTTGTGAGTTCAGTTCAGTTCAGTCACTCAGTCATGTCCGACTCTTTGTGACACCATGAATTGCAGCATGCCAGGCCTCCCTGTCCATCACCAACTCCCGGAGTTCACTCAGACCCACGCCCATTGAGTCAGTGATGCCATCCAGCCATCTCATCCTCCGTTGTCCCCTTCTCCTCCTGCCCCCAATCCCTCCCAGCATCAGAGTCTTTTCCAATGAGTCAACACTTTGCATGAGGTGACCAAAGTACTGGAGTTTTAGCTTTAGCATCATTCCTTCCAAAGAACACCCAGGACTGATCTCCCTCAGAATGGACTGATTGGATCTCCTTGCAGTCCAAGGGACTCTCAAGAGTCTTCTCCTACACCACAGTTCAAAAGCATCAATTCTTCAGCGCTCAGCTTTCTTCACAGTCCAACTCTCACATCCATACATGACCACTGGAAAAACCATAGCCTTGACTAGATGGACCTTTGTTGACAAAGTAATGTCTCTGCTTTTGAATATACTAGCTAGATTGGTCATAACTTTCCTTCCAAGGAGTAAGCGTCCTTTAATTGAAAGAGACACATGTACCCCAATGTTCATCACAGCACTGTTTATAATAGCCAGGACATGGAAACAACCTAGATGTCCATCAGCAGATGAATGGATAAGAAAGCTGTGGTACATATACACAATGGAGTATTACTTAGCCGTTAAAAAGAATACATTTGAATCAGTTCTGATGAGATGGATGAAACTGGAGCCGATTATACAGAGTGAAGTAAGCCAGAAAGTAAAACACCAATACAGTATACTAACACATATATATGGAATTTAGAAAGATGGCAATGATGACCCTGTATGCAGGACAGCAAAAAAGACACAGATGTGTCTTTTGGACTTTTGGACTTAGAGGGAGAGGGAGAGGAAGAGGGTGAGATGATTTGGGAGAATGGCATTGAAACATGTATAATATCATGTAAGAATCGAATTGCCAGTCTATGTCTGATGCAGGATACGGCACGCTTGGGGCTGGTACACGGGGATGACCCAGAGAGATGTTATGGGGAAGGGGGTGGGAGGGGGGTTCATGTTTGGGAACACATGTACACCCGTGGTGGATTCATGTCAATGTATGGCAAAACCAATACAGAATTGTAAAGTAAAAAAAAAAAAAAAAAAAGGAAATTTCATGGCTGCAATCACCATCTGCTGTGATTTTGGAGCCCATAAAAATAAAGTCTGACACAGTTTCCACTGTTTCCCCATCTATTTGCCATGAAGTGATGGGACCAGATGCCTTGATCTTCATTTTCTGAATATTGAGCTTTAAGCCAACTTTTTCACTCTCCTCTTTCACTTTCATCAAGAGGCTTTTTAGTTCCTCTTCACTTTCTGCCATAAGGGTGGTGTCATCTGCATATCTGAGGTTATTGGTATTTCTCTGGGCAGTCTTGATTCCAGCTTGTGTTTCTTCCAGTCCAGCATTTCTCATGATGTACTCTGCATATAAGTTAAATAAGCAAGGTGACAATATACAGCCTTGACATACTCCTTTTCCTATTTGGAACCAGTCTGTTGTTCCATGTCTAGTTCTAACTATTGCTTCCTGACCTGCATGTCGATTTCTCAAGAGGTAGGTCAGGTGGTCTGGTATTCCCATCTCTTGTAGAATTTTTGACAATTTATTGTGATCCACACAATCAAAGGCTTTGGCATAGTCAATAAAGCAGAAATAGATGTTTTTCTGGAACTCTCTTGCTTTTTCCATGATCCAGCGGATGTTGGCATTTTGATCTCTGGTTCCTCTGCCTTTCCTAAAACATCTGGAATTTTGAGCATTACTTTACTAGCGTGTGAGATGAGTGCAATTGTGCGGTAGTTTGAACATTCTTGGGCATTGCCTTTCTTTGGGATTGGAATGAAAACTGACCTTTTCCAGTCCTGTGGCCACCGCTGAGTTTTCCAATTTTGCTGGCATATTGAGTGAAGCACTTTCACAGCATCATCTTTCAGGGTTTAAAATAGCTCAACTGGAATTCCATCACCTCCACTAGCTTTGTTTGTAGTGATGCTTTCTAAGGCCCACTTGACTTCACATTCCAGGATGTCTGTCTCTAGGTGAGTGATCACACCATCGTGATTATCTTGATCATGAAGACCTTTTTTGTACAGTTCTTCTGTGTATTCTTGCCACCTCTTCTTAATATCTTCTGCTCCTGTTAGGTCCAGACCATTTCTGTCCTTTATCAAGCTCATCTTTGCATGTAGTGTTCCCTTGGTATCTCTAATTTTCTTGAAGAGATCTCTAGTCTTTCCCATTCTGTTGTTTTCCTCTATTTCTTTGCATTGATCTCTGAGGAAGGCTTTCTTGTCTCTTCTTGCTATTGTTTGGAACTCTGCATTCAGATGCTTATATCTTTCCTTTTCTCCTTTGCTTTTCACTTCTCTTCTTTTCACAGCTATTTGTAAGGCCTCTTCAGACAGCCATTTTGCTTTTTGCATTTCTTTTCCATGGGGATGGTCTTGAATGTCCTTCTTTTGGAATGATGGAAAGGCAAGAGAACAAAAAGCAACACACCAGCTTGCACCAACAACCATTCATGTGAGTGAGACTGTCTTGGCTCTCAGTTTTAGTTAATATGTCAGAAAAATGGCTCAGCTTAGCCAAGCCCAAATTCCAACCCATAGAATCCTAAGAAAATAATAATAGTTTTTCTTTTAAGCCACAGAATTTTAGGGATTGTATATTTTGAAATAATTGATAAGTAAGTCACAGACCAATTCAAACTATATAAATTATAGATACTTTAGAAAACATATGTATACCATCATTTCTACATTTAAATAAAAATTAATGGATCTTTTTATATTGTAAATTCTGTCCCATTGATTTGACAGTAAATAAATATCAGAAATATTTTATTATTTCTATTTAAATATCACATTTCTGATATATTTTTAAAAACTCACTATTTTATCCTGTAGCTAAGTGATTTTGTCTCACAGAAAGTATTAACACTTTTCTCATTTACATTTTGTTGCTTAATTTAGTGGAATCATTCAAGTGCATTATAAGTTATTTGTTAATTTAAGCAGATTCTCTGTCCTGGTTGAATTTTCAGTCTTAGTTCTGTAAGGGAATCTGGACCCCTGAAAACCTTAAAGCCTTCAACAAGAATAAAAACAAAGTAGTAGGCTGAGTACACAGGTAATTGCGCTGCTGCTGCTGCTGCTAAGTCACTTCAGTCGTGTCTGAATCTGTGCGACCCCATGGACCACAGCCTACCAGGCTCCTCCACCCATGGGATTTTCCAGGCAAGAGTACTGGAGTGGGGTGCCATTGCCTTCTAAGGGTAATTGCACTAGATGCTTTTTATTGCAGAGATCACAGAGAAATTCAGCCAGGGAAGTGAATTTTGAAAATCATAACTGTTCAAAGGCCAGTTAGCCATGTCTCAGTCTAGTTGTCATTCTGTGTGGTATGTCTTATTGAACCACTTCTGCCTTTGGTACAAGCAGGCAGTTTTCCAGTGGGCTCAATTTTGATGCCAAAGGTTAAATTGATTTGGAATTGTCTGGGGCCCTCAAATGCAGAGTTGTAAAGCCACTTCTGTTAAGGTGAAGAAGATACAGTAACTTTGAAATGGCACAGGATTTATAATAACTGATATTAAAAAATTTCTAAAAATCTCTGGCCTCTTTAGTATCATCATCATGCCCTAGTTTTGAATCATATTGTAAATATACAGTATGTAATATATACTGTATATAATACAATATATTTATTAGATTTAAAACACATAAGGAGGAAACTAAAGTTATAAAACCATGGCATAGGATAAATTGTTGTAATAAGTTACCTTCATGAGGCTAAAATTTTAAAAAATATGTATTTTACTTGCAAAATTCTTAAACTTTTAGAAAACAAGTTATTTTGAGACATTAGTTGAATTCAAAATGCAAAATTAGATATCATCCTTCATTTAGAAGAAGATGGAAGATGTTTTGAGACTATTTTAGGACACAGGTGGCTCAGTGGTAAAGAATCTGCCTAGATGCAGGAGATGCACAAGACACTGTTTAATCCCTGGATTGGGAAGTCTCCTGGGAAAGGGCATGGCAACCCACTCCAGGATTCTTGCCTGGGAATCCCATGGACAGAGGAGCTTGATGGTACAGTCCGTAGGGTCACAAAGAGTTGGACATGACTGAAGTGACTGAACACACACACATATCATTATCACAACATGAGAAAGAATTAGTATATTAAAAAGTTAAAGAAATTTAAAGCTTCTAAAATTAAACATTTTGAAGTTGTAAAAAACTATGAATGTGACAACTACATTAGCATGTTAACTTATTAATTAAAATCAATAAAAGATACATTTGTAACCAAGTATCAAAAGCAGTGACATAAGTCCATAAGCTTCAAATATCTACTCCAAATATTTGGTAGACTATGTTCCTTAATAAATTTGAACAATTAAAAAATCTTCCAATCACTTTTCTCAAGCCACCAAAGTGCTTAATGAAAATATGCTGACCAGGTGTGGTAGTATTTTGTTGTCAAAAAAATTTTTTTAGTGAGATGATATAAAATTTGCAAACTTATTTTTAATTCTTAAAAAATATAAATATCCATTAATTCTGTCACCTGAGTTACATTTCTAATGGTTAAAAATTGTGATTCTTAACATTTTGACTAGAGATAATTGGAGATCCCCAAGATCCTTTTAAGTTCTGTGTAAAGTAAGTACTATTTTTATAATAATACTTAGTTGTAACTTACCTTTTTAATTTTTTTGTACTTTGTATGTCCCTTCATGAATGTACAGAGTACAGAAAGCTTATTGACATGTTTTCTGATTCCACATTTTATCAACCCTTAAAAATACTAACACTTGTGAGCTTTAGTGTACTATTAAATTAGAATTTTCATAACTGTCTGAAAAATCTATTAAACTTTTTCCCAGTTATCTCTGTGGATACAGAATTTTTTAATATACCTCAACCAAAACAGCATATTATGACAAATGATAAACAAGAACAGATATAACAATCCAGATGCCTTAATAAAACATTATATATATATATATATATAAAAAGCTATTTGGATCTACTGGTTCTTAGTTTCAATATGTGGGATCTAATTCCCTAACCAAGGATCAAACCTGAGCCCCCTCCATTGGGAGCATATAATTTTAGCTATTGGACCGCAAGGGAAGTCTCTCAAAAAAAAAAAAAATCTTTTAAAATTTCAGAAATGTGAAACAATGGTACTGTCACAGTTTTTTGCTATGAAATAGTATCTTTTTAAAAATATACGCTGTTTATGTTAAGGTATCTGCCTGCAGTACGGGAAACCTGCATTCGATCAACCCACTCCAATATTCTTGCCTGGAGAATGCCATGGATAGAGGCTACAGTGCATGGGATCAAAGAGTCAGACACAGCTGAGCAACTAACACTTTCACACTTTCACTGTGTTAATGTGTATATCCTTAATAATGTCTTTTTTGACAAAAATAATATAGACTTTGGTAGATAATTCCAACCGAAATCTGAAGAATAAATGACACATTTGCTCCTTTAAGATGTAACAAGATTTGCTCTCCTTTAAGTCTTTCATGCTGTAGAAAAATAGTGACCATGAGCACAGTAGTGACAAACTTCAAATTTGCTTATCTGCTGTGTTAAGAGTATTTCTTGTACAATATCTGTGAACATTTTACATGACTGACAGTTCTTGTTGTTAGTGCTTGACATAATGTCACTTAAATTGTCAGAAGTGATCTCCTCTACAACAGACATTTTTTTTTTTTTTTTTTTTTTTTTTTTTTTTTTTTACAACAGACATTTGTAATGAAGGTACTAACAGGAACCATGGTTGTTGTAAAATAGAGGTTTGACCTTAAGTTACTTTACTGAGCTTTTGATTAATCAATTTCAATATTAGAAGTTGAAAGATTTTACACTTTTTAAGGCATAAATCATTTAGCTGTATGCATAGGAATCCACTAAACAATGAGTGGTTCTGAAAAATATTCAGAAGAGCAGCAATGCCTATTATATTTTTTTTAAGGATGAAGAGAAGTTATTTTTAGAAACAGTAAACTATAAGACACAAACAGTGTTCAAAAAAAATCCAATTTAAGGAAAGTTAAGCTAGCAAGAGCCAAATTATTTGTAGGTTATTAAAAAATGCTCAATTATAACCTCAACATAAACATAAGTACTTTTTTGAACAACAATAAAGAGTTTTAAATTCTACCTGTCTTTTGCTTTTGAAATTAACTCAATCGTGTTGCATGTTTACTGAAACTCTTTCAGATGAACATCTGAGTTCAGTACTTGCAAATCTAACTCTTTGGGCAAAATAGCAGGAGACAAGCATAAATGGTAGAAATAAACAATCTCCTTTCAAAACCTTCTGAAGAAGAAATGCATAGATCATATATCTGCCACTAATCCTCAATCCCTTCTATGTTACAAATTGCAAACACAGCTTCCTCTTGAGAAGTATTAGGCCTTAGTGGGGAAAAAAAAAAAAAAGGTCACATATTTTTCCCTGAAGATATCCAAAATACTACAGTCCTATGAACGGTTTTTGATGTTATAATCAAAATGACCTATCTTACATGTGAATATTATCTTTTATTCCATTTTCAAATTAAAGCTTCATATGACACTTGTACACCCTACGCTTATAACTGAAGCTTTAATTATTGCTATATTTAATTCATCCTACTGCACTCCAGAAACAATATTTTTGGTTGAAAATAAATGAATGACTTGTGCCTTAAATAATTATTTGAAAAGCAATTGCAGATGCTTCCAATAAATGCCATGATACAGACATAAACCAGTCTTTGGATACTTGAGAGGTAATTTTATTTAATTAAAACTTGAAAAACCATTAGTCTATAAGCCTTTAGCTTATTCTTATCCTCAAGAATCAACACCCAAATGCAAGATTTATTTTAATTTTGTTTTTATTTTGTTGTGCTGGGTCTTAGTTGAGGCATATGGCACCTTGAGTCATTGCAGCATGTGGGACCTTTTTGTTGTGACCTGAAACTCTTAGTTGCAGCATATGGGATCTAGTTCCTTGACCTGGGGTTAACCCGGGTCCCCTGCATTGGGAACATGGAGTCTTAGGCACTGGACCACCAGAGAAGTCCTGCAAGATTTATTTTAAAAGAAATACTATTTTCTAATAGTGTGTGAAACTGCAAACATAAGGAAAATACATTGTGATTAATTGATGGAAATTTTAAGTAGATATAAACTATTAATCTCAAAAGAATATATAAAAAATTTAACAAGATGATAATTATTTTCAATTCATCTATTCCTTGAATTCATGTAAATAATACCTCCCAATAAAAGCAGAGAAAATCCATAACAGCACTTGTTTTTAACAAAAAATAATAATCCTGTATGTCACATAAATTCAAGAAATGTAACATCAGTATGTCAGTGGTGGACTAGACTGAATATAGTTACCAAGGTGCAGAGTAGTATTCTTAAGAAATGTTCTAATTTTGAAAGAGATCAGTAAAAGATTATTATTATATTCTTGCAACCCCAACAAAACTCTTTAGGCTAAAAGAGGCCAAGAAAACATGGGCATCAATTTTTCTTGAGAGTTTGTTCAAAATTATGGATCAAGTTCCTGGAAAGTTTCAGCTTGTGGCATATAGAGCTATTAATAATTTGAATTCATCCTTCCACTCCACAACAGTTTCCCAAGGGCATCCTTGTCTCTTTTGGGAAGAAGATTACTTCCCTACCCACTACAAGTGCTAAAACATACAAAGTACGCTTTAGAGCAAAACTATCTGACCTATCCATATTAGAATCAGTAAATCATTTTAGATTAAAGCATTTCATAGATTAACAAATCAATATAACAAAAATGTGATTCAATACATGTATTTTAAATATGTATAATACGTGTATTTTAAATATGCTGTATTTGAAACATAGCCTATATACATAAAAGTTAACATTAGTAAAATAGCATGAATTATTGAAGAAATCTGTTATTACAGTGGGAGATTTAAATGGAATTTTCATTAACTGACATAAAACAGATAATAACTAGCAAAATAGTACTGAACAGCAGAGTAACAAATATGATATAGAAAACCTGTAAAGAATTCCACTTTCAATAATTATTATTGTTCCTTATTTGCAAGCACATATGGAACATATACATGTAGTAGTTATGATGCAAATCTCAGCAATTTCATTGACAATTTATTATGCATATTGTACTCTTTAGCTGCAGTGTAATTAAATTGGAAGTTAGTTTTCAAATAATGAATTAAAAAGCCAATATATTTGTATATTAAAATAAAAATACTTTATTGAGTTATATAATCTTTTATATATATATAATAATTTATCAAATATGAATTATAAATTTATATTTAAAGCATTTTAAATCAAGCATACATAAAGGGCTAATCAAAATTTATCATATATCATGCAAGTACAGTTTCAGTTTCACATTTATAGTACTAAAAGACACTTGAAAAGCAGGTAAAAGTTAAATATTTTGATCTGGCAGGCAGTTTCTAACACATACAAAAATTGTTAAGTGACTAAAGATTAAGCTTGAAGTAAATTGAAGGAAGTCTTTAGCAAATATAAAGGAGAAATAAATGAAATATGGAAGGAAGAAACAAAAGATTTGTTCTTTGAAAACTATCAAAATAGTTTTTGATTAAAAAAAATACTATTACAATCAAGCAAACAAGCAAAAAACATCTTTGGTTAATTAGGAATGAAAAGAACTGATCTCATAAATCATATCTTCAATGCATTAATTTAGGAGACCATGAAATCATTTCCATTTAAATTTAAGAAGATGACAAGATGATTTTTACTACTAAATTTATTTTGTTTTGTAAGTCAGAGTGATATAATAAGAAAAGGAAAATATAAAAATATTAAGATGGAAGTAAAACTTGCATTATTTGCACACCATGTGATTATATAGAAAAAAATACACTTAAAGCTAAAATTAATCAGTATTCAAAAGATCTCAATGTATGGAGTCTATTGCATTTCTATACAATAGAATTATTAGCTCTCAAATAATAGAGTTAGTAATTTTAAAATGTCACATTTTACTATTGCAAAAAATCTATATGTAAAAGATCTATACTGTAAAAGATATATCTATATCCCAGGCCCCTCTATCTATGGCATTCTCTAGACAAGAATACTGGAGTATGTTGCCATTCTGTTCTTCCTAAATATATAGTATATAGAATTACACAAAAGAATTATAAAAACTTACACAACAGGCATTTCAGTTCAGTTCAGTTCAGTCGCTCAGTCATGTCCGACTCTTTGCGATTCCATGAATCGCAGCACACCTCCCTGTCCATCACCAACTCAAGGAGTTCACTCAGACTCGGGTCCATCGAGTCAGTGATGCCATCCAGCCATCTCATCCTCTGTCGTCCCCTTCTTCTCCTGCCCCCAGTTCCTCCCAGCATCAAAGTCTTTTCCAGTGAGTGAACTCTTTGCATGAGGTGGCCAAAGTACTGGAGTTTCAGCTTTAGCATCATTCCTTCCAAAGAAATCCCAGGGTTGATCTCCTTCAGAATGGACTGTTTGGATCTCCTTGCAGTCCAAGGGACTCTCAAGAGTCTTCTCCAACACCACAGTTCAAAAGCATCAATTCTTCAGCGCTCAGCCTTCTTCACAGTCCAACTCTCACATCCATACATGACTACTGGAAAAACCATAGCCTTGACTAGACGGACCTTAGCTGGCAAAGTAATGTCTCTGCTTTTGAATATACTATCTAGGTTGCTCATAACTTTTCTTCCAAGGAGTAAGCATCTTTTAATTTCATGGCTGCAATCACCATCTGCAGTGATTTTGGAGCTCCCCAAAATAAAGTCTGACACTGTTTCCACTGTTTCCCCATCTATTTCCCATGGAGTGATGAGACTGGATGCCATGATCTTCGTTTTCTGAATGTTGAGCTTTAAGCCAACTTTTCCACTCTCCTCTTTCACTTTCATCAAGAGGCTTTTTAGTTCCTCTTCACTTTCTGCCATAAGGGTGGTGTCATCTGCATATCTGATGTGATTGATATTTCTCCCGGCAGTCTTGATTCCAGCTTGTGTTTCTTCCAGTCCAGCGTTTCTCAAGATGTACTCTGCATATAAGTTAAATAAGCAGGGTGACAATATACAGCCTTAATGTACTCCTTTTCCTATTTGGAACCAGTCTATTGTTCCATGTCCAGTTCTAACAGTTGCTTCCTGGCCTGCATACAGATTTCTCAAGAGGCAGGTCAGGTGGTCTGGTATTCCCATCTCTTTCAGAATTTTCCACAGTTTATTGTGATCCACCCAGTCAAAGTCTTTGGCATAGTCAATAAAGCAGAAATAGATGTTTTTCTGGAACTCTCTTGCTTTTTCCATGATCCAGTGGATGTTGGCAATTTGATCTCTGGTTCCTCTGCCTTTTCTAAAACCAGCTTGAACATCAGGAAGTTCACGGTTCATGTACTGCTGAAGTCTGGCTTGGAGAATTTTGAGCATTACTTTACTAGCATGTGAGATGAGTGCAATTGTGTGGTAGTTTGACCATTCTTTGGCATTGCCTTTCTTTGGGATTGGAATGAAAACTGACCATTTCCAGTCCTGTGGCCACTGCTGACTTTTCCAAATGTGCTGGCATATTGAGTGCAGCACTTTTACAGCATCATTTTTCAGGATTTGAAATAGCTCAACTGGAATTCCATCACCTCCACTAGCTTTGTTTGTAGTGATGCTTTCTAAGGGCCACTTGACTTCACATTCCAGGATGTCTGGCTCTAGATGAGTGATAACACCATCGTGATTATCCAGGTCGTGAAGATCTTTTTTGTACAGTTCTTCTGTGTATTCTTACCATCTCTTCTTAATATCTTCTGCTTCTGTTAGGTCCATACCATTTCTGTCCTTTATCGAGCCCATCTTTGCATGAAATATTCCCTTGGTATCTCTAATTTTCTTGAAGAGATCTCTAGTCTTTCCCATTCTGTTGTTTTCCTCTATTTCTTTGCATTGATTGCTGAAGAAGGCTTTCTTGTCTCTTCTTGCTATTGTTTGGAACTCTGCATTCAGATGCTTATATCTTTCCTTTTTTCCTTGGCTTTTCACTTCTAAGCCTTCCCAGACACCCATTTTGCTTTTTTGCATTTCTTTTCCATGGGGATGATCTTGATCCCTGTCTCCTGTACAATGTCACAAACCTCATTCCATAGTTCATCAGGCACTCTATCTATCAGATCTAGGCCCTTAAATCTATTTCTCACTTATACTGTATAATCATAAGGGATTTGATTTAGTTCATACCTGAATGGTCTAGCATTTTTCCCTGCTTTCTTCAATTTCAGTCTGAATTTGGTAATAAGGAGTTCATGATCTGAGCCACAGTCAGCTCCTGGTCTTGTTTTTTTGACTGTATAGAGCTTCTCCATCTTTTGCTGCAGAGAATATAATCAATTTACTTAACTTTAAATCTTATTAAGTCTATAATTATTATAAATAAATCACTTGTAATAAGAGCATCAGACTCAAATTTAACAGGTGAGCTGTTATAACCTTTCAAGAACCATGTATATCACTGCATAAACAATTACCGTTTTTGTAGAGATCAAATATCAATACATAAAATCTCATGTCCTGCTAAAACTAAAGCACAAATTAATAAAATGTTATGTGAATTGTGTTTCAAATGTGAAAAAAAAAACCAAAAAACTATAATAACCTGTATTCTCTCTGTTGGAAACTAGGGGAAAGTCATTTCCTCTGTTTACTATGAACTTCCCCAGAGGCTCAGTGGTAAAGAAATCACTTCTAATGCAGAAGATACAAGAGATGTGAGTTGATCCTGGGTCAAGACTATCCCCTGGAGTAGGAAATGCAACCCTTTCCAGTATTATTGCCTGTAATAATCTATGAAAATAGGAGCGTGGCCAGCTACAGTCCATGGGTTTAAAGAGTTGGATACAAGTAAGCATGCATGCACACGTCCCTTTACTTACTGCATTTATTAAGAAAATTAACTGTATCTTCTGTTCATTGAAAATGTGTGTATATCTCAAGGATCTGAAAGTCATCACTTTGAAATGTGGTCATCAAGGAAAACAGTGCTCTTATCTCCCCCTTTCTCTAGAAGGAAAAGAGCCAAAATTTGTTGCCATCTAGCACCAAGATGCAAACATCCCTCCTTCCTAAGGGTGCATGCATGCATGCATGCTAAGTCGCTTCAGTCGTGTCCAACTCTGTGCGACCCCATGGACAGCAGCCCACCAGGCTCCTCCGTCCACAGGATTCTCTAGGCAAGAATACTTGAGTGGGTTGCCATTTCCTTCTCCATCCCTAAGGATATGAGAAGCTTATTTTTCTTTGGATAAATACAATTAGCTAACACAGAAAACCACTCCAAATACCAAGTGAATTTAGGATGGTCTATGTCTGACAAATAGACCGTGTGGTCAAGTCCTATTATTTGAGGACTAGGCACTGCCTGTCTTGAGAACATGTGTGAGGTGTGTTCTATTCGCTTGCCTACATCAAGCAGGTAAGATTTCCTTCAGTCTTTGAAGTCCCTTTAGTGGATTATCTGTGATGCAATCCACAGTGTGGCTTAACGTTTATTCATCAATAAAATTATTTTCTTTCACATCTCTACTTGAGTGGAGAGGTTTTCTGGTTTGGAGGGAGACTGTAATTATATTTCCCCAACAATTCTGGTGATGAAGACTGTCTGGCAGCTATTGATCAAGACTAGTGAAAGATCTATAGCCATACCAATCGGTTCAGAGACCCTCCCTCCATTATAACAAGTTCCCCTTCTGGCTCTCCACTCTTTTGGAATACTAGCTGGAGTAACCACCCTTTCCAAATTCAAGATTTTACTGTTGAACAAGCTTGGGTAGTTTTGGCTCTAAAATCTCATCAGAAACACTACATAGTTGGAAAATATGAGAAGCTAATAATGGTACCTTCAGGTATTACTCTTTAAAAGTCAATATATGTCTTTCATATTTAAAATGAGGGTATGGGAATTCAGTCTTGCACAAGCCAAGGGATTTTATTTTTTATTTTGATGAATTAATGTTGTATTATTTTGGCAGTCCTCATCTCAAGAAAATATATTACTGGCATTTATAGGATGGTTATCATTCTAAGAAAAAATGATTTGGGATAAACAGGAGAAAGGATTGAGGGAAATAGAAGAGGAAATATAAGAATTAATGGTGCTGTCCACAGAGCCTTCCTCCTCTTTTCTTTGCAGTCTCTGCTTCTCCTGCATTTCGTTATCCCTACCTGCTTCAGTCTGACTCCTGGGGAAGGGCAGGTGATGGTCTTTTAGTTGGTGGTTGCCTTCACTTGTGTACTTTCATGTGAAAAGTGCGGAGAACACAGCTTTAGTTCCTAATGATTTATGTGACCTGTGTGAGGACACAGGTTACTGTTCCTGGGGGCTTAGCCCGAAGTTCATATATTAGACCACCTTCTACCTTCTAGAGTCTCTTCTTATCCACACACCATGTAGCTAGGAAAAGAGATCAAATCAGGGACTAAGGATAACTTGGATAAACATTGGCCCCTATGAAGGCAACAGGATGGAGAGTTGTTACTCTCCATATCTGTAAAAAAAAAAAAAAAATCAAACAAGTCATTAATATGATAAATGTAAACACAGAAAGAGAGAAAAAAGTGCTATATATTTTAATTTTGTTGTCATTTTGTTGCAGTGCTTGAAAAAACAGCTCTGTTTGGATCCCCAGCAAAACTATTGCCCCGAGAAGCTACCCAGGCCTAAAGGTACCTCTGTTTCTATCTATGTGAATTAAAGTTAATTGAGCCTAATATGAAATATTGACATAATATCTGGTTTAGCATTGTTGAGAATTAATAAGATAATGTATGCAAATCTCCTGATATATTTTTGGCACTTAGGCATTTATTTAATGATAGATCTTATTAAGGTTATAATTATCATAATCATAATTTGCCAATGAATCACTTATAATAAGAGCATCAGACTCAACATTTAATAAGTGAGCTGCTTTAATCTTTTAAGGAACATATACATCACTGACATAAACAATTAAGTTATCTTTTATTGTGGAAATAAAACACTAATAAATCAAATCTAATATCCAGCTAAAATTAAAATGTGCCACAGTGATTATTTTTTTTTATTTCAAAGATGCTAGTGGGGCCCAATAATTTACTGAGATATTAATTTGTGTTTTATTCTCCTTTGTACTCTCCATACCCCATTGACGTGGGCAGAGACACTGTGAGTTTTCTTGCCCCTTCCTTTTGTGTTGCAGGCTAAATAAGAGAAGCATGTATACAAATGTGTTCCTGATTTTGGGGTTCTAGATACTTGATGTTCCTGAGGGTATTTTGCTTATAGAGAAGAGAAATAGGTGGATGGCTTTTAAACTTGTGAAAAAGGGAGGGAAGCTCCCCTAAGATCCTAATTGATGCTAACATGAAAAGTATGCCGTGACTGATGTTCTTGAGACAGCAGGATGAGAGTTAATAAATATTGAGGGCAGTGTCTGAGTGTGAACCTTAAAGAAATGGGAGCTTGAACTCCATGGCTCCAACTCGTAGAACTGAAAAATCCAAGTCCTTATGATCTGGAAAGTTAGCTTACAGAAAATGATGACACAATCAAGAAAAAAATTACACTTTGTTCAGTTTGTAATCACTGCTTAAGACTCCTTGATTCTTCTGTAAAGAGTCTCAATAATGACTGAGTGATTGTCCTAACAGGCTGTACAGGTTCTGAGCCATGTTTAATCTGACTAAAAAAATATAGATTTATTTGATGTGTTATATCTTGCATAATAATTGTTGGGTGTAAAGTTCACATAAAATAGAGTTTAGTATTTTATTTTTCCTGGCAATCCACTCTTTTTAAAATTTATTTTGCTGAAGTATGGTTGATATTAATGTTGTATTAATTTCTGCTATACAGAAAAATGACTTTTACACATATGCACACATATTTTTTTTTTCATTTCCTTTTCTATTATGGCTTAGCACAGGATATTGAAGATAGTTAACCTGTGCTCTACAGTAGGACCTCATTGTTTATCCATTCTATATTTAATAGTTTCATCTGGCAATTCACTCTTTTTCTTTAAGCTTTTAATTTTATACTGGAGTATAGTTGATTAGCTGTGTTGTGTTAGTTTCAGGTATATAGCAAAGTGATTCAGTTATACATATACTTGTATCTGTTCCTTTTCAAATTCTTTTCCCATTCAAGTTGTAACATAATTTTGAACAGAGTTCCCTGTGCTATGCAGTAGGTCCTTGTTGGTTATCCATTTTAAATATAGCAGTATGTACATGTCAATTCCAAAGTCCCTAACTGTTCCTCCTCCCCACCGTCCCCCCAGTAGTTTAATATTTTAATATAACAATCTATCAACTAAAGATATCAAAGTACCAAAATAACCTTAACTGTTGCATAAAACAAACTTGACATTTCTTCTTACTGCTCATATTTTTTTTTGTCTGTCTTAGTTAGACAAATCATGGCACTTCCATCTTAATCCTCCTATTTAACTGTAAATATAAGGAGCCCAACAGGTCAGCCAGGTTCTATGAAGAGCCCTCACTCTGTGCTACATGAGTCACATATTATAGGAAATTGAAGACCTATATTAAAGACCATCTGGGCCTGTGATAATAACTTTTCCTGGGTCCAAAATGGGAGATAACATGGACTTGTCCTTTGATGCCACTGCCTTCTTCCCGCAACATCTTTAAAAGCCTATATTTAAAGTATTTGGTTTAAAAATTGATTCAATTGAATTAAACATCAAGGGGGAGAAAGAAGAAAGAAAATAGGTAAAGTATAAAATCCTCAAACTAACCTGAAATATATTCTGCAACAAAGATGTCATGCTGACGGGCTGGTTGATTAGAACAGACATTTTGAGTTCAGTGATCCAGCAGCCCTCAGGAGTCCTGGGAGAGAGCTGCCAATTCTGAGAAATACACTTTTTTTCTGTTTGGCTTTACTGATTAGTTGAAACAGTATTGCCGAGGCCCAAATTTCAGTCACATCTTTATTGTTGCTCTGCCATTATAACGCTTATAAGGTATGTCTCTTTCTAGTCTTATCACTGATGCTTACCTCCTCATAGTGTCCTATGAGGAGGGACCACGGAAGTACCAGATTTCTGCTTTGTTTAAGAAAACCCTGGGGCTTCCAGCACAGCTGCTTCTCAAAGCTGTTGATTTGCAGTATAAAAATTGATCCAAATGGTTTGTTCTCCATCTGTCTCGTGGCATGCTCTTGCTCCACCAATTAGGAGGTGCTAGTTAGCTCTGCTGGTAGCTCTTCTTTTGCTGTTTTCTCAGTAAGTAGAATTGTATGTTGAAGGTATTGCCTCTGATCAGTCTAGCCCCTCTGCCTTTGTCCAGGGGAAAACATCATAATCAACAATAATAATAACATAAATTTCTCATCTATACAATGTACTCATCCTTATGCTCATTTTTGGGCATAAGAAGAGTATCTAGAAGCTTTAAAAAAAATAATTTCAGTGCACATGTGGATGGAGCATAAAACAGATCCCTGAGTGACCCATGTACAAAAGTAGACATTACATCTATTCCTGTCAACATACATAATAACTTAAAACAATATTTTAAGTAGGTGATCTCTGATCACTTTAGTCAGGAGTATGTCATTCTTCAGATAAACATCAGCTCTGCAAGAGTTTTCCTGAGAGCCTTACTTCTGTTTTCTATAATTTACATTCATTCCATAGCCAGTGAATGTTGAATAGCTGAATGAATTTATTAATAAATAAATTCACTAATAATGTGTGGAAATGGAAGAGTTAGAAAATGGTAAATAGGATGAAAAACTTGTGTAAAGGAAACCATTACACTTTATGCCACCAGAAGTTTCTTTTAAGTAATGAAGGAAATAAAGTAGGGATAGGAAACAAAAATATTTTTTTTAATAACCTTGTGACATAAACTAATTTTTTCATATAAATGGCTATTGATTTCATATTAAGTGGAAGATTTTAGGATATAAGGTGGGAAAACTGCATGGCAATGTTCACAGTCAACTTTTTGCAACACAAATTTATTCCAGAAAGCTCAAGCTGAAGAGAATTAATGCTGGTGTCTATATATAACTGCATTTCAAGAAACAGTGACTATTGTACAGTAAGTACAAAGCTGAGTCAGCATCTTCCAGTTCTGACTGATAATTCTTTTTTTTTAATTCTGTTTATCTTCTCCCCTTGGAGCAGCTGAGGGATGCATACACTTTTTATTAGGTAGAAAAGAAGTAATGGCTTTCTTAGTATCTGAGCTCAGCAGCAAAGAAGTCTGCAATTATAGCAAAAAGAAAAAAAAAAAAAACAAGAAGCTTGCCCCAGTTTTACTTAGAAGCCTGCAACTTGTGTTCGTTTTTTCATGAAAAGAGACAGTGAACTGTATCCTCTAAATGCAGTCTCTTGAGAAGGAATGATAAATCTGGCAGATACAATAGGCCAGCAGGAAAGTTAAGAGACCAGGAATTATAAGTAGCTAGTTATGCGTATTTACTAGTTACTAAACTAGGTTTTGATTTCACAGAATTTCTCTTAAAAGAAGTGTTATTATAGAATTATATTTCATCTACTCAATTTTTGTCCTTATTCATGAACTGTTTTTTATTCTACAGACTGAGTCAAGGAGGCACAAAAACAAAGATTTTTAAAAAAGATGCATGTATTTTTCTTCTAACTAGAACTTTTGACTTGTAAAATACATAATGTGGCATGGTTATTCTCAAAAGATTGGATTTTCACACAACTTTATCAGTTGAAGCATGGATAGTAAACAGTGATGGTTTTAACTATTATATAATATTTGAATTAAAGCTGACCATTTCCAGTCCTATGGCCACTGGTGAGTTTTCCAAATTAGCTGGCATATTGAGTGCAGCACTTTCACAGCATCATCTTTTAGGATTTGAAATAGCTCAGCTGAAATTCCATCACCTCCACTAGCTTAGTTCATAGCAATGCTTCCTAGGCCCACTTGACTTCACACTCCAGGATATCTGGCTCTAGCTGAGTGACCACACCAGTGTGGTTTTCCAGCTCATTAAAACTTTTCTATATAGTTCTTCTGTGTATTCTTGCCACCTCTTCTTAATATTTTCTGCTTCTGTTAGTTCCATACAGTTTCTGTCCTTTATTGTACCCAGCATTGCATGAAATGTTTGCTTGGTATCTCTAATTTTCTTTAAGAGGTCTCTAGTTTTCCCCATTCCATTATTTCCCTCTATTTCTTCAAATTGTTCACTTAAGAAGTCTGTCTTATATTTCCTTGCTATTTTTTTGTAACTCTGAGTTTGGATGAATATATTTTTCCTTTTCTCCTTTCCCTTTCACTTCTCTTCTTTTCACAGCTATTTATAAGGCCTCCTCAGACGATCATTTTGGCTTCTTGCAGTTCTTTTTCTTGGGGATTGTTTTGATCACTGCCTCCTCTACAATGTTGCAAACTTCTGCCCATAGTTCTTCAGGCACTCTGTCTATCAGATCTAATCCCTTGAATCTATTTGTGACTTCCACTGTATAATATTAAAGGATTTGATTTAGGTCATACCTGAATGGTGTAGTAGTTTTCCCTATTTTCTTCAATTGAAGCTGAATTTTCCAATAAGGATTTCATGATCTGAGCCACAATCAACTACTCATCTTGTTTTTGCTCTCTGTATACAGCTTCTCCATCTTTGGCTGCAAAGAATATAATCATTCTGATTTCGAGATTGACTATTTGGTGATGTCCATGTGTAGATTTGTCTCCTGTGTTGTTGGAAGAGGGTGTTTGCCAGTGCGTTCTCTTGACAAAATTCCATTAGCCTTTTTTCATGATTCATTTTGTCCTCCAAGGCCAACCTTGCCTGTTACTCCAGGTATCTCTTGTCTGACTACTTTTGCATTCTAGTCCCCTCTGATGGAAGGACATCTCTTTCTGGTGTTAGTTCTAGAAGGTCTTGTAGGTCTTTATAGAACCGTATTACTTCATCTTCTTCGACATTAGTGGTTGAGGCATCAACTTGGGTTACTGTGATGTTGAACAGTTTGCCCTGGAAACAAGCCAAGACCTTTCTGTTGATTTTGAGATTGCCCCCAAGTACTGCCTTTCAGACTCTTTGTTGACTATGATAGTTACTTCATTTCTTCTAAGTGATTCTTGACCACAGCAGTAGACATAATTTGTCGTTCACTCACTCAGTTGTTTCTGACTCTTTGTGACCCCATGGACTGCAACATGCCAGGCATCCCTGTCCTTTAACATCTCCTGGAGCTTGCTCAAACTTATGTCCATTGATTCCATCCAATCATCTTGTCCTCTGTCGCCCCCTTCTCCCCCTGCCTTCAATCTTTCCCAGAATCAGGGTCTTTTCTAATGAATTGGCTCTTCACATCAGGTGGACAAAGTATTGGAGCTTCAGCTTCAGCATCACTCCTTCCAATGAATATTCAGAGTTGATTTTCCTTTAGATTGACTAGTTTGATCTCCTTGCAGTCAAGGGATTCTCAAGAGTCTTCTCCAACACCACCATTTGAAAAGATAAATTCTTTGGCCCTCAGCCTTCTTTATAGTACAAATCTCACATGGATATGTGGCTATTAGAAAAACGATAGCTTTGACTATACAGACCTTTTTTGGCAAAGTAATGTCTCTGCTTTTTAATATGCTGTCTAGGTTTGTCATTGCTTTTCTTCCAAGGAGCAAGCAAGCGTCTTTAAATTTCATGACTGCAGTCACCATCTGCAGTGATTTTGGAGCCCAAGAAAATAAAGTCTGTCACTGTTTCCATAGTTTCCCCATCTATTTGCAATGCAGTGATGGGACAGGATACCATGATCTTGGTTTTTTGAATGTTGAGTTTTAAGCCAGCTTTTTCACCCTCCTCTTTCACCTTCATCTGCATCATCTGAATTAAATTTGCCCTTTCCCATCCATTTTAGTTCACTGATTCCTAAAATGTCAATGTTCACTCTTCCACCTGCTATTTGGTCACTTCCAATTTACCTCGACTTATGCAACTACCATTTCAGGTTCCCATGCAATATTGTTCTTTACAGCATCAACCTTTAGTTTCGCCACCAGACATATCCACAACTGGGTGTCATTTCTGCTTTGACTCAGCCTCTTCATTCCTTCTGGAGCTATTTCTCCACTCTTCTTCAGTAGCATATTTGACACCTACTGATATGGGGGGGGGAGGCTCATTTCCTATATATATATTTTATATATTATTTTTATAAGTTATATATATATATATATATGTCAGTCTTTAAGTAACCTACATAAATGTATGTCTGACAAATAAGATGTTGGAAATATTTACCTTTTAAAAGTATTTAATGCTGCTTTATTTTTAAAGTTAAGGTTAATTATATTTAATTTAGGGTGTCAATAGTTCATTGTTTGTTTTCGTGTTTTAAGGAGAGTGCACCTGTGATTGGTGTAGTATACTTTCAGATCAATTCTACTCAGTGTTTCAAAATTAATCATATTGGTTAATAAGTATGTAAATAAATTACTAGCACAAAGTCCTCTTGAAATATGTATATATGTATATATATATATATACTGAATGTGCTTTGCATGTATTCTCACAATAGATGTTATAAGCAGGCATATTTTATGTGGTAAAAAGCAAAAGCAATTTTTCTATAAATATATTTATAGAATTTTTTTACTATAATTTAATTGTAAATTAATAATATTAGAAATGTTTTAGCTGGAAAACAATTTGCAAATTATGATATAAAATATGAGAGGCAGTCCAGGCTATATAGTTGCTCAAACATGTCAGCAGGAATCTGAGTAACTTTCAGCTTTCTGTTCTTCCCATCTCAGTGTTTTGGCTATAGACTTTATACCAGTTGCAAGATGATTATCACATCTCTCGATGAATCCTTTCTCATTAGCGTCCCGAGTATGAAGAAGAAGAGGTCAAAAGTTTGGTCTTTGGTTTGTTTCTGTTTTCTCTATGAGACTTTATTAGGATCCTTTAAGCATTCTTTCCCTCTCGTTGACCACATTTGAGTCACATGATAGCCCCTAGTTGGAGGAGGCCAGGCAAAGACACATCTGGCCAAAGGGAAGGCAACTGATATAATTGGCTTAACTTGACTATGGTTATTTTGGAAATTTGGGAATATTGTTAACTTATAAATCTATTGACTCTAATAGAAAGAATTGGAAAAATGGGGAAGGATAACTACAGGTTAGTCAGTATATTTTGTGTGCAACAGAAATATAAGAGAACAAGAAACAGATTTTTTTTTTTATTTTGAGCTTTTATATTAAATATTCTTTAGTGAAATGTAAGATTTCAAAACTGAGTCTGACATTGTCATTGACTATTCTAAGATATTACATTTTATATATTTAGTGATTTTATTCTTAGATTTTATAGATTTTTAAATTTTGCTCCATTTAAAGTCATTACAAAATAATGGCTGTATTTCCCTGTTCTGCACAACATGTAATTATTGCTTACCTGTTGTGTACATGGTGTGCTGTGTCTCCACATCCCACACTCCTCTCTTCCCCTCCCATTCTTCTGTCTTCAAACTCGTATCCACTAGTTTGCCTTCTACATCTGTGAGTCTGTTTCTGTTTTACACAGTCATTTGTTCTGTTTTTAGATTCCATGTAGAAGTGATAATATACAGTATTTTTCTGTACCTGACATTTCACTAAGCATACTTTCTGTTGTTGTTTGTTGTTTAGTTGCTGAGTCATGCCTAACTCTTTGTGACCCCACAAACTGTAGCCCACCAGGCTCCTCACTAAGTTCATATTGTTGCAAGTGGCATAATTTAGTTATTTTTTATGCCTGAGTAATATTCCATTGTCTTTATATATGCCACTATTCTGTATGGTGACTCAGATGGTGAAGGATCTGCCTGCAATGCAGGAGACCCAGGTTCGACCACCTGGGGAAGGGAACGGCAACCCACCCCAGTATTCTTGTCTGGAGAATCCCATGGACAGAGGAGCCTGGCAGGCTACAGCCCATTGGACTGCAAAGTGTCAGATATGACTGAGCGACTAACTTCCATTTTCTATCTTCTTTATCCATTTATCCTTTCAGGGACAATTGAGTTGTTTCTATATCTTGGCTGTTGTAAATAATGCTGCTGTGGACATAGGGGCACATGTGTCAAGTTAGTGTTTTCTTTCTTTTTTCTTTTTGACATAAACCTGGAAGTGGAATTACTAGATCATGTAGAAGTTATTTCTTTAGCTTTTTGAAGACTCTCCATAATGTTTTCCATAGTGACTGCAACAATTTACATTTCCACCAACAGTGTACAAGGGCTCTCTTTTCTCCTTGTTCTCACCAACATTTGTTATTTGTAGATAGGCATTGCAAAAGTGTGAGATAATGTCTCATCATGGTTATGATTTGCACTTGTCTAATGATTAGCAATGTTGAGCATTTTTTCATATCTTTTGGCTATCTGTATGTCTTCTATGAAATATGTCTGTTTAGGTCTTCTGTTCATTTTCTAATCAGATTTTTTTTTTTTGTATTGAGGTGTATGAGGTATAAATATATATTTTGGTTATTAACCCCTTATTGGTGATCTCATTTTCAATATTTACCATTCCATAGACTGTCTTTTCATTTTAAGACATTATAGTCTACAGTGCTGTATACAAATCCCTTCAAGTTCTTTAATGGGTTATAATATTAATAGAAAATGCATCATTCCTCAGTTATTATTTCAAAAAGCAAATAATTTTTAAAGTAATACTTTTTCAAATACTTGACTAAAAAAAGGCTGACTACATTTATATTAAAAATTTACTTATCTCTTAACTATGATTTTGTATAATAAATATATATTTTAAAGTCAGGTGAAAGAGGTTAAGTCTTGGTTTATTTAAAATTACTTTTTCTGATGCTAAATAAGTTTAGTCAGCAATATTCTCTGTGGGTAGATAAAATAATGAATATTTCATTCAAATATAATGCTGAAATTTTCATTGGCTTTCAAAAAGCATCAAATTTTGGCTTAAAGCTCAGATGTTTCTTAAGATTCTAGCCAGTAAAATCTGTTTGAAATTGTGAGACAGGATGGAGGGTAAGGAAGTAACCAAAATGCTTGATACTATAAACTTTGTAATTTGGCTGATAAATCCATTACTTGTAGTTATGTGTAGCACTATGATTGTTTTCAAATTATTTAATTATGACAATTAATAATAAAAAGTACATAATCTCTAAGAGAAAAATGTTTTAAACCCAGGTTCAATGAAGTAGGTAAGTAAATAATTTGCAAAATTTTAAGTCCTTCATTAATAGTCACAGAAAGACCTCTGGTAAATAATAGTTTCTTGAGATAATGAGGTTCTTTACTTCAGGACAATAGAAAACCATTGGGGTTACTCTTTTAAGCCTTATTTTCTATTTGGATTAGTTTATCTCTGATAATTTCAAGTCTCCCGTGGGATCAGGAGAGGAAGCTTAACAGAGGATAAAACTCAGAGGCACGGATTATAACTATAGAACAGAATATGGCTAAGTGGTCCTAGTAGGGATAGACCTACTCAAAACTTTTTTAAAACTTTATACCTATAAAACTGGGCCCTGAAGCTTCTGCATATGGCCAACTAATGAGACTCAGTAGAAGCATTTTTTTTTTCCACTTTACTAATGCCTCTGCTGCTGCTGCTACTAAATCGCTTCAGTCGTGTCCAACTCTGTGCAACCCCATAGACGACAGCCCACCAGGCTCCCCCGTCCCTGGGATTCTCCAGGCAAGAACACTGGAGTGCGTTGCCATGTCCTCCAATGCATGAAAGTGAAAAGTGAAAGTGAAGTTTCTCAGTCGTGTCCGACTCTTCGCAACCCCATGGACTGCAGCCTACCAGCCTCCTCCAGCCATGGGATTTTCCAGGCAAGAGTACTGGAGTGTGGTGCCATTGCCTTCTCCGCCTTCTGCTCCTAATTGCCCCTAAATTTCCCTATAAGTGTGTTTAGGAAGGCCACTCTTTCCAGGTGGCGCAGTGGTAAACAATCCGCCTGCCAATGCAGGAGATGCTGGTTTGATCTCTTGGTTGGGAAGATCCCCTGGAGAAAAAAAAGAGCAACCCACTCCAGTATTCTTGCCTGGAAAATTCCATGGACATGTTCAAGGTAAAAAGAGTATTGTGTAAATATCTCAGAGGAAGTTACCATGAAATACAAAACATCATCAAAAGGTATAAAAGAAAACTTAAGATGTTTCACAAGGTAAATCAAAGCTATAGATCATAGAATCTTTCCTCTGGCTGTTGTTATATTTCTCACTCTACTTAACTCTTGTCTATTTATCCTAGTAAAATAGGAGCATCTTAATATGAATTTATATGAAAATACAATTAGTTGATATTTTCTTTTACATAAAATGAAATAACTCAAACTTGGGGTACATTATCGTTTAACTGTTTAGATCTATTTCTTTCCCTGTGAGATGAAAGTTTCTTTCAGAATATGTGGATCAGATAATGAACTTATTCCAGAAGTAATACGTGACTAAGAGCTCACATAAATGACCTTTATGGATGGAATTGTCAGTTGAAAACAGTTCACTTATATTTTTTATCCAGAATTGAAAGCCATAAGGTTTTTTTCACTGCTGCTGCTGCTAAGTTGCATCAGGCATGACCAACTCTGTGTGACCCCATAGATGACAACCCACTAGGCTCCGCTGTCCCTGGGATTCTCCAGGCAAGAACACTGGAGTGGGTTGCCTTTTCCTTCTCCAATGCATGAAAGTGAAAAGCGAAAGTGAAGTTGCTCAGTTGTGTCCGACTCTTTGCAACCTCATGGAATGCAGCCTACCAGGGCTCCTCTGTCCATGGGATTTTCCAGGCAAGAGTACTGGAGTGGGGTGCCATTGCCTTCTCCTTTTTTTGCTAGTAACGTTAAATCATTTGAGTGACTGTATTCATCAGGGTCAAGTCAAGAATAGAAACCATGCCAGTTATTTTTGGAGAGAATTTAAGGTGAATTATTAATACATATGTTACAACATAATGATGAACCTTGGCAACATTATGCTACATAAAATAACCAGATATAAAAGGACAAATACTGGATGATTCCACCTATATGTTGTATCTAGAATAGTCAAATTCATAGGCACAGAAAGCAATATGGTGGTCATTAAACATTGAAGGAAGTGGAGGATTGAGAGGTATTGTTTTTTATTTGAGTTTATTTTTTTTACTATTATTTATTGTATAGATTGAAATCTAATGTTTCTATTAGAACAAAAGGCCTTTGTTGGTATGAACAAACATTGTTGGGGTAACCCTAGTAATAGCAGTAGGAAAGAGTAAAGAGCCAGTTCCTTTCTGCTTGAACCGAACAGGGAACCATTTGGCCAAAAAGAAATGCAGTTTGCAGAGTCCTAGGCCCAACAATCAACAAGTAGAGTACATAGTGATGGGCAGGGAGATGAGAGACCAAATATTAATAACTGTTGCAGTCACCTTTGAGTTGCTGTAGATTCTAGCACAGTATCGTGGACTAGAATCATATCATTAGAATCACAGTATCATATCATTAAATATGATGAATATGGTGAATAAACAAATCCTTATTGTATGCCTGTACTCTTTTCATGATCTTTTGAGGTAACATTATGAATACTGAGGGCTGTGATTTTCAAGAATTTGTATAGATTTTATTTTAAAAGTTGCTTATATTTATAAATTTTAAGTAACACGTGGTTTGTATAATTAAAAATATTTTCTAAACTACTTTCCATAGGCTTAGAACATGAGCAATTCTTTCTATTTTATTTCTGGTAAATATTCCAGAGTTTCTAATTCCTGCACAAACATTATCACCATCTCATTATCAAGGCATTAAAGACACCTGTGAGCAGAGTGGGCAACAAATGATCTTTTTAACTGAATACATTTTAATGGAGAGTTAACTGCTGATTAAAACCACCTTTCAAACATACTGCAAATAAGAAAAACTGACGGAAATGCAATGAGGCCAAGGTTAAAGGTGAACTAAGGCTTTTACCTATTATGTCTGTCTAATGGTTAAAATGCATGAAACTAATGAGACATTCATTCAAAAATGAGTTTATATTCTGTTCACTCATGCAGTTATTCTTAGACTTCTAATGATATGCTCTATTGAAAATAATTTATAAAAGACAAAAGATAGTTTTAGAGATGAAAATAAAGCAAACAGGTAGCTTTCATTGTGTAGCCCAGAACCATAAGTGTGAGGAAAAACAATCTTCTTAGGAATATGGGCAATCTTTGCTTTCCGGTTCCTGCTTTCCCGAACAATTATAAATACTACTGTTGTTTTTTATGTTTTATTGATTTTTATATTTACAGTTTAGACAGTAAGTGCTGTGTAATTATCAGAATGGAACAAATACAAAATATCTTAGAAAGGAAAAAAAATATCAAAAATACGTTCAGTTCAGTTCAGTTTTGTCACTCAGTCGTGTCTGACTCTTAGTGACCCCATGAATTGTAGCACGCCAGGCCTCCCTGTCCATCACCAACTCCCGGAGTTCAATCAAACCCACGTCCATCGAGTCAGTGATGCCATCCAGCTATCTCATCCTCTGTCGTCCTCTTTTCCTTCTGCCCCCAACCCCTCCCAGCATCAGAGTCTTTTCCAATGAGTCAACTCTTCACATGAGGTGGCCAAAGTACTAGAGTTTCAGCTTTAGCATTATTCCTTCCAAAGAACACTGAGGACTGATCTTTAGAATGGACTGGTTGGATCTCCTTTAGAATGGACTGGTTGGATCTCCTTGCAGTCCAAGGGACTCTCAAGAGTCTTCCCCAACACCACAGTTCAAAAGCATCAATTCTTCGGCACTCAGCTTTCTTGATACTCCAACTCTCACATCCATACATGACCACTGGATAAACTATAGCCTTGACTAGATGGACCTTTGTTGACAAAGTAATGTCTCTGATTTTGAATATGCTATCTAGGTTGGTCATAACTTTCCTTCCAAGGAGTAAGCATCTTTTAATTTCATGGCTGCAGTCACCATCTGCTCTGATTTTGGAGCCCCAAAACATAATGTTAGACACTGTTTCCATTGTTTCCCCATCTATTTCCCATGAAGTGATGGGACAAGATGCCGTGTGCTTAGTTTTCTGAATGTTGAGCTTTAAGCCAACTTTATCATTCTCCTCTTTCACTTTCATCAAGAGGCTTTTTAGTTCCTCTTCATTTTCTGCCATAAGGGTGGTGTCATCTGCATATCTGAGGTTATAGATATTTCTCCTGGCAATCTTGATTCCAGCTTGTGCTTCTTCCAGCCCAGCGTTTCTCAAGATGTACTCTGCATATAAGTTAAATAGGCAGTGTGATAATATACAGCCTTGATGTTCTCCTTTTCCTGTTTGGATCCATTCTGTTGTTCCATGTCCACTTCTAACTGTTGCTTCCTGACCTGCATATAGATATCTGAAGAGGCAGGTCAGGTGGTCTGGTATGCCCATCTCTTTCAGAATTTTCCACATTTTGTTGTAATCCACACAGTCAAAGGCTTTGGCATAGTCAATAGAGCAGAAAGAGATGTTTTACTGGAACTCTCTTGCTTTTTCCATGATCCAGCGGACGTTGGCAATTTGAACTCTGGTTCCTCTGCCTTTTCTAAAACCAGCTTGAACATCTGGAAGTTCATAGTTCACGTACTGCTGAAGCCTGGCTTGGAGAATTTTGAGCATTATTTTACTAGCATGTGAGATGAGTGCAATTGTGCGGTAGTTTGAGCATTCTTTAGCATTGCCTTTCTTTGGGATTGAAATGAAAACTGACCTTTTCCAGTCCTGTGGCCACTGCTGAGTTTTCCAAATTTGCTGGCATATTGAGTGCAGCACTTTCACAGCATCATTTTTCAGGATTTGAGATAGCTCAACTGGAATTCCATCACCTCCACTAGCTTTGTTCATAGTGATGCTTTCTAAGGCCCACTTGACTTCACATTCCAGGATGTCTGGCTCTAGGTGAGTGATCACACCATCATGATTATCCAGGTAGTGAAGATCTTTTTTGTACAGTTCTTCTGTGTATTCTTGCCACCTCTTCTTAATATCTTCTGCTCCTGTTAGGTCCATACCATTTCTGTCCTTTATCAAGCCCATCTTTACATTAAATGTTCCCTTGGTATCTCTAATTTCTTGAAGAGATCTCTAGTCTTTCCCATTCTGTTCTTTTCCTCTATTTCTTTGCATTGATCGCTGAAGAAGGCATTCTTATCTCTTCTTGCTCTTCTTTGGAACTCTGCATTCAAATGCTTATATCTTTCCTTTTCTCCTTTGCTTTTCACTTCTCTTCTTTTCACAGCTATTTATAAGGCCTCCCCAGACAGCCATTTTGCTTTTTTGCATTTCTTCTCCATGGGGATGGTCTTGATCCCTGTCTCCTGTACAATGTCATGAACCTCCGTTCATAGTTCATCAGGCATCTATCTATCAGATCTAGGCCCTTAAATCTATTTCTCACTTCCACTGTATAATCATAAGGGATTTGATTTAGGTCATACATGAATGGTCTAGTGGTTTTCCCTACTTTCTTCAATTTCAGTCTGAATTTGGCAATCAGAATTTCATGATCTGAGCTACAGTCTTCTCCCGGTCTTGTTTTTGCTAAGCGTATAGAGCATCTCCATCTTTGGCTGCAAAGAATATAATCCATCTGATCTCAGTGTTGACCATCTGGTGATTTCTGTGTGTAGAGTCTTCTCTTGTGTTGTGGGAAGAGGGTGTTTGCTATGACCAGTGCCTTCTCTTGGCAAAACTCTATCAGTCTTTGCCCTGCTTCATTCCGTACTCCAAGACCAAATTTGGAGACCAAGTTTGTTGCTCCAGGTGTTTCTTGACTTCCTACTTTTGCATTCCAGTCCCCTATAATGAAAAGGATATCTTTTTTGGGTGTTAGTTCTAAAAGGTCTTGTAGGTCTTCATAGAACCATTCAACTTCAGCTTCTTCAGCGTTACTGGTTTATGCAATTGAATAATTCAGTTCCATACACAGACATGACTACATGTTGCAGAACACATATTAGCTCCCACATCAGAGACTAAAATATCTGATGTTCAAATCCCAACTAAATCCTCTGGGTTAGTAGCACAACTTAGTTATGGTCAGATTCTGATAGTCCCATCAAGAACCTCTTTTAATTTTTCTTATGGCAGCATTTCTTTCTTTCAGGCACTCTTTTCTTCTCATCAGGTTCCACTGATTGGTAATAACTTCATTCTTCAGAAATTGTTGACAGCACATCTGGATCAATCAAAGGTCAAACTCACAGAGATAACTTTCTTACTGTAATATTCCCCTAATAGTTTGGTTTCCAACTTGGATGGATTCAATGCCTATAACTATACTGTTCAGTCCTTTGAAGTTCATCAGAATCATGGATGCTAGCCAGAAGTATATTATAATTACAGTAAATTGAGGATTTGGGAGTTTGTATCTTACCTAACTTCACTGAATTTATTCAAATGACATAGTTAATAATGATTTGCTACTTTTAGTATAAGCAGCAGGCATTTAATGAGCCCTTAATATATCCAGGTGCTCAGATTCTATATGGAATATGTTATTTAATATTAATAATCATCCAGTGATGAAACTGTTATTCTCAGTTTATATGAAACAATGGTTAAAGATCTAAGGAATGAATATTATTCAGCCTTAAAAAAAGCAAATTCTGGATAAAGAAGTGGCAGTCCATATATACAATGTAATATTACTCAGCCACAAAATGAATGAAATAATGCCATTTTCAGTAAGGTGGATTCATCTTGAGATTATCATACTAAGTGAAGTAAGTCAGAAAGGGAAAAACAAACAGCATGTGATACAATTTATATGTAATCTAAATATAACACAAATGAACCTATCTATGAAATAAACAGTCATGGACATAGAGAAGAGACTTGTGGTTGCCAAGAGGGAGAGGGTTGAGAGAAGGGTAGAGTGCGAGGAGGGGGTTAACAGATGTAAACTATTATACATGGAATGGATAAACAATAATGTTCTATATATAGCAGAGGGAACTATGTTCAAAATACTGTGATAAACCATAATGGAAAAGAATGTTAAAAGAAGAATGTACATTTATATATATAATGAATCACTTTGCTGTACAGCAGAAATTAACACAACATTGTAAACCAACTATACTTCAATAAAAAATAAATGTTAAAAAATCTAAAAACAAAAGAAAATTCTGTCATATGCAGCAATATGGATGGCACTGGGATAGTGCTAAAATGGAATTAGCTAGTCATCTAGGGATAATTACTGCATTATTACACTTACATGAAGTACATTCTAATAGCAACACCTATTAGGCAGGGCAAAAAATTAAACTATGTCACCTGTAGGTGCTTAATTTTAGAGTTAGGTTGAAAAGATTGAAACTTAAAAGATAGATAAAAAGGTATAAGTAGCACTCATAAGTAAGCTAGAATTATTGTAGTAAAATCAAAATACTTAAAGAAAAAATAATGCTAGAAGAAATGATGGACATTTTCTAAAAATAAATGTCAGTTTTTAATGAAAATAACACAATTATGCAGTTCAGTTCAGTTCAGTCGCTCCGGCTCTTTGCAAACCCATGAATTGCAGCACGCCAGGCCTCACTGTCCATCACCTACTCCCGGAGTTCACTCAAACTCATGTCCATCGAGTCACTGATGCCATCCAGCCATCTCATCCTCTGTCGTGCCCTTCTCCTCCTGCCCCCAATCCCTCCCAGAATCAGGGTCTTTTCCAATGAGTCAATTCTTCGCATGAGGTGGCCAAAGTACTGGAGTTTCAGCTTTAGCATCAGTCCTTAAAAGACCACCCAGGACAGATATCCTTTAGAATGGACTAGTTGGATCTCCTTGCAGTCCAAGGGACTCTCAAGAGTCTTCAACACCACGGTTCAAAAGCATCAATTCTTCGGTGCTCAGCTTTCTTCACATCCAACTCTCACATCAGTACATGACTTTTGGAAAAACCATAGCCTTGACTAGATGGACCTTTTTTGGTAAAGTAATGCCTCTGCTTTTGTTTATGCTATCTAGGTTGGTCATAACTTTCCTTCCAACGAGTAAGCGTCTTTTAATTTCATGGCTGCAGTTACCATCTGCAGTGATTTTGGAGCCTCCCAAAATAAAGTCAGCCACTGTTTCCACTGTTTGCCCATCTATTCCCCATGAAGTGATGGGACGAGATGCCATGATCTTCGTTTTCTGAATGTTGAACTTTAAGCCAACTTTTTCACTATCTTCTTTCACTTTCATCAAGAGGCTTTTTAGCTCCTCTTCACTTTCTGCCATAAGGGTGGTGTCATCTGCATATCTGAGGTTATTGATATTTCTCCCAGCAATCTTGATTCCAGCTTGTGCTTCTTCCTGCCCAGCGTTTCTCATGATGTATTCTGCATATAAGTTAAATAAACAGGGTGACAATATACAGCCTTGACGTACTCCTTTTCCTATTTGGAACCAGTCTGTTGTTCCATGTCCAGTTCTAACTGTTGCTTCCTGACCTGCATTCAGGTTTCTCAAGAGGCAGGTCAGGTGGTCTGGTATTCTCATCTCTTGCAGAATTTTCCACAGTTTGTTGTGATCCACACAGTCAAAGACTTTGGCATAGTCAATAAAGGAGAAATATATGTTTTTCTGGAACTCTCTTGCTTTTTCCATGGTCCAGCGGATGTTGGCAATTTGATCTCTGGTTCCTCTGCCTTTTATAAACCCAGCTTGAACATCTCGGAGTTCACGGTTCATGTACTGCTGAAGCCTGGCTTGGAGAATTTTGAGCATTACATTGATAGTGTGTGAGATGAGTGCAGGTGTGTGGTAGTTTGAAAATTCTTTGTCATTACCTTTCTTTGGGATTGAAATGAAAATTGACCTTTTCCAGTCCTGTGGCCACAGCTGAGTTTTCCAAATTTCCTGGCATATTGAGTGCAACACTTTAACAGCATCATCTTTCAGGATTTGAAACAGCTCATCTGGAATTCCATCACCTCCACTAGCTTTGTCCATTGTGATGCTTCCTAAGGCCCACTTAACTTTGTGTTCCAGGATGTCAGGCTGTAGGTGAATGATCACACTATCGTGGTTGTCTGGGTCATGAAGATCTTTTATGAATAGTTCTTCTGTGTATTCTTGCCATCTATTCTTAATATCTCCTGCTTCCGTTAGGTCCATACCATTTCTGGCCTTTATTGTGCCCATCTTTGCATGAAACGTTCCCTTGGTATCTCTAATTTTCTTGAAGAGATCTATAGTCTTTCCCATTGTATTGTTTTCCTCAATTTCTTTGCTTTGATCACTGAGGAAGGCTTTCTTTCCTATCCTTGCTGTTGTTTGGAACTCTGCATTCAAATGGGTATATTTTTCCTTTTCTAATTTGCCTTTTGTGTATGTATGTGAGTGTGTGTGTGTTTCTCTGCTATTTGTAAGGCCTCCTCAGGCAACCATTTTGCCTTTTTGCATTTCTTTTTCTTGGTGATGGTATTGATCACTGCCTTCTAAATGTCATGAACCTCTGTCCATATTTCTTCAGGCACTCTGTCTATCAGACCTAATCGATTGAATCTATTTGTCACTTCCAGTGTGTAATCATAAGGGATTTGATTTAGGTCATACCGGAATGGCCTAGTAGCTTTCCCTATTTCGTCAGTATACATTTGGCAATAATTTCATTATCAGAGGCACAGTCAGCTCCCAGTCTTGTTTTTGCTGACTGTATAGAGCTTCTCCATCTTTGGCTGCAAGAATATAATCAGTCTAATTTCGGTGTTGACCATCTCTTGATGTCCTTGTGTAGACTCTTCTCTTGTGTTGTTGGAAGAGGGTGTTTGCTATGACCAGTATGCTCTCTTGGCAAAACTCTGTGAGCATTTGACCTGCTTAATTTTTACTCCAAGGCAAAATGTGCCTCTTATTCCAGGTATCTCTTGACTTCTTACTTTTTGCATTCCAGTCCCCTACAATGAAAAAGACATCTTTTAAGGATATTAGTTCTAGAAGGTCTTGGAGGTCTTCATCAGTTCAGTTCATTTGCTCAGTTCTCTCCGAGTGTTTGTGACCCCATGATCTGCAGCACACCCGGCCTCCCTGTCCATCACCAACACCCAGAGTCCACCCAAACCCATGTCCATTGAGTAAGTGATGCCATCTAACCATCTAATCCTCTGTCATCCCCTACTCCTCCTGCCTTCAATATTTCCAAACATCAGGGTCTTTTAAAATGGGTCAGCTCTTCGCATCAGGTGGCCAAAGTATTGGAGCTTCAGGTAATGAACCTTCCAGTGAACACCCAGGACTGATCTCCTTTAGGATGGACTGGTTGATTGCCTTGCATTCCAAGGGACTCTCAAGAGTCTTCTCCAGCACCACAGTTAAAAAGCATCAATTCTATGGCTCTGAGCTTTCTTTATAGTCCAACTGTCACATCCATACATGACTACTGGAAAAACCATAGCCTTGACTAGACAGACCTTTGTTGACACAGCAATGTCTCTGCTTTTTAATATGCTGTCTAATTTGGTCATAACTTTCCTTCCAAGGTGTAAGTGTCTTTAAATTTCATGGCTACAGTCACCATCTGCAGTGATTTTGGAGCCCCCAAAAATAAAGTCTGACGCTGTTTCCACTGTTTCCCCATCTGTTTGCCATGAAGTGATAGGACCGGATGCCATTATCTTAGTTTTCTGAATGTTGAGGTTCAAGACTACTTTTTCACTCTCCCTTTTCACGTTCATCAAGAGGCCCTTTGGTTCTTCTTCACTTTCTGCCATAAGGGTGGTGTCCTCTGCATATCTGAAATTGTTGATATTTCTCCCGGCAATCTTGATTCTGGCTTGTGCTTCTTCCAGCCCAGCGTTTCTCAAGATGTACTCTGCATATAAGTTAAATAAGCAGGGTGACAATATACAGGTTTGACTTACTCTTTTTCCTATTTGGAACCAGTCTGTTGTTCCATGTCCTGTTCTAAGTGTTGCTTCCTAACCTGCATACAGATTTCTAAAGAGGCAGGTCAGGTGGTCTGGTATTCCCAGCTCTTTCAGAATTTTCCACAGTTTATTGTGATCCACACAGTCAAAGGCTTTGGCATAGTCAATAAAGCAGAAATAGATGTTTTTTTCTGGAACGCTCTTGTTTTTTTGATGACCCAGTGGATGTTGGCAATTTGATCTCTGGTTCCTCTGCCTTTTCTAAAACCAGCTTGAATATCTGGAAGTTCACGGTTCACATATTGCTGAAGCCTGGCTTGGAGAATTTTGAGCATTACTTTACTAGCGTGTGAGATGCGTGCAATGAGTGATATCTCTAGTCTTTCCCATTTTATTGTTTTCCTCCATTTTTTTTGCCTTGATCACTGAGGAAGTCTTTCTGATCTCTCTTTGCTATTCTTTGAAACTCTGCATTCAAATGGGTGTATATTTCCTTTTCTCCTTTGCCTTTCGCTTCTCTTTTTTTCACAGCTATCTGTAAGGCCTCTTCAGACAGTCATTTTGCTTTTTTACCTTTCTTTTTCTTTGGGATGGTCTGATTCTATCTCCTGTACAATGTCAAGAACCTGCATTCATAGTTCATCAGAAACTCTGTCTATCAGATCTAGTCCCTTAAATCTATTTCTCACTTCTACTGTATAGTCATAAGGGATTTGATTTAGGTCATACCTGAATGGTCTAGTGGTTTTTCCCACTTTCTTCAATTTAAGTCTGAATTTGGCAGTAAGGAGCTCATGATCTGAGCCACAGTCAGTTCCTGGTCTTATTTTTGCCAACTGATAGCTTCTCCATCTTTGGCTGCAAAGAATATAATCAATCTGATTTTGGTGTTGACCATCTGGTGATGTCCATGTGTAGAGTTTTCTTTTGTGTTGTTGGAAGAGGGTGTTTTCTATGTCCAGTGTGCTCTCTTGACAGAACTCTATTAGCCTTTGCCCTGCTTCATTCCGCATTCCAAGGCCAAATTTGCCTGTTACTTCAGGTGTTTCTTGACTTCCTACTTTTGCATTCCAGTCCCCTATAAAGAAAAGGACATCTTTTTGGGGTGTTAGTTCTAGAAGTGCTTGTAGGTCTTCATAGAACTGTTCAACTTCGGCTTCTTCTGCGTTACTGATTGGGGCATAGACCTGGGTTACTGAGATATTGAATGGTTTGCCTTGGAAACAAACAGAGATCTTTTTGTTGTTTTTGAGACTGTATCCAAGTACTGCATTTCTGACTCTTTTGTTGACTGTGATGGCTACTCCACTTCTAAGGGATTCCTCCCCACAGCAGTAGATATAATGATCATCTGAGTTAAACTCACCCATTCCAGTCTATTTTAATTCACTGATTCCTAAAATGCAATGTTCACTCTTGCCATCTCCTGTGTGACCACTTCCAATTTGCCTTGATTCATGGACCTAATATTCCTGGTTCCTATGCAATATTGCTCTATAACTTTGGAATTTACTTCCATCACCAGCCACATCCACAACTGGGTGTTGTTTTTGCTTTGGATCTGTCTCTTTATTCTCAAGATGGAAGAGGAGAAGGTCATATGCTCATCTTCTCCTGTGAGAACTCCAAAATTATATCATTAGCTTATATCAATTAAGAAAAAAAAAAGAATGTAATGCTCATGGTGAATTAGAATCACTCTTTGATATCTAAAGTGTGAATTTTTGTTTTTCTTTAATTTTCACCTGCATTTGAAATTATAGTTATGAGGCCATAAGTAATGTGTCTGTACTTCAGGAAGCCTTTATGTCTCATTGGGCAAATCTGTAATGTTTTCTGTCTTTACAGAGTATCAATAAATTATAAACTTTATCAGAATAAATGTTATCTGATGGCTTGGAGAGATGAGTAAGCACAGTTATGTTCCTAAAATTCCCCTGAAGTAAGAATTTGAACTTTTAGTACATTAAAGGTGATAGAGTTGAAAATAACTTTGTTTTTACAGAAACTAACTCACAAATATTTTATGAACTCACACACAAAAATAAAATGTTAAAAATTTGACAAGCTAGACTACTTTAATAATTTTGTGTTTTAAAACTCTATCTTTTCTCTAATTTATCAATTTTAAGTATTATACAAGTGTACATTTTATTCTACTTGTTCTTTGGCTTTTCTGAGCTTATACAGGCTAGCCAAATAACTTAATATTATATCTGCATGATTTTAAGCATTATTTTAAGAGTACTCATATTTTGTAGCATATTTGCTCAATTTTACTCTCCAGGAGAGTAGGGTAATTGAGAATCTGGGATTGATATAAAAATGATTTTAATTAATGGATAATCACTAGCTCTCTAAATAATTTCTACTGAGGAGAGAATTCTGAAAGATACATTATGAAGCATAAATTTAAAGATATGTTTTACTTATTTTTATGTTATGTATGTGTGTATATGTATATATATATATATAGTGTGTGTGTATATATATATATATATAGTGTGTGTGTGTGTGTGTGTGTGTGTGTGTGCGTGTGTGTATGTCTTTTGGTAGTACTCCTGATTTTGTTTACTCCTGCCACTTTTAGAAGATAAAGGAATGCAGGAGTGTAGGGTTTGTTACCTTTGCTTACAGGGTTGATAATCTACCATATGCTTGAGTAAGCCAGACAATTCTCGATTGTTCATCCCTTCTCCCCAGTTTCTCTGTGAAACAGAGGTTAGTTAACCTGGCTAAAGTTAATTAACATGAGTAGTTGAATCTATACCAGGAGCAGTAGTGATGGAACAGAACACAATTATGCAGATGCTTTTGCTCTGTAAGGAAAACATGAGCAGTTTATTCTACAGCATTGAATCAGACATTTTTGGTTTCCAGCACTCTTAATACTTTTGGGCTTGCTGAGGTCTCTGCAGAGCTTTTGTTTATGTAGATTATAGCCATCAGTGTTTACCATGTTGAAAATGTGAACCTTAAAAATCATTAAGTACATATTTGTCAATCCATCTGAAGATAGCAATGATGAACATAGTGTGCTTTAACAAAAATAAAGTCTTGGTATATTGTGAAAATAGCTTTAGCTTCACAAATCCCCTACAGGAGAACTGTTGACCTAAAGTATTATTTTTTTCTCAGAACATGAGGCAATAAAGGATACTCCTTAGAAAGTGAATTTTATTTGCTTTGCTTAGAATGACTGAATTGATTTAAAAGTTAAACAATAAAATGTGTTAAAATCGAGAAAATTTCACTCAAATTTGATGGGTTTGTCTCCTTGATTTATTGATGAGTAACTTTGGCTGCAATGTGATAGAATAATTTTTTATTTTGTGTGTAATCTGCTTTGTTAGATTTTATGTCTTAGGGAAAAAAAACTGTGCTTTTTTTCTTAAATCTCTTCTCTTTTTGTTTATTTATTCAAGAAAAAGCAAAAATAAAGATTTCTCACTTATAGATTTAGCTAAGGCCTTTTCAATCACTCATGCTTATTTTAAAATGTTTAATTATCACTTTGTCTCAAGACTTAACAAAATGTTGTTTATTATCATATCTTGTTTGTGTGGAACTTGCTTCTAATAACTTGAAAAAATGTTTCTTACTAAATTGCTCCTGAATAGAAACATATAACTTTTACATTAAGACTCTTTCTGAGATTTTCTAGAGGCTTCTGAGGAGAAAGCAATGGCACCCCACTCCAGAATTCTTGCCTGGAGACTCCCATGGATGGAGAACCCTGGTAGGCTGCAGTCCATGGGGTTGCTAAGAGTCGAATATGACTGAGTGAGTTCACTTTCACTTTTCAGTTTCATGCCTTGGAGAAGAAAATGGCAACCCACTCCAGTGTTCTTGCATGGAGAATCCCAGGGATGGGGGAGCCTGGTGGGCTGCCATCTATGGGGTCGCACGGAGTTGGACACGACTAAAGCACCTTAGCAGCAGCAGCAGCAGAAAGCTTATGAATGCAGAGATCCAAAGAATAGCAAGGAGAGATAAGAAAGCCTTCCTCAGCAGTCAATGCAAAGAAATAGAGGAAAACGACAGAATGGGAAAGACTAGAGATCTCTTCAGTAAAATCAGAGATATGAAGGGAATATTTCATGCCAAGATGGGCTCAATAAAGGACAGAAATGATATGGACCTAACAGAAGATATTAAGAAGAGGTGACAAGAATACACAGAAGACTGTACAAAAAAGATCTTCACCACCCAGATAATCATGATGGTGTGATCATACATCTAGAGCCAGACATCCTGGAATGTGAAGTCAAGTGGGCCTTAGAAAGCATCACTAGGAACAAAGCTAGTGGAGAATCCCAGTGAGCTATTTCAAATCCTGAAAGATGATGCTGTGAAAGTGCTGCATTCAATATGCCAGCAAATTTGGAAGACTCAGCAGTGGCCGCAGGACTGGAAAAGGTCAGTTTTCATTCCAATCCCAAAGAAAGGCAATGCCAAAGAATGCTCAAACTACCACACAATTGCACTCATCTCACACACTAGTAAAGTAATACTCAAAATTCTCCAAGCCAGGCTTCAGCAATATGTGAACTGTGAACTTCCTGATGTTCAAGCTGGTTTTAGAAAAGGCAGAGGAACCAGAGACAAATTTTCAACATCTGCTGGACCACGGAAAAAGCAAGAGAGTTCCAGAAAAACATCTATTTCTGCTTTATTGACTATGCCAAAGCCTTTGATTGTGTGGATCACAATAAACTGTGGAAAATTCTGCAATAGATGGGCATACCAGACCACCTAACCTGCCTCTTGAGAAACCTATATGCAGGTCAGGAAGCAACAGTTAGAACTGGACATGGAAAAACGGACTGGTTCCAAATAGAAAAAGGAGGATGTCAAGTCTGTATATTGTCACCCTGTTTATTTAACTTATATGCAGAGTACATCCTGAGAAACACTGGGCTGGAAGAAGCACAAGCTGGAATCAAGATTGCCAGGAGAAATATCAATGACATCAGATATGCAGATGATACCACTCTTATTCCAGAAAGTGAAGAGGGACTAAAAAGCCTCTTGTTGAAAGTGAAAGAGGAGAGTGGAAAACTTGGCTTAAAGCTGAACATTCAGAAATCTAAGATCATGGCATTTGGTCCCATCACTTCATGGCAAATAGATGGGGAAACAGTGGAAACAGTGTCAGACTTTATTTTGGGGGGCTCCAAAATCACTGCAGATGGTGATTGCAGCCATGAAATTAAAAGATGCTTACTCCTTGGAAGAAAAGTTATGACCAACCTAGATGGTATATTCAAAATCAGAGACATTACTTTGCCAACAAATGTCCATCTAGTCAAGGCTATGGTTTTTCCAGTTTTCATGTATGGGTGTGAGAGTTGGACAGTGAAGAAAGCTGAGCACCGAAAAATTGATGCTTTTGAACTGTGGTGTTGGAGAAGACTCTTGAGAGTCCCTTGGACTGTAAGGAGATCCAACCAGTCCATTCTAAATGAGATCAGTCCTGGGTGTTCATTGGAAGGACTGATGCTTAAGCTGAAATTCCAGTACTTTGGCCACCTCATGCGAAGAGTTGACTCATTGGAAAAGACCCTGATGCTGGGAGGGATTGCGGGCAGGAGGAAAAGGGGACAACAGAAGATGAGATGGCTGGATGGCATCACCAACTCAATGGACATGAATTTGAGTAAACTCTGGGAGTTGGTAATGGACAAGGAGGCCTGGTGTACTGTGATTCATGGGATCTCAAAGAGTTCGTCACAACTGAGCAACTGAACTGAGAATGCTTATGGAAATAATGTTTGGTTTATTTTCTAAGAAGAAAGAATTTTGAAATACAGCTGTTTGATGTCTACTGTTCTGAGAGCTGCATGGGAAGAAGAGTTATAAAACCATAAATGGTGCTCAGCCTGCCCTTGGTAAAATGTGTGGGAATGTAAAAGTTGTTAATTTAGTATCTCAGGAGGTTTACTTCTCAATATATGTTCACAAGCATTTCAATGCCCTTGTTGTTGTTGCTGTTCAGTCACTCAGTCATGTTTGACCCTTAGTGACCCCATGGACCACAGCACACCATGCTTCCCCTGTCCTTTACTATCACCCTGAGTTTGCTGAAACTCATGTTCATTGAGTCAATGATGCCATCATACTATCTCATCCTCTGTGGCTCCCTTTTCTTCCTGCTCTCAATCTTTCCCAGCATTGGGGTCTTTTCCAATGAATTGGCTATTTCTATCAAGTGGTCAAATTATTGGAGTTTCACCTTTAGCATCAATCCTTCCAATGAATATTCAGGACTGATTTCCTTTAGGATTTGCTGATTTGATCACCTTGCTGTCCAAGGGACTCAAGAGTCTTCTTAACACCACAGTTTGAAAACATGAATTCTTCAATGCTCAGTCTTCTTTATAGTCCAGCCCTCACATCCAAACATAACTATGGGGAAAACCCAAAGCTTAGAGTATACAGACATTTGTCATCAAATGATGTTTCTGATTTTTAATATGCT
This sequence comes from Oryx dammah, assembly GCF_014754425.2. NCBI lineage: Eukaryota > Metazoa > Chordata > Mammalia > Artiodactyla > Bovidae > Oryx > Oryx dammah. The sequence goes on from NW_024070200.1 coordinate 17,046,852, forward strand.
GTCTAGGTTTGTCATAGATTTTCTTCCAAGGAGCAAATATCTTTCAATTTCTTGGCTGCAGTCACTTTCTGCAGTGATTTTGGAGCCCCCCAAAATAAAATCTGTCACTATTTCCATTTTGCCTGATCTATTTGCCCTGTAGTGATTGTACCAGATATGATCTTAGTTTTTTGAATGTGAGTTTTAAGTCAGCTTTTTCACTCTCCTCTTCACCTTCATTCACAGGCTCTTTAGTTCCTGTTTGCTTTCTACCCTTAGGGTGTTGTTATTTGCATATCTGAGGTTATTGATATTTCTCTGGCAAACTTGATTCCAGCTTATGCTTCACCCAGCCCAGCATTTCTCATGATGTACTCTCCATATAATTAAGTAAGCTGGGTGACAATATAGAGCCTTAATGTACTCCTTTCCCAATTTGGAACCAGTCTGTTGTTCTATGCCCAGTTATAACTGTTGCTTCTTGACCTTCATACAGGTTTCTCAGGAGATAGGTAAGGTGGTCTGGTATTTCCATCTCTTTCATAATTTTTCAGTTTGTTGTGATCCTGCTGCTACTACTGCTAAGTCGCTTCAGTCGTGTTCAACTCTGTGTGACCCCATAGACGGCAGCCCACCAGGCTCCACCATCCTCTGGATTCTCTAGGCAAGAACACTAGAGTGGGTTGCTATTTCCTTCTCCAATGCATGAAAGTGAAAATTGAAAGTGAAGTCGCTCAGTCGTGTCTGACTCTTCGCGAACCCACGGACTGCAGCCTACCAGGCTCCTCCATCCATGGGATTTTCCAGGCAAGAGTACTGGAGCGGACTGCCATTGCCTTCTCCTTGTTGTGATACACATAGGCATTAAAAGGACATCTGTTTTTGGGGTTAGTTCTAGAAGGTCTTGTAGGTCTTCATAGCATCATTCAACTTCAGCTTCTTCATCATTAGTGGTTGGGACATAGAGTTGTATTACTGTGATTTTGAATAGTTAGCCTTGGAAATGAGGTGAGACCATTCTGTTGATTTTTGAGACTGCACCCAAGTACTACTTTTCAGACTCTTTTGTTGACTATGAGGTCTGCTCTATTTTTTCTAAGGGATTCTTGCCCACAGCAGTAGATATAATGGTCATCTGAATTAACTTAGCCCATATCCATCCATTTTAGTTCACTAATTCTTAAATGTCGATATTCACTCTTGCCATCTCTGTTTGACCACTTTCAATTCACCTTGATTCATGGACCTAATACTCCAGGTTCCTGTGCAATATTGTTCTTTACAGTGTCAGACTTTACTTTCACCCCCGACACATCCACAACTGGGTGTCCTTTCCACTTTGGCTAATTCTCTTCATTCTTTCTGGAGCCCATTCTCTACTCTTCCCCAGTAGCATATTGGACACCTACTGACCTGGGGGGCTTGTCTTTCAGTGTCATATCTTTTTGCCTTTTTGTACTGATCATAGTGTTCTCAAGGCAAGAGTACTGAAGTGGTTTGCTATTCCCCTCTCCAGTTTTTTAGGCCCTGACTAGTAGGGACATGCCCCTCAGCTGCTCTGTGTAGCTGTAGGATATTCTCACTGCTGGTCCTCTTGCTCTTATTATTCATAATATGTTTCTAATCTCAGGGCAAACACTGACTTCAAATTATGAAATGATTATGCCACTTCATAGAGAATTTTACTGTATTCCATTCTGTTGACTTTGGTTACTATATTCATTATACTATATTATATATATACTATATTCATTATACATTCATTATGGCTATTAATTCTGTCATCTACAGATAGATAGTTTTTATTTTACTCTGATTCTGGCTTGAAAGCTCTGCCATAATTTTATGGCCAGATTTTGTGTTCTCAACAAAGAAGTAAGGTCTCAGAGCCTCACGGAAAGGGATTGTATTGGGTATTTAAAACTGTTGGAACTTCAGAGAATACATTCTTGGGTAGAGCCTGCTAAAATCATATCACTTAGAAACTTTGCATCTGTACCTGTGGATTGAGTTAGGATCTCCAGAACTCTCTTTATTCTAGAGTACTTCAATAAAGTAGATTGTTCACCCAAGCTATAATGGAAAAAAAAATTATATAAATTATATAATTAATTCCTATTAAGAATAGGACCAACTGTGAAGGGAGTTTTATTGTGGCATTTGTTTGAAATACTGAGATTACTTTAATGTTCTTTTTCATGTGTGTGTATATGAGGAATCTATTTCTCTGTGATACTAAAATCTTGGTAACCCATAGCAAACTAGTAAATTCTAGTTCTGTGTAAAATAAATGTTTTTTTTTTAATTGACATAATTCTTACTGACTTCCAAATATTAAGAAATTCTTTAGCTTTTTTTTCCTTTTTATTGAAATTTATTGATTTCGAAATGTTCAAAAGTATTTGTTCACATATAGGATATATTTAGTCAAATCAATTGTGTAATTGAGATCTTACCTTAAGAATGTTGTTTGTTTATTAAGATAGAAGATACCACTTTTGCTGCTGCTGCTGCTGCTAAGTCTCTTCAATTGTGTCTGACTCTGTGTGACCCCACAGATGAGAGTCCACCAGGCTACTCTGTCCCCAGGATTCTCCAGACAAGAACACTGGAGTGGGTTGCCATTTCCTTCTCCAGATACCACTCTTAAGGAACTAAGATTAGCTGTATTTGTAGAGCCTGTGCCTACAGAACCCTTTCAGGAATGCTGTACTTCCAAGTTTTACAATGTGGCCTATTATTGTAATGGTAAATGCTGTTGGATTAAAATTTGTGTAATTGTCATTCAGCAATAAGTGCACTGTGAACTTCCAGATGTTCAAGTTGATTTTAGAAAAGGCAGAGGAACCAGAGATCAAATTGCCAACATGCGCTGGATCATGGGAAAAGCAAGAGAGTTCCAGAAAAACATCTATTTCTGCTTTATTGACTATGGCCAAAGCCTTTGACTGTGTGGATCACTACAAACTGTGGAAAATTCTGAAAGAGATGGGAATACCAGACCACCTGACCTGCCTCTTGAGAAACCTATTTGCAGGTCAGGAAGCAACTGTTAGAACTGGACATGGAACAGACTGGTTCCAAATAGGAAAAGGAGTACGTCAAGGCTGTATATTGTCACCCTGCTTATTTAACTTCTATGCAGAGTACATCATGAGAAACACTGGGCTGGAAGAAGCACAAGCTGGAATCAAGATTGCTGGGAGAAATATCAATCACCTCAGATATGCAGATGACACCACCCTTATAGTAGAAAGTGAAGAGGAACAAAAAGCCTCTTGATGAGAGTGAAAGAGGAGAGTGAAAAAGTTGGCTTAAAACTCAACATTCAGAAAACTAAGAACGTGGCATCTGATCCCATCACTCCATGGGAAATAGATGGGGAAACAGTTAACAGTGTCAAAGTTTATTTTTTGGGGCTCCAAAATCACTCCAGGTGGTGACTGCAGCCATGAAATTAAAAAATGCTTACTCCTTGGAAGAAAAGTTATGACCAACCTAGATAGCATATTCAAAATCAGAGACATTACTTTGCCAACAAAGGTCCATCTAGTCAAGGCTATGGTTTTTCCCGTGGTCATGTATGGATGTGAGAGTTGGACTGTGAAGAAAGCTGAGCGCCAAAGAATTGATACTTTTGAACTTTGGTGTTGGAGAAGACTCTTGAGAGTCGCTTGGACTGCAAGGAGATCCAACCAGTCCTTTTTAAAGGAGATCAGCCCTGGGATTTCTTTGGAAGGAATGATGCTAAAGCTGAAACTCCAGTACTTTGGCCACCTCATGCAAAGAGTTGACTCATTGGAAAATACTTTGATGCTGGGAGGGATTAGGGGCAGGAAGAAAAGGGCACGACAGAGGATGAGATGACTGGATGGCATCACTGACTCTATGGATGTGAGTTTGAGTGAACTCCGGGAGATAGTGATGGACAGGGAGGCCTGGCAAGCTGCGATTCATGGGGTTGCAAAGAGTCGGACACGACTGAGCAACTGAACTGAACTGAACTGAACTGAGAATATAATAGACTAATAGTAACAGCTATTATAGGAAGTATTGATACTGTGGCTCCTGTTATAAAATATTTAGCGGATGCTTCAATGGCTCCTGGTTTAAATATGTTCAAATTGGCATAACAACCAGTGTATATATTTCCAAACTGACCTTAATTTTTAATTAGCACGAGGTAATTATTTTAGTTCTTTTTCTTGAGAGGATGCTTAGTGTGTGTGTATGTGTGTGTGTGTGCACGCACACATGATTCATCATGTCTGACTCTTTGCAACTGTATGGACCATAGCCCACCCAGGCTCCTCTGTCCATAGGATTTTCTAAGCAAAAATACTGGAGTATGTTGCCATTTCCTCCTTCAGGGAATCTTTCCAGCTCAGGGATTGAACCTGTGTCTCCTGAGTCTCCTGCACTGGTAGATGGATACTTTACCTGAGCCAATTTAGTAGGATGGTAGTAAAAATAAGGGAAATTATTAGTATGGAAGGATATATTAATAACATTTTCAGGATATAGTCTGACTGCTGCACGAGTTATAGGATTCCAACTTGACAGATAGTAAGTGGGGAGAACATGTCTTTGTAGGCCAGGAACCTTAAGAAACTTCAGGCATACTGAAAAGAGGTCAACTAAATTTATAGATATTGAAGGAGAAACCTGGTAGAGTGTCTTAAGATTTGGTTTCCTAGCAAGTACTAAATGCTTTTAATAATTCAATCCAACTTTTCATATGAAACCCTTTACAGAATAGTTTAGTAGTTATATTTATGCCTTTAGCAGTTGATTATTCAACCTGGTGGCTGAGACAGTGAAGAATCTGCCTGCAATGCAGGAGACCTGGGTTCAATCACTGGGTCAGGAAGATCCCCTGGAGAAGGGAATGGCTACCCACTCCAATATTCTTGCCTGAGAAATTACATGGACAGAGAAGCCTGGTGGGCCACGGTCTACAAGGTCTCAAAGAGTCAGATATGACTGAGCGAATGATACTTTCATTCAATACTATGTGGCTCTAGATTTGTGAAACAAATTAAAAAACAAATATATGGTTAATTGAATTTCTCCTTGCACTTATATACATAATGAGAATACCATGATGATGGCAGGTTTTTGTGTTATGTTTTTGTATCAAGAGTAATCTTTCTTTGTGATCATTATGATCACAGGTGAGGAATATTGGAAAAAATGGTTAAAATGGGCAAAAATAATTGCTGGCTATCTTCTAGAGCACTGCTTGGGATAATCTCCTGAGCTATTTAAAACTATGAACATTGTTAAAAGATTGTATCATGGATGATAACGCACATAATTTTTGTCTGTAGGAATCCAAATAAACAGTATGTGATGTATCTGACTATTGCACCATGAATATTGACAGATTTTACTTCTATTTGTAAACTTTTTTCAGCGTTCTTTTAAAAAATTTTATTGAAGTATATTTGATTTATGGTGTTGTGCACATTCAGGTGTAGAATAAAATGAAACAGATATACATAATCCAGGTTTTTTTAGTTTCTTCCCCATATAGGCTGTTACAGAGTATTGAGTAAAGTTCTTTGTGCTATACAGCAGGTTATTATAAGTTATCTATTTTATGTATAGTAATGTATATACGTTCATCTCCAGTTTATCCCGCTTGACCATCTGTTCTCCTGGTAACCATAAGTTGATTTTCAACATCCATGATTCTACTTCTGATTTGTTGATAAGTTCATTTGTACAGTTTTTAAAATATTCCTCATATAAGAGATATCATATGGTATCTGTCTTTCTGTTTCTGATTTATTTGACTCAGTATGACACTCTCTTGGAGAAGGAAATGGCAACACACTCCAGTATTCTTGCCTAGAGAATCCTGTGGACGGAGGAGCCTGGTGGGCTACTGTCCATAGGGTTGCACAGAGCTGAACACGACTGAAGCAACTTAGCATGCATGCATGCATTGGAGAAGGAAATGGCAACCTACTCCTGTATTCTTGCCTGGAGAATCCCAGGGATGGGGGAGCCTGGCGGGCTGCCATCTATGGAGTCACACAGAGTTAGACACGACTGAAGTGACTTAGCAGCAGCAGCAGCAGCAGCAACAGCAGCAGCAGCAGACAGTCTCTGAAGTATGACCGTCCATATTACTGTTAAATGACATTATTTTGTTCATTTTTATTGCTGAGTAATATTTCGTTGTATTTAAGTACCACATCTTCTTTATCCATTCCCCTCTTGAGGGACATTTATGTGGCTTTCATGTCCCAGTTATTGTAAATAGTGCTGCAATGAACACTGAGATGCATGAATCATTTTTGAATTATGGTTTTCTCTAGGTATATGACCAGGAGAGGAATTCCTGGATCATATGATAGGTCTATTTTTAGTTTTTTAGTGAACCTCTATACTATTCTCTATAGTAACTATACCAGTTTCATTCCCACTAACAGTGTAGGAGGATTCTCTTTTCTCCACACCGTCTTGAGCGTTTTGTTTGTAGATTTTTCTTCATGATGATCATTCTAACTAGTATGAAGTGATACCTCATTTTAGGTAGTTTTCATTTGCATTTCTCTTATAACTAGTGATGTTGAGCTTCTTTTCAAATGCTCTTTGGCTATCTGCATATCTTCTTTGGAGAAATGTCTCCTTAGAGCGTCTGCCTATTTTGATTGGATTATTTGTTTCTTGATATTGAACTGCATGAGGTGTTCCTATACTTTGGAGATTAATCCCTTGTTTGTTGCTTCATTTGCAAATATTTTCTCTCACTGTGAGGGTTGTCTGTTTGTTTCGTTTATGGTTTACTTTGCTGTGCAAAATCTTTAAGTTTAATTAGATCCCATTTGTTTCCTATTATTTTTATTTCATTACTCTTGGAGGTGGATCAAGAAAGATATTGTTGTGATTTATGTCAAAGAGTGTTCTGCCTGTTTTCCTCTAAGGAAACACTATTTACAGTCGTGTTTTATGATCCTTTGTATTTCTGCTTTAGGTGTAAAGTTAGGTTGTTTATTTGAGATTTTTGTTTCTTAGAGACAAGATTGTATTTATATCAACTTTCCTCGTAGAACTCCTTTGCTGCATACCATGGGTCTGGGTTGTCATGTTTCCATTGTCACTTTTTTCTAGTATTTTTTAATTTCCTCTTTGGTCATTTTCATGATCCATTGTTTATTTAATGTCAATCATTTTTTTAAAAAAATTATTGGAGTATAGTTGATTTATAATGTATTAGTTTCAGGTGTCCAGCAAATTGTATCAGTTATACATATACACATAAGCGCATGCATGTTCAGTCATGTTTGCCTCTTTCTGACCCCATGAACTGTAGCCACCAGGCTCCTCTGTCTATGGAATTTTCCATGCAAGAATACTGGAGTGGGTTGCCATTTACTATTCCAGGACATCTTCCTGACCCAGGAATTGAACCTGTGTGTTTTATGTCTCCTGCATTGGTAGGCAGGTTCTTTACCACTGTGCCACCTGGGAAGCTCACATAGACACATATCTACCTTTTTAGTCCCTAGTATTCCTTTTTGCCTAATTGTAATACATTAATGATTCCTTCATTGACTAATTACATGCATTTTGACATATGTCTCTTTTTTACCAAAAAAAGATGGCATTAGATTTTTCCTCTGATACGTTAACTATCAAAATATATTATTCATGTCATCACTGTTTGAAGATAATGAGTGTAACCTATCAAAGAAACTTATGCATCCATATAAGCAGCCAAAAACATGCTCAGGTTTTCAAGAATTCGGAAAATGTGTTTTCCGTGAACACTTCAAAAATTAGTTTTATTTGGTATAATATTGCTCTCAGGGAACAGAGAATTTACATGAAATACTGGAAAATCTAAAATATACTTCCATATCCAAAAGATAATAATTTTCAAAATCTAAGATGCCATATATAATAATGAGAATTTAACCATATGAATATATATTAAGATTATAGCTATACTTAATAAATATTAGAAGAGGGACAATAAAAATCAATAGAGTTGTAGAGGATCAAATGACACTGTGGATTTTGTCAATACAATTGAATTAATGTATTAATGATTTAATGGGACTATTAAGTTGATCAGAAATTTGTATGTATACATTACTGTAATACTGCATAACACAAGAAAGTAAAATATCCAAGTAGCTAAAAACAGATAATGACTTTTAAAGAAAGCCTAAACACAAGAAGCATAGAATAAATGTAGCATAAGCTAAGGTTGGTCTTTATGATTAGTGAGTAAAGGCTTCATTTTGCCACAGATATAATTTAGAGCACTAGCTAAAGGTTTTGAAAACAGAACAGTATAAATATGGTCTCCATTTTGAATTTTTCTGGGGAGCACTCTTAAAATTATTCTTTGGCATCTCCTTGGAAGCTGAAACTTGGGCAGTCTGTACCACCGTAGGAGGCAATCCTGAGTACCACAACCTATTCCAAAAGGATAAGCATTTAAAATGAAAGCTCTGAACCACAGAAGAGTTGCAAAATGTGAGACAATATAGGCTTTCACAAGTCTGGAGGCAAATAAATAAATTGATAATTTTCAATTATAAAAGTTGTAATCCTTAATATTAACATATTTGTGTATATTTTTTATTGCTTTCTCAATACAATGAATTTCATATGGGAGGTCTCAGTGAGTTTATTTAATTTTACAATAGACAAATAGAAAGATACATACCTTAGTAGAAAAACAGATGAAGTATATTAACATCTGTTTTACAGAGAATAATTTCAAGATGTCAGTAAACAAATAAATATTACTAGTGATCTAGAAAATGCAGAATAATTGAGATATTTTTCCATTTAATCAACTTGCAATGATTACAGATTAAAATTCACATTAATATCTAGATTTTGTGAAAATGGTTATGGTGTACAGATGTTAAAAGAGAATAAATTAACATGAAGTTTCTAAAAATACAAAATTGAAATAGGCACCAAATTAAGCAAAACATCATATCAATGAACCAGGAATGACATCTCCTATAAATTATGTTGAAAAGGCAATAAGTTTATAAATTTATATATGTAAGTACATTCTAGAAATGACCACAAGAATGTAAATCACATAAATGCCTGTAAAAAAAGAATATTTAAATTTATTACAACATATCTGCACAATGGAATTGTGTTTTAGTTTCAAAAGATAATATAAATATTTATGTGAAATAAAAATATTATGATGCAATTATAAATTAAAAAACGAAAATAAGTATGTGTATATACATAATTATATGTATGTGTATATAGATAATTATAAAATAAACACAATTGTGTTGTTAACATTTTTTCAAACATACAGGGTTAAAAATAGTAAGCAATCATTCTAGCAAGAATGTGGAAAAAGGGGAAATAAACCTATTGCTTGAATTTTCTTTTTAGAGATATATATGACATCCATCTTTCCATTGACTCCTTTTATTCCATGATGAGATATTTTCATTGCCTAGGCATTTGGCTTTTTGAAGTAGACATAGGTCATGGCAGCTAAATTGTCATTAGCTCCTTTTGAGTCCTAAGTATATTCTCTTACCCTTCCGTTAAGTATTGCTTTGTAGTGGGGGAAGGTTTAATTATCAGAGCAGTCTTAAAACAGATTAACTGTGTAATCATAAACAATCATTTACACTGTTCCTAGAGCCTATTCCTCATTTGCCAGCATGGCTGACCTGTTTGGCTATTTCCCTAAAGGTAAAGGTTCTAGACTTCAAGTAGAACCTTGCTTTGGAATATTGTGTACTGAATTTTATGAAGTGCTTGTATCTGAATATATTGAGTTTCTTATAAAATTTTCTTTCTCTCATCTTTTAGAGCAGTGAATTATATAAATAGATATTTCTAATATTAATCAACCTCAAATTCTAAAACAAATCTTTCTTAATCATTATCATCTATTTTTACATTTTATACACTGATGGATTCAATCTGTTAAGAATTCTCAGTACATAAAAGTGAGAATTTTCTAAATGTTATTTGCTTGTACTGATTTTGTGTAAATTGGGTATCACATTGAAACATCCTTCATTAACCCACTAAATGGGATTTCCACATTTTCTTGTTCAGTTCAGTTCAGGCGCTCACTCCTGTCTGACTCTGCAACCCCATGGACCAGAACATGCCAGGCCTCCTTGTCCATCACCAACTCCCAGAGTTTACCCAAACTCATGTCCATTGAGTTGGTGATGCCATCCAACCATTTCATCCTCTGTCATTCCCTTCTCCTCCTGCCTTCAATCTTTCCCAACATCAAGGTCTTTTCCAGTGAGTCTGTTCTTTGAATTAGGTGGCCAAAGTATTGGAGTTTCAGCTTCAGCATCAATCATTCCAATGAATATTCAGGATTGATTTCCTTTAGGATGGAATGGTTGGATCTCCTTGCAGTCTAAGGGACTCTCAAGAGTCTTCAAGACCACAGTTCAAAAGCATCAATTCTTTGGTGCTCAGCTTTCTTTATAGTCCAATTCTCACATCTGTACATGCCTACTAGAAAAGCCATAGCTTTGACTAGATAGAACTTTGTTGGCAAAGTAATGTCTCTGCTTTTTAATATGTTGTCTAGATTGGTCATAGCTTTTCTTCCAAGGAGTAAGCATCTTTTAATTTCATGGCTGCAGTCACCAGCTGCAGTGATTTTCGAGTCCCAAAAAATATAATCTGTCACTGTTTCCATTGTTTCCCCATCTACTTGCCATGAAGCATCAATATGCCAGTATTTTCTTGTTAGATTCTTATTAATCAGGTCAGGTGGTCTGGTATTCCCACCTATTTAAGAATTTTCCACAGTTTGTTGTGATCTTCCTAAAGGAAATCAGTCCTGAATATTCATTGGAAGGACTGATGTTGAAGCTGAAACTCCAATATTTTGGCTCCCTGATGTGAAGAGCTGACTCATTTGAAAAGACCTTGATGTTGGGAAAGATTGAAGGCAGGAGGAGAAGTGAATGACAGAGGATGAAATGGTTGGATGGCATCACCAACTCAATGGACATGAGTTTGGGTAAACTCCGGGAGTTGGTGATGGACAAGGAGGCCTGGCATGCTGTGGTTCATGGGGTTGCAAAGAGTCAGACACGACTGAGCGACTGAACTAAACTGAACACAGTCAAAGGCTTGGGCGTAGTTGGTAAAGCAGAAGTAGATGTTTTTCTGGAACTCTCTTGCTTTTTTTGATGATCCAACGGATGTTGGCAATTTGATCTCTGATTCCTCTGCCTTTTCTAAATCCAGCTTGAACATCTATCTGGAAGTTCATATACCATTGAAGCCTGGCTTGGGGAATTTTGAGCATTACTTTGCTAGTATGTGAGATGAGTGCAATTGTGTGGTAGTCTGAGCATTCTTTGGCATTGCCTTTCTTTGGGATTGGAATGAAAACTGACCTTTTCCAGTCCTGTGGCCACTGCTGAGTTTTCCAAATTTGCTGGCATATTGAGTTGCATTTTGGCTTTTTCTTGTTATACTCTGACTTAGAAGGAGAAGAATGAGGCTTCAACAACTTCTTCCTAAGAAAGACAAATTTCTCTAATCAAGTGTTCTTCTGACCTGATCTCAAAAAGTTATGTACAGTTAATTTAGATTCAGATTGTTTTTAAAACAAAATATGATGTATTTGAAGCAGCTATAATCTGTGCAGGTTTTTTTCCCCCTCTCCTCAAGAGCAGATTATGTATTAACCAATCCCACTTTTCCCTCTACATTGTTATAATTTTTGAAAATATGTTTATTTTTAATAATGTATGTAAATATTTGTCCTAATACTTTTTCCAAATGCTTACAATTTGAAAAGTACTTTATGTTTTCCTATTTAATTCCTCCGTCTACTAATAACCTTGGTATTTTGAAAGATACACACTTCACATTTTATAAGATAAATGATGTAGTCACATCTTAATATTACGTACTTTTAATGTAACAAATGTAATCTGCCTATTTAAATGTGCAATATTCTAGAAATCCAAATGATATGGAAATTCTCTGTGAAGTGATTTTAATACAAAAAAGTACAATGCATTGCTATGTACATCACATGGATTAATTGTACATTTTCTTTCTTGCCCAAAGGGATTTATAAAAATGTATTGCCAAAAAGCTAAAGGATACTTAAATCTTACAATACCTATGTGATTTTTATATTTTTGTAGCAACATGTGGAGTTGGAGAGACAACTCAAGCTTTTATGGAATCAAATAAAAATATTATAGTATATGAAAATATTTAATTTGCATACAAATCCTAACTGAATTTTATTTATGCACAATTGCAACTGACAAGTACTTATTTAAAAAAGAAAGGACTGAGGAATTTCATTAGCAAGAATACTTTGATTTTATTTTCCCCATAGGTGAAAAATCATTGAAAAAAATTACCTAGCAAAAAACATAATTTAAGTTTAAATCTCAGTTGGTGAAATGTGTTACACCTTCACATATAAAGTATGTGTTTTATTTGATTAAACCTATTGAAAATATGCTTTTAGGGTTTTTTGTACTATAATAAATTTCCAAAGAAGCTGATTTTAAAATATCCATTTCTATTTTATATTGCTTATTGCCATATGCACATTTTTTTGGTCCACGTGAAGATACTTTATTTTTTAATATAAGTTTATTTATTTAAATTGGAGATTAATTACTTTACAATATTGTATTGGTTTTGCCATACATCTGTACGCACATTTTTGTTATTGTTTTTCAGTCACTAAGTTGTGTCCAACTGTTTGTGACCCCATGAGCTAAAGCACGTCAGGCTTCTCTGTCCATCACTATCTACCTGAGTTTTCTCAAACTCATATCCATTGAGTCAGTGATGCTGTCCAACCATCTCATCTTCTGTTTCCCCTTCTCCTCTGGCCCTCAAATTTTCTGAACATCAGGGTCTTTTCCAAAGAGACTGCTCTTCACATCAGGTGAAAAAAGTATTGGAGCTTCAGCTTTAGTATCAGTATTTCCAATAAATATTCAGGGTTGATTTCCTTTAGGAATGACTGATTTAATCTTCTTGTCCAAGGCACTCTCAAGAGTCATCTTCAGCCCCACTGTTCAAAAGCATCAATTCTTTGGCTCTCAGCCTTCCTTATGGTCTAATTCTCACACCCATATATGACTCCTGGAAAAACTTTGACCATAGCTTTGACTATACAGACCTTTGTGGGCAAAGTAATATCTGCTTTTAAAAACACTGTCTAGGTTTGACATAGCTATTCTTCTTTCATTTATAAAATCAGTTTTATTATAAACAATGTAGAAATCATGAGTAGAATCACTAGTTAACTTGACTCAATCATTTTCATTTGGTCTAGGGTTCTAAGAATATTTTGACTAATAATTTTTAATTTCTCTAAATTATAATTAATCTCTGGTTTTTATAAGACATTATTCATTTTAAAGCTCTCTATGACTAATGACTCAACTGGAAAATTAAGGAGAAAAGGAATTGAAGTTAATCATACTTCTGGGAAGAGTGAAAAGCTATCTATTCTGTTTGATAGAAATGACTCATTATAAACTTTGACTATAATAGGCCTATCATCAGTGAAAGGAATATGGTAGTGTTTCTTTTTTTAGTATTTTGCTTAACTTAAATATAGGAATATTACAAATATCCAAGGGAGTGATTCTTTTTCAAAATTGCTTACTGATTACGTATATTTTTTCCAGGAACTCAATAAATATTTTTGAATGAATGCAATGTGGTGACACACAGGGTTGGCAAAACAGGTGAGTCCTATCAAATAAAGTGTTCATTGGGGAAGGACTGTTGATAATAAGATAAACAGTGAAACTGTAGGAAAATCAAAACCAAAATAGGACATACTTGGCGGTGGGGAGAGGACAATATTTTTTTTTAAAACTTTTTATTTTGTATTGGGGTCTAGTCAGTTAACAATGTTGTGATAGTGTCTGGTGAACAGTGGAGGGACTCAGCCATACATATACAAGTATCCATTCTCCCCCAAACTACTCTCCCATCCAGGCTGCCACATAACGTTTAGCAGAGTTCCATGTGCTTTACAGTAAGTACTTGTTGGTTATTCATTTTAAATATAGCAATGTGTACATGTTTAATAGACAGTACCATCTGGGAAGCTCTCTGAAGAAGTGACAGGTGACAAGCAGTCCTAATTACAAGGACAAGACAGTCATGTGGCAATCTGGAGGAAAAGCATTACTGCCTGTCAGAAGAGGAGGCATAGTAGTCTTGAGTTTGAACGATCCTGTTATTTTCCAGGGAGAGTCAGATTCTTAACTGAAGTGACGGGAGATTTGCAGAGGAACTCCACAGGTAGGGGCCAATGAATTGTAGCCAACTGAGCCACATTGTGTTTGAATATCATATATATATATATAGATAAATAGACAGACAGACATAGATATAATAGAAAGCCACTGGAATAATTTAAAGCAATTAAACAATATAGCCAGCCTTAAAAAAAAATACAAATAACCTGATTACTATAGAAGGTATGCACTGCTGGCTCAGTGGTAAAGAATCTGCCTGTAATGCAGGAGATACAGGAGACCTGGGTTTGATCCCTGAGTTGGGAAGATCCCCTGGAGTAGGAAATGGTAATCCACCTTAGTATTCTTGCTTGGAGAATCCCATGGACAGAGGAGCCTGGCAGTCTACAGTCCATAGGGTCGCAAAGAGGTGGACACGACTGAAGTATCTTAACATGTATGCAAAATATCATCTTGGTTATGGACAAAATCTTTAAAACAGTGAGTTTTAAAGTAAACCAAGAGAGAAAAGAGGCTAGTTTGATTAGCATATGGTGTTGGATTAAGTGAAAAGTAGACAGATTTTGTATGTATTTTGAAGTCAGAACTTGCTGATGGATTGGCTAATGGAAAAAGGAAAATATTTTAAAATGAGGTCAAAGTTAATTATATTTGAGCTGTTATAATGATGGTTATCAGTCTTATCAATCAGAGTAAAATATTCTACATGGAAGAAATAACCTTAAGGTGAAAGCTATTCCACAAGCAGAAACTGTAGTGTCCAACTATGTCTCTAGTGCTAGAGAGAGAGAGAAAAAAAAAAAAAAAAAGATTAAAAATTCAAAGAAAGATAATGGCTAAATATATAGATTTGTAATTCATCTTTATGGGCTTTCTTGGTGACTCAGGGGTATAGAATCTGCATGCCAACGAAGGAAACACAGGTTCGACCCCTATGTCAGGAGGATCCACTGGAAAAGGAAATGGCTACCCATTCCAGTATTCTTCCTGGGAAATCCTATGGACAGAGGAACCTGATGGGCAACAGTCCACGGGGTTACAAGAGACATGACTTAGCAACTAAATAACAACAACAATTAATGTCTATAGTGTTGTTGTTGTTCATTTGCTAAGTCACGTCTAATTCTTTGAGACCCTATGAACTGCAGTACACCAGCCTCCCCTGTCCTTCATTATCTCCTGGAGTTTGCTCATATTAATGTCCATTGAATTGGGGATGCTATCTAACCATCACATTCTCTGCTGGCCCTTCTCCTTTTGTGTAGATGAGGCATAATATATAGTGTAGATATAGTAAAAACAATAGAAAGCTTTGCCTTAAGAGTTTATTAAAATGTTCTAAAGAGCTCAAGATGACTATTGGAGTGGGAATACAAGATTAAAGATTTCATACATGCAATGAAGAAGGTAAATCAAAGTTCAGCTCTATTTCAAGAATTACCTGTTCAAATTCTCAGAAAGATATGAGAACTCTGAAGTTTTGTTAATCATGAGAAAACCCTTTGTTTATTCTTTATATAGCAAGAATTGCCATACGGTTTTTTTTTGTTTGTTTGTTTTCTGAATACTTAAACATGACTTCCCATTCCTCTTTCTTGTAAATCTTAATACAAAGCAGAGGAAAGTGAGAGTATATAAGATGTTTTTGGTGAGAGGGAATAAGTAGTCTCTTATTTTTTTTCAATTTTTAATTGCATCATCATACATCATTAGCAAACAAGTAAATGTTTATAGTAGAACTAAAATAGAACTAACATAGATGAAAAATAAGATTTGCTGAATAAATGTGAACTCAGCGACAAGCCAGATGTACAATTTAGAGTTAGACATCTGAATTCTATGTAGTGAGTGTTCCTAAAGGCTAGAAAACTTAGTGATATCCTTATTTCAGTTTGTAAAGAATGCTTTTCTTATTCAATCACTTAGTCATATCCAACTCTTTGCAACTCCACAGTCAACAGAATGCCAGGCTTCCCATTCTTCACTATCTCCCAGAGTTAGCGCAGTTTTCATATCCATTCAGTCAGTGATGCTATCTACCCATCTTATCCTGTGCTTCTCCCCTTCTCCTCTTGCCTTCAGTCTTTCCCAGCATCAGGGTCTTTTCCAATGAGTCAGTTCTTTACATCAGATGGCCAAAGTTTTGGAGCTTCAGCATCAGTCCTTCCAATGAACATTCAGAACTGCTCTATTTTAACACTGACTGGTTTGATCTTCTTGCAGTTCGAGGGACTCTCAAGGGTCTTCTCCAACACCACTGTTCAAAAGCGTCAATTCTTCAGCACTCAGCCTTCTTTATGGTCCAACTCTCACGTACATACATGACTACTAGAAAAACCATAGCTTTGACTAGACTGGCCTGTGTTGGCAAAGTGATGTCTCTGCATTTTAACATGCTAGCTAGCTTTGTCATGACTTTTCCCCCAAGTAGCAAGAATATTTTAATTTTGTGTCTATAGTCACCATTCACAGTGATTTTGGAGTCCAAGAAAATGAAATCTGCCATGGTTTACACTTTTTCCTCAACTATTTGGCCATGAAGTGATGAGACCAGATGCCATAGTATTAGTTTTTTGAATGTTGGATTTTAAGCCAGCTTTTTCACTCTCCTCTTTCACCTTCATCCAAAGGCTCTTTAGTTCCTCTTCTCTTTCTACCATTAATATTGTATCATCTGCATATCTGAAGTTGTTGATATTTCTCCTGGAAATCTTGATTCCAGCTTGTGCTTTATCCATTGTCATATTTCACATGAAGTACTCTGCATATAAGTTAAATAAGCAGGGTGACACTTTGAAGCCTTGACCCACTCCTTTCCCAATTTTGAACCAGTCCATTTTTCCTTGTCTGTTTCTAACTGTTGCTTCTTGACCTGCACACAGATTTCTGAAGAGGCAGGTAAGGTGGTCTGGTGTCCCCATCTCTTTCAGAATTTTCCACAATTTGTTGTAATCCACATAGTCGAAGGCTTTTGCATAGTCATTGAAGCAGAACTAGATGTTTTTCTGGAATTCCCTTGATATTTCTTTATCCAGAGGATGTTGGCAATTTAATCTCTGGTTCCTCTGCCTTTTTAAAATCCAGTTTGTAAATCTGAAAGTTCTTGGGTCACATGTTATTGAAGCCTCAGTTCAGTCACTCAGTCTTGTCTGACTCTTTGCAACCCCATGAACTGCAGCACGCCAGGCCTCCCTGTCCATCACCAACTCCCAGAGTCCACCCAAATCCATGTCCATTGAGTCAGTGATGCCATCCAACCATCTCATCCAGCTGCCATCCCCTTCTCCTCCTGCCCTCAATCTTTCCCAGCATCAGGGTCTTTTCAAATGAGTCAGCTCTTCACATCAGGTAGCCAAAGGATTGGAGCTTCAGCTTCCACATCAGTTCTTCCAGTGAACACCCAGGACTGATCTCCTTTAGGATGGACTGGTTGGATCTCCTTGCAGTCCAAAGGACTCTCAAGAGTCTTCTCCAACACCACAGTTCAAAAGCATCAGTTCTTCCATGCTCAGCCTTCTTTATAGTCCAAGCTTCACATCCATACATGACCACTGGAAAAAACCATAGCCTTGACTAGATGGACCTTTGTTGACAAAGTAATGTCTCTGCTTTTTAAAATGCTATTTAGGATGGTCATAACTTTCCTTCCAAGGAGTAAGCGTCTTTTAATTTCACGGCTGCAATCACCATATGCAGTGATTTTGGAACCCAGAAAAATAAAGTCAGCCACTGTTTCCACATCTATTTGCCATGAAGTGATGGGACCAGATGCCATGATCTTAGTTTTCTGAATTTTGACCTTTAAGCCTAGCTTGAACAATTTTGAGCATTACCTTTCTAGCATGTGTAAAGAGAGCAATTGTGCAGTAGTTTGAATATTCTTTAGCATTGCACTTCCTTGGGATTGAAATGAAAACTGACCTTTTCCAATCCTGTGGCCATTGCCTAATTTTCCAAATTTGCTGTCATATTGAGTGCAGCACTTTAACAGCATCATCTTTTAGGACTGAAATAACTCATCTGGAATTCCATCACCTCCACTAGCTTTGGTCATAATAATGCTTCCTAAGGCCCATTTGACATCACATTCCAGGATGTCTATCTCTAAGTGAGTGACCACACCATTGTGGTTATCTAGTTCATTAACACTTTTTTGTACAGTTCTCTTGTGTATTCTTGCCACCTCCTCATCTCTTTTGCTTTTGTTATGCCCTTGCCATTTCTGTCCTTTATTGTGCCCATCTTTGCATGAAATGTTCCCTTGGTATCTCCAATTTTCTTGAAGGGATCTCTAGCTTTTCCCATTCTATTGTTTTCATCTATTTATTTGCATTGTTTACTTTAGAAGGTGTGCTTATGTCTCTTTGCTATTCTCTGGAATTCTGCATGCAGTTGGGTATATCGTTCCCTTCCTCCTTTGCCTTTCACTTCTCTTCTTTTCTCAGCTATATGTAAGGCCTTCTCAGACAACCACTTTGCCTTCTTTCATTTATTTCTTTTGGATGTTTTTAGTCACCACCTCCTGTACAATGGTACAAACCTCCGTCCATTGTTTTTCAGGCACTCTGTCTTCTGGATCTAATTATTTAAATCTATTTGTCACCTCCCCTGTATATTATATTGGATTTGATTTAGGTCATACCCAAATGGCCTAGTGGTTTTCCCTGCTTTCTTCAACTTGAGCCTGAATTTTGCAATAAGGAGTTCATGATCTGAGCCATAGTCAGCTCCAGGTCTTGTTTTGTTGACTGTATAGTGCTTCTCCATCTTTTGCTGCAAAGAATATAATCACTCTCTGGTGATGTACATGTGTAGAGTCATCTCTTGTGTTGTTGAAAGAGGGTGTTTGCTATGACCAGTGTGTTATCTTGGCAAACTCTGTTAGCCTTTGCCCTGCTTCATTTTATACTCCAAAGCCATACTTGCCTGTTACTCCAGGTATCTCTTGACTCCCTACTTCTGCATTCCAGTCCCCTATGATGAAAAGGACATCTTTTTTTTTTTTTTTTGGTGTTAGTTCTAGAAGTTGTTATAGATTATCATAAAACCAGTCAACTTCAGCTTATTCCCCATCAGTGTTTGGGGAATAGACTTGTATTCCTGTGCTGTTGAATGATTTGTCTTGGAATAGAACCAAAAGCATTCTGTCATTTTTGAGATTGCACCCAAGTATTGCATTTTGGACTCTTGTTGGCTATGACAGCTGTACCATTTCTTCTAAGAGATTCTTTCCCACAGTAATAGATGCAGTGGTCATCTGAATTAAATTTGTCTATTCTCATCCATTTTAGTTAACAGATTCAAAATATGTTGATGTTCACGCTTGCTGTCTCCTGTTTGACCACTTCTAATTTACCTGATTCATGGACCTAACATTCCAGGTTTTATACAATATTATCCTTTATAGCATTGGACTTTACTTTTACCACCAGACACATCCACAACTGGGCATCATTTACACTTTTGCTCAGCCTCTTCATTCCTTCTGGAGCTATTTCTCTGCTCTTCTCTAGTAGCATATTGGACACATACGGACCTGGGGTGTTCATCTTTCAGTGTCATATCTTTTTTGCTTTTTCATATGTTCTTACTATTTAAAGAATAGTAAGAGAAAAGAATGTGATCACCATATTCTTTCAATGATCTTATACTTTATAAGTATCATACAAGTATTTTTAGTTCTGTTCATTCTACACAGAGTAAGAATAATTATCCTTATTTCAAAACTTCTGAGTTTTATGACAGTTCTGCCATTAAATCAAAAACTTTAATTATTTTGTAAATAATATAAATCTACTCTGGATCAAATAAAAATCTCTCATGGAAGTTAGCATAAATAACAAGATATATATTTTACAGAGAGATGATACTGGATCTTTTCAAACATTTTTAACAAAATAAAATGTAGCTTTTACATTAAATTCATCTATTTCCATGGTGGCTCATATTCTAAAATGTGCAATAGTGTAGAAGCCCGTACAATAGAAGGACCTAAGAGACAATTAATGTTTTAGCAAAAATGGTGAAGACCTTGTAAATTCATCCATTTATTTACACATTTTTATTGATGCTGATGATATAAAAATATATTAAAATAAATTTTGCATTCCTTTTAGCTATGAAATTTTATCTATACAATTGGCAAAAGGCTAAAGAATTTTATTAGCAATGATTTGGCATTTGTACAAGAAAGAACTTCTTGTACAAAAACGTAGTAATAAATATCAAAAGCAATGAGAATGGTAATATATTTTTTCAACTAAATATGCATCTTATAATAATTTAACCCAAAATATAAAAGTATAGACAGTTGGAGGTATGAATTCATAAAAACAATAAGAAATCTCATTTAGTTTATTAATTCTTATTATGTGACAGATATTTTCCTAAATGCATTAACATTTCTGATTATTCCTCAACTGAATAAACAATAGAATTGGCCCAACTTTGTAATATTCTGTAGTTTTCCTTTTCATACTGTTAATTTAATTAAAAACCTATGCCTGGGAATCTTTCCTGGGGATCATGGATAAGCAAAATGGAAGGACTGAAATATAACAAAATCTGTGTGTACATGCAACTGGAATCTATACACAGAGTTTGTGACTCTGATTTAAAATCCTTGAGTTATTTAAATTAGCAATAATTTGTGTCAAGTAATCAAAAATATATATATTTTTATGTTCCTTCCAGTGGGTAGTATATCATTAGACTAATTTTAAGAACAACTGTTATCCCTGCTGAAACACCTCGTGAAAAAATATCAAAAATTATCAGTAATAAAGGATTTTCTGGGCACCATTTCAGCCTCAAAGGATAGATAGTAATACATGTTTTCCCCCAAATAAGATTGTATTTAATATCTCCAAGGACATTGCAGAATTCATGAAAAAAATAGATACTTTATAGATAAAACATTGCATGCAGAAAAACAGTTTCAGGATTTCAAAAATACTTAAATTACAGTGAAATGCAGTTGAGGAAATTTTTATCCTGATTGAGTTTTGGACAATAAAGAAAGAGAAATGAGACACAACAACCTAGCTACAATAAAGCATGAGTCTGATGGATGCCAGCAATGAATCAACTGATGAATATAAATCAAAATTGGATGTTGAATCAGATCAAGATATTTCAAAATCCAAAGAGTAAAAAAGAAAAGAAAGTCACGTTATGGAAAAAACATGTGTGTGCATATGTAAATGTATAAAATATAACATATAATGTGCATATATGTATGTATAACACATCATCTCCTTGATTAAATTTATTACTAAATATTTTATTGCTTTGGATACTATTGTAAATGCCATTGCTTTCTTAATTTTTCTTACAAAGAATATGTTAATAGTGTATGGGAGTGCAATTGGTTTTTATATGGTAATTTTCTATCCTGCAATTTAATTAATTAATTAATTAGCTCTAACGATTTTTTGGTGAGATTTTTAGAGGTGTGTGTATGTATACAAGATATCTACATACACTTCCTTTCTGATTGGGATGCCTTTTATTTCACTTTCTTGATTAATCACTCTGGATCGAACTTCATTGTCTGGATCGGACTTTCATTGATGTTGACTAGAAATGACAGTGAGCCTCCTTGTCTTGTTTCTGATCACAGAAGAAAACCCTTCACAACAGATTTTCACTGTTGAGTGTGATGTTAAATTTGAGCTTCTCATATACTGACTTTATTATGTTGAATTAGAGTCCTATACCTAATTATTGAACGTATTTATCATGAAAAGATGTTGAAATTTTTTGATTTCTATATCTGTTGAAATGATTATAAAATTTATACCCTTTTTTTTGTTAACACAATGTGTCACATTTATTGATTTGTTTTTGTTGAATCCTCTCTGTGTTTAAGGATAAATCCCTCTTGATCATGGAGTATGACTTATTAATGTACTCTTGAATTTGATTTGATGGTATTTTGTTGGGGAGTGCTGCACTGATATTCATGAATGACATTGACATGTAATTCTCTTTTCTTGTAATGTCTTTGTCTGGCTTCGGTATCAGAATACGCTGAATTTATGAAATAAGTTTGGCAATAACCTTCTTATAGACTTTTTTGGAAGAGTTTGAGAAGGTTTTGTATATTATTTCTTCTTTAAAAGTTCTATATAATTCAGCTGTAAAGCATTTAGTCCTGCACATATTTTTTCTTGAGATATTTTATTACTGATTCAGTTGCTTTGCTTGTGATTGTCTGTTCATATTTTCATTAGTTCATGATTCAGTATCAGTTAAGTTGTATATGTATTTCACTAAGTCACCTAACTTGCTGACATGTAATTTTTCATAGTAGTCTTTGACGATCTTTTGCATTTCTGTGGTATCAGTTGAAATGTCTCTTCATTCGTGTACAAATTTATCTATTTGAGTCATTTACTTTTTTAATTAGTAAAAGGTTGGTCAATTTTGTTAACTTTTAGAAGAAATAACTCAGTTTTTTTGATCTATTGATTTTCTAGTCTCTACTTTGTTTGTTTCTTCTCTAATATTTATATTATTTCCTATTCTGATAACTTTAGGTTTAGTTAGTTCTTTTCTAGTTCCTTAATGTGTAAGATTAGGCTGCTGTAGTTTTACTTACCTATCCAGAGAATTCTTGTTCTTCACTTGCTAACTCATGCCTGACTCTTTGCAACCCTATGAACTGCAGAATGCCAGACTTAGCTATCCTCCACTATCTCCTAGAATTTGCTCAAACTTATGTCCATTGAGTCAGTGATGTCATCCAACCATCCCATCTTCTGTTGCTCCTTATCCTCTGGCCCTCAATCTTTCTGAGCATCAGGGTCTTTTCCAAATAGACTGCTCTTCACATCAGGTGAAAAAAGTATTGAACTTCAGCTTCAGCATCAGTCCTTCCAATGAATATTCAGGGTTGATTTCCTTTAAGAGTGACTAGCTTGATCTCCTTGATGTTCAAGGGACCCTCAAGAGTCTTCTCCAACACCACAGTTCAAAAGCATCAGTTCTTCAATGGTCAGCTTTCTTTATGGTGCAACTCTCACTTCTATACAAGACTACTGGAAAAACCATAGCTTTGACTATACGGATCTTGACAGTAAAGTGATCTCTGCTTTTTTACTATGCTGTCTAGATCATCATAGCTTTTCTTCCAAGGGGCAAGCATCTATGAATTTCATGACTGCAGTCACTGTCTACAGTGTCCTTGGAGCCTAAGAAAATAAAATCTGCCACTGTTTCTATTTTTTCCCATCTATTTGCCATGAAGTGATGGGATTGGATGTCATAATCTTAATCTTATGTTTTGAATGTTGAGTTTTAAGACAACTTGTTCACTTTCCTCTTTCATCCTCATCAAGAGTCTCTTTGATTCCTTTTCACTCTCTGTCATTAGATGATATCATCTGCATTTTGAGGTTGTTGATATTTCTCCCAGCAATCTTAAACCTGGCTTGTGCTTCATCCAGCTCAGCATTTTGCATGATGTACTCTGCATGGAAGTTAAATATGTTAGGTTTATCAATATACAACCTTGATGTATACCTATCCCAACTTTGAACCAGTCTGTGGTTCCATGTTGTATTCTAACTATTGTTTCTTGAGATGCTTACAGGTTTCACAGGAGGCAGGTAAAGGTGGTCCATATTCACATCTCTTTAAGAATTTTCTAGTTTGTTGTGATCCAAACAGTCAGACATTTTCACTTAGTCAATGGAGGAGAAGTAGATGTTTTTCTGGAATTCTGTTGCTTTTTCTATGATCCAATGGATGCTGGCAATTTGATCTCTGGTTCTTCTGCCTTTTCTATATCCAGCTTGAACATCTGGAAGTTCTCAGTCCACATACTAGTGAAGTCTACCTTGAAGGATTTTGAGCATTACTGTGGTAGAATATGAAATAAGTGCAATTTTGTGGAAGTGAGAAATACATTTAAGGGCCTAGATCTGATAGATAGAGTACCTGATGAATTATGGAATAAGGTTCATGACATTGTACAGGAGACAGGGAACAAGACCATCCTCATGGAAAAGAAATGCAAAAAAGTAAAATGGCTGTCTGGGGAGGCCTTACAAATAGCTGTGAAAAGAAGAGAAGTGAAAAGCAAAGGAGAAAAGGAAAGATATAAGCATCTGAATGCAGAGTTCCAAAGAATAGCAAGAAGAGATAAGAAAGCCTTCCTCAGCGACCAATGCAAAAAAATAGAGGAAAAGAACAGAATGGGAAAGACTAGAAATCTCTTCAAGAAGATTAGAGATACCAAGGGAACATTTCATGCAAAGATGGGCTCGATAAAGGACAGAAATGGTACGGACCTAACAGGAGCAGAAGATATTAAGAAGAGGTGGCAAGAATACACAGAAGAACTGTACAAAAAAGATCTTCACTACCCGGATAATCATGATGGTGTGATCACTCACCTAGAGCCAGACATCCTGGAATGTGAAGTCAGGTGGGCCTTAGAAAGCATCACTACGAACAAAGCTAGTGGAGGTGATAGAATTCCAGTGGAGCTATTTCAAATCCTGAAAAATGATGCTGTGAAAGTGCTGCACTCAATATGCCAGCAAATTTGAAAAACTCAGCAGTGGCCACAGGATTGGAAAAGGTGTTTTCATTCCAATCCCAAAGAAAGGCAATGCCAAAGAATGCTCAAACTACCGCACAATTGCACTCATCTCACATGCTAGTAGAGTAATGCTCAAATTTCTCCAAGCCAGGCTTCAGCAATACGTGAACCGTGAACTTCCTGATGTTCAAGCTGGGTTTAGAAAAGGCAGAGGAACCAGAGATCAAATTGCCAACATCTGCTGGATCATGGAAAAAGCAAGAGAGTTCCAGAAAAATATCTATTTCTGCTTTATTGACTATGCCAAAGCTTTTGACTGTGTGGATCATTACAAACTGAGGAAAATTCTGAGAGAGATGGAAATACCAGACCACCTGACCTGCCACTTGAGAAATCTGTCTGCAGGTCAGGAAGCAACAGTTAGAACTGGACATGGAACAACAGACTGGTTCCAAATAGGAAAAGGAGTACGTCAAGGCTGTATATTGTCACCCTGCTTATTTAACTTCTATGCAGAGTACATCATGAGAAATGCTGGACTGGAAGAAACACAAGCTGGAATCAAGATTGCTGGGAGAAATATCAATAACCTCAGATATGCAGATGACACCACCCTTATGGCAGAAAGTGAAGAGGAACTAAAAAGCCTCTTGATGAAAGTGAAAGAGGAGAGTGAAAAAGTTGGCTTAAAGTTCAACATTCAGAAAACGATGCTAAAGCTGAAACTCCAATACTTTGGCCACCTCATGCGAAGAGTTGACTCATCGGAAAAGACTCTGATGATGGGAGGGATTGGGGGCAGGAGGAGAAGGGGACGACAGAGGATGAGATGGCTGGATGGCATCACTGACTCAATGGACGTGAATTTGAGTGAACTCCGGGAGTTGGTGACGGACAGGGAGGCCTGGTGTGCTGCGATTCATGGGGTCGCAAAGAGTCACACACAACTTAGCAACTGAACTGAACTGAACTTAAACATTCTTGGCATTGCCTTTCTTTAGAATTAGAATGAAAACTGATCTTTTCCAGTCCTGTGGCCACCACTGAGTTTTCCAAATTTGCTGGCATATTGAGTGCAACACATTCACAGCATCATTTTTTAGGATTTGAAATAGCTCAGCTTGAATTTCATCACCTCCACTAGCTTTGTTTGTAGTAATTCTTCCTAAGGCCCACTTGTCTTCACAATCCAGGATGTCTGGCTTTAGGTGAGTGACCAAGCCATCGAGGTTTTCCAGGTCATTGAGACATTTGTTATATAGCTTTTCTATTTATTATTGCCACCTCTTCTTTATCTCTTCTGCTTCTGTTACGTCCTTGCCATTTCTGTCCTTTATTGTGCCCATCATTGTATGAAATGTTCACCAGGTATCTGCAGTTTCCTTGAAGTGATCACTAGTCTTTCCCATTCTATTGTTTTCCTCTATTTCTTTGCACTGTTCACTTAAGAAGGCTTCCTTGCTATTCTCTGGAACTCTGCATTCAGTTGTGCCCATCTTTTCCTTTTTCCTTTGCCTTTTGCTTCTCTTCTGTTCTCAGATGTTTGTAAAGCCTTCACAGGCAATTGCTTTTCTTTCTTGCATTTCTTTTTCTTTTGGTCACTACCTCCTGTACAGTTTTATGAACTTCTGTCCATAGTTCTTCAGGCACACTATCTACAAGAAGTATGTCCTTGACTCTATTTGTCACATCCACTGTATAATTATAAGGGATTTGATTTAGGACACACCTGAATGGCCTAGTGATTTTTTGCCTAATTTCTTCAATTAAAGCCTGAATTTTCCAATAAGGAGCTTATGAACTCAGCCATAGTCAGCTCCAGGTCTTCTTTTTGTTGACTATATAAAGCTTCTCCATCTTCGACTGGAAAGAATATAAACAATCTGATTTCACTATTGACCATCTGGTGATGTCCATGTGTAGAGTTGTGTCTTGTGTGGTTGGAAGAGGGTATTTGCTGTGACCAGTTTATTCATTTTGTAAAAATCTGTTAGCCTTTTTTCTCCTTCATTTTGTACTCCATGGCCATATGTATCTGTTACTCCAAGTATCTCTTGACTTCCTACTTTTGCATTCATGTTTCCTGTGATGAAAAGGACATATTTTTTGGTGTTTATTCTATAAGGTCTTGTAGGTCTTCATAGAACTGTTCCGCTTCAGCTTATACAGCATTAGAGGTTGGGGAAGAGACTTGGATTACTGTGATGTTGAATGGTTTGTCTTGGCAATGAATTGAGATAATACATTTTTGAGATTGCACCCAAGTACTGCATTTCAGATCCTTTTGATGACTATGAGGGATATTCCATTTCTTCTAAGGGATTCCTGCCCACAGTAGTAGATAGAATGGTCATCTAAATTAAATTCACCCATTCCCATCCATTTTAGTTCACTGATTCCTAAAATCTCAATGGTCATTCTTGCCATCTCCTGTTTGACCACTTCCAATTTACCTTGATTCATGGACCGAAAATTCCAGGTTCCTATGCAATATTATTCTTTATAGCATCAGATTTTACTTTCACCACCAGACACATCCACAACTGAGCGTCATTTCCTCTTTCATCCAGCCTCTTTTTTCTTTCCGGAGCTATTTCTCCTCTTTTCCCCGATATCCTGTTGTACACCTACTGACCTGAGAGTTCATCTTCCAGTGTCATATCTTTCTGCTTTTTCATACTGAACAATTGTTTCTTGAGGCAAAGATACTATTGTGGTTTGCTATACCCTTCTCCAGTGGGTCACATTTTGTCAAAACTCTTCACCATGACCTATCTGTTTTGGTTGACCCTGCCTGTAATGGCTCATAGCTTCATTGAGTTACACAAGGATGAGATTCTTGTGATCATTTTGGTTAGCTTTCTTTGATTGTGGTTTTTATTCTGGAGGCTGTTGTAGTTCTTGCTTCTTCTGTCTGCCTTCTGATGGATGAGAAGAGGCTTGTGTGAGCTTCTTGATGGGAAGGACTGTCTGTGAGTACAACTGGGTCTTCCTCTGGTGGACAAGGCCATGCTCAGTAAATCTTTAATCAATTTTCTGGTGAGGGGTGGGGCTGTGCTCCCTTGGCCTGAGGTGGCCCAGTCCTGAAGTCTACAGGCTCTGTGTGTATGCTAATTACTTCAGTCCTGTCAAACTCTCTGCAACTCTATGGACTACATTCCAGCAGGCTCTTCTATCCATGGGATTTTCCAGGCAATGATACTGGAGTGGAATGTCATGCCTTCCACGAGGGGATCTTCCCAACCTAGGGATCAAACTGCATCCTGCATTGTGGGTGGATTCTTTACTGCTGAGCCCCCAGGGAAGCCAGACAGATTCTATAGTAGGGTTCTGTCTTAAATGAATGAGGAACTTGGCTCCAGGCCAAATCCTGTATGAGATTTTTCAGGCTAGGCCTTCCCCACACTGACCTGGTTGGCAGCTGGTGTATCTCAGATTCTGAATGTTGTTGCAGTAAATGACTCATGCACCTTGGTTGACTGTACTCAGAAACATAGCTGCCTTGCTACCCTAGTGCCTCCGCTGGAGGCTAATTTACCTCCGATGAGACTTCATTATAGGGATGCAGGGGTGCCTTAAGGATACTTTTCTGCACATATAATACTTTCCCACCCTAACCCTTTCTCCTCATCTTCTTCCCAGATCTTAGAAGGAAGAACCAAAATTCATCAACTATTTGCATTTCAATCCATTGTTATTGCTTTCGTAATCATGGATACAAATGACAGAACTTAATTGTCTACTAACCACATTACTGAAATAAATTAGTAAAACTCAGATTGGTGTTTTATTGTAAATTCAGTCACTGTATAATTATAAATTGATATCCATAATCCTTTAAATGCTTCTTGAAGGAGTGATTTGATTATAAATATTTATATATGCTGTCAAGAATACTTGATACTTTTAACTAAAAGATCCTCTATTAAGTTATGTATTCAGTTCAGTTCAGTTCAGTCGCTCAGTCGTGCCCGACTCTTTGCGACCCCATGAATCGCAGCACACCAGGCCTCCCTGTCCATCACCAACTCCCGGAGTTCACTCAGACTCACGTCCATCAAGTCAGTGATGTCATCCAACCATCTCATCCTCTGTCGTCCCCTTCTCCTCCTGCCCCCAATCCCTCCCAGCATCAGAGTCTTTTCCAGTGAGTCAACTCTTCGCATGAGGTGGCCAAAGTACTGGAGTTTCAGCTTTAGCATCATTCCTTCCAAAGAAATCCCAGGGTTGATCTCCTTCAGAATGGACTGGTTGGATCTCCTTGCAGTCCAAGGGACTCTCAAGAGTCTTCTCCAACACCACAGTTCAAAAGCATCAATTCTTTGGCGCTCAGCCTTCTTCACAGTCCAACTCTCACATCCATACATGACCACAGGAAAAACCATAGCCTTGACTAGAGGGACCTTAGTCAGATTACTCCCCAGTATTTCTTATGTAAGATAAAAATATCTCAATATAAAGATTTTCACATATTTTCATCTATATAATCAAGCCTTTCTAATGGATGTTTTGTATTTCTGAAGAACATTCAAATTTTTAATATTATTAATAAATATTAATAATTTTTGGCTCCATTTAACCATTGTATTTCTATATAACATTCAAAATACTTTTGGCTCAATTTGAACTCTATAAAATTTCTTAAGGTAAATTCAATCAAATAATTATTTTAGCTATGTTAGTATTGATACTAATAAATGCCATTTTAATAGGTAATTATTGAATTTGATTTGAAAATAGCATAAATTAAAAATTATCTGAGACATTCTATCTTGGATAGTAACCTAAACTCTTGTAACAAGAGTCAAAATTTTCCGTTTTCTTCACCTTTACAAAATAATTAGACCCTATGAAAAAGGAGATTGTATAGAATAGAAAGTCATATTAAATTTATTTATTGATACCTTTTAAACATAATATTGGAGGAATATTATGTGCAAATATGATGACTAAGAAGTCCTTTCATCCCTGTATGTATATGCCTCTCCTCTCAGAAAGAAGTAGAGGCCATTTCTTTGTCTTTTGAATCTTGACTGGGCTTTTGATATGCTTTTTCCAATAAAAACTGACAGAAGTGACTTGCCTAGATTTCTGAGCTTATCTATGTTTTAAGAAAACTTTCAGGTCACATTTTTATCATTTTAGAACCCTGTGCCACTATGTAAAAATTCTGACCTCTTGCTGCAGAGAGTTCCAGCTGACTGTCAGCATTTCCACGTAGCCCAGATGAGGCTCCAGAGAGAAAAGTAAAGTTGTCTTAAATGTTCCAGCCTCAGCCCATCTCCCAGCTAAATTTAGCCACATAAATAGCCCCAGCTGACACCATGTGGAGCAAAATAACTGTGTACTTGAGCCTAGTTGTGTGGTCAAGGATTAACCATACCCAAGAAAGGTTTTTCTTTTTGTGGTGCTAGTGGTGAAGAGCCCGCCTGCCAATCCAGATTTAAGAGACCCGGGTTTGATCCCTGAGTTGGAAAATCCCCTGGAGGAGGGCATGGCAACCCACTTCAGTATTCTTGCCTGCAGAATCCCAAGGACAGAGGAGCCTGGCGGGGTGTAGTCCATGGGGTTGCAGAGAGTTGGACACAACGAGCAACTAAGCATGCATGCAGGCTCCTGAGAGGTAACCCCTAGACCCTTGGAATCTCCTACCTGATAATAGTGTTCGCTTTCCAGGGGGACTTCAGTCATGCTAAATAGTCTGTGTTAACAATGTTATTTATAGTGTGGGTTATGCAGACCTTGCAGTACCAGAAGGGCTGAAAACTAAGATCAGCCATGTCTGTACAACATTCCCCCAATAAAATCTCTAGATATCAAGGTTGAGGAAAGTTTCCCTGGTTGCCGGTGCTCCCTTTATATAGTCATACTTTTTTTTCCTGGGAAATTTAAACATTGTGGAGAGTACAACCAGAGGCTCAGTGCTTGAAAGTCTCCTAGGCCCTGCCTGTGTGATTCTTCCCTTGGCTAACTTAAATCTGTATCCTTTCATTATAATAAATCATAACTATGAGAATAACATTTGTATAGATTTTGGTGGGTCCTTTTAATGAAATATTGAAACAGTGGTCTTGCCCCACTACCCTGGCAATTGCATTTGTTTCAGAAACAAGAGTGATCTTGGAGACCCGTGGACTTGTAGTTGGTGTCAAAAATAAGGGTGGACTTGGAGACTCCTGTCCAAGCCAACCTACAGGTTTACAAGAAATAATAAGTTGAAGTTGCTTTAAGACATTCAGTTTTGTTGCATTTTGTTACACACCAATATATAAGGATGCGTGATAAGTTGCTTCAGTTGTGTCCGACTCTGTCCATGCCCTCTTCCAAGGGATCTTCTCAACCCAGGGATCGAACCCACTGCTCTATGTCGCCCGCATTGGCAGGTGAGTTCTTTACCACTAGCACCAGTGGGAAGCCCAAGGTACAGAGATGTCTTTTTGTCTTTAAAGTGCTTAGGCATAATACAACTTGTTTTTTAATCTGGAAATAGTTATTTACTTCCAGGATTTATAACATATCCCATGTATTTAATTTGTTGCTTTCAGACTTGTGCTTTTTCTGGACGACCACATAACCCTGGGTTGCAAGGGAATTAAGAATTTCAATGATGTTACAATCTTAGGCTTCAATGAAGGGGCTACATATTCATATATCTACATACTGTAGAATAGCCCCTTCTTTTAAATGTATTTTTCTTAGTTCCTTTCCTACCCCTAAGGCAATACTGTCAAGGTGTTTTGTTGCATCTGGCCCATGTGGGAGTTAGCCCACTCAAAGGCAAACAGATATTATAATGAGAGGTGAAATGGGATGCAATTGAAGGCATCCTTGGAGTTGAGCACTTGAGCATGATAAACCATTTAGCATCCTCAGGGACATGGACTAATATGTTATGAGGATTAATCATGAGGGAGTGTATAGGAACCACTGTATCATTTACTGCTCTGAGGTCATCCAACATCTTATAGTCCTTATTTGGTTTAACAACCAGTAGAAAAGGGGTAGAAGACGACAAGGCACCAAGAGGCCATGCTTTAAGAATTTATCTATGAGGGGTAGTAACCCTTTTCTTGCTTATGAACTTATGGAGTATTGTCTCTTGTTAGGGTAGGCGGCTTCTGGATTAAATGTAATTTTTATACATTGGGCATTTATGGCCTACCCAGGGACTCCTCTGCCCTAAGAGGCAGGGTTCATTGCTTGTAGAATACAGTCATGGTCAAAAAAAGGGGTTGCTTAGAACCTCCTAACCATAATATGGCCCAAAAGGAACCCAGAAGTTCTCTTTCCAGTAGTGGGGTAGGACACTCAGGGACAGCCAGAAAGATATGTGAGATCAAACACTGTTCCAACTGGCAAGTGAGAGGCCCAATGAATGGGTGATACCAAAATGACAAGCTAAAACATGCTAAATTAGGAATTTTTTATAATTTCATATAATTAAAAAAATGATATCTGCTTATATATGGCAGATAAACTTATTTTGGAGACCAAGAAAGAAATTATATTTATCAGTAGCGAAATATTTTGTAAATGTACTGTCCAAAGTAACTTGAAAAGCAAATCAAGTGACTACTTGGCCTGTAGTCACTCCAGAAGAAAAGACTGCAAAAAAAAAAAAAAATTGAATATTGACTGTTGCTTGTTATGTTTAGCAAGATATTATAAGAAAGAGATTAGTTCCGGCAAGAATTACCCAGTTTTTAAGCAGAGATGAAGGTAGGTTACATCTGTAAATGTGAGATCTTTCAGAGTAAGAGAAGCAAACTTCTGGCTCTAAACAATAGGAAAGACAATGAAAAAGTTTATGAACGATGAAGATCCAGTATAAGTTCTGTGAAAACAAGGGGCCTGGACCTTGAGGCAAAGTTCTGATTAAGTATCTTGACCTACCATACAGGCTATTGTTTCACCTGGCTCAAAATCTTCTATTAAATTGAGGGGTGGGGAGGAAAGACAACAAAGCAAAGAGAGAAAGTTGACTTGATAACCTAAGTCTCAGAAAAGAAAAATGTATTTTTACTAACAATACAGTAAATGGAAAGCAAAAGTAACAGAAACATGATTTTTATCTACTTTTTAGACATTTCACTTTGAAATAATTTAGAATTATTGGAGAAATGTAAAGATAGTTTGGATAGCTACTAATCTATTGTTTATTCTTCAAACAGCTCACCATAATGTCAATACCTAATATAACCATGATACATCTATCAAAAAAGTTCAATATTGGTACAACACTTTAACTGAAAGTTTAATATTGGTACAACACTTGTACCAATTGTTTAATATTGGTATAACACTTTACCTGAACTATAGATTTTACTTGAATTTATCTAGTTTTCTTTATACTAATTTCTTTTTCCCTGTTCCAAAACCCAGTCAGAACAACAATTTCTTTTAGTTTTTCCTTTTTTTTTCCCATTTATTTTACACTTGAAAACTACTAATCAGCTATTTTTAGAATGTCCATCCTCATGGGATTGTCTGACAGTTTTATTATGATTTGATCACTACTGAAGTGACTTAGTAGCAGCAGTACAGCTAAGAGGAAAAGTATCACACAGTGATTGCCCTTGCCTTAGTGTCATACAGGTGGGACTCTAAAAACAACATGAATTATCACTGGTGATGTGAACGTTCCTTTAGAGTTTAAGATGGCGTTTACCAAGTTGCTCTATGCTAAAGTTATTCCCCTTTTTGATACTCTAACACATCAGAAGAAAATGATTCACTCAAGCTACTCTCAAGGAAGGAGTAATTAATGTCCATCTCGTACAGGGAAGGTTATCAACTAGTTTGTGGGCAAATGTTAAAGCTGTCATTGTAATTAATGAATATTCTGAAAGAAGCAGTGTGAGATTATGCAAGTATCCTGTTCCTCAAAGTTTCACATGTTAATTCTGGCATTCATCAGTGGATATTGCCTAAGAGAAATGATTGCTCTCAGGTTCTAATACCAATTTTCCATTTCTCTTATTCTCTCTTACTGATATGATTTGAACCTCAAGAAGGAGGATTTGTTACTTCTTCCTCACTTATATTACATATCCAGTCACTTATGTGTACTAGTATGGATTCATATGTATATAGTATTCTTTAAGTTATTATACAAAACTGTCGATATTTATTTATGCAAATTGTGCCAATTTGTTTACTGGGAGCTCTTTCACTTAGTTCCTATGTCTTTCTCACATGTTCCATGCTTTGTTATTGTTGTTGTTTTTAGCGGCACAAGATGCTTCAGGTTTATCTTGTATATATTCTGTCCTAGCTATAGAATCAGTCATTTCTCAAGCAAGGTCTAATTCATTTTACTGGAGAATGGTATTTAAAATCTAAGATATGGGCGTATAGTTTGGCTATTGCTACTGGTTGTCACCACTTTTGACTCATTCAATGAATAGTGTTAGAAAGTGTGTGTGTGTGTATGTGTGTGTGTGTGTGTGTGTGTGTGTTGTATCAATTCAGTTCAGCCACTTCAGTTCAGTTCAGTCACTCAGTCATGTCCGACTCTTTGCGACCCCATGAATTGTAGCATGCCAGGCCTCCCTGTCCATCACCATCTCTCGGAGTTCACTCAAACTCATGTCCATCGAGTCAGTGATGCCATCCAGCCATCTCATCCTCTGTTGTCCCCTTCGCCTCCTGCCCCCAACCCCTCCCAGCATCAGAGTCTTTTCCAATGAGTCAACTCTTCGCATGAGGTGGCCAAAGTATTGGAGTTTCAGCTTTAGCATCACTCCTTCCAAAGAACACCCAGGGCTGATCTCCTTTAGAGTGGACTGATTGGATCTCCTTGCAGTCCAAGGGACTCTCAAGAGAAGGCTCAAGAGCCTTCTCCTACACCAAAGTTCAAAAGCATCAATTTTTTGGCATTCAGCTTTCTTCACAGTCCAACTCTCACATCCATACATGACTACTGGAAAAACCATAGCCTTGACTAGATGGACCTTTGTTGACAAAGTAATGTCTCTGCTTTTTAATATGCTATCTAGGTTGGTCATAACTTTCCTTCCAAGGAGTAAGCGTCTTTTAATTTCATGGATGCTACACCATCTGGTCACATCCAACTCTTTGCAACCCCATAGACTGCAGTACCCCAGGCTTTCCTGTCCATCAACATCTCCTGAAGCTTGCTTAAACTCTTGTGCATTGAGTCTGTGATGCCATCCAACCATCTCATCTGTTGTCCACTTCTCCTGCCTTCAGTCTTTCCCAGCATCAAGCTCTTTTCCAATAGGCCAGTTCTTTGCATTGGGTGGCCAAGATTTGGAGCTTCACCTGTAGCATCAGTCCTTCCAATGAATATTCAGGAATGATTTATTTTATGATTGGCTGATGTGATCTCCTAGCTGTCCAAGGAACTCTCAAAAGTCTTCCCCAACACCACAGTTCAAAAACACCAGTTCATCAGTGCTCAACTTTCTTTATGTACCAACTCTCACATCCACACATGACTACAGGAAAAACCATAGCTTTGACTAGAAAAATCTTCAC
Organism: Oryx dammah; assembly: GCF_014754425.2. Taxonomy (NCBI): domain Eukaryota; kingdom Metazoa; phylum Chordata; class Mammalia; order Artiodactyla; family Bovidae; genus Oryx; species Oryx dammah. Next base: position 17,082,129 of record NW_024070200.1, read on the forward strand.
TGGCCAAGTAATGTCTCTGTTCTTTTTAATATGCTGTGTAGGTCTGTCACAGCTTTTCTTCCGAGGAGCAAGTGTCTTTTAATTTCATGGCTGAGTGACCATCTGCAGTGATTCTGGAGCCAAAGAAAGTAAAGTCCTCACTGTTTCCATCGTTTCCCCATCTGTTTGCCATGAAGTGATGGGATGGGATGCCATGATCTTAGATCTCTGAATGCTGAGTTTTAATTTAGGTTTTTCACTCTCCTCTTTCACATTCATCAAGAGGCCCTTTAGTTCCTCTTCGTGTTCTACCATAAGAATGGTATCATCTGTGTAGCTAACATTGATATTTTGGCCGGCAATCTTGATTCCAGCTAGAGCTTCATCCAACCTGGCATTTTGCACGAAATACTCTGCATATAAGTTAAATAAGCAGGGTGACAATATACAGCCTTGATGTACTCCTTTCTTGTTTTGGAACCAGTTCCTTGTTGCATGTCCAGTTCTAACTGTTGCTTCTTGACCTGCATACAGATTTTCAGGAGGCAGGTAAGGTGGTCTGGTATTCCCATCTCTTTAAGAATATTCCACAGTTTGTTGTGATCTGCCTGGTTAAAGGTTTTAGGATAGTCAATGAAGCAGAACTAGGTGTTTTTCTGAATTACTCTTGCTGTTTTGATGATCCAACAGATGCTGGCAATTTGATCTCTGGTTCCTCTGCCTTTTCTAAAATCCAACTTGAACTGGAAGTTCTCTGTTCATGTATTGTTGAAATGTAGCTTGGAGAATTTTTGAGCATTGCTTTGCTAGTGTGAGATGAGTGCAATTTTGTTGTAGTTTGAACATTCATTGGCATTGCCTTTCTTTGGGATTGGAATGAAACCTGACTTTTACCATGGCCATGGCTGAGTTTCCAAATTTGCTGACATATTGAGTGCTCACTTAACAGCATCATCTTTTAGGATTTGAAATAGCTCAGCTGAAATTCTATCACCTTCACTAGCTTTGTTCATAGCGGTGCTTCCTAAGGCCCCTTGACTTTGCAATCCCACATTGCTATGACCAGTGTGTTCTCTTGGCAAATTCTGGCTCTAGGTGACTGATCACATCACTGTGGTTATCTGGATCATTAAGATCTTTTTTTTTTTTAATAGTTCGTCTATATATTCTTGCCACCTTTTTAACATATCTTCTGTTTCTCTTAGGTCCATACCAGTTCTTTTTATTGTGCCCATTTTTGCATGAAGTGTTCCCTTGGTATCTCTAATTTTCTTGAAGTGATTTCTATTCTTTCCTATTCTACTGTTTTCTGTTATTTCTTTGCATTGATCACTGAGGAAGGCTTTCTTATCTGCACTTGCTATTCTTTGAAACTCTGCATTCAGATGGGTATATCTTTTCCTTTTCTCCTTTGCTTTTTGCTTCTCTTCTTTTCTCAGCTATTTATGAGCCCCCCTCAGAAAACCATTTTGCCCTTTCACATTTCTTTTCATAGGGGATGCTTTTTATCACTGGTTCCTGTACAATGTCATGAACCTCCATCCATAGTTCTTCAGTCACTCTATCAGATCTAATTCCTTGAATATATTTGTTACTTCCACTGTATTTAGGTCATAACTGAATGGCTTAGAGGTTTTCCCTGCTTTCTTCAATTTAAGTCAGAATTTGGCAATAAGGAGTTCATGATCTGAGCCATAGTCAGCTCCAGATCTTGTTTTTGCTGACGTATAGAGCTGTCCATCTTTGCTAACAAAGAATATAATCAATGTGATTTCAGTATTGACCATCTGGTGATGTCCATGTATAGAGTCTTCTCTTGTATTGTTGGAAGGGAGTGTTTGCTATGACCAGTGTGTTCTCTGGACAAAACTCAGTTAGCCTTTGCCCTGCTTCATTTTGCACTTCAAGGTCAAGCTTGCCTGTTTCTCCAGATAGCTCTTGATTTCCTACTTTTGCATTCCAGTCCCCTATGATGAAAAGGATATCATTTTTTGGTGTTAGTTCTAGAGGTCTAGAAGGTCCTCATAGAACTGTTCAACTTCAGCTTTTTTGGCATTAGTGGTTGGGTTATAGACTTGGATTACTGTGATACTGAATGGTTTGCCTTGGAAATGAACAGAGATCATTCTGTCATTTTTGAGATTGCATCCAAGTACTGCATTTTGGACTCTTTTGTTGACTATGACAGCTACTCCATTTCTTCTCAGGCAGTCTTTCCCACAGTAGTAGATATAATGGTCATCTGAATTAAATTCACCCATTCCAATCCATTTTAGTTCACTGATTCCCAAAATGTCAATGTTCCCTCTTGCCATCTCGTGTTTGACCTCTTCCAGGTTGCCTTGATTCATGGACCTAACATTCCAGGTTCCTATGCAGTATTGTTCTTTACAGCATCAGACCTTGCTTCCATCACCAGTCACATCTGCAACTGGGTGTTGTTTTCACTTTGCCTCTGTCTCTTGTTTCTGGAGTTATTTCTCCACTCTTCTCTAGTAACATGTTGAAGACCTACTGACCTGGGGAGTTCATCTTCCTTTGTCATATCTTCTTGTCTTTCATACTGTTTAAAGGGTTCTCAAGGCAAGAGTACTGAAAGGATTTCCATTTCTTTCTCCAGTGGACCACGTTTTGTCAGAACTCTTCACCAGGACCCGTCCATCTTGGGTAGCCCTACACAACACGGCTCATAGTTTTATTGAGTTAGACAAGTCTGTCGTCCATGTGATCAGTTTAGTTAGTTTTCTGTGAATGTGGTTTTCATTCTGTCTGCACTCTGATGGATAAAGATAAGAGGCTTTTGGAAGCTTCCTGATGGGGAAGGGACTGGCTGTGGCGAGTCTGGAGGGTTCTAGGGAGAATCTGTTTTCTTGACTTTTCCAGTTTCTAGGGGGAGTTTTTGGCCAAGGACTGCTTCTTCCACCTTCAAAGTCCTTTTCTCTAATCTCCGGTTATTCTGTTCTAATCACATCACTTTATCTTCTGCAGATGAAGTGTAAAATTAAACAAATGCATGGCAATAGAAATTGAATGGTATGGCAAATTTACTAGAAGAAATGTTCACAGAATTTAATTTTGACAATAAATGGCTCATAATTCTGTATTTGTTTCCTGTTGCTACTGTAACAAATCATCATACATTTTATGGCTTAAAAGAACATAAATTTATGATGTTGCAGCTTTGGGGGTCATACTTCTCAAATGGGTCTTGTGTGCTAAAATTGAGGTGTCAGCAGAGCTGTTACTTTGAAAGGCTACAGGGAGAACCTGTGCCTCCACTAGGTATTTACTAGAGGCTTCCTGCATCCCTTTGCTTGAGGACCCTTCCTCCATCTTTATGACACAATATTTTATCCTTTAGTTATGCCATTTCATCACCTGTATCCAACTCTCATCGTCTGTTTTCCTCTTAAAAAGACATTGCCATTACATCTGGCCCACTAGAGAGTCCAGGTTAATCTCATCATTGAAATATTCTTTATCACATTGTCTAAGCCCCTTATATCATGTAAGGTAACAGCACGTCACAGGTTCTGAGACTAGGCATTGAACAGTTTTTTAGGGGTCATTATTCAGCCTAATGTGCTGCTCTTCCAGATACAATGCTGGAACTAGTAAATATCCCTGTTCTTCCTCAGGCTAGAGTTGTTTTTACCCCTTCTCAAAGCTTCAGTGGATTTCCAACAATATACTCAGACTACAATTCCATTGCCCTTGACTATGTAAATTAAGGATATTGTTATTTAGGGGAGATAGGTAACATAATTTGGGTGAAATTTTGATTGTTGTTGTGGGTCTTTGCTTCAAACTACAGCAGGTAATCACTTTTACCCTCAGGATACTATTTATTTGCTTTTCCCTCTACAGATTTAAATTTTGGTTCTATGTATGGTATAGGGGGCGTGCTGTTTGGGATGAACTATCATCGTCAATAGCTGCTATTCTCTTCCCTCAGCCTTATTATGGGGAATATTTCTCAAAATTCTCCTCAACCTTCACCATGAGCACCCACTATTGTTCCTGGATTTAAAAGCCTGGAATAAGGTACAAATCCCCACTATGTCGATTCTGCATAGGGTTTTTCCACTTTCATTCTAGTCTTTAGCAATTTATTAAAAATGTCTAGCTGAGTCTTCTAGTGGGGTTATACACAATGTCTTGCCCAGGTAAGCAAGTGATTAAATTCTATTACATGCCAGTCTTTCTTCAGTTTTCAGTTGTTTGCCCCATGACTAGTTTTCCAATGGGTTAAAAAAAAAATTCTTAATTTGAACATTTCTAGGTTTTTATGTTAGTTTGTTTTAAAAGTGGAAATAATGCCTTTTCAGGTCTGTGCCTTCTGAGTTCAATCCAGAATAAGCTATTCTCTCTTAATTTTTTTTTTAAAGAGAATAAAATGAATATAACAACAAAAGAATTTCTCAAGCAGTGCTTGAGGTCCTTTAACTTACCCCTGCAAAACGTGAGCTGGGAAATCTGCTCATCTCTATAGTCCCCCAGGGACATAATCCCTAAAGACCATTTCTATCAGTGAAAGTGCATGAACAAGAAAGTTCCATCCAGAAATAGATTCATTTAAAAAATAGAAGTATCTTCCACTATAATATAAGGGCTCCTCGTAATTGTTTAACATTATTTCATCATTGCTCTGGATTTCTCACCTTTTACTAGATGGAACTTTTCATGCATCTTCTCTGTCATCATTGTTTGCATGGAGACAAATATATCATTTTTACAGTATGGGACATGTGGGTCACCCTCTATGAGGACGTGTGCCCTGAACTGACAGAGGAAGCATTGCATGTTACTAAAGAATTTGAAAGCCTTGATGACGTATTTATTACAAATTTTGCTGACTAGTGGGGCTGAACTCTTAGTATCTTATGGCTCTGTGTAGGCTCTGAAATCTCTGTGGAGAGCTCTAGGCAACAGTTTTCTGCTGAGACATCTGGGTCATCATCTTGAGTATGCAGATCTTGGGAGTTTGGTCAGGAACCAAGGAAACTTTATGCATATTTTAGAACCCCTTTTCTGTGACCCCATTCTATTACCTGCTCCCTCACATACCCTTGTCAACACCAATCTGTGATCTCTGCATTTTCTCCTCCAAGTCCCACCATTCTCTGCTTGGACTCTGCTTCCCTGATGTAAGGTTTTGACAGTGCCCTGGAGGAGCAAGCTGAGTTGAATGTGGCTCTCACTTCATGAGCTTATCCTTATCTCAAAAATAGTAGAATGATTTTAGTCTATGTGGAATGTATAAAAAAGACTTTGCATATAATTGTTTTAGCCTTTACTATATTGAATACTGTATCATAACTGGAAAAGTACATACAATATTTTTTTTAAAAAGAATATATTTGATATTAGCAGATCAATAAATGATATATTTGTGAGACTTTATGGAAACAATATGATAGAGCCTCATCACCTCTAAATTCTAGTTAAGTGTATTATTAAATGTAAAAAAAGAGAACCAGAAATAACCAGTAGTAAATATTTTTCTTCTCATGGGAGTGTCTTTCTAACCGTACATATAACAAAAGAAATGAGAAAAATAAATTTCACTAGACCTAAGAAAATAAGTACTTAAAATTGTTATACATAAATATTTATATATATGCAATGAGAACACAAAAGTGTGGGCAAAGGTATAGAATGAGTAATACAAAATATTTAACATTCCATATGATTAATAAAATGTAATATTTTCCATGATAATCTTGGTAGACAAGTCAAATATTAGGAAGTAATATGGTACAAAAATGATTAACACTGCTCAAGAAAGAAATAGGATACTTAAGAAGAAGGATCAAACACTTAGAAATAGTTAAAAACACTATTGAATATTCAACATTTATTATGGTGAATTCAAAGAGGCACTCTAATTAAAATGGGGGGGGAGAAGGAGGGGTATTCAGGATGGGGAACACGTATATACCTATGGCGGATTCATGTTGATGTATGGCAAAACAAATATAATATAGTAAAGTAATTAAGCTCCAATTAAAATAAATTTATATTAAAAAAATAAAATGCTAATGTGAACATGAAATTCCTTGATTTTACTGGATATAAAAATTTAGCAGCATTTTTTATGTCAACAAAATTCCAAATTCTAAATATCTAAAATAGCTAATGTGTAAGCTAAGCAGTAATTTCATGTAAATTATTAAAATGTTCAAATATAGATAATACTTATATAAAACTTATGGCATCACTGACTCGATGGACATAAGCTTGGGTAAGCTCCAGGAGTTGGTGATGGACAGGGAAGCCTGGCATGTTGCAGTCCATGGGGTTGCAAAGAGTTGAACATGACTGAGCGACTAAAATGAACTGAACTGAACTGATAACTCATACTTCATTTACATGATAAAATATCATGTAGACAAGCTTATAAACAATTCCCATGCCATGCTATAATGATAAAATAATAGGAAAAAGCAAGAATTTATGTAGAAAGTGAATTCCACAACATAAGTGCATTTATATTGTCTGTGTTTGTACATCTAAGATGGGAGGCACAGGAAGAAAAGAAATCCTAAAAAAATTTGTCATTGGACAATAGAAACACAGAAGTTGTTTTCCTTTCTTAGTATTTTTAAACTTTCTCAAGAAACACATTATGAAATTTGAGAAATAATTTTTAGTATATGGTTCAGTTTGGATGGTACTTACTATAATTGCATATTTTCAACTTTTCAACTAATGACAAAAAGTAAATATGTAAAGCAAAATAGACCTAAACTAGAACTGAGAAGAAAATTTGTCAAATTTGTTTACAACATTTTTTCTATAGGATGTATGTATAGAAAGAGAAAGCATAAGAGCAAGAAAAACAGAATATAGAGTATATATACAATATACAGGGGCCTCCCAGGTGGCACAGTATGAGAATCCACCTGCCAATGCAGGAGACATGGGTTTGATCCCTGGGTTGGGAAGATCCCCTGGAGGATAAAATGTCAATCTACTCTAGCATCCTTGTCTGGAAAATCCCAAGGAGGCTACAGTCCATGGGGTCACAAAAGGGTTGGACAGGACTCAGTGACTAAACATACAATATATAGGTAAATAACTGTATAGCATGTATAAAGGTGAGATAAAAATGTGCATTCAGAGCATAAAAGTTGGAGTAAGGGATAATAGATACCATGAAAAATGAAAAAAGTATGGATCATGCAAATTGAGTTTTTTGTTCAACTAAAATACATTAGCATCAAATCCATCTATAGAGAATGACTTCATCACATGATGTACTTTATGACAAAATAACATTCTCAAATGCTTGTACCAAATGGGTAACATCAAGCTTGAAAAACTGACCCAACAATTTATGCCTTAACACTTGTTCCAGAATTACCACTGGGCCCATCAACCACCTGTCCAATGATTTCAGCAACTGGTTGTGCCATAATAGAGATGCAGCTGTTTCTTTTCTTACTCCCATAAGCATCAAAACCATGTGAAAACCAAGCAGCAAAATTTCAGGTTTATAATAGATCAGTCATAAAGTTTAGATATAAACTTTCAGTATGTCCATGATCATTTATTCAGCACCCACAATGTCTATAGCTGTATACTAAGTGCCATCAGAAAAATAAACAAAAAGCATGAATTGACTTCCTGTACTTCAAAAACAAAGTATGTACTTGAAAATTTGAGATAATTTCTGTGAGACCAGAAGGAATATGTTTTGGCTAAACTATAGCTATTAGTGTTTTAATCATAACTCAAAGCTGCCCTTAGCATGAGGAAAACAAGTGTAGTAAGAGGTTAAAATGTATTTTAAATCTTTAAAAAATACATATTCATTGGTGGATTTTTATTGTCAGAGGAATGATTAATTTTGGTTAATTTAATTCTAAGAAAGAGCAGATACATCTGCTCTTTGCTTTGCCACAAAAGGGAGTAAATGTATACATAGCAGAGCCTAAGAAGCAGTCATGATCCAAGCAGGTCATGAACTTTTGTTGAAACCTTTGAGTTAAGGTAATTACACTAGCCTCATTCTGTGTAATTTGCAGTTTTTAACTTAATAAAAGTAGCTTAAAAAAAAATAGTGCCATTTGCCACAGCATGGATGGACCTAGAGATTCTTATATTGAGTAAAGTAAGTCAGATAAAACAATATCATATGATATCACTTATATGTGAAATCTAAAAATAAGGCTACAAATGAGCTTGTCTAAAAAACTAAAATAGAGTTACAGATGTAGAAAATAAACTTATAGCTGGGGTAATAAGAGGGTTAAATTGGAAGATTGGAATTGACACATACAGACTACTATATATATATATAATGTGGATAACTAATAAGGACCCACTGTATACAACATGGAACTCAATATTCTGTAATGGCTTATATGGGAAAATAATCTTACAAAAAAATAGATATATTGGTATAACTGATTCACTCTACTGTACACCTGAAACTAACATAACATTGTAAATAATTATACCCCGGTATAAATTTAAAAAAATAAAAAAAATGTTTTAAAAAATACAAAAAAGTCTAAGAAAATTTGAAGTCAGTTATATAGAGCATACATTAGTAATTAAAAGTACAAATACATGAATCTAAACTTTGTAGCTTTATATTTCAACAGCAAAAATTCATGGAATAACCATTTTAAATAGCTTTCATTATTCCACTGTTTGAACTCTGAAAAAAAAATAATTTCATAAAGTCGTGGAGACTGCTGGCATTCCTGCAGTCAATCTCAGCCTAACAAAATCCATTTCTTTGATACTTGCATTGACAACCAGTGTTCGAGGTAGCATTGAGGAAGACATGGTTTAAGTGTTAATTAATTGAATCCATAGCCTATTTTTGAAAATAGGCCTGCTAAAACAACTAATCTTCTCTACAGTTTAAAATCCTTTTATTTCTTTAGATGTTTGTCCCTTTCCTTTTAAGCAACATAACTTTTAATAAAGCTACCAGTGACAGACATGAAGCACCACTGCTGAAACTAAAGTGGGTGCAGCTTTGGAGCAATGGCCATTCCCTGCAGCCAACAGAGCTTTAAAATAATGAGCAAAACAAACAAACAAACATTGCTTTGAAATTTAAAATGGATCTGAGTTTTGGATGGGAATTATCCCTTAGAGAACCTTAAGTCTTATCTTTGGGGGCTTTCCCAGTCTGCTTTACCAAATAATTATCTCATCTGGATAGGCTTGATGCAGCCAGTCACCCTAAGGTGTTGGTTTTTTTTTTTTTTTTTTTCCTGGTGTGTTTATGTTTTGAGCAAGTCACTCAATTTTTTCCACTTGTTTTTTTGCCTTGTTTGTTTACTTCCCTTTTGTTTCTTAAATAACAAAGTATATGTTAGGTTTGTGAACATCGGGTGTTAATATTTTGGTAGGGTTTTGAAAATTTGCAAAATGCTGATTTTAAAGAGAAAGGCATTCTTCTGGTCTTGAGAAATTGATGGTATTATATACATTTAGCTTCTTAAATTAGCAATTTATAATCTCTTCTGTATCTTTAGGGTAGACATTTCTTAACAAGTCAGACTTTATTTTGGGGGGCTCCAAAATCACTGTAGATGACGATTGCAGCCATAAAATTAAAAGACGCTTACTTCTTGGAAGGAAAGTTATGACCAACCTAGATAGCTTATTCAAAAGCAGAGACATTACTTTGCCATCGAAGATCTGTCTAGTCAAGGCTATGATTTTTACAGTGGTCATGGATGGATGTGAAAGTTGGACTGTGAAGAAAGCTGAGTGCTGAAGAATTGATGCTTTTGAACTGTGGTGTTGGAGAAGACTCTTGAGAGTCCCTTGGACTGCAAGGAGATCCAACCAGTCCATTCTGAAGGAGATCAACCCTGGGATTTCTTTGGAAAGAATGATGCTGAAGCTGAAACTCCAGTACTTTGGTCACCTCATGCGAAGAGTTGACTCATTGGAAAAGACTCTGATGCTGGGAGGGATTGGCAGCAGGAGGAGAAGGGGATGACCGAGGATGAGATGGCTGGATGGCATCACCAACTTGATGGACATGAGTTTGGGTGAGCTCCAGGAGTTGGTGATGGACAGGGAGGCCTGGCATGCTGCGATTCATGGGGTCGCAAAGAGTCGGACACGACTGAGCAACTGAACTGAACTGAGGTTTCATTTAAAAGAATGGATATTTTGGTGAAGATTCTGAGCATATCTAATCTCATTTTCAATTTACATATAAAAACCAACCTCTTTGGAGTAAAATGTAAACAGCTTAAGAACATGGAAGCTAATCTCTAACCTAACCCATATTTTCTGTCTCTCCTTTTTCATGAGTCAGGTTCTTTTCTTCTACTCAGTCATCATTTTTGTGAATTCCATTGCCTCAGGTTAGTTTTTGAAGATACTGTGTTGAAGATAATAAGCATAAAAGGATATCTGAGAACACTTTTTAAAGATACTTGTAATATTCCTGTTACATGTTTAAAATAAATAGAATAACTTCATTTTTGGAGTTCCTTTTCAAGTCTTCTCCACGTGTTATTCACACAGCAGGTATCTTTCTTGCTGATTTTCAGTTATTTATCTTATGTAGGAAGTAGGTCAGAAAACACCATGGATTTTTCCCTTTTGCCAGCCAACACATTTAAAGTACTCTTTTGAGGATCCATGATCAAAAGTATAGTTGAGAATATCAACACTAAATAATGGTCTTAATGCATATATGATTTCCTTCAAAATTTAATAGTTTCACAGTGGCGAGCAATATTGTCTCATCTATTACTAGCAAGCCAGCATTGTGGATTTGCTTATAATAAAACAAATTGATGGTAGCAGCAGCTCTGGCCATACCAAAGTCTTTGCATATTCTCAAGTTTTCCAGACTGCAGTATCTTTTCCATTGTGTTAGAATGTAAGCAGATTGAAAATGGCATGTAACCACAAACAAATTACAAAAGAACCAGAAAATGACAGTTTCTGTATCTTTCCACACTTGTGGACACTTAATTTTCACTTAAGTACTTATCTCAAATAAATTAATTAATATAGAACTTATCCAATTAAGTAAAGTATAGAAATATATTTACTACAGTAAATGCTACTTTCATAAATTATTTTCTTACTTTTCCTTATACTTTAACACTGATTTATCAATCTCTAAGCCTATAGCTAACATTTTATTGTTATTACAGTTTACGTGTATGGAATTATATCAGAGTTATGAGTGCCCCATAATAAAGTGTGTCACTGTTACCAAGTCCAAGCTTACACTGCTTGCTTTGTGATAGGCCCATAAATTGAGAGATGTGGTGTTCAGGCAAGGAATAGGGACTTTATTAGGAAAACCAGCAGACCGATATGTTGGTGGACTAGTGTTGCAAAGAACCATTTCACTTGAGTTAGAATTCAGGCTTCTTTTAAAGGGGAGGGTATGTGGCTGGTTGTTGCAAACTTCTTGTAACTGGAATCCTTTGTTCTTGCAGCTGTTCACGTAGGTATGGTCACAGTGTTCCTGTAAACCTCCAGCAAGACAAATGCTAATATCTGTTCTAAAACTTTTTTTCTCTATATGGGTGAACAGTGATATACCTTTAAAGGTCAAGCCTGAGTGGAGAGCCTTTGAGAATGGGCTGTCTTGGTTATTCTTTTACAAAAGTGTGAAGCCAGCATAACTAAGCACAGGAGATAGAACACAAAGGTTAGATCCAAAGGAATAGATGCAATATTTCACTGATAGAAGGGACCAGGTAGAATGTCCAAGTAAAGCAATACTGTCTCAGGCATCCTATAAGGTCCTTTTTATTTGATGAGGTCTGAAAGAGTTGGCTTAAAGCTCAACATTCAGAAAACTAAGATCATGGCTTCTGGTCCCATCACTTCATGGGAAATAAATGGGGAGACAGTGGAAACAGTGTCGGACTTTATTTTGAGGGGCTCCAAAATCACTGCAGATGGTGATTGCAGCCGTGAAATTGAAAGACGGTTACTCCTTGGAAGGAAAGTTATGACCAACCTAGATAGCATATTCAAAAGCAGAAACATTACTCTGCCAATAAAGGTCCGTCTAGTCAAGGCTATGGTTTTTCCAGTAGTCATGTATGGATGTGAGATTTGGACTGTGAAGAAAGCTGAGAGCCGAAGAATTGATGCTTTTGAACTGTGGTGTTGGAGAAGACTCTTGAGAGTCCCTTGGACTGCAAGGAGATCCAACCAGTCCATTCTAAAGGAGATCAGTCCTGGGTGTTCTTTGGGAGGAATGATGCTAAAGCTGAAACTCCGGTACTTAAGCCACCTCATGTGAAGAGTTGACTCACTGGAAAAGACTCTAATGCTGGGAGGGATTGGGGGCAGGAGGAGAAGGGGACGACAGAGGATGAGATGGCTGGATGGCCTCACTGACTTGATGGACATGAGTTTGCCTGAACTCCAGGATTTGGTGATGGACAGGGAGGCCTGGTGTGCTGTAATTCATGGGGTCGCAAAGAGTCAATACGACTGAGCGACTGAACTGAACTGAACAGAGAGCAATTATTTTTTCTTCACTAACTGCCAAAACTATTGAGAATGTGATCTGCCCACATAACCCCAATAAACTTTACATGGTGAGCACCCCTAAATTCTGTCAAGTGTTTTTAGATATCTCTGCTGGTGGAGGTGAGATAGTGCAAATCAAAGCTGTTGATACAGATGTTTCTGATTTGCCAACCAAGAAAGCATCTTTTTTTTTTTTTTTTAGTGACATTTTTGACATCTGAGAGTAGAGGTACTTACACTAAATTTTTCCCTAGTTTCTGGATGCAAAATGCAGGGAGGTTTAAATACTCCTGGAAGAGTCTTGCAAATTTGTGAGGCCTTGCCACACGAATGTAAAGTGATCATGTTTTTTTGGTGACAGGAGGGCAGAAATGAAAGCCCTGGAAATGTCCATGGTAGCATATGAAAAGTGAAAAATGTTTGCATAGAATTCAGTTATTGTCTTGATATCTGGAAAAACCATGACTGCCAGATCAAAATTGAATTTAGTTGATGATAATCCTGTGTGAACTTCTACCTCCATTTGGCTTTTCACCAACTGTAGATCATACCTAGCTTTTATACTGCAGTATCACATTACTTTACTACATCTGTAGAGTTTAAGCTTTAAATCAAAGCTATTATTTCCAATTCTCCTCCTGAAATTCTTTTAACATTTTATTTTATAGTGGAGTAATATCAATTAACAATATATTTTTTTAAATTTCAGGTGGAAAAAAAAATTTCAGGTGGACAGCAAAGAGACTCAGCTATACATATACATGTATCCATTCTCCCTTAAACTCCCTTCCCATCCAGGCTTCCACATAACATTGAGATGAGTTCCCTGTGCTATACAGTAGGACCTTGTTGGTTATCTGTTACATATATAGGAGTGTGCATATGGCAATCCCAAATTTCCTAACTATCCCTCTTCCTCCTTGAATAGATTATATATATGTGAAAGTGAAAGTCCCTCAGTGGTATCCGACTCTTTGAGACCCCATGGACTAAACAGTCCATGGAATTCTCCAGGCCAGAATACTGGAGTGGAAAGCCTTTCCCTTCTCCAGGGGATCTTCCCAACCCAGGGATCAAACCCAGGTCTCCTGCATCGCAGGCAGATTCTTTACCAGCTGAGTCATGAGGTATATTGGACTGCCCAAGACTGAATTGGGAAAAAAACTTGGAGCTATCCTTTTATCCCATTAGCACTTTTATACATGAATTCTTTCTGATCAAAAGAATCCTCTCTATAATTTAATACTTTCAGAGAGGAAGCAAGTAAAACAAAAGCATTACGCAATCAGCAGGCATGCTAAGTTGCTTCAGTCGTGTTCGACTCTTTTGCGACCCTGTGGACTATAGGCCGCCAGGCTCCTCTGCCCATGGGATTCTACAGGCAAGAATACTGGAGTGGGTTACCACACTCTCCTCCAGGAGATCTTCCCACTCAGGGATCAAACTTGCATCTCTTGTCTCCTGCATTGGCAGGCAGGTTCTTTATCACTAGTGCCACCTGTCAGAAGTGGCTAAAACTGTAATTTGAGTTGGCTCAAAGGGCACCACCCACAAGGTCATGTTAGCTTCCCTTCCACATTGTGAACCTTATTTAACTAACTTCCTCTGTTTCTGGGTTCCCCCAGAAGACTGGGGGAAGTTCCACAAGACTGAATTTGGTTGGTCATTTAAAATACTTGAATGCAACAGATTGATAAAAGCTTGAGTCGTTCCTTTTTCTGAAGTTTCCTGGATACTCAAATGGGTGAGTTCCTAGCACTTTTGGTCCCTCTCAGGGACAGTGAAAACATGACCACATCTCTCTCTGCTCTTCTCCCCCCTTTTCACACCCTAAGGAATTCAAATTCATTAGGAAGGAGAGAGAGATTAGAGGACATAGGAGATATTAAGCAAGATGCATTCACACTTGGTTTCTAATAATGTGGCAATTGCTTCTGGTGAAACTAAGTGAACTTCTACTGTTTTTTGTCCACCTAAAGCTTTGAATCATATGGTTTTGGTTACTAATACCACTTAGTTAGCATTGGGAACCCCTTTACTCAGCAGCTATAGACACATGCTTTTGGACTAGGGGTGTGGGATTTGTACCATTTGGTTCACTTCTTTACTCACAGGTTAGCAACAATTTTAAAGCAGTCTTTTTTAAGATGTGGCATCTGTTGCTCCATTTCCATAACACGTCTTTCAAGCTCTCATCCACTTTCAACATAAGGGACAATGGAATGTTTTAGATTTCTTCAGAATTACTTTCTCCTTCTGCAGTAGGTCACCTTTATCAGCATTGGAAACGCAATCCAGAGCAATAGGAAGCTGAAATCTAGCCAGTCCTTCTATGTCTTTCTGGGTGAGTTCATTCACCTCAGGGAAAACTCACTCAGAGCCAAAGATCCTTTATTCCAACCAGCATGAGACCTCACATTGCTGTCTCCAAATTGATCAAAGTTTGGCATGATAAATGCAGCAGGAGTAGGGCCATAAGACACTACAATTATTAACATTTTTCCTTAGCAAGTATTACATATCTTTATATACTGTTTTCTAAGTGGAGCAGCCAAAGTTCTAACCATATACCTGATGCACATCCACAGGGATTGTAAATTTCCCTCTTTATCTGCTCACTGATACCGTGTTTTTGTAATCATTGTCTGAAAGGAGTCGTAATCTTATACCCATCCAAGATATATTTTAGTGCTGTTTTAGTTGTTATAAAAGGGCAAGCTGTAGATTGATGGACATATTAATGAGGAACGTTTCCCACATGAAGGAGAATTAGCAACAATCATAGCGCTACTCAGGCCACAGTAATCAAACTTAATTCCTGGCAATAAACAGACATGATTCATTGCCTAGGTGACCTACAGTTTAGTTAACATGTTGACTGCTGAATCTCATGAACTTTCCATATATTCTAATAAGTAGATTTGAGGCCTTCATTCTTCATTTTTGGAAAGTAAAATTTCTTGCTTTTTTCTTATTAAAGTATACTCAATTTTCAGTGTTATTTTTAGTTGAATAATATGCTGATATTGTTATAGATTATAATTAATTGAAAGTCATTATAAACATTGAATATATCTCTCATGGTTTACAATATATCCTTGCTGCTTATTTATTTTATACATTTGTGTCTCTTAATCCCACAACCCTATCTTGCTCCTCCCCCTTTCCGAATCCCCACTGGTAACCATTAGTTTGTTTTCTATATCTATGAGTCTGTTTCTGCCTTGTTATATGCATTTTTGTTTTAATATTGGGATTCTATAAACAAGTGATGTCAGAGTATTTGTCTTTGTCTGACGTATTTCACTATATACTCTCCAGGTGCATCCACATTGTTGAAAATGGCAGAATTACATCCTTTTTTTTTTTTTTTTTTAATGGCTAACATACCATTGTGTGTGTGCACCACGTCTTCTTTACCCATTCATCCATCAATGAGCACTTAGGTCATTTCCATATCTTGGCCACGGTAATAATGCTGCTAGGAACTGAAGGTACATGTATCTTTTCAAAATAGTCTTTTTTTTTTCTTCAGATATATACTCATATAGTAGTTCTATTTTTAGTTCTTTGAGGCACCTCTGTAAAGTTTTCCACAGTGACTGCTCCAAAGCGCAACTGACCAACAGTGTCCAAGGATTCCCTTTACTCACATCCTTGCCAACATAGTTAATTGGTGGAGATCTTTGGGTTCTCTCTATACAGCATTGTGTGTTGTCTGCAAATAGTGATAGCTTTACTTCTTTCTTTCTAATTTGGATGCCTTTTAATGCTTTTTGTTGTCTAATTGCTATGACTAGGACTGCCTATATATATATATATATTAAGTAAAAGAGGTGAGAAAGGGACTGTTGTCTTGTTTCTGATTTTAGATAAAAAAACTTTCAGCTTTTCACTCTTGATTGTGATGTTAACTGTTGCTTTATCATAAATGTACTTTGCTATGTTGAAATATATTCCCTCTAGATCAACTTTGATGAGAAACTTTATTATGAAGGAACGTCAATTTGTTTGGAAACTTAGTGATCATATGATATCTATCCTTCCTTTTGTTAATATGGTGTATCACATTAATTGAATTGAAATATCAAACCATTCTAGTATACCTGGAATAAATCCTACTTGATCATGGCATATGATCCTTTATATACATTGTTGAATTCAATTTGATAATAATTTGAGTATTTTTACATCTATATTTACTGGAAGTACTGGCATGTAATTTTTTAATATTTTAGTGTGCTTATCTGGTTTTAGTATCATGGTAATGATGACCTAGACAGCATATTAAAAAGCAGAGATATTACTTTGCCAACAAAGGTCCCTCTAGTCAAAGCTTTGGTTTTTCCAGTGGTCATGTATGGATGTGAGAGTTGGACTATAAAGAAAGCTGAGGGCCAAAGAATTGATGCTTTTGAACTGTGGTTTGGAGAAGATTCTTGAGAGTCCCTTGGACAGCAACAAGATCCAACCAGTCCATATTAAAGAAAATCAGTCCTGAATATTCATTGGAAGGACCGATGATGAAGCTGAAACTTCAATACTTTGGCCACCTGATGCGAAGAATTGACTGATTTCTAAAGACCTTGTTGCTGGGAAAGATTCAAGGTGGGAATAGAAGGGGATAACAGAGGATGAGATGGCTGGATGGCATCACCGGCTCGATGGACATGAGTTTGAGTGAACTCTGGAAGTTGGTGATGGACAGGGAGGCCTGGTATGCTGCAGTCCATGGGGTCTCAAAGAGTCAGACACAACTGAGTGACTGAACTGAACTGATCTTTCTCAAATTTTTTATTGGAATATAATTGCTTTATAATGTTGTGTTAGTTTCTTCTGTACATCATAAAACAGGCATATGTATGTATACATATATCCAATCCCTCTTGAGCCTCCCTCCTACTCTCTTACTCCAGCCCTCTAGGTCATTATAGAGCACCAAGCTGAACTTCCTTTGCTATACAGCAGGTTCCCTCTAGTTACCTATTTTACACATGGCAGTCTACACGTCAATGCTACTCACTCAATTCATCCATTCTCCTTCCCACCCATAACCACAAGTCCATTGTCTATGTATGTGCCTCTATTCCTACCCTGCAAATAGGTTCATCAATAACACTTTCCTTGATTCCATATATATGTGTTAATATATGATATTTGTTTATCTCTTTCTGACTTCACTCTGTATGATAGGTTCTAGGTTCATCCACATCACTACAGCTATCTCAATTTCATTCCTGTTTATGCTTGAGTAATATTCAATTGTATAAATGTACCACTTCTTCTTTATCCACTCTGTCAATTGATATCTAGATTGCTTCTATGTTCTGGCTCCTGTATACAGTGCTGCAATGAATGCTGGGGTACATGTGTCTTTGGCATTATGGTTTTCTCAGTGTATGTGCCCAGTGGTGGGATTGCATAGTCATATAGTAGGTCTATGTTTAGTTTTTTAAAGGAACCAACCTACTGTTTTCCAAAGTGGCTGTATCAATTTACGACAAGGACATGGACTGCCCCCGCCGCAACAGTTATGGCCCTATCACCGTCTCTTTTTGAACCTCTTATAGCTGGTGATCAGAGGTCCTCTTTGGCCAGTCTTTCTCTGTAGCTCTGCCTGTTCAGGCACTTAGAGGGCTCCTCTGCCTGGGGTCCTTCTCTGTTGTTTGGCACATCAGGCACATTGAGGGGCTCTCCTAGCTGGGGTTCTACTCTGTAAATCAGCAGGTCCCAGGCACTTTAAGGGGCACCCTTGGTGTGGTCTTTTCTGTAGTTCGGCACATCAGTCACTTAAAGGAGCACCCTGGGTGGGATCCTGCTCTGTAGTTCACTGTGGCAGGTGTTTGATGAGCCAGCCTTTCTATTCTTCAGCTGCTGATGCTGGCATGTGGGGAGAGAGAGGCTATGGTGATGGCTCCACCACTTACGCCTGACTCAGCAGTATTGCTTTGCTTCCATGGCTGCCCGGCTTCCCTCCACAGACATTTCCCATTACAATCTCCTCCCTCACAGCCCCTTGATCCATATCTCTGCACTCAATAGCAGCCCTCACCCTGGGATTGCTCCAGAATCCCTAAACTCCAGCTCCCAGCTGCTGTGCCTTCCCGGGGACCTGCATCCCTGTCTGGGGTATGTATGGCTGTGGCAAGGACTGTCTGATTCTCATACCACTTAGGCTGCCACGGATCAGCTGTTTCACTCTCAGCCTTAAATGTTTCTCTTCTGACTTCTACAATTGCTCCAGTGTGGGGATTGGACCCCTACTTCATTCCCCACACCTGCTGAGGGCAGGTCTAGTCCTGTTAACCCTCCTGTTTTTCCCCCTAGTTCCTTTATGCTACTGAGCTTTGTGTGGCTCTAGATATTCTTTTCCGCTGGTCAGGTACTCCTGTCTGCTCTCAGCTGGTGTTCTGCATGCACTTCTGTGTCTGACGTTGTATTCCTGATGTTTCCATGGAGAGAGATGTGCTCCATATCCACCTACTTCTCTGCTATCTTGTTTCCCCCGCCCTCAGCCTTTTTTATTGTCATGCTCTCACATCTGTACAGGACTACTGGAAAAAAACATAGTTTTGAGTATATGGACCTATTTGAAAGCTATTCATTCTACAAATGTTCTTGAAAAAAATAGTCCAGAATATAGTACCTTTGCTCATAAGATATTTACTTTGGAGATGAACAGACTGACATTCAGAAAGATAAAACAATATACATACATTATCCCACAGCTCTATTTGGTTTTTAATTCGGGTCTATGAATCTCAGATTTTCTGTGTAATGGCATATCTTCAAGCAGAAATACTCACTTGCTCTTCATTAATGACCTTGCTTTTAAGGCTGCTTTTTCTTTTTTAAAATATCAGCGTTTATTTAGTACAGATCTTGACTATAGCAATAAATTGCTATGGTCTTCTAACAAGTTTTGGAGATAGAAAATGTTTTCATCCTAATAGAAGAGCTTGTTAAAAAGACAAATTATTGAACAAGTCTAAGCCTCAGTTTGCATAGATGTAATATGACAATGTATTCTGCTTCCCACTATTTTTTAAATACTAATAAAGCAATACATAAATATGTTGGGCATATTATACCTTCATGAAATAGCAGCTTTCTATCACTTATATGGTTTTCCAGGTGGCTTAATCATAAGGAATCTTCCTATCAAGCAGGGGATGCAAGTTCGATTCCTAAGTTGGGAAGATCCCCTACAGAAGGAAAGGCAACCCACTCCAGCATTCTTGCCTGGAAAATCCCATGGGAACTGACAGGCTACAGTCTATGGGGTTGCGAAAGAGCCAGACACTGCTTAGTGACTAACAAAACATCACTTCCAAGTTTCCATATCCAAAAAATATTGATTCTAATATCTACATTTTAAAAGTACTTGGAGCTGGGTAACTGAGAGCTTTATTATCCAGAACATCAAGTACATTTAAAAGAATTTATTTAAGGATAATAATTGCATGTTAAAACAATTGTATTTGCATACTTAGAAATAACCTGTGTGTTCTTGTGTTCAGTACTATCTGACTCTTTACGAATCTATGGACTGTAGCCTGTCAGGCTCCTCTGCCCATGGAATTTTCCAGGCAAGAATACTGGAGTGCGTTGCCATTTCCTACTCCAGGAATTCTTTCCAATCCAAGGATCAAACCCACATCTCTTGCATCTCTTGTATTGGCAGGCAGATTCTTTACCTCTGTGCCACCTGGGAAGCCTAACCTTCAGTATGAATAGCAGAAAAATAATATATATACACGTATATATGTAGGTAATGGACTCCACCAAATCAGTTCAGTTTAGTTCAGTCACTCAGTCGTATCCGACTCTTTGCGACCCCATGAATCGCAGCACGCCAGGCCTCCCTGTCCATCACCAACTTCCGGAGTTCACTCAGACTTACGTCCATCAAGTCAGTGATGCCATCCAGCCATCTCATCCTCTGTCGTCCCCTTCTCCTCCTGCCCCCAATCCCTCCCAGCATCAGAGTCTTTTCCAATGAGTCAACTCTTCCCATGAGGTGGCCAAAGTACTGGAGTTTCAGCTTTAGCATCATTCCTTCCAAAGAACACCCAGGGCTGATCTCCTTCAGAATGGACTGGTTGGATCTCCTTGCAGTCCAGGGGACTCTCAAGAGTCTTCTCCAATACCACAGTTCAAAAGCATCAATTCTTTGGTGTTCAGCCTTCTTCACAGTCCAACTCTCACATCCATACATGACTACTGGAAAAACCATAGCCTTGACTAGACGGACCTTAGTTGGCAAAGTAATGTCTCTGCTTTTGAATATGCTATCTAGATTGGTCATAACTTTTCTTCTAAGGAGTAAGTGTCTTTTAATTTCATGGCTGCAACCACCATCTGCAGTGATTTTGGAGCCCCTAAAAATAAAGTCTGACACTGTTTCCACTGTTTCCCCATCTATTTCCCATGGAGTGATGGGACTGGATGCCATGATCTTCGTTTTCTGAATGTTGAGCTTTAAGCCAACTTTTTCACTCTTCTCTTTTACCTAAGTATTTGTATTTTTAAGAAATTGTCAAATACATTTGCTACATCCTAGCCACTTATCACATAGAAAAATGGCAAAATTGATTAATGTTACCTTTATTCCCTTATCCATAATGTGCATTGTAAATCCTCGGTTGTAAAAATGCAATAAAATGTTTCATCCCAAGTAATTTTTATAAGTGCTTCTATTCTTTTCAATTACCTTCATGGGCATGTTATTAAATATGTGTTTTAAAGTTGGCATAATATACAGAAATGAACAACAGGGCTCTCTGTGCTAGATAAGATATTTGTCTCTACTTTATTCTAAACAGATTATCATCCATAAAGGTTTCATCTGCAGCAATATCTGAAATATTCCACATAAGTGCCAGTTAAGTATATTTGTTTCCTGAATCTAGCCAGCATATTAGATATTATATTTTTGGACCACATAAGTGAATACTTCTGCCAAGCATTTTCAATCAGCTGTAACTTTGCAATTTTTCCTCTAGTGCCAGTTGAAAATGCATATGCTCTACCATCTCCATTAAATTCTCATCCATTAAAACATGAGATCTATGTGGAAGCCAAACATTTTATCATCATAATTTTCATTTACATGAAATTATTTTATGATTAAAGAACATTGAAGATTTCAAATTTTTACATTTTACCTTATAACATGGTTTTAGTAATTTTAATAGTCATCTAATACATGGAACGACAGAAAAGTAGGGTGCCTATGAGAATTTTGAAATAGGAATGAAACAGAAATGTGATTGTATTGGATCTTTGCTTAGCTGCAAATAATGACCTATATTTCAAAATATCTGACTACCCTAGAAATGATATAGAAGAAAAACAATTATAGATTGAAATTAATTACCAGAAACATTTTTAGCAACTTTTTTTCACATAGCATAATTTCCTTCTTTATATATTCTGAGAAATAATTTAATTAAGGCAGGTAATACACTATGCTTTTGCTGTTATCTTTATATTTAATTAAATTTAATTTAAACTTAAAATCACCAACAGATTATATTAAGGCATATGAAAGTTGAAATTTTTATTTTGGCTGTCAAATTATTCCAATTCAATTAAAAGTAATCAACAGATTTGTTAAACAGGTTAACACATTATAGTTTATAAAATATAGGGAATATGAAAATATTTGGTTTACTCCAATTAACTAGAGAAGCTTAAAGATGAAATACCTGTATATTATGAAATTTTTGAAAGAAGTGAACAGTTTTCTTCATCTTGTATAGTACGTGGTGTATAATATGAAGCTTCATGTGTTGTAGAGCTGATTGATTTATCATTGGATATTATAAATACATATTCAAAATTAGAGCAATAGTGCATTCAATTTATAAATATATTCTATAAAATAAACTGAATTTAAGTGATTTTTTTGGCTGATGCAGTACCCCTGGGAAGCAATGTTCATTGTTTTTAAAAGACTATTAATATCCTGTTCAAAATATGTTTTTAATTTTTGTTGATTTATGGTCTTAGGACAAACATTTAGAACTTTTTGACATTACGATGATTTACTTAAAAATGCCTTATTGGTCTAGATAATATAATAATATGAACCTTTATAATCTGGATACAAAAAGGTATATTATGTCTAATAACAGTACATAGAGCCAAAATATGCTTTTTCTCCCCCTTGCCAGATGGCAATACAAAGGGATAGGATATGAATCAAGGTTAAGTCTGATTCCTCCTATAATTGTTCATTTCAGGTTTATTGTCAGTCATTGCCCACCTGCGGTTCTGAGAGTTGTTATAATCTATCATGAGCTAATTTTGTAATTAGCTAATGGAGTAAATTCGTATCAGTAAGTGAGAATCAGAAAACGAAGAGAAAGATAGGTTTTACGTGCTAATAAATGAGAATTTACTTATGGAATAAGCAGGATGATAATCATCCAATTAAACAATCAGGATAGTTTATCTTGCTCATTTCTAAGTGTTCTAGTACATGGGTCACTTTCTAAACATAAGGGAGTGACTATTTTAAGGTGATCCAGAGCAACAATTGGGAAGGCCCCCCCTTTAATCTGATTTGCTCCAAATAACTTTACTCAGTGGAGAAATTTGATTAGCCCTGGACATTCAAGGCCTTTATAAGTTTCATTTTTCACCTTTTGGAGATAAAAGTAATATCTTTCAATATATGCAAGATCCTAAATTTATGAACCTTCTCATTTTTTTAATTGAGATATAATTTACATATATTGGTTTCATGTGTACAACAAAATGATTCAGTATTTGTACATATTGGAAAATGATAACCACAATAAGTTCAGTTAACATCCATTGACATACATAGTTACATTTTTTCTTGTAATGAGAACTTTTAAGATCCATTCTCTTAGCAACTTTCAAATATGCAGTACAATATTACTAACTATAGTTACCATGCTGCACATTACATCATTGTGGTTTATTTTCTAACTGGATGTTTGCACTTTTTGATCCCCTTTCACCCATATTATAATATGAACCTTTTGTAATCTGAATCTGTAAGGATGTATCATGTCTTATAGTAGTATATAGTCAAAATATGCTTTCAAATATGAGTTTATATGAAAATTTTAGATGATGAATATAATCATACAGTTAATTAATGCACATTTTCCTATATGTCCAATCAAGCTGTGTGTTTTGTCTATTTAATCCTCAGTGCTATGGTCTGAATATTTGTATCTACCAAATGATATGTTGTAGTCTTAATTGCCAAGTGTCTCCCAAATTTCATTGTTGTAATCTTTACTCCCAAAGGGGATGGTATTAGTACTTGGAGGCTTTTGGGAGGTGCTTAAGCTATGAGTGTAAAATCTTGAATGGGTGGAATTGGTGCCTTATAAAAGAGACCCCATAGGACTTCCTAGTCCTTCAACCATGTACAATAAGTCTCTGACCCCAAAGCAGACACCTTGCTCTTGGACTTTCAGCCTCCAGGACTAGGAGCAATAAATTTCTGCTGTTCATAAGGTACCCAATTTGAGGTGTTTTGTTACAGCAGCCAGAACAGAATAAGAGGCTCAGAAGATCAATCAGAAGTGCCTTACTCAGTACTCTACTCATGAAATTTTCCATACCAAGAACTAGGTATTACATGTCTTGTAATGTAAGTGGTACTATTACTATGTTAAGAAAGAAAAATAAGGTGAACAGGAAGAGGTTATCATGAAGAATTAGTAACTAATGATGAGAGATCAGTGGGCTTGTCTGGTGACTCAGACAGTAAAGAATCTGCCTGCAACGCAGGAGACCCAGGTTTGACCACTGGGTCGGGAAGATACCCTGGAGAATAGAACGGTAACCCACTCCAGCATTATTGCCTGGGAAATCCCATGGACAGAGGAGCCTGGCAGGCTACAGTCCATGGGGTCAGAAATGAGAGGCTGAACTACTAAGGTCTAAAGATAATTCAAAAGGATATGGGGAGAGTAGATACAGAGACCAGCCACTCCCTGTAGGGCTGAAGCATAGTATGCAAAGCAGAAACAAATTTGGAAGGGCTTGCTTAGCTTCCACTAAGGCTGCGATTCCGACCTGAGTGAAGAGGGTGTTGGCATGGCCCAGTGGAGAGTGGAAAACTTCACTGAGGTGCTGTGGACAGGAGCTAGCTAGGGGGCCTAATAAACTCACTATTAACAAGCTACTTGCTGAGTTTCTGATAACATTCACAGGAAGTTGCCCACTCTGGCAAGCTGTTCTCTGGTTGCTGGTGGAATTTGCTAGGAAGCTGCCTGTGAGAATGTCCCTGAAAAGCTCTGCTTGCGTGCTAAGTCACTTGTTGTGTCCAACTATTTGCGACGCTATGGACTGTAGCCGGCCAGGCTCCTCTGTCCATGGGATTCTCCAGGCAAGAATACTGGAGTGGGTTTGCCATGCCCTCCTCCAGGGTCTCTTTCTGACCCAGAGATTGAACCTATGTATCTTACATCTCCTGTATTGGGAGGCGAGTTCTTTACCACTAGCGCCACCTTCAGTTCAGTTCAGCTCAATTGCTCAGTACTGTCCAACTCTTTGCGACCCCATGAACCACAACATGCCATGTCTCGCTGTCCATCACCAGCTCCCAAGTTGACCCAAACTTATGTCCAGTGAGTTGGAGATGCCATCCAACCATCTCATCCTCTGTCGTACCCTTCTCCTCCTGCTTTCAATCTTTACCAGAATCAGGGTCTTTTCAAATGAGTCAGCTCTTCACATCAGGAGGCCAAAGTATTAGAGTTTCAGCTTCAACATCAGTCCTTCCAATGAACACCCAGGACTGATCTCCTTTAGAATGGACTGATTGGATCTCCTTGCAGTCCAAGGGACTCTCAAGAGTCTTCTCCTACACCACAGTTCAAAAGCATCAATTCTTTGGCACTCAGCTTTCTTCACAGTCCAACTCTCACATCCATACATGACCACTGGAAAAACCATAGCCTTGACTAGACAGACCTTTGTTGACAAAGTAATGTCTCTGCTTTTTAATATGCTGTCTAGGTCAGTCATAACTTTCCTTCCAAGGAATAAGCGTCTTTTAACTTCATGGCTGCAATCACCATCTGCAGTGATTTTGGAGCCCCCAAAATAAAGTCAGCCACTATCTCCACTGTTTCCCCATCTATCTGCCATGAAGTGATGGGGCCAGATGCCATGATCTTCATTTTCTGAATGTTGAGCTTTAAGCCAACATTTTCACTCTCCTCTTTTACTTTCATCGAGGCTTTTTGTTCCTCTTCACTTTCTGCCATAAGGGTGGTGTCATCTGCATATCTGAGGTTATTGATATTTCTCCCAGCAATCTTGATTCCAGCTTGTGCTTCCTTCAACTCAGCGTTTCTCATGATGTACTCTGCATAGAAGTTAAATAAGCAGGGTGACAATATACAGCCTTGACGTACTCCTTTTCCTATTTGGAACAAGTCCATTGTTCCTTGTCCAGTTCTAACTGTCCAGGAGCGGCGGCTGCACAGTGCAGGAGCAGCCAAGAGGAGTTAGCCCACATCAGAGGTCAGGCAGAGAAGGCAATGGCAACCAACTCCAGTACTCTTGCCTGAGGACAGAGGAGTCTGGTGGGCTGCAGTCCATGGGGTCGCAGAGTCTGACACAACTGAGCGACTTCTGTTTCACTTTTCACTTTCATGCATTGGAGAAGGAAATGGCAACCCACTCCAGTGTTCTTGCCTGGAAAATCCCAGGGATGGTGGAGCCTGGTGGGCTGCCATCTGTGGGGTTGCACAGAGTCGGACACAACTGAAGCCACTCAGCAGCAGCAGCAGCAAGGGATAATGAATAAGAAAAATTAGGATAAATAGTTGGACTAATTTTACTGGCTTTTGGAAGCATATACATTGTATCATCTTATTTAATTATTGCCACCTCCACACCTTTTCAACTTAGTCCCACCCTTCCTCATTTCACCTGAGTCACCAGTTCCTTCAGTGATATCTCAGTAGAAATTTTTAAATTTTCAGTTGCTTTTAGTTGTTAAGTTCTCTTATTGTAGCTTTCAAAATTTAGGTAATTCAATATAAAGCATGCTTTATATTAGATTCAAAGCTGTAATCTCACTAATGTAGGATGTATGTGTGTCTCCAGTGGCCCAAGAAGAGGGAAGATTTGGGTCATGTAAAAGTTTATGTCACCTTTCTTGGCCACCAATTTATTTTCTTGGTGAAAAATACTAAAAATAAGGGGAAGATATTCAATAAAATATATTTCTTTGAATGAGTATTTGAGTGTGTCAGGTAGCCATATTTTTTGTCGTTAACAGAAATTATAGAGCGATAGAAGAGATTAAGTTGCTGCCCTTTCCACTCTTCTTTTTGGTCATCATAACTCATCTGAGTCAAGTCTTTAATCTTACTGCAGATAAATACAGTCCACAGCAGGCCTTGTCACCTCCAGCTCTAACACCTGCCTAAAACATTGGTTACCAGTGGACATTTAGTATTGTCAACTTAGTTTGACATCTAGGAAGAGGCCTAGTGACATGTGACTAATATCCCCGAAACTGAATCATACTCTGTCATTCCCAGCCACGTATTTCCAGGTAAACGTACAATCTGTCCTTCAGAGCTCTAACCCTAGGAGGTCATGAGCCTGTTTCTTGGGGGTTTTGTTTGTGTTTGCAACCACCATGTAGCATGTGGGATCTTAATTCCCTGACCAGGGGTCAAACCCATGCTCCCTGCAATTGAAGTGCAAAGTCTTATCCACTGGACTGCCAGCAAAGTTCCTGGGCCTGCTCTTACAGGCAAGACTAAAGTCCATTTTCTGTACCTTTTGGGAAATGTACACTTAAGGGTTTTCCTTACCTAATCTTGTCCTGGTCACAGCATTTCTCCTCAATCCTCCTGCTGCTTACTCTGATTCTGCATTAATTCTGTATCACAAGTACAAGTCATTAAGGCCAATGGCCAAGCGGATATCCTATTTGGGAGGTTAAGTAATTAGGCCTGCCTTACAAGCAGTTCTCCAATGACTAATGCATGCTAAGGTGGTAATGAAAGCCAGTCAATATCACTTTCTTGAGAATAACTTATTTTCGTGATCTGTCCTGCCTTTAAAGACCACCTTTGTTCCCATATCTCAACAGTTCTCCTAGGGAAAGACAAGTGCAAGAGGATCACAGTGACAGGTCTCCTGATATTATGCCTTTCCTTAGGCTCTAGTCTCACATCTCACTGTTCTCTGGACTCAGCGTGTAGGAGACTGATGGGTGGTTCTTCTCAGGTGTTGGCTATACCAGTCAATGCTGTGCCCAGTAGTCAGTTTCTCCAGAGTGCCCATTTAATTTCCTGTGTTACAAAAATGTAACGGATTCTGTCATTAGAATTCTAAGGACTTATAAAGAAAAACGTTTCATCGGCTTCATGAGTCAAAACTAGACTGGGCCTGAGAAAGAAATAAGAAACATCATACTTACCCTTTTTATTTTTGCACAATTTTTGTAGTTTGAAACGTTTTAAAATTAATTAAATTTTAATCTGTTTTTAAAAGTGTAGTTGTTCAGTATCATGTACAATACCATGATTCAAAATTTTTATAGATTATACCCCATTTAAAGTTTTTATAACACATTGCTTATATTCCATGTGCTGTACAGTATATCCTTATAGTTTATTTTATACATAGTCATTTGTACCTCTTAAACCCCTACTCCTATGTTGCCCCTCCCCCAATCTCTCTCCCCACTGGTAATCACTAGTTTGTTCTCTATATCTATGAGTCTGTTTTGTCATAGTCCTTCCTTTGTTTTATTTTTATATGTTATAAGTGATAACATAGAGCATTCATCTTTCTCTCTGACTTATTTCACTAAGCATCATGCCCTCTACTTCCATCCACCTTGTTACATATGGCAGAATTTCGTTCGTTTTCATGGCGGAGTTAAAATTCCACTGTACTGTATATACCACATCTTCTCTATCCCTTCATTGTTGATGGGAACTTATGTCACTTACATATCTTGGCTATTGTAAATACTATAGAGAACAGTATGGAGGTGCCTTGAAAAAGTTAAAAATAGAGAAACCATATGACCCTACAATCCCACTCCTGGGCATATATCCAGAGGAAAACATGATCCAAAAGGAACCATGCACCCCAGTGTTCATGGCAGCAGTGTTACAATAGCCAGGGCATGGAAGTAACCTAGACGTCCATTGACAGAGAGGATAAAGTAGATGTGATACATATATACCATGGAATATTACTCAGTCATAAAAAAAGAACAAAATAATGCCATTTGCAGTAACATAGATGGACACAGAGAGTGTCATACTGAGTGAAGTAAGTCAGACAGAGAAGGAGAAATATCATATGATATCCCTTATATATGGAATCTAAAAAGAAATGATATAAAGGAACTTGCTTACAAAATAGAAACAGACTCACAGACTTCAAGAACAAGTTTATGGTTGCAAGGGGGAAGGATGGAGGGAAAGGGTAGTTAGCGAGTTTAGGATGGACATGTACACACATTATATTTAGAATGGATAATCAACAAGGACCTACTGTACGGCACATGGAACTCTGTTCAGTGTTATGTGGCAGCCTGGATGGGAGCAGGTTTGCAGGAAAATGGATACATGTATTTGTATGCCTGAATCCCTTCACTGTTCAACTGAAACTATGACAACATTGTTAACTGGCTATGCATGCATGCTCAGTCTCTCAGTTGCGTCCAGCTCTGCAAACCCATGGACTATAGCCTGTTAGGCTCCTCTGTCCCTGGAATTTCCCAACCAAGAATACTGGAGTGTGTTGTTATTTCCTTCTCCATAATCAGCAATATCCCAATATAAAATTAAGTTTTTTTTAAAGTAATGCTGTTATAAATATGTTTAAATAATTTGAAACATTTTTCAACATATGATTAACAATTTTATATTTTAGTCTATCAGTTTATACTTCCATATTACTTGCTTGCTCTAAGTTTCTGTAGAACTAGCTTTAGGTTTATTTCTTTCTTGTTTTATTGTTTGTGATGTTTTTTATTTTTATCTGTGGAGTAGATTGAGATATCATTGTAGATTATAAAGAGAAAGTTAGGAAATGTAAGAACTATTTTCTGGACCTGTGTTTTCAACCTTATACTATATAATATTGTACAAAATGTTTTAAAAATACTTGTTTAATTTTTTGTTTATAATTCTACTTTATATATATTTTCTAATTTTATCCTCATAGGAGTGGAAAGAAGGTTAGTATAACTGATATTATTTTCTTGAAAGGAAAATGAAGCTGAAGAAAGAAGCGATAGGTTTTTGTTTCCTAGTTAAAAATATGAGAGCATTGTTTTATTAATACTAACTCTTATGCCTCTATCCTTGTGATTCTAGGTGTTTATAAATCAGAAATTTGTTTTTCTCCACTTTTTCCAATGTAGTACTCTACACCACAAAGTATTTAAATGTTTACCAGCATGTAATTAATATATTTATCATGATAATCCATAATGGACAATAAACTGGAGATCATCCACAAAGTGCAAATATCATAATAATTCTGACTAGAATTTCAAGAATGGATAAAAAGATGCAGACATCTAATTGAAATAAAATCACAGCTACTTTTCAGTGTTCAGTGAGTTTTAAATTGTGGAGCCAAGCTCCAACGATCTAGGAACCACAAATGCTTGGATAGCAATTTCAGTAATGTGTTTCTCTCCTTGAAGATTGATATTAATTTGATTATCTTCTCTGAGATAATTCACATGGAGATGAGGAACAGAAAATAAGCCTCATTTTGCTCTTTAGGTCACAGGAAATTTCACAAGTCAGAATAATCAAGCTAGAGGCAAGATATTAAATCAGGAAAATGGAATATTGTTAGGAAAATGGCATAATATTCCAACTACAGCATAATGGTGGTAACTGTATTTCTCAAAATCTTATCTTTATAGAGATTTTCTTAAACATGTGAATGGTTTTTAATAGCTCCTATCAGGACTTACTGAAAGAATGATTCTCTACCGTCTTTTCTTTCTGAACATATCAGCTATTCTACTCTAGTATACACAATGTGAATCCTCTGTTTTTGACCTTTTGACCCCCAAGTTCTGGAAGGATGGATGCTGTTATTTCTCCATCTGATGAGGTATTAAGTGTAAGGGAAAGATTTTGATTTTGCCTTGTTTCTCACCAAGGATTTACTGGGTTAAGTTGGTGATGGCTGTAAAGTTCACCCCTGCCCAGTGCAAGCTGAAGAGTCAAGTGATTCTTATCTGAGACCAATTAGTTTGCAAAAAATATAAATGGAAAGGGCATTCCTTGTACAAGTGAGTACAGAAAGAAAAATTACCTGAGACAGTGGAAAACATTTTATTTTTCACTTTTCAGAAATTGACAAAAGAAACTCCCAACATAGTATTATCAATGAATTCCATAGGTAGATGAGCAAAACACCAGTGAAACACTGTCAGAATAATAGGATAAAGAAATTCTCAATACAGAGTTATCACATCTGGGTGAAAGAAATATGTTCTAAATCACTGCTGCTCAAAATGTGATTCATTAATCAGCAGCATTGGTATCACTTAGGAGAATGGTATAAATGCAGATTATTATGCCCCACTCCAAACTTAGAATCAGTATCTTCATTTTATGAATGCAGATTCACAGGAGATTCCTGGGCTAAATCTCCTGTATCCTAGGATTCATAATCTGATATACAATTTAGTGGAAATTCTAACATAGCACAATTAATTAGCAAAAGATTTTTACAGTAATGGTGAAATGAATATGTTTTTGAGTTTCCTTTTGAAAGCCAAAGGTGTGTAACATCATTTTTTAACCCATGTCCCAATAATAAAATTTCTAACTTTTTTTGCAGTGACTTCATGTAATACACATGCATAGAAGAGTATATTCAGTTTATGATACATAATTCAAAAATAATAATAAATATGACCTTTTACAATATATATGATTTATATACTGATTCTACTAACAGGAAAAGAACTGAAAAAATAAGTGGTCTTTAATTCATTTTTAGGTTATTTTGTATATGGTGTGAGAACATGTTTTAAATTCTTTCTTTTACATGGAGCTGTCCAGTTTTCCAGTACTACTTATCAAACAGTGTCTTTTTCCCTCTGTTTATTCTTGGCATTTTTGCCATTGATCAGATTAAACCATTTGGCATGAAGCAGATCGGTTCATGGATGTTTTGGAAAAGGCCATATATCCTGCAAGGAAATTCATTTCAGTTGAGTCGCTTAGTCGTGCCCGACTCTTTGTGACCCCATGACTGCAGCATGCCAGTCCTCCCTGTCCACCACCAACTGCCAGAGTCTACCCAAACCCATGCCCATTGAGTTGGTGATGCCATCCAACCATCTCATCCTCTGTCGTCCCCTTCTCCTCCTGCCCTCAATCTTTCCCAGCATCAGGGACTTTTCAAATGAGTCAGCTCTTTGCATCAGGTGACCAAAGTATTGGAGTTTCAGCTTCAGCATCAATCCTTCCAGTGAACACCCAGGACTTATCTCCTTTAGGATGGACTGGTTGAATCTCTGCAGTCCAAGGGACTCTCAAGAGTCTTCTCCAACACCATAGTTCAAAAGCATCAATTCTCTGGGGCTCAGCTTTCTTTATAGTCCAACTCTCACATCCATACATGACCACTGGAAAAACCATAGCCTTGACTAGATGAACCTTTGTGACAAAGTAATGTCTCTGCTTTTTAATATGCTGTCTAGGTCGGTCATAACTTTCCTTCCAAGGAGTAACTGTCTTTTAATTTCATGGCTGCAGTCATTTTCTGCAATGATTTTGGAGCCCAGAAAAATAAAGTCTGCCACTGTTTCCACTGTTTCTCCATCAATTTCCCATGAAGTGATGAGACCAGATGCCATGATCTTCATTTTCTGAATGTTGAGCCTTAAGCCAACTTTTTCACTCTCCTCTTTCACTTTCATCAAGAGGCTCTTTAGTTCTTCTTTACTTTTTGCTGTAAGGGTGGTGTCATTTGCATATCTGAGGGGTATTGATATTTCTCCTGTCAATCTAGATTCCAGCTTGTGCTTCTTCCAGCCCAGCATTTCTCATGATGTACTCTGCATAAGTTACATAAGCAGGGTGACAATATACACACTTGACGTGCTCCTTTTACTATTTGGAACCACTCTGTTGTTCCATGTCCAGTTCCAACTGTTGCTTCCTGACCTGCATACAGGATTCTCACGAGGCAGGTCAGGTGGACTGGTATTCCCATCTCTTTCAGAATTTTCCACAGTTTATTGTGATCCACACAATCAAAAGCTTTGCATAGTCAATAAAGCAGAAATAGATGTTTTCTGGAACTCTCTCTTGCTTTTTCAAGAGATGATCCAGTGGATGTTGGCAATTTGATCTCTGGTTCCTCTGCCTTTTCTAAAACCAGCTTGAGCATTGGGAAATTCATGATTCACATATTGCTGGAGCCTGGCTTGGAGAATTTTCAGCATTACTTTAGTAATGTGTGAGAGGAGTTGAGTTGTGCAGTAGTTTGAGCATTCTTTGGCATTGCCTTTCTTTGGGATTGGAATAAAAACTGACTTTTTCTAGTCCTGTGGCCATTGTTGAGTTTTCCAAATTTGCTGACATATTGACTGCAGCATTTTCACAGCATCATCTTTCAGGATTGTGAAATAGCTCAACTGAAATTCCATCACCTCCACTAGCTTTGTAGTGATGCTTCCTAAGACCCACTTGACTTCACATTCCAGGATGTCTGGCTCTAGGTGAGTGTGAGTGATCACACCATCATGATTATCTGTGTCATGAAGATCTTTTTTGTACAGTTCTTTTGTGTATTCTTGCCACCTATTCTTAATATCTTCTGCTTCTGATAGGTCCATACAATTTCTATCCTTTATTGACCCCATCTTTGCATGAAATGTTCCCTTGTTATCTCTAATTTTCTTGAAGACATCTCTAGTCTTTCCCATTCTATTTTTTTCCTCTATTTCTTTGTATTGATCGCTGAGGAAGGCTTTCTTATGTCTCCTTGCTATTTGGAATTCTGCATTCAAATGAGTATATCTTTCTTTTTCTCCTTTGCTTTTCACTTCTCTTCTTTTCACAGCTATCTGTAAGGCCTCCTCAGACAGCCATTTTGCTTTTTTGCCTTTCTTTTTCTTGGGGATGGTCTTGATCCCTGTCTCCTGTACAATGTGATGAACCTCTATCCATAGTTCATCAGGCACTCTGTCTATCAGATCTAGTCCCTTAAATCTATTTCTCACTTCCACTGTATAGTCATAAGGGATTTGATTTAGGTCATAATTGAATTATCTCGGTCGTGAAGATCTTTTTTGTATAGATTGACTAGTTTCCTGTGATTATGGTTTCAGTGGGCTGGAAGAAGCACAAGCTGGAATCAAGATTGCTGGGAGAAATATCAAAAACCTCAGATATGCAGATGACACCACCCTTATGGCAGAAAGAGAAGAGGAACTAAAAAGCCTCTTGATGAAAGTGAAAGTGGAGAGTCAAACAGTTGGCTTAAAGCTCAACATTCAGAAAATTAAGATCATGGCATTTGGTCCCATCACTTCATGGGAAATAGATGAGGAAACACTGGAAACAGTGTCAGATTTTATTTTCTTGGGCTCCAAAATCACTGCAGATGGTGACTGCAGCCATGAAATTAAAAGACGTTTATTCCTTGGAAAAAAAGTTATGACCAACCTAGATAGCATATTCAAAAGCAGAGACATTACTTTGTCAACAAAGGTCCATCTAGTCAAGGCTATGGTTTTTCCAGTGGTCCTGTATAGATGTGACAGTTGGACAGTGAAGAAAGCTGAGTGCCGAAGAATTGATGCTTTTGAACAGTCGTGTTGGAGAAGACTCTTGAGAATCCCTTGGACTGCAAGGAGATCCAACCAGTCCATTCTGAAGGAGATCAGCCCTGGGATTTCTTTGGAGGGAATGATGCTGAAGCTGAAACTCCAGTACTTTGGCCACCTCATGTCAAGAGTTGACTCATTCAAAAGACTCTGATGCTGGGAGGGATTGGGGGCAGGAGCAGAAGGGGACGACCGAGGATGAGATGGCTGGATGGCATCACTGACTTGATGGATGCGAGTCTGAGTGAACTCAGGGAGTTGGTGATGGACAGGGAGGCCTGACGTACTGCTGTTCATGGGGTCGCAAAGAGTCAGACATGACTGAGTGACTGAAATGAACTGAACTGAACTGAGTGATCTACTGGTTTTCGTCACTTTCTTTAATTAAAGTCTGAATTTGGAAATAAGGAGTTCGTGTTCTGAGCCACAGTCAGCTTCTGGTCTTGGTTTTGCTGACTGTATAGAGCTTCTCCATCTTTGGAGGCAAAGAATTTAATCAATCTGATTTCAGTGTTGACCATCTGGTGATGTCCATGTGTAGAGTCTTCCCTTGTGTTATTGGAAGAGGGTGTTTGCTATGACAAGTGCATTTTCTTGGCAAAACTCTATTAGCCTTTGCCCTGCTTCATTCCATATTCCAAAGCCAAATTTGCCTGTTACTGCAGGTGTTTCTTGACTTTCTATTTTTGCATTCCAGTCCCCTATAATGAAAAGGACATCTTTTAAGGGTGTTAGTTCTTGAAAGTCTTGTAGGTCTTCATAGAACCATTCAACTTCAGCTTCTTCAGCATTGCTGGTCAGGGCATAGACTTAAATTACTGTGATATTGAATGGTTTGCCTTGGAAACGAACAGAGATCCTTCTGTCATTTTTGAGATTGCATCTAAGTAGTGCATTTCGGACTCTTTTGTTGACCATGCTGGCTACTCCATTTCTTCTAAGGGATTCCTGCCCATAGTAGTATATATAATGGTCATCTGAGTTAAATTCACACATTCCAGTCCATCTTAGTTCACTGATTCCTAGAATGTCGATGTTCACTCTTACTGTCTCCTGTTTGACTGCTTCCAATTTGTCTTGATTCATGGACCTAACATTTCAGGATCCTATGCAATATTGCTCTTTACAGCATCAGACCTTGCTTCCATCACCAGTCACATCCAAAACTGGGTATTGTTTTTGCTTGGGCTCTATCCCTTCATTCTTTCTGGAGTTATTTCTCCACTGATCTCCAGTAGTATATTGGGCATCTACTGACCTGGGGAGTTCCTCTTTCAGTGTCCTATCATTTTGCCTTTTCATACTGTTCATGGGGTTCTCAAAGCAAGAATGCTGAAATGGTTTGCCATTCCCTTCTCCAGTGGTGCTATTTATAATGCTAACTCTTTATAACATTTTTAATCTCAGAAACTACACCCTTGAAAGCCATGATTTATATAACTTACTTAGCAAACTGTTTAGGAAATATGTAGTACAAAGTGTACTATTGTATATAACAAGTATAATATATATATTAAGTATACTATTAAATATTATATAATATTATTAAACATATATAATATTATATACATTTAAGTATCTATTAAGTATAATATAACAAAGGTATGTATATATTGCAGTATATATTATATATAACAAAGTATGTATATAATAGTGTGAAGGTATCCGGTCCCATCACTTCATGGGAAATAGATGGGGAAACAGTGGAAACAGTGTCAGACTTTATTTTTTTGGGCTCCAAAATCACTGCAGATGGTGACTGCAGCCATGAAATTAAAAGATGCTTACTCCTTGGAAGAAAAGTTACAACCAACCTAGAGAGCATATTCAAAAGCAGAGACATTACTTTGCTGACTAAGGTCCGTCTAGTCAAGGCTATGGTTTTTCCTGTGGTCATGTATGGATGTGAGAGTTGGACTGTGAAGAAGGCTAAGCGCCGAAGAATTGATGCTTTTGAACTGTGGTGTTGGAGAAGACTCTTGAGAGTCCCTTGGACTGCAAGGAGATCCAACCAGTCCATTATGCTAAAGCTGAAGCTCCAGTACTTTGCCCACCTCATGCAAAGAGTTGACTCATTAGAAAAGATTCTGATGCTGGGAGGGATTGGGGGCAGGAGGAGAAGGGGACGACTGAGGATGAGATGGCTGGATGGCATCATGGACTCAATGGACGTGAGTCTGAATGAACTCCTGGAGATGGTGATGGACAGGTAGGTCTGGCATGCTGCGATTCATGGGGGTCACAAAGAGTCAGACAAGACTGAGTGACTTAACTGATCATACATTTTAAAAACCAGTCTCCTAAATTTGGACATCTATACATAGAACCCAATAGTTTGCATATTACAAAGAGTATTTCAGTGGAAAGTCTTGTGCACAACTATTTTCATCTTTTTAGAGGCATTGTTATTCAGCTGCTAAATTGTATCTGCCTCTTTGTGACCTCATGAACTGCAGCACACCAGGCTTCCCTGTCCTTCACTATCTCCCTGAGTTTGCTCAGACTCATGTCCATTGAGTCAGTGATGCCGTCTAACCATCTCACGCTCTGTTGCCCCCGTCTCATTTGCCGTCAATCTTTACCAGCATTCAGCGTCTTTTCCACTGAGTCAGCTCTTTGCATCAGGTGGCAGAGTATTGGAGCCTCAGCATCAGTCCTTCCAATGAATGTTCAGGATTGATTTTCTTTAGAATTGACTGGTTTGATCTCCTTGCTGTCAGAGGGATGCTCAAGATTCTTCTCCAAGACCACAGTTCAAAAGCATAAGTTCTTCAGTGCTCAACCTTCCTTATGGTCCTACTCTCATATCCATATATGACTACTGGGAAAAAAAATAGCATTGACTATATGGACCTTTGGTGGAAATGTGATGTCTCTGCTTTTTAATACAACTGTTTAGGTTGTCATAGCTTTGCTTCCAAGCAAGTGTCTTTTAATTTTGTGGCTGCAGTCACCTTCTGCAGTGATTTTGGAGCCTATGAAGACGAAATCTGTTAGTTTCTACTTTTTCGCCATCTACTTGCCATGATGTGAAGAGGCCAGATGCCATCTTAGTTTTTTGAATGTTGAGTATTAAGCCAGCTTTTCACTCTTCTCTTTCACCTTCATCAAGAGGCTTTTAGTTCCTCTTCACTTTCTACATTTAGTGTGACATCATCTGCATATCTGAGGTTGATATTTCTCCTGGGAATCTTAATTCCAGCTTGTACATCATCCAGCCACTCATTTAGCATGATGTACTCTGTATTGTTCCATGTCCAGTTCTAACTGTGCCTCTTGGTCTGCATACAGGTTTCCCAAGAGACAGTAAGGTGGTCTGGTATTCCTATCTTTTTAAGAATTTTCCACAGTTTGTTGTGATCCATGTAGTCAAAGGCTTTCACATAGTCAATGAAGCAGAAGTAGATGTTTTTTTTTTGTTGTTGTTGTTGTTGTTCTGAAATTCCCTTGCTTTTTGTATGATCCAATTAATGATGGCAATTTGATCTCTGGTTCTGCTTCCTTTTCTAAATCTAGCTTGTACATCTGAAAGTTCTCAGTTCACATATTGTTGAAGCTTGGCTTGAAGAATTTTGAGCATTACCTTCCTATGTGAAATGAATGCAATTGTGCTGTTGTTTGAACATTCTTTGGCATTGCCCTCCTTTGGGATTAGAATGAAAACTGACAGTTTCCTGTCCTGTGGCCACTGCTGAGTTTTCCAAATTTGCTGGCATATTGAGTGCAGCACTTTCACAGCATCATCTTTTAGGATTTGAAATAACTCAGCTGGAGTTCTATCACCTCCACTAGCTTTGTTCCTAGTAATTTTTCCTAAGGCCCATTTGAGTTCACATTCCAGGATGTCTGGCTCTAGGTGAGTGACCACGCCATTGTGATTACCCAGTTCATTAAGACCATTTTTATAAAGCATACCTTTAAAGTAATATCTTTTAAGATAAGTTGTTTAGTTGCCAAGTCATTTCTGACTCTTTTGTAACCCCATGGACTGTAGCCCACCAGGCTTCTCTGTCCATGGGGTTTTCCAGACAAGAATACTGGAGTGGGTTGCCATTTCTTTCTCCAAGGATTCTTCCCTACTCAGGGATTGAATCTGTGTCTCCTACAGTGGAGATAGATTCTTTAGATTCTTTACCACAAAGCCAATAAGGCTTTTAAGATAAATTGCTGAGTTCATGAGAAAATAGATATATAGTTTTGTTAGTTATTGACAAATCTTCTTCCATAGGGATTTACTACTTTATACTTCCCTGAAACAAAGTTTATAAGTGATCATTTTCTGGTAATCTAACAATCTACTTTGAACTTTGACAATTTAATATTTTAAAAATTGTATATAATTTTAATTTTAATGCATTAATCATATTCTGAGTGATACTGAATATTTTTTATATGTTCAATAGCTGTTTTTATATTTCTGAGTTATCTCCATATGAATTTTATTCATGTTTCTAAGAACTATTGCTTTCTA
The DNA here is from genome assembly GCF_014754425.2 of Oryx dammah. Lineage (NCBI taxonomy): Eukaryota > Metazoa > Chordata > Mammalia > Artiodactyla > Bovidae > Oryx > Oryx dammah. The sequence goes on from NW_024070200.1 coordinate 17,120,921, forward strand.
AACCTATAATTTTAAGTTTTTCATATATTAATGATATTACACTTTTCCTTGCTTATGCTTTTTCATTAAAATTTTTGTGTAGTCTGTTATGGCATTTTTTTTTCTTTTACTATAACTGAACTTTAAAAATAATAGAATACTTTCACTCTTCCACATATAGTTATGAAGTTGCCCATATTTTCCCCTAGTACTTCCTTTGTTTTATCTTTTGCATTTATGTGGACTGCTAAAACATTTTGTTAATATTTTATATAGAATGAGAAATAAATATAATGTATATTTTTTCAAAAGGGCCACCTAGTTGTCCCAACACAATTATTTAATCGTAGCATATTTTTTTCAGTGATTTGCAATTTCCGTATGCAGATAGAACTATTTCTGAACTTACTCCTTGGTATTTTTGTCTATTCATGTGCAAGCACATTATTGATTTCATCATAAAGCTTTATATATTTTAATATCTACTGTCTCATTCCCCCTCATTTTTTCAGAGTTTTCCTATACATTCTTACTTGTTAATAAGTTCTTCTGAATTGTATTACCAAATTATGTGACTGCTGCTGCTAAGTCGCTTCAGTCATGTCCAACTCTGTGCAACCCTATAGATGGCAGCCCACCAGGCTCTGCTGTCCCTGGGATTCTCCAGGCAAGAACACTGGAGTGGGTTGCCATTTCCTTCTCTAATGCATGAAAGTGAAAATAAAAGTGAAGTTGCTCAGTGGTGTCCCACTCTTTGCGACCCCATGGACTGCAGCCCACCAGGCTCCTCCGTCCATGGGATTTTCTAGGCAAGACTATTGGAGTGAGGTGCCATCACCTTCATGAAATTATGTGGCACCACCTAAAAAAGAATACTGATGTTTTGTGTGGGGATCAAATTAATTTTATAAATCACTCAGGAAGATACTTCATGTTGATGATATTGAGACCTCCTAGCCATGAATTTTTCAAGGGTTTTCTATAGTTTTCTTTAAACATATTTTGAATATTTCATAATTTCATAGTGTATTTTAGAAAATGAACTTTTTTATTTTGAATAGTTCAACATATATCTTTTGATGATGTGTCATTTTTATCCTGATTAAGAAGCTTTAGTTACTCCAACATCATAAAAATACACCTCTATTGGTTTTAAGTCTTTGTTGTTTTAATTTTACATTGATATCTGCAAACTATCTGAGGTTGATTTTTGTTCACAGGTAGGGTAAAATCCCAAATACATTTTTGCCCTATGGTAATAAGCTTGGTTGCATATAATTTATCAAAATAAATTTTTACCACTGTATTACAGTGCCATATTAGGTAGACATATATGTATTGATCCATTTTTGGATTCTATACATACATGTAATTTGCCAACTTCTTTTATTCTTGCATTAATACCATTCTATCTTGTCTATTATAGCATTGTAGTGATTTTTGATATCTAGTTGAATAGACTGTTCTGTTTTGTTTTGTTTTGAATTTGAGGTAAACCTAGGGATAGGTTTGGGAAGAAATAATATTTGAGAAATGTTGAACCTTTCAGTTAATAAACTGAATAAGACTCTCACCAACTTAATTCTTCAATTTCTCTCATAAATATTTATAGTTTTCAGTGGAACAGTCTAGCGCATATTTCATTAGAATTATTATAGATATTTAATTTTTTATTGAAATGCAGTTGATTTTCATATTATATTCATTTCAGGTGTACAGCATAGTGATTTAGTTTTTTGCTGATTGTATGTCATTATCCTGGAGGAGCAGTAAATCTTTGTTGCTTGTCTATTCTATGTATACTAATTTCAATCTGTTAATCCCATACTCCTATTTATCCCTTACCCTCCTCTCTCCCCTTTCAGTTCAGTACAGTTGCTCCGTCATGTCCGACTCTTTATGACCCCATGAATGGCAGCACTCCAGGCCTCCCTGTCCATCACCAACTCCTAAAGTTCACTCAGACTCACGTCCATTGAGTCAGTGATACCATCCAGCCATCTCATCCTCTGTCATCCCCATCTCCTCCTGCCCTCATTCCCTCACAGCATCAAAGTCTTTTCCAATGAGTCAACTCTTCACATGAGGTGGCCAAAGTACTGGAGTTTCAGCTTCAGCATCATTCCTTCCAAAGAAATCCCAGGGTTGATCTCCTTCAAAATGGACTGATTGGATCTCCTTACAGTCCAAGCGACTCTCAAGAGTCTTCTCCAACACCACAGTTCAAAAGCATCAATTCTTTGGCTCTCAGCTTTCTTTACAGTCCAACTGTCACACCCATACATGACCACAGGAAAAACCATAGCCTTGACTAGACGGACCTTAGTCAGCAAAGTAATGTCTCTGCTTTTGAATATGCTATCTAGGTTGGTCATAACTTTTCTTCCAAGGATTAAGTGTCTTTTAATTTCATGGCTGCAGTCACCATCTGCAGTGATTTTGGAGCCCCCCAAAATAAAGTCTGACACTGTTTCCACTGTTTCCCCATCTATTTCCCATGAAGTGATGGGACCGGATGCCATGATCTTCATTTTTTGAATGTTGAGCTTTAAACCAAATTTTGACTCTCCACTTTCACTTTCATCAAGAGGCTTTTTAGTTCCTCTTCACTTTCTGCCATAAGGGTGGTGTCATCTGCATATCTGAGGTTATTGATATTTCTCCTGGCAATCTTTTTTTTTTTTACATTTTTTTTTGTTTAATTTTATTTTTACTTTATTTTTCTTTACAATACTGTATTGGTTTTACCATACATTGACATGAATCAGCCACGGGTGTACATGAGTTCCCAATCCTGAACCCCCCCTCCCACCTCCCACCCCAGATCATCTCTCTGGATCATCCCCATGCACCAGCCCCAAGCATCCTGTATCCTGTATCGAACATAGACTGGCAATTCATTTCTTACCTGATAGTATACATGTTTCTCCCAAATCATCCCACCCTCTCCCTCTCCGACAGAGTCTAAAAGTCTGTTCTATACATCTGTGTCTTTTTTGCTGTCTTCCTTAGAGGGTTATCATTACCATCTTTCTAAATTCCATATATATGTGTTAGTATACTCTATTGGTGTTTTTCTTTCTGGCTTACTTCACTCTGTATAATAGGCTCCAGTTTCATCCACCTCATTGGAACTGATTCAAATGTATTATTTTTAATGGCTGAGTAATACTCCATTGTGTATATGTACCACAGCTTTCTTATCCATTCATCTGCTGATGGACATCTAGGTTGTTTCCATGTCCTGGCTATTATAAACAGTGCTGTGATGAACATTGGGGTACACGTGTCTCTTTCAATTCTGGTTTCCTTGGTGTGTATGCCCAGCAGTGGGATTGCTGGGTCATAAGGCAGTTCTATTTGCAATTTTTTAAGGAATCTCCACACTGTTCTCCATAGTGGCTATACTAGTTTGCATTCCCACCAACAGTGTAAGAGGGTTCCCTTTTCTCCACACCCTCTCCAGCATTTATTGCTTGTAGACTTTTGGATCGCTGCCATTCTGACTGGTGAGAAATGGTACCTCATTGTGGTTTTGATTTGCATTTCTCTGATAATGAGTGATGTTGAGCATCTTTTCATGTGTTTGTTAGCCATCTGTATGTCTTCTTTGGAGAAATGTCTATTTAGTTCTTTGGCCCATTTTTTGATTGGGTTGTTTATTTTTCTGGAATAGAGCTGCATAAGTTGCTTGTATATTTTTGAGATTAGTTGTTTGTCAGTTGCTTCATTTGCTATTATTTTCTCCCATTCAGAAGGCTGTCTTTTCACCTTGTTTATAGTTTCCTTTATTGTGCAGAAGCTTGTAATTTTAATTAGATCCCATTTGTTTATATTTGCTTTTATTTCCAGAATTCTGGGAGGTGGATCATAGAGGATCCTGCTTTGATTTGTCAGAGAGTGTTTTGCCTATGTTCTCCTCTAGGAGTTTTATAGTTTCTGGTCTTACATTTAGATCTTTAATCCATTTTGATTTTATTTTTGTGTATGGTGTTAGAAAGTGATCTAGTTTCATTCTTTTACAAGTGGTTGACCAGTTTTCCCAGCACCACTTGTTAAAGAGATTGTCTTTAATCTATTGTATATTCTTGCCTTCTTTGTCAAAGATAAGGTGTCCATAGGTGTGTGGATTTATCTCTGAGCTTTCTATTTAGTTCCATTGATCTATATTTCTGTCTTTGTGCCAGTACCATACTGTCTTGATGACTGTGGCTTTGTAGTAGAGCCTGAAGTCAGGCAGGTTGATTCCTCCAGTTCCATTCTTCTGTCTCAAGATTGCTTTGGCTATTCGAGGTTTTTTGTATTTCCATACAAATCTTGAAATTATTTGTTCTAGCTCTGTGAAAAATACCGCTGGTAGCTTGATAGGGATTGCATTGAATCTGTAGATTGCTTTGGGTAGTATACTCATTTTCCCTATATTGATTCTTCTGATCCATGAACATGGTATATTTCTCCATCTATTAGTGTCCTCTTTGATTTCTTTCATCAGTGTTTTATAATTTTCTATATATAGGTCTTTAGTTTCTTTAGGTAGGTATATTCCCAAGTATTTTATTCTTTTCGTTGCAATGGGAATGGAATTGTTTCCTTAATTTCTTTTTCTACTTTCTCATTATTAGTGTATACGAATGCAAGGGATTTCTGTGTGTTGATTTATATCCTGCAACTTTACTATATTCATTATTAGCTCTAGTAATTTTCTGGTGGAGTCTTTAGGGTTTTCTAAGTAGAGGATCATGTCATCTGCAAACAGTGAGTTTTACTTCTTCTTTTCCAATTTGGATTCCTTTTATTTGTTTATCTGCTCTGATTGCTGTGGCCAAAACTTCCAGACCTATGTTGAATAGTAGCAGTGAAAGTGGGCACCCTTGTCTTGTTCCTGACTTTAGGGGAAATGCTTTCAATTTTTCACCGTTGAGGATAATGTTTGCCGTGGTTTTGTCATATATAGCTTTTATTATGTTGAGGTATGTTCCTTCTATTCCTGCTTTCTGGAGAGTTTTTATCATAAATGGATGTTGAATTTTGTCTAAGGCCTTCTCTGCATCTATTGAGATAATCATATGACTTTTATTTTTCAATTTGTTAATGTGGTGAATTACATTGATTGATTTGCAGATATTGAAGAATCGTTGCATCCCTGGAATAAAGCCCACTTGATGATGGTGTATGATCTTTTTAATGTGTTGATGGATTCTGATTGCTAGAATTTTGTTAAGGAGTTTTGCATCTATGTTCATCAGTGGCCTGTAGTTTTCCTTTTTTGTGGCATCTTTGTCAGGTTTTGGTATTAGGGTGATGGTGGCCCCATAGAATGAGTTTGGAAGTTTACCTTCCTCTGCAATTTTCTGGAAGAGTTTGAGTAGGATAGGTGTTAGCTCTTCTCTAAGTTTTTGGTAGAATTCAGAGTGAAGCCATCTGGACCTGGGCTTTTGTTTGCTGGAAGATTTCTGATTACAGTTTCAATTTCCATGCTTGTGATGAGTCTGTTAAGATTTTCTATTTCTTCCTGGTTCAGTTTTGGAAAGTTGTACTTTTCTAAGAATTTGTCCATTTCTTCCACGTTGTCCATTTTATTGGCATATAATTGCTGATAGTAGTCTCTTATGATCCTTTGTTTTTCTGTGTTGTCTGTTGTGATCTCTCCGTTTTCATTTCTAATTTTATTGATTTGATTTTTCTCCCTTTGTTTCTTGATGAGTCTGGCTAATGGTTTGTCAATTTTATTTATCCTTTCAAAGAACCAGCTTTTGGCTTTGTTGATTTTTGCTATGGTCTCTTTTGTTTCTTTTGCATTTATTTCTGCCCTAATTTTTAAGATTTCTTTCCTTCTACTAACTCTGGGGTTCTCCATTTCTTCCTTTTCTAGTTGCTTTAGGTGTAGAGTTAGGTTATTTATTTGACTTTTTTCTTATTTCTTGAGGTATGCCTGTATTGCTATGAACTTTCTTGTTAGCACTGCTTTTATAGTGTCCCACAGGTTTTGGGTTCTTGTGTTTTCATTTTCATTCATTTCTATGCATATTTTGATTTCTTTTTTAATTTCTTCTGTGATTTGTTGGTTATTCAGCCTCCATATGTTGGAATTTTTAATAGTTTTTCTCCTGTAATTGAGATCTAATCAATGCATTATGGTCAGAAAAGATGCTTGGAATGATTTCAATTTTTTTGAATTTATCAAGGTTATATTTATGGCCCAGGATGTGATCTATCCTGGAGAAGGTTCCATGAGCACTTGAGAAAAAGGTGAAATTCATTGTTTGGGGGTGAAATGTCCTATAGATATCAATTAGGTCTAATTGGTCTATTGTATCCTTTAAAGTTTGTGTTTCTTTGTTAATTTTCTGTTTAGTTGATCTGTCCATAGATGTGAGTGGGGTATTAAAGTCTCCCACTATTATTGTGTTATTGTTAATTTCCCCTTTCATACTTGTTAGCATTTGTCTTACATATTGCAGTGCTCCTATGTTGGGTGCATATATATTTATAATTGTTATATCTTCTTCTTGGATTGATCCTTTGATCATTATGTACTGGCCTTCTTTGTCTCTTTCCACAGCCTTTGTTTTAAAGTCTATTTTGTCGGATATGAGTGTTGCTACTCCATTTGCGTGGAATATCTTTATCCAGCCCTTCACTTTCAGTCTGTATGTGTCCCTTGTTTTGATGTGGATCTCTTGTAGGCAGCATATATAGGGGTCTTGTTTTTGTATCCATTCAGCCAGTCTGTGCCTTTTGGTTGGGGCATTCGACCTATTTACATTTAAGGTAATTATTGATAATTATTATCACTTTGCCATTTACTTTATTGTTTTGGGTTTATATGCCTTTTCTTGTGTTTCCTGTCTAGAGAATATCCTTTAGCATTTGCTGGAGAGCTGGTTTGGTGGTGCTGAATTCTCTCAGCTTTTGCTTGTCTGGAAAGCTTTTGATTTCTCCTTCATATTTGAATGAGATCCTTGCTGGGTACAGTAATCTGGGCTGTAGGTTATTTTCTTTCATCACTTTAAGTATGTCTTGTCATTCACTCCTGGCCTGAAGCATTTCTATTGAAAGATCTGCAGTTATCCTTATGGGAATCCTCTTGTGTGTTATTTGTTGTTTTTCCCTTGCTGCTTTTAATATTTGTTCTTTGTGTTTGATCTTTGTTAATTTTATTAATATGTGTCTTGGGGTATTTTGCCTTGGGTTTATCCTGTTTGGAACTCTCTGGGTTTGTTGAACTTGGGTGATTATTTCCTTCTCCATTTTAGGGAAGTTTTCAACTATTATCTCCTCAAGGATTTTCTCATGGTCTTTCTTTTTGTCTTCTTCTTCTGGGACTCCTATAATTTGAATGTTGAAGCATTTCATATTGTCCTGGAGATGTCTGAGATTGTCCTCATTTCTTTTAATTCGTTTTTCTTTTTTCCTCTCTGATTCATTTATGTCTACCATTCTATCTTCTATTTCACTAATCCTATCTTCTGCCTCCGATATTCTACTATTTGTTGCCTCCAGAGTGTTTCTGATCTCATTTATTGCATTATTCATTATATATTGACTCTTTTTTATTTCTTCTAGGTCTTTGTTAAACCTTTCTTGCATCTTCTCAATCCTTGTCTCTAGGCTATTTATCTGTGATTCCATTTTGATTTCAAGATTTTGGATCATTTTCACTATCATTATTTGAAATTCTTTCTCAGGTAGATTCCCTATCTCTTCCTCTTTTGTTTGGTTTGGTGGGCATTTCTCCTGTTCTTTTACCTGCTTGGTATTCCTCTGTCTCTTCATCTTGGTTATATTGCTGCGTTTGGGGTGGCCTTTCTGTATTCTGGGAATTTGTGGAGTTCTCTTTATTATGGAGTTTCCTCGCTGTGGGTGGTGTTGTATCAGTGGCTTGTCAAGGTTTCTTGGTTAGGGAAGCTTGTGTCAGAGTTCTGGTGGGTAGAGCTGGATTTCTTCTCTCTGGAATGCAATGATGTGTCCAGTAATAAGTTATGAGACGTCTATGGTTTTGGAGTAACTTGAGCTGCCTGTATATTGAAGCTCAGGGGTGTGTTCCTGTGTTGCTGGAGAATTTGTGTGGTATGTCTTGCTCTGGAACTTGTTAGCCCTTGGGTGGTGCTTGGTTTCAGTGTCAGCATGGAGGTGTTTGATGAGCCCCTATTGATTAATGTTCCCTGGATTCAGGAGTTCTCTGATGTTCTCAGGATTTGGACTTAAGCCTCCTGCTTCTGGTTTTCAGTTTTATTTTTACAGTAGCCTCAAGACTTCTCCATCTATACAGCACCAATGATAAAATATCTAGGTTAAAGGTGAAAAGTTTCTCCACATTGAGGGACACCCAGAGAGGTTCACTGAGTTACATGGAGAAGAAAAGAGAAGAGGGAGGGGGTAGTTAGAGGTGACTGGAATGAGATGAGTTAGGATCAAAAGAGGAGAGAGCAAGCTAGCCAGTAATCACTTCCTTAGGTGTGCTCCTCAGTCTGGACCGCTCAGAGATGTTCATGGAGTTATACAGGGAAGAGGAGAGGGAGGAAGTAGACAGAGGTGGCCAGGAGGATAAAAGAGGGAACTGAAAAGGAGAGAGACAGATCTAGCCAGTAACCGGTTCCTAAGTGTTCTCCATCGTCTGGAATACACAGAGATTCACAGAGTTGGGTAGAGAAGAGAAGGGGGAGGGAGGAGACACAGACAACCTGGTGGAGAAAAAGGAGAGTCCAAAGGAGGAGAGAGTGGTCAAGCTAGTAATCTTGCTCTCGGGTTAACTTGGGTACTGAAGATTGGGTTTTTAAATGTACAAAATTGACAACAAATACCAAAAAGCAAAGATTAAAAATCTAGAGTAGAGGTTGGATTTTCAAAAATACAATATTAAAGAAAAGAAGAACAAGAATAAAGAAGAAAAAAAGTCATGAGAATTATTAAAAAACAACAACAACCACACACAAAAAAATATATGACGTTTGCTTTAAAAATAGGGTCTTTTTTTTTTTTTGAACAGTGATAGTAGGTTATAAAAATTAAAGAAGAAATAGAAGATGTAAAAATTTTTTTAAGTTAAAAAAAAGGAGAAGAAAAAGAAAAGAAGAAAAAACAACATCAACAACAACAAAAAAGAGAGAATGGTCATAAAAATAGTAAAGATATTTCTGGGACTTTCTCTGGTGTTGTGGGCAGTGTGGGGTCACTTCCAAGGCAGTTCCCTCTGTTTAGCTTATTCTGTTTGCTGGTCTCTTCAGTGTCTGATTTCCACCCTGACACAAGGGGGGCGGTGGTGGACACTTTTTTTTTTTTTTAGGCTCACTTGTTCAGTTGCACTGTGGGGAGGGAGGGATGCTGCAAACAAATAACACTGGCGTGTGCTCACAGTGTCTCAGTCACGCTGGGCATGCCCCTGCACACAGCGCACACTGCTCAGGCTCTACGTTGCTCTGCCAGGAACCATCTGAGCCCGGCCCTAGGCTGCATGCACCTCCCCGGTCTAAACCACTCAGGTTCAGCTCTCAGGTCACCCTCAGAGATTCAGATTCAGTTGGGCCTGCGTTTTGTGCCCTTCCCAGGACTGAGTAGCTGAGGTGATTGGCGAGTGTGGTCGCTGCGACTTATCGCCTTTCCCTGCTGCTCAGTTTTCTGGGTGTATTGCTGGCGCCCCTTGTCAGGCAGATGGTGACTGTCCAGAGCCCCAAGAAGTCTTAGTTAGCAAAGAAGCCTGCTTGCAGTTTGGTAGGTAAAGTCTCTCCGGGGCTGCTATTGCCCCCTTCCAGCCCTTACAGCTCTGGCTGCCTGTCACTGGCGGAGGATGGTCTGCAGCTAGCTATTTCTGTTCCATCCTTTGTTCTGTGTGCGGTTCTGGCGGTGTCTCATGTTAAAGCTTTTCACATGGTAGCTATCCCACAGTCTGGTTTGCTAGCCCAAGTTAGTTCGCTCTGGTTACATTCGGGGTATTCCGGCCGGATTCTTAAAAAGCACTGCAGCCCGCGCCTCCTTGCCCAGCCCCCACTTGCTAGTGGTGGATGCAGGTGTCTGTGCTGCTTCTCCACTGGGGAGTTACCTTGGGCTCATAATCTGTTGGTTTTAATTATTTATTTATATTTCTTCCTTGTTATGTTGCCCTCTGTGCTTCCAAGGCTTGCCACAGACTCGGCAGTGAGAGTGTTTCCTGGTGTTTGGAAACTTCTCTCTTTTTAAGACTCCCTTCCCAGGATGGGACTCCCTTCCTGGGACAGAGTTCCCTCCCTACCTCCTTTGTCTCTTTTTTCTTTTATATTTTTCCTACCTATTTTTGAAGACAATGATCTGTTTTTCTGGGTGCTTGATGTCCTCTGCCAGCATTCAGAAGTTATTTTGAAGAATTTACTCAACATTTAAATGTTGTTTTGATGAATTTGTGGGGGAGAAAGTGGTCTCCCCATCCTATTCCTCCACCATCTTTACACATCCCCTCTCCCAGCAATCTTGATTCCAGCTTGTGTTTCTTCCAGTCCAGCTTATCTCATGATATACTCTGCAAATAAGTTAAATAAGCAGGGTGACAATATACAGCCTTCAGTTCAGTTCAGTTCAGTTCAGTCACTCAGTTGTGTCCGACTCTTTGCGACCCTATGAATCGCAGCACGCCAGGCCTCCCTGTCCATCACCAACTCCCGGAGTTCACTCAAACTCACATCCATCCAGTCGGTGATGCCATCCAGCCATCTCATCCTCTGTCGTCCCCTTCTTCTCCTGCCCCCGATCCCTCCCAGCATCAAAGTCTTTTCCAATGAGTCAACTCTTCACATGAGGTGGCCAAAGTACTGGAGTTACAGCCTTGACGTACTCCTTTTCGATTCTCTTTTGCGTATGCATTTATATTATTTTTATATCCTATATATAAGTAATGCTGCTGCTGTTGCTGAGTCACTTCAGGCGTGTCTGTGCGACCCCACAGATGGCAGCCCACCAGGCCCCCCCGTCCCTAGGATTCTCCAGGTAAGAACACTGGAGTGGGTTGCCATTTCCTTCTCCAAAGCATGAAAGTGAAAAGGGAAAGTGAAGTCACTCAGTCGTGCCTGACTTAGCAACCCCATGGACTGCAGCCTACCAGGCTCCTCCGTCCATGGGATTTTCCAGGAAAGAGAACTGGAGTGGGGTGCCATTGCCTTCTCCAATATATAAGTAATATCATACATTATCTCTTTTTCCACTGATTTATTTCACTAAGTATACTATTTTATACATCCATCCATGTTGCTGCAAATAGCAATTTCATTCTTTTACATGGCTGAGTAATATTATATTGTGTGTGTGTGTGTGTGTGTGTGTGTGTCTCACCATTTCTTGAGCCAATCATCTGTTGATGGGCCCTTGAGTTGTTTCCATATGTTGACTGCTGAAAATAGTGTTTCTATGAACTTGGTGTACATGTATCTTCTTGAATTAGAGTTTTGTTTTTTGTTTTTTCTGGATACATCCCCAGTAGTGGAATAGATAGATTATTGGTGGAATTGATAGTTATATTTAGCTTTTTAAAGTAATCTTTACGCTGTCTATAGTGTTCATTATAGCGACCACACCAAGTTAGTTACATTACCATCAAGAATGTATTAGGGTTTTCTTTTTGTCACATCCTCTCTAGCATTTGTTATTTGTAGACATTATGATGGTACCTATTCTAACTGGTGTAAGGTGATACCTAATTGTGGTGTTAATTTCAATTTCTCTAATAGTAAGTGATGTTGATTTTCTTTTCATGTTTCTGTTGGCGATCTATATGTCTTTGAAAAAATCTTCAAGTCTTCTGCTCATATTTTGATTGGATTGTTTGGGTTATTTTGGTATTGGTTGGTTGGAGCTGTTAGTATCTTTTAGATACTAATCTCTTGTTGATCACATTATTTGCAGGTATTTTTTCACATTCTACAGGCTATCTTTTAATTTTGTTGATGGTTTCCTTTGTTGTGTAAAAGCCTTTAAGTTGGATTAGGTCATATATGTTAACTTTTGCTTGTATTTATTTTGCACTGGAGATTAATCTAAGAAAATATTCTTAGGATTTATATCAAAGAATGTTTCGCCCATGTTCTCTCCTCAAAGTTTTATAGTGCCATACCTTATATTTGGGTCTTCGAATAATTTTGAATTTATTTTTCTATATGGTGGAATTTTAGGTCAGTTTATATCAGCCACTCAGTCATGTCCAACTCTTTGTGACCACATGGGCTGCAGCACATAAGGCTCCCCCGTCCATCACCAACTCCTGGAGCTTACTCAAACTCATGTCCATGTCAGTGTATTTATATGCCATCAAACCATCTCATCCTCTGTCATCCGTTCTCCTCCTGCTTTCAATCATTCCCAGCATCAGAGTCTTTTCCAGTGAATCAGTTCTTCACATCAGGTGGCCAAAGAATTTGAGCTTCAGCTTCAGCATCAGTCCTTCCAATAAATATTCAGGACTGATTTCCTTTAGAATGGACTGGTTGGATCTCCTTGCAGTCCAAGGGACTCTCGAGAATCTTCTCCAACACTAAAGTTCAAAAGCATCAATTCTTTGGTGCTCAGCTTTCTTTACTGTCCAACTCTTACACCTACATGACTACTGTATGGTGGAAGGGGATATTCTAATTCCATTTTTTTTACAAGTAACTGTCCATCTTTTCTATATTACTTGTTGAAGAGACCATATTTCCTCCATTGTATATTCTCACTCACTTTGTCATAGATTACTTGACTGTAGGTGTATGGGTTTATTTCTGGGCACACTGTTCCATGGATCTATCTGTCTGTTTTTGTGTCAAATCATACTGCTTTGATTACTACAGCTATGTGTACTGAGTCACTTAGTTGTGTCCAGCTCTTTGCGAGCCCATGGACTGTAGCTTGCTAGGCTCCTCTGTCCGTGGGGATTCTCCAGGCAAGAATACTAGAGTGGGTTGCCATGCCCTCCTTCAGGGGATCTTCCCAACCCAGGGATCGCACCCAGGTCTCCCACATTGCAGGTGGATTGTTTACCATCTGATTCACCAGGGAAGTCATTTTTTGGGGGGAGGTGTTTGTTTTGTTCTCAAAGACAAGTAAACGAAGTCAGATCCAAGATATTTGCACACTCTCACATTCAGACAGAGGAAGTTGTAACCAGATAATGTGTGAATTTTATAGACTTACCTTCCACAGAGAGTCAGAGATAGATACCCTTGGTCTTCTGTCTGTCTCCCAGAATCCTGAATTTCTATCTCCTTGTGATAAAAAGAATTAGTGTGTGACCTGGCTCAGACATGGATGACATCCCTAATTTTGACAAGCCCTAAAATAAACATGAGGAGTTTATGTGCCTTAATGAGGGTCATGCAATACTGAGGTCAACTCCTGACTCTAAATCCAAAGTTCTTTCCATGTAGTCTCAAGGGCCAGGTCTCCTTCAAGTGAAGAGTGGACAAAAGGCACCCAGGTCAGGGTTTCGAGGAAGGGCTTCCATTGACCTCAGGTTTCCTCTCTAGCCTGGGCACCCAGCCTCAATGTCTCTGGGGAAGGAAGTGAATGTGAAAGATACTTCTGCCAAACATGCCAGCTTTGAGTTCAGTGTAAGCAATACCGATTTTCCTTTTGGAGCAAGCATAATAAAGGGCCTGAGGTTCATTTTGGGCAGCCTGTCTCTCTTTATGTCTGTCACCAGCCATAGCTTTGTCTGAAGTCTGGAATGGTTATACCTTGAGCTGTGTTCTTTTTTCTCAGGATTGGTTTTGGAATTCTGGGACTTATGTAATTTTATATAAATTTTAGGATGACTTGTTCTAGTTCCATGAAAAATATCACAGTTATTTTAATAGATAGTGCATTAATCTGTAGATTGCTTTCCAAACTATGTCCATTTTAACAATATTAATTCTTTCAGTCAAGAACACAAGTATCTTTCCATTTCTTTCAATAATCTTTAGTTTTTTTAACTTTTTTTTTTTAGTTTTTAGTATATTGGTCTTTTATCTCCATTGCTAAGTTTACTCTTAAGTATTTCCTTTCATTTTTGATGCAGTTTTAAATGGGATTGTTTACTTTCTATTTCTGATATTTCATTATTAGTGTATAGAAATGAAACTGATTTCTGTATATTGATCTCATATCCTGCAGCCTTGCTGAAGAGGTTGATTAGTTCTAATATTTTTATGCAATGAACTTAGGGTTCTCTATATGGAGTATTCTGTCATCTGTAAATAGTGACAGTTTTACCTTTTCTGTTCTGATATGAATCTTTTTTATTTTCTTTTTCTTGTCTGATTGCCATGGCTAGAAATTCCATTATTGTTTTAAATAGAAGTAGGGTGTGATCACTCACACTCACCTAGAGCCAGACATCCTGGAATGTGAAGTCAGGTGGGCCTTAGGAAGCATCACTATGAAAAAAGTTAGTGGAGGTGATGGGATTCCAGTTGAGCTATTTCAAATTCTAAAAGATGATGCTGTGAAAGTGCTGCACTCAATATGCCAGCAAATTTGGAAAACTCAGCAGTGGCCACAGGACTGGAAAAGGTCAGTTTTCATTCCAATCCCAAAGAAAGATAATGCCAAAGAATGCTCAAACTACCACACAATTACGCTCATCTCACATGCTAGTAAAGAAATGCTAAAAATTCTCCAAGCCAGGATTAAGCAATATGTGAACAGTGAATTTCTAAATGTTCAAGCTGGTTTTAGAAAAGGCAGAGGAACCAGAGATCAAATTGCCAACATCCGCTGGATCATCGAAAAAGCAAGAGAGTCCCGGAAAACCATCTATTTCTGCTTTATTGACTATGCCAAAGCCTTTGACTGTGTGGATCACAATAAACTGGAAAATTCTGAAAGAGATGAGAATACCAGACCACCTGACCTGCCTCTTGAGAAACCTGTATGCAGGTCAGGAAGCAACAGTTAGAACTGGACATGGAACAGACTGGTTTCAAATAGGAAAAGGCATACGTCAAGGCTGTATATTGTCACCCTGCTTATTTAACTTACATGCAGAGTACATCATGAGAAATGCTGGGCTGGAAGAAGCACAAGCTGGGATCAAGATTGCCAGGAGAAATACCAATAACCTCAGATATGCAGATGACACCTCCCTCATGGCAGAAAGTGAAGAAGAACTAAAGAGCCTCCTAATGAAAGTGAAAGAGGAGAGTGAAAAAGTTGGCTTAAAGCTCAACATTCAGAGAACTAAGATCATGGCATCCAGTCCCATTACTTCATGGGAAATAGATGGGGAAACAGTGGAAACAGTGGCTGACTTTATTTTCCTGGGCTCCAAAATCACTGTGGATGGTGATTGCAGCCATGAAATTAAAAGACGCTTGCTCCTTGGAAGGAAAGTTATGACCAACCTAGACAGCATATTAAAAAGCAGAGACATTACTTTATCAACAGAGGTCCGTCTAGTCAAGGCTATGGTTTTTCCAGTGGTCATGTATGGATATCAGTGTTGGACTGTGAAGAAAGCTGAGCGCCGAAGAATTGATGCTTTTGAACGGTGGTGTTGGAGAAGACTCTTGAGAGTCCCTTGCACTGCAAGGAGATCCAACTAGTCCATCCTAATGGAGATCAGTCCTGGGTGTTCATTGGCGGGACTGATGTTAAAGCTGAAACTCCAATACTTTAGCCACCTGATGTGAAGAGCTGATTCATTTGAAAAGGCCCTGATTCTGGGAAAGATTGAGGGCAGGAGGAGAAGGGTACGACAGAGGATGAGATGGTTGGATGGCATCACTGACACAATGGACATGGGTTTGGGTGGACTTCGGGAGTTGGTGATGGACAGGGAGGCCTGGGCTGCTGTGGTTCATGGGGTTGCGAAGAGTCAGACACGACTGAGCAACTGAACTGAACTGAACTAAACTGTGGGAAAGTGGGCATCCTTGTCTTGTCTTGTTCCTAAATTGAGCAGAAAGGCTTTCAGTTTTTCCCAGTGTTGCCTACGGATGTTGAGAAAATTATCTCTGTCTCATGTTCTGAGAGATCATGAATAAATGTTGAAAGTTGTCAAATGATTTTTCTGCAACTTTTGAGATTCTCATTTGGTTTTTGTATTTTCCTTGATTGATATGTTGTATCACATTGATTGATTTGTGTATGTTGAACCATCCTTGTGTTAGAGAAATAAATCCCTCATGTTTGTGGTATGCAATACTTTCTATGTATTATTGAATTTTTTTGATAATGATTTGAGGATTTTTGCACCCAGACTCATTAGAGATATTGGCCTGTAATTTCTTTCTTTCTTTTTTTCCCCTGTGTCTTTGTCAAGTTTTGGTATCAGAATAATGGTGGCCTCGTACAGTAAATTTGGGAGCATTGTTTCTTCTTAAATTTTTTGGAATAGTTTGAGAAGCATAGGGGTAGTTTCTTCTATATATGTTTGGTAGAATTCTCCTGTGAAGGCATCAAGTTCTAGACTTTGCAGAGTGTTTCATTTTTATTACAAATCTGTGTCACATCTAGTGATGGCCTATTCAAATTGTCAGTTTCTTCTTGACTCAGTCTTGGCAGGTGGTATGTTTCTAGAAATTTGTCCATTTCTTCTAAATAGTCCAATTTGTTGGCATATAACTTCACAGTATTGTCTTGTATTTTTTTTGTATCTCTGTGATATCATTTGTAATTTCTCCTCTTTTATTTGTTTATTTAGATTCCTCTCCTTTCTTGTGGGTGAACTTAGTTAAGGCCTTCTTGATTTTGCTTATTTTTTCAAAAAGAATCAGCTCTTGGTCTTACTTAAAATGATTTTGATCTCTTTTGTTTCCTCTCTGATCTTTCTTAGTTCCTACCATCTGATTTTGGGCTTTAGTTGTTCCTTTTTTCCAGTATTTCTTTTAGGTGGTAGGTTAGGTTAGGTTGTTTATTTGAGATTTTTATTGTAAGTTGTTTTTTCATTTTTATTTGTCTAGAAGTATTTTCTCATTTTTTTCTTTGATTTCATTGACCCATTGGGTTTTTTAGTTGCATATTATTTAGTCTCTGTGTGTTTGTTCTTTCCCCACTTTTCTTTCCTGTAAAGTTTCAGAATGTCCAGTTTCATAACATTGTGGTTGTGAAGATGCTTAATATAATTTCTATTCTCTTAAATTTGCTGATGTTTGTACTGTGACTTAGTATATGGTCTACCCTAGAGCACATCCCATGTGTACTTGAAAATAATAAGTATCCTGCTTTTTTGTATATAGTATCCTATAGATGTGGATTAATCCCAACTGCTTTATTGTGTCATTTAAGACTTTAGTTGCCTTATTGATTTCTTGCTGGATGATGTATCCATTGATGACAGTGAGGTGTTCTCCTACTATTGTATTATTGTCAATTTCTCCCTTCATGTCTGTTAGTATTGTTTGTATTTAACTTATATATTTAGATGCTCCTGTATTGATTGTGAGTATGTTAACATGTATAATATCCTCTTCTTGTAAATATCCCTTTATCGTTATATCATGTTCTTCTTTGTCTTCCTTATAGACTTTGTTTTAAATCTGTTTTTTTCAATAGGAGTATTGATACCCTCACTTTCTTGTTTCAGTTTACATAAAATGTATGTTTTCATCTTCTTTCTTCCCGTCTGTGTCTCTTTCTCCCAGAAGTGAGTCTCTTGTATGCTATATATTGCAATCCATTGACATTTAATATAATTATTGATAATTAAGTACTTGTTGCCATTTTATTCCTTGTTTCCTAGACTGTACAAAAAATTCTGTTCTCAGAGTTTTCTGGCTCCTATCACTTTGATAGGAGGTTTGGTTAGTGTTGGAGGAGCTAAATCCTGTGCAGGGTGTGAGGCAGGACATCCGCTTTCCTCCATGACTGCTGTCACTCTACTGAAGAGACAGTGTCTGTTCCCCAGCTGTTTAAGTAGAAGCCCTGAGTGTTTGGTTCAATCAGGTTCCATTCCCCTTGAGTGCATATCCTAGCCAAAGGCAGGGGAATCCTGAAGCAAATCAGGGCTGTCTACTCACAGAGGTCTGACACACTACCTGGGCAGCCATCGACAACTTCACTCAGATGTAGCACAAGTTTGTGTCTCTTTTTCCTGTTGTGGTCATCCCAGATCTTTGGATAGGCCATGGCATGGAATGAGTGGGGTTGGAGCCTTTGCTAGGATGGAGCTAAGAGTCATGGCATTGTGGCTACAAGAATTAATGCACTACACTGCTACCAGAGATCTGTACTAATTCTATGATAGTTTTCTCCCAGGACCTGTCTGCTCCAGATCCAGCACAAAACTGTGGTATGGCATAGGCCAGTGTACTTGATTAGCTGGAAGAGGGACTATAGCCTGCTGATCATGGTATTTCCCAAGGGGCTGCCTGAACAAGTATTGGCAAGGCTGCTCCCCCACTGAGACCATATCCCAGGCCTTTGGGCCACCTCTGCATCCCTAAATCAGTCTTTACTCCAGACCTGCATGCCTCAGATCTAGCCACAAGCTATGGTGTGGAGTGAAAGGGGCAAGGGTGTTTCTCTACTTGGACTGGGGAGTATGATTGAGGAGCTTCTCTTCCCCTTGTATCTATCCCAGTAACCAGGGGTTTGTCTCCTTAGTATAGGACCCCAGGACTGGGATAATCTGTAGCTCATCCTTTTCCCTCCTCAGTGCAAGAGTCCACTTGTGTGGACCTCCTCTTCCTTTGGATCCCTCCCAAGAGTAGAGGTTATAATCCTATGCTTTTTTCTTTCCTATGTAGTGTTTCAGAAATTGTTCATGTACCTTTTGCTGTATAGAATTCTTTTGCCAGTTTTGTTAGTTTTCCATGAGAATTATTCCAAATGTAGATATATTTTGGAATTGCTTGTTGCAGGTAGGAGTGAGTTCTACATCTTCTTACTCTGACATCTTGATCTGATCCATAGATATTTGTGGTTATTGACATCATTTATCACTTATGCATTTTTTATTGGCAGTATCTCAAATTATAATTATTGTTTTATATTTCCTTTGTAATAATGTAAATTTGCTAACCCTAATAATTTTCTACAAATTATCTTGGATTTTCTACAAATATCAGCTATAAATAATAGAAATGATTTATATTTTTTACTAATTCAATTATTCTGCTAAATGTATGAAGGAGATTGGGCTATAATATTCTTGTCATAAAAGATGGCAATTCTGATCTCACAACATGAGAAATGTTTACTTGTTTTTCAGTTTTCTAAGAGGTAATTATAAGATGGCTATTTTCTGTTTAATCTTGAATTGACTGTGAAGATATCTAGAGATTTATGACACAGGAACTTTAATAATGATTTACTTTATTTAAACATATGACCATGATAATTTATTTCTTCTTGAAGAAATTTTAGTTTTCTATAATGGTATACATATATATATGTATTCTATATTTATATAGTAAATATATATTTTATATGTTTTACATATATATATATGCATTCTATTTAATTAACCTGATTAACCAACTATAATAAAAAATTATCTACTCTTGGGATCTCTAAAAATTTAAGAATGAAAAAATATGGACTTTTGGACTAGAGATAGTGGATACAGATGAAATAGAAATATGAAGCTTTCATATAGAAATATGAAGCTGTATTTGTGTAAGTGTCTCAGTTTCAACTTTTTTGCCTCCAGAGGATACTATGTTCATCTCCTATCTTTGCATATGTTTTAGAAACTTTGGATTAACTCCCTCCTCTCACATCCCTAGGGTTGCTGCAGCATTGGCTTTACATGCTCAGGATTCTGATTATCCATGCTTTCTTTATTGCTGATTCTGAGTCATTTCCTGTTTTTGTTGTAAGCACAGAACATTATTTCATTTTTCTAAAGTTTTATTGAAAGAGTTGATTTGTAATGTTGTGTTAGTTTCAGATGTCCAACAAAGTGATTCAGTCATATATTGTTCAGTCGCTCAGTTGTGTCTGACTCTTTGCGACCCCATGGCTTGCATGGTTTCCCTGTCCATCTCCCAGAATTTGCTTAAACTTATGTCCATTGAGTCAGTGATGCCATCCAACCATCTTATCCTCTGTCATCCCCTCTCCCTCCTACCTTCAATCTTTCCCAGCATCAGGATCTTTTCCAATGAGTTGGCTCTTCACATCAGGTAGCCAAAGTATTGGAGCTTCAGCATCAGTCCTTCCAATGAATATTCAGGGTTGATTTCCTTTAGGATTGACTGGTTTGTTCTCCTTGCAGTCCAAGGGACTCTCAAGTCTTCTCCAGGACCACAGTTCAAAGTCATTCTTCAGTGCTCAGCTTTCTTTATTGTCCAGATCTCACATTCACACATGGCTATGGAAAAAAAAACATAGCTTTGAATATATTGACCTTTGTTGGCAAAGTAATGTCTCTGCTTTTTAATATGCTGTCTAGGTTTTCATTGCTTTTCTTCCAAGGAGCAAGTGTCTTTTAATTTTATGGCTACAGTTACCATCAGCAGTGATTTTGGAGCCCATGAAAATAAAGTTTGTCATTGTTTCCCTATCTATTTGCCATGGAGTGATAGGACCAGATGCTATGATCTTCATTTTTTGAATGTTGAGTTTTAAGCTAACTTTTGCTCTCTCCTCTTTCACCTCCGTCAAGAGTCTCTTTAATACTTCTTTGCTTTTTTCCATAAAGGTGGTGTCATCTACATATTTGTGGTTATTGATATTTCTGCCCGCAGTCTTGAATACAGCTTGTGCTTCATCCAGCCCAGGATTTAGTATGATATACTCTGCATTTAAGTTATATATAGATATATAATTCTCTTCCATTATAGCTTATTACAAGATATTGAGTATAATTCCCTGTGCTATCCAGTAGATCCTTGTTGATTATCTATTTTGTATATAGCAGTGAGTATATGATAATCTCAGCCCCCTAATTTATCCCTCACCCTCCCATGCAGTGTTTCCCTGTTGGTAACCATAAGTTCATTTTTGATATCTGCATGTTTGTTTGTTTTTTAAAAAGTTCATTTGTATCATCTTTTACAATTCCACATATAAGTGGATTTATGTATTTGTCTTTCTCTGACTTAGTTCACTTAGTATGATAATTTCTAGGCCATCCATGCTGCTGTAAATGGGACTGTGATATTTCATTCTTTTTTATGGCTTAATAAAATTCATTGTATCTATGTACCAAACTTGCTTTATCTGTTCCTCTTTCAGAGAACACCTATCAATGTGTTGGCTGTTTTAAAAAGTGCTGCTGTGAATACTAAGCTACATATATCATTTCAAATTATCATTTTCTCCAGCTATATGTCCAGGAGTGGGATTACAGGACGCTATAGTAGCTCTGTGTCTAGTTTTTCAGGGAAACTCCACATTGACTGTACCAATTTTACTTCCCACCATCAATATCAGAAGATCCTTTTCTCTACATCCTCTCCAGCATTGTTTATAGAATTTTTTATGTAAACTACTTCACTTTAGTATTGGTTTCCATTCCTCTAATCCTTAGCAATGTTGAACATCTTTTCATCTACCCTTTGGCCATCGGTATCTCTTCTTTGAAGAAATGACTATCATTGGGAAAGCTAGTAATGTAGTCTTGTTCAGGCTTCAGAATGACACTAGGCCTCTCTCTCTGCCCAGAAAATGACCCTAAAACTGACTACATGCCAAACTGCTGAACTACCTACAGGCCAGAGCAGTGTTACCAAAATATCTTATAAATCATTGGATAAGACAAAGAGTTTTTAGTCCTGGGACATTTTGATCCTTGTGGGCCTGGCCAGCTCCTAGGGATCAGAGAACATTCCAGGACTTATAAATGTCTTGGTCTTAAATCATGACAGTAACCAGAGCTGCACATTTCCATGTAGGCTGATTATCAACCTACAGCCTGGTATTAAAAACTGGACTTCTCCAAGCAGCACACTGAAATATCACCCATGGGGTGGATGCACCTCCTGGGGCCTTTCCCAGTTGGGGCTCCAGGTTGCTGTTCCAGGGACTTCCTACCACCACTTGGGTCTACTTTCCCCAGTTCAGTGATGTATAAACCTCTATCTCTTATTATTCTTTTGAAATCAGTTCTATTCCTTAATTAGCATATTATAATCTTTGTTAATTCCATATTATATTGTAAGCTCTTATCAAGTTAATAAAGTCTTTTAATTCTTTTTCAACTAAGTGCAAAGTGGTTATTTTACCAGCAAATCCTACAAACCTTAAAACCAAAAGTAAGGCCTTTGGCAAAGCAACTGTTTACTTTCTCTGCCCATTTTTTGATTAGGTTGTTTGTCTTTTGGAGATTGAGCTATATGAACTGTTGGTATATTTTGGAGATTAATCCCTTATCAGTTGCATTGTTTGCAAATATTTTCTCCCATTCTGTAGGTTGTATTTCTGTTTTGTTTATTGTTTCCTTTGCTGTACAGAAGCTTTTCAATTTAATTAGGTCCCATTTGTTTATTTTGTTTTTATTTCTACTACCCTAGGAGACAGATAAAAAAAGTATTGCTGCTGTTTATGTCAAAGAGTACTCGGCCTAGGTTTTCCTCTAAGAGTCTTATACTATCTGGACTTATATTTAATCCATTTTGAGATTATTTTTGTGTCTGTGTTAGAGAATGTCCTAATTTTATTCTTTTACACAAATTTGTCCAGTTTTCCTAGTACATTTATTGACGAGACTGTCTTTTCTCCACTGTATGGTTTTGCCTCCATTGTCATAGATTAATTGCCCATAGGTCCATGGGTTTATTTCTGGGCTTTCTACCCTATTCCATTGTTTATATGTCTGTTTTTCTGCCAGTATCCTACTATTTTAATTATTGTAACTTCATAGTATAGTTTGAAATCAGGGAGCCTGATTCATCCAGCTCCATTTTTTTTTTTTTTTTTCCCTCAAGATTGCTTTGGCTGTTTGGCGTCTTTCATGTTTCCATGCAAGTTTTAAAAAATCTTTTTCTGTTTAAAATGCCATCATTAGTTTGATAGGAATTGCATTGAATACGTAAATTGCTTTAGATAGTGTAATCATTTTAACAATACGCAATATTCTAATCTAAGAATATGATGTATCTTTCCATCTGTTTGTGTGAAGCTCCTGTGAACAAGTCCTGCTGGCCTTCAAAGCCAAGTGTTCTGGGAGCTCCTCCTCTTGATGCCAAATCTTTAGGCTTGGTAGCCTGACATAGGGCTCAGAACTCTCCCATTGGAGAACTTCTGTGATATGATTATTCTCCCAGGGAGTATGTAGTTTGATAATTTAATGTATGTACCCTTCATACCATCTTGTTGTGGTTTGGTCTTTGTCATTGGATGTAGATTATCTTTTTTGGTAGGTTTCAGTCTTTTTTATTGATGTTGTTTCACAGTTAGTTGTGATTTTGGTGTTCTTGTAAGAGGAGTGAGTTCAGGTCCTTTGGTTGTCATTTTGTTCTCTAGAACAGTTTCACATTACCCTATATTGTGAAAGTGAGACAGTTTGCTTTATATAAAATATACATTTTAAAATTTACATGTATCTATACACATTATACATTTATAACATTAAAATAGAGAAAGATATATGCAAACTGTAACAGCATGAATTCCTGAGTAGAAAATATGAAGATCAACATGGGATGGTGACTCTCTTTATTTGATATGTTACACTTCTACATTATTTAAACTGTTTATAAACAAGAGTACTTATTAAAATTTTAATAGAATTTAAATACAATCACCCCAGAAATACAATTTTATAAAACTGAATTATAAATACATTGAGGACAAAATGTGTGGATGCTCCAATTTAAAGGCAATATTTTAATTATGTTTCATAAAATAATCATACTTTGAAATGTATACTTCAAAATGTATGATTTGAAACATCAAATATATTGTGTTCTAAACTGTGATTTACAGTCTCAGTATCCTCCTGAGAATTAGGTATTTTTACCATTCCCTTTCAATTAGCACAGCCCTACTGAATCTTTTTCTTTTTTCCACACCTAGGTCTTCTATTGCATACTACTTGAAGAAAAACGTTATGGCTAAACTGGAGTTTGAAAATCATTTACTTAGACCAAGGTAAGACTACATTGTTTTTTCTCCTTGGAAGTTTTGTACTACTCTTATGTATATTCTGAAAATCTGACTATGCCCTCTCATTTCTCTACAACAAAAATATGAACACATGTGAACATCTTATGTACTTATATCATGCTTCTCAGTGTAATTAAAAAAAGTCTTACTTTAGTAATCCTTATGATTATAAATAGCAAGCAGTTGATCAGCACATTATACATAGAACACATTTAGATAATTTATAAATGTAGTTAGTTAATAATTAATAAAGTTTATATTTATTAGAAGTGCCCGACTTAATGAAATGAATGTTTTGTATTATTCTCATCAGTTCATGTGTTTGGATGATAATTTGTAAATGCTGCAATGAGTAAACACTGAGAAACTTTTTCATAAATATAATTATTATACATGTAAGTAATTTTTCTATAGCAAAGTCACTGAATACTTTAAGCTTCTTCTAATTTCTATGTCAACAAACAAACAAAACGACCCTTGAGTTGATTTAACATCAGAATTTATTTTAATGTTCTCTAGTGACAACTAGATTAAGTCATCTTCAGTTTTATTGAAAACAATGCACAGCTAAGTACCTGACCTGCACATTGATTTATTACACAAGTTTGCACGTGAAATGAAATGAGACACCAATATTTTTATTTGCTTTTATCCTTTTCCCTTTTTATCCCAATGTTGTTTACATGGAGAAAAATGATAAGAGGTCTTGAAAAGAGAACCGGATTCATGCTTTTCTATATTAAGAGAACTCCTTCTTTTAATGACTCTAATTAAGTGATTCTTCTTATTATTGAGGAATCTTTTGTTTTATAATGAATATACATTTCTCTTTCATGTTTCTGATTTTCTCTTGGAGTTTTTTTTGTGTGTGTGCGTGTGTATCGACTCCCCTTCCTGTGTGTGTTTGCACACACATAGTTGAGGACTATATTTTATAATTTATAACACTTTCTATTATTTTCTGTAATTTTTATAATTAGCCATTTCTCTTTGTGAGTGGTCATTGCTATAAACATAGTTTGCTCCTTGGTATTATATTAATGCTCTTATCTTCTCATAATTCTAAAAGTCTTTAGGCAAATTTTCAGTTCAAGCCCTAAGTGAGTACATTAAGAATAAAAGTATTCTTGTGATTAAGGATGATTATATTTTATTTTTAATATCAAAGGTGGAGATAAAATAGGTTTATTTTTCTCTAAATGCATATGCTTTAGGGAGATGCAAGTTCAATTTCTTGGAATAAAATCTAAATCAAATTGTACTGCTGCCAGTCATCTTCCAAACACCTAGTAGAGAGGAGTGGGGAGTGTGGCCTAGTTCAGTGGAGAGGGTTAGTGAATGCACCAAGTATCCATAGAGATGTACAGTAACAAACATTCTCATTTGCTGTTTTGGGGTCTAAATCTGTATAATTTTTAAAGGAAAATTTGATATTGTTAATAATTGAAATTCTGTATACCATTTGTTCTACATAAATATTCTATACTGTGTACAGGTGCTTTTGATACAGATCTAGAAACTTGACAGTTCATGCCTTTAAAAATTGAGTCTATGTTTTCCACATATAATTGGACATAGGCAGTGTTTGATGTTAGCAAAGAAGTTCAACAATCTAATCAGTGTGGAGGGTCTATCATTCTTTGCTGACATCCTTAGAACATCTTGTGTTTTTCTCCCTGTATTTGTTTCATCATATTTTCAATATGTTGGACTCATCCTCAGGAACCAAGTCTACATTCCAAGAGGAAACAAGTAGAAAGGGACAGCAGCAATGCACACTCTCTTCACACTTGTCACTTATTAGAAAGTCAGGTCTCTTTGAGAAGCCCTCTACCTACCCACAGATTTGATATTATCTATTTGTTTATGAATGAATTTCTCTAAATATGAATGATGATAGGAAGGAATGTGGCTTTCAGTACTCAATTGACATTTTCACAATCAATGCTGAAGTACATGTAAAATGTGTACAAAATTTGTACACATGTAAAATCCATATGGTAAGAGGGAAAAACGGCTAAAAAACCACAAAGTAACTATCAGTATGAGATGAGTTATCATGGCCATGTGAGGCAAGGAAGGAGGAGAATGAAGAAGTAGGAGATGACCCCCATCATACACCTGAGTTTTGTGTGAAGTGTTGAAATAGCTCATCATTCCTCTAATTGTTATGGTGATAGAAAAGTCTAAACTTAGCCTCATCTTAGTTTAGTTTTAAGATGCACTCTTCTGCTAAACTAAAGACACATTTTAGATCTCAAGACTGCAAGCATCAAAATGATCTCCTAACACTCTAAGAACTGCTTGGTCTGCTGCTACTGCTAAGTCGCTTCAGTCGTGTCCGACTCTGTACGACCCCATTGACTGCAGCCCACCAGGCTCCCCCGTCCCTGGGATTCTCCAGGCAAGAACAATGGAGTGGGTTGCCATTTCCTTCTCCAATGTATGAAAGTGAAAAGTGAAAGTGATGTCGCTCAGTTCTGCTGACTCTTAGCGACCCCATGGACTGCAGCCCACCAGGCTCCTCCGTCCATGGGATTTTCCAAGCAAGAGTACTGGAGTGGGGTGCCAATTGCTTGGTCTAGTCCTTGGTATACAACCCAAAGACCCATTGTCAGAAGCTACTGCAAATAGGAGGCTGATACCATTAATAAAGCATTAATTCACATACTTCTTACAACATTAATTCTAATACTTCTTATTCTCTCTTCTTCCTTGTCCTCAAAATTGTTTTTTGTTGTTGTTGTTTAGATAGGTTTTCTAGGTTGACATGCTTGCATATCTTTTTATTTTCATTCCCTAGTTTTAATCAGCAATATTTATGACTTCAGTATTTATAAATCAAATAGAACAAAGACATATAATGTTCCATTGCTGCAGTTTTTTAAAAAATTAAACTATTCTCCCCATCTATAAATATTTCAGCCCAAACTGAACTAGTCATAGCAAGACAGATTCCTAAGTCCACATTTTAGCATCATAAATTGATGGGAATATGAGTCATGGTCCATTAGGTGTGATTTATGCTTCTCATTAAATATAGCTATAGCAATATTTTTTTCTGTAAAGAACAGTTAATAGTAAACAAGTTCACTGACAAGAAACGTAGATTCTCCATAAATAACACTTCTATGGAACTTCAGCACTTTTGCTTCTATAATGCTAATTAGTAGTAGACCAAACTGTGGTATGTGTTGAAATCTCTAACAAACAACTTGTTTAATATTCTTTGTCACAAGCTAAAGCAATGCAAAGAAGTTATAAAAAGCTGTTCAAAATCTTATTAAAATCCTGAAATCAAAAGAGCCTAAGTTTGGAGAAAACAAAAACAAATGTTTTTGAAATAAAACATTTCCTAATTTTTTTATGAATAACATGATCTGAACATTGTAGGTATTTTTCACAAGGAAAATGTGGCCAACTTTGGAGTCACACTTATATAATATGGTATATTATGCTGTTATTCAGAAAATATTAATCATCCTCACCCCCTTTGAGGGGAATATTTTACTTTCCCACCTTGTGAACATTGCATTTGGCTATGTGATTCACTTTGGCTAAAACAATATTAGAGGGTATGACATATGAGCAAATCCAAACAGAAGCATTATCTGTGCTTGCATGGATTGGTTAGTGCAGGTTGCTCAGATGGTAAAGAATTTACCTGCAAAGCAACAACTCACTCAAGTATTCTTACCTGGAGAATCCCATAGACAGAGGAGACTGGCAGACTACAGTCTATGTGGTCATAGAGTTGGACACAACTAAGCAACTAACACTTTGTTTCTTTCTCTTATGCCCTGTCCACAGATGAGAGAATTTCATATCCCAGACAGGGTATCTTTCAGCTTAGATATAAACATATTTAGAGCCAGGCTGCATTTTGGAGGTAAATCTTACTGAACCCACTACAGTCAAGCAGAGTCAAGCAGAGACACAGTTCATTCATATACCCATGGACACAAAATGAGTAGTTTTGCCTTTAAGTCACTTATTTCCCATGCTATTTGCTATTAAACATTGCTATGGCCAAAAGATAAGTTATACAAATAGTTAGCAACCCAGGTTGATGAATAATGAATAGTCAAAATCATTCTTCAAAATTCTTTGTTCACTAGTAAAACATACTGTAGTTACTTTTGTGTAAACATCTCTGTGATATATCCAAATATATGTATATTCCAAAATATATAATGTATATATAAACTATAATTTTATTGTACTACATTTTAAATATCAAAATGTTCATCCTATGGAAGACTGAGAAATAGCATGACTTCTGTTCTCATGAGCATGCCTGGGTTTTTAATAGGATTGTCTCCCTAATTAATGGATATTTTCCTCTTTTCCATTCTATTTCTTTTTCTTAAATATGCATTTAGAACTCTTCTATATAATTCTGCAGTCAAAATAAGATCAGTTTGTGTGTATACTTACATGTTTGTCATGCTTTATGATTTTTAAAAAACACTTAATTATGCAAACTTTTATTAATTGAAATAACTACCAACCTTATATGTTTCCCTGATAGCTCAGTTGGTAAAGAATCCACCTTCAATGCAGCCTCCTGATGCAAAGAACTGATTCATTTGAAAAAACCCTGATGCTGGGAAAAATTGAAGGAGGGAGGAGAAGGGGATGACAGAGGATGAGATGGTTGGATGGCATCACCGACTCAGTGGACATGAATTTGAGTAAACTCTGGGAATTGGTGATGGACAGGGAGGCCTGGCCTGCTGCAGTCCATGGGGTCACAAAGAGTCTGACATGAATGAGCAACTGAACTGAGATGAACCAACCTTATAATCCAATGATAACACTATTTTAATCTTTGTTCCCCCAAACATTTTTATTTGGATATTTTATCAGCATAGCCTGTTCTCTGATAATTGCCCCTCCCTTATCATAGAATTCAGAAGGCTGGTTCCATTCATGTATTTATTCATTTAGTCATTTGACCCAAAAGTGGAGCATTTCTATGATCCAGGGATAGAATCACTATAGTTAAGCACTATCAGGATATTGATATTTATAGATTTTCATATTATATGTGATGTTAAATATAGAATATCCTTTTGGATTATAATTTTGGAGTTATATCAGTTAACAAAACTACATTTGAGTGTGTCCATTGTTTAGTTAAAAGCAAAAAATATCAAAAGTGTAGTACATACATATTCATTCATCAAGAGGTAAATACTTTTCAAGTGGCAATGTGTGATGCAGAACTTACAGCAAACAAAATAATATCTTCATATAACTTTTATCCAAATGATAGAACATGTTATATGTGTTTTATATACACACATATATGTGCAAATAAATATGTATAAACATATATATGTATACCTTGATATATACTATTAAATAATAATAAATACCATAACAAAGCAAAACCTGACAATGACTGTCAGTTCAGTTCAGTTGCTCAGTCGTGTCCAACTCTTTGCGACCCCATGAACCACAGCACGCCAGGCCTCCCTGTCCATCATGAACTCCCAGAGTCCACCCAAACTCATGTCCATTGAGTGGGTGATGCCATCCAGCCATCTCATCCTCTGTCGTCCCCTTTTCCTCCTGCCTCCAATCCCTCCCAGCATCAGGGTCTTTTCCAGGGAGTCAGCTCTTCGCATCAGGTGGCCAAAGTGGACAGAGTGGCCAAGGTGGACAAAGACTCTGCTGCTGCTGTTGCCAAGTCGCTTCAGTTGTGTCCGACTCTGCAACCCCATAGACGGCAGCCCACCAGGCTCCACTGTCCCTGGGATTCTCCAGGCGAGAACGCTGGAGTGGGTTGCCATTTCCTTCTCCAAAGACTGTAGAGGTGTTGAAAAATTCAGTGAACTTGAAAATATGTGTAAAACACATAAAACATTAAATAATGATTAATGATGGAGGATTAAATTAAATGTTATAACAATTACTGATTGCAGCTTAGATGTAGAGAAAACCAAAAATTGAGAAAAGATAATATTTAAAGAAATAATGACTAGAACTTATGAAAGATACAAATCAAAATAAATAATTTGTAAAAACAAATTTCAGCAGGATAAATGAATAGAAATTCATATACATATTATTGAATGTCAAAGAAAGAAAAAGGTCTTTAAAACAGGCTGAACAACAACAATAACAAAGAATTAGTTACCTAAAAACAATAGACAAATATAAATAGTAGACATTTTAACAACAAAAATATAATTTTAATGAAGTGAAATAATATCTAGCTGACAACCTAGAATGCTGAACTCAGAAAATAAAATATTACAAATGAGAGGAAAATAAAAATAAAAGTGTGGAAGGCATATTTTTTCATGTTTAGAATAAAATATAATATCTTAGATGCAAAATCATTAACCAAAAATATTGGATAGGAGATGTAACCTAAAAAAATTTCCAGAGCTCAAACAGGTCATAGAGATATTATAAGTATGAGTCAGCCAAGGTTGTGAGTGGAGATTCTTGTTGATCACATGAGGCATTCAATAGACAGAGCACACACACATATCACAATTTAGCAGCAGAGCTAAACCATTCTTAGATTAATGTTAGGGCAGGGTTCGATCTGGAGTAGCTTTATTATTGTGGTAATTTTCTGCCATGTGTCATGAAGCTATGCATCCATTGTTCATTATTTTGCAAATATGCAAAGGAATTCTGCAGATTTCGAGAGCTCTTTTCCGGTATAGCTTCCAGTGTGGGGGAACACTGTCTCACAATTTCCAGCCCCTTCAGCCAGCTTTAGCTCTGATCTGTTTCCTTATGGCAACAGCACCGCTACATGGAATCCTCCTCCTTGCACCATAGTCAGAATGTATTTATACGGAAAAAAACAGGGCAGTCACTAAGCTCACCTCAACTGTCATCTTCCTCCCAGAGTTCACACTTCTGAAGGGACTGCTATTCAGTGTTCAAAAACTACTGTTTCGTATATTTCATGTAGTTTTCTATTTGTTTTTGGTGGGAGAATAAACATAATTTCCAGAATAATGATCACCTCTGAAGGAAAAATGTAAGGTGAGTTTTACACAATAGGTATAATAGTAATTTGATAATGGGTTTATTAATGTATTTTTATTTTCAAAACTCCTATCATACTCACAAATGCACACACCACTTTTTATCAATTATTAAAAAAACTGAAAGAACAGAGATAGGAAAACAACTTAGATGATAACTATAATATGGGTAAGATAATATTAATTTGGACAGTCTAACAAAGTTGGAGGAGGTGCAGTCATTAGTTTCATGATTACTTTGAAGGCAGAGTTTCAGGATTGGCTAATGGGTTAGTGCTAGGATATGGAGAAAGAATTTAGAGAAAGAAAACTGCAAGTCTTCTACCCCTGAGAAATCGTGCATGGGATTCTCCAGGCAAGAATATAGGAGTGGGTTGCCATGCCCCACTCCAGGGGATCCTTCCCGCCCAGGGATCAAACCCCAGTCTCCTGCATCTCTTGCATTGCAGATGGATGCTTTACTGCCGAGCCACCAGGGAAGCCCCCAGTCAATTTGGCCTGTCCCCCCCCAAAAAAAAAAAAGAGAGAGAGAGAAAGAAAAAGGAGGAAAGAAAGCCTAAATAAGACATTTGACTAAAGTGTCAAATCTGTTTATATGTGGTGATAAGACAAAAAATTTGGAAACCATGCAATTTATTATGTATATTACAGTTTAATTTTGTAAACATAATAATTTATTGCTGATGGTGCTTAAATGTATTTATTTATCATCTGGAGTTTTGTAAAGAAGCCAATTATTCACAGAGACAGGCTCAGTGTATTATTATATAACTTGTCCATTGTAATATAACTTTGTAAAATGGAGCTGATGATTCAGGTTGCCAACTTATTCACTAGCATAAAATTTGTTTCCCTTGGTAGTGCTAATAATAGCACAACAACTCTCCTAGGGAGACAAACAGATTGTGCACAGTAGTTTACTTCTGCTGCTATTAAAGGATGCTACAAAAACAATTATCTCCTACCTGAAATATCCTAAAGGAAAAATCATCTGGTGATAAATATTTTAATTTTTGAGTATGAAGCAACATTCTGTTCTCTTTTATTTACAGACATATATGGTTCCCTCTGTCAAGAGCCTCTTTATTTTAGGGGGAACTGTGACTAAAATTTGTTAATTTACAGTCCTTTTAATGGTCACCTTCATGCCTATTTGAAATGTTTATCACAAAGAACATTAAGAGGACATTGACCTGAGCAAATAGAAAGTTACTTTCATTCATTATAGCCTTCAGTCACTATGACTAGAAGTCAGCTTTACAGCATTTGTAATTAGATTTTTTTCTGTTTTAAAATATGCTTAAAGATATCATCACACAAAGAACTAAAAATCAAAAGTGAAGCATATACTTACACATTTGTTAAATGAAATGGACTATTTTTAAAGACAAAAACAGAAATAAAAATTCAGATAGTGCCTATGCATGAAAGAAACTGAAATCATAATCAAAACCTTTTCATAATGAAAATTCCATATGAAATGATCTTGCTGGAGGGTTTTGTAAAACATTTAAGGAAGAAACCATATAGATGCCACACAATAATCTTTCAAAATAAGAGGAGGGTGAAATCTGTTATATGATAGCAGTAGAAACCTAACTCTCAAACCTGAGAAATATAAGAAAATACAATCAATTTTCCTCATAATTGTAGACACAAACATCCTTAAAATTAATATTGAGTTGAACCCAGTCATGTATAAAATAATAATATATTGTGTAAAAAAGTAGTTTTACCATAGCTGTCATATTAACATTTGAAATTAATTCAATTAATTAATACACCACATTATTACAGAATAAAGGAAAAATAAGTGATTATATTGATGTGTAGAATAAAAATTAATAAAATTTAGCATCCACTCATAATCTAACTGATAAAAAGTTTCTTAAAAATGTGAACAGTGTTATACACATGGGAGAAATAGGAAAGCATCTCTGGTGAAGTCAGAGAAGTCACCGTGGTGCCACACCAGTGGAAACTGGTGCTGGTTCATAATGTAAGTTGCTACAGAAGCAGGTCAAGGGGATATATTTTACCAGAGTCACTGAAAGAGTTCCTGGTGAAAGATGACAGTAGATGCTGCTGGCTGCCAAGCATCAGAGGAGCCAGCAAACCATTATCCAAATTGCAGGAGGCTGGCAATAGAAAATCTCCCACACAGTATGAGCCTTGTATTGGATTTTTAGTCTATCACATTCCACACTTCTCCATGATTTTCTAAAGCATCTTATGCCACACATTGTTTTGCAGCAACCCCATGTTATGGTATGAGTCCATGAAAGATATCATCATGCAAGAAATTAGGCAATTATAAATCCTCATGACAAATTCCATTTTTTTCCACCAGCTGCAATGCCCAGTAATAAATAAGTAAAGATATAAGTGAAGTTCTTGGATAGAAACCTTAAAAATGGGATTTTCAACCATCCATTGATTTTTATATGGAATGGCTCCAAAGACTGCTTCTGAGAGTCTCAGTATATCATATAGGTACCACATGTATAAAAATCTGCAAAATAGCTACCTGGCTTAATTTGTTAATTAAGACAATGGTGCAAAATACTTTGACTAGAAGACTTGCCAAAATAGAATTTTATCTGCTGTTTACTAGTCAATTTATTATTACACTCATCCCCTATTAATGTTAAGAGTTCTTTTGTTAACAGTTTTTTTTCTTTTTTTTTTAGATCAGGGCCTGCAGGCCTATGCACATTTTTTTTTAACTTTTAATTTTGTATTGTGGTATAGCCGATTAACAATATTGTGATAGTTTAAGGTGACAGCAAAGGGACTCAATCATACATATACATGTATCCAGGCTGCCACATAACACCCAGCAGAGTTCAATGCACTATACAGTAGATTCTTTTTGGTTATCCATTTTAATTATAGCAGTGTGTGCATGTCCATCTCAAACTCTTTAAGTATCCCTTCTTCACAAAATCCTCCCTGATAACCATAACTTTAGGGGATTCCCAAGTGGCACTAGTGGTAAAGAACCTGCCTGCCAATGCAGGAGACTTAAGAGATGTCAGAAAGATCCCCTGGAGAAGGGGATGGCTACCTATTTTAGTATTCTTGCCTGGAGAATTCTATGCACAGAGGAGCCTGTTGGGCTACAGTCCATGGGGTCACAAAGAGTGGGACTTGACTGAGCACCTTATACTTTTACTCACTTCGCTTTCAGTTGAAACAAACTACACAGTGATTTGAATAGAGGAAGTTTAATATAGGACAGAGCAAGAAGGAGAAATATTGTACTACATCCCTTACACGTGGAATCTGAAAAGAAATAATACAAATGAACTTACCTACAAAACAGAAAGAGACTCACAGAGAACAAACTTATGGTTGCCTGCATGCTAAGTTGCTTCACTCTTATGAAATCCTCTATTCAAATCATTGAGTAGCTTGTTTCAACTGAAAATGAAGTGAGTGAAAGTGTTAGTCGCTCAGTCATGTCCAACTCTTTGCAACCCCATGGACTGTAGCCCACCAGGCTCCTCTGTCCATGGAATTCTCCAGGCAAGAATACTGGAGTGAATTGTCATTTCCTTCTCCAGGGGATCTTCCCGACCCAGGGATCAAACCAGGTCTCCTGCATTGCTGGAAGATTCTTTACCATCTGATCCACCAGGGAATTCAACTGGACCATAACTAGTAAATTGCCTGAGTGCCTTGTACCCATAGAAACTCAGCTAACATTAGTTGAACAAGCAAATGGATGAAAGCAGAATGTTTACTAATTTTCAAAACCACTAGTGGAGGGACTAGGGGAAAACAACAAAAACCTCTTGGGCATAATTAGAGATGGCTCATAAACAGTTTGGCCAGTGTGGCATGTTGCACAAATTTAGTAGCTATTTCTGAACAGAATCAGGGAAAGCAGAGACTGATAACATCATTGCTACTTAATGCTTCTTTTTAGCCAGACTTGGCAATAACCTCAGTCAGTTTGTGAGCAGAACTGCTACCAGTTGAAAACCTGGCATGAAAAGTTATACATTGGGAAGGATCATCTGTAGTTCTGAAATAAAACCATTATTACAATGCAGTCACTGAAAGTGACCTGGCAGGGGGGAAATGCTTATTTGCCCATACCCAACAAATTATGTTT
Source organism: Oryx dammah (assembly GCF_014754425.2). Taxonomy (NCBI): domain Eukaryota; kingdom Metazoa; phylum Chordata; class Mammalia; order Artiodactyla; family Bovidae; genus Oryx; species Oryx dammah. Next base: position 17,156,006 of record NW_024070200.1, read on the forward strand.
GAATAAGTTGTTATTTATTTTTCCACTTCTGTGCAATCTGAAGTACAAACTCAACTGCTGTTGATAATTTTGAGGCATCCAGTTAGTTGGCTGACTACAAAAGAGTTATCTGGGCATCTAGAGGCCCCCTGATATTTCTAGATGTACTGAGGCTGTTGTATGCTCATTGGCCCCAGGCTTATCGAGAGACAGAGAGAAAGAGAGATCTCTAATTCTTGCAGTGCCAATGCTTTGCCCTTAGGTGTCATTTTGCAGCAACATACATATTGAAAGCTCTGTCTGTAGCTGTACTGAACATTGGTTGATCAAGTTATATCTCCTAGTTTGTTTCTAAATATTTAGCAGTGAAATTTCTCAGGGTCAACAACAAAAAACAAGAGGAAAAGATAAGAGACCAATGCACTGTATATTTTTAAGAAAGTAGGTGAAGTTTCTCAACATATTAAAAAATAATGATAATAATAGCTAAAATTATATGATCATCATAGAACAAATCAAAAAGTATAGCAAAGGAGTATTTAGAGTTGGCTAGGCCTAAACTTTGAAACTGCTGATTATTTTTATGTCTTTTCCTTTACTTTTGCAGATTTATGTTAGGTTTCTGTTATAAGGACTGCTATCTTCCATTGCCTTGGGACATTACTAATAAATAGTTCAATATAAGATATAGTATCTGACAGTTAACATTTCCTAAGAAGGAGTCTAAAAGGAACAAATAAAATGCTTTAAGGATGTACAAAAAAGAAAGATCAGAGAATAGAAAGGTGAGGCTATAGAGGAAAAGAAAATGACTGGATATATCTGTTAACCCAAGCTCCTAATTTATCCCTGTCCCCTCTCTCCCCTTTGGGACCCATAAGTTTGGTATTTATGTCTGTGAGTCTGTTTCTGTTTTGTAAATAAGTTAATGTATATCAATTGTGTTTAGATTTTCACATATATGATATATTTGTCTTTCTATGTCCTACTTCACTTAGTATGATAATTTCTAGGTCTATCCATATAGCTGCAAATGGCATTGTTTCATTCTTTTTATAGCTCAAGGAAGTATATCCAATACCTTGTTATAAGCTATAATGGAAAATAATCTGAAAAATTATACACATACACATATCTGAATCACTTTGCTGTACATCAGAAACTAACACATCATTGTAAATCAACTATACTTTAAAAAAATGATTTCCAGTTTTTTAGGGAATCTCCACACTGTTCTCCATAGTGGCTATACTAGTTTGCATTACCACCAACAGTGTAAGAGGGTTCCCTTTTCTCCATACCCTCTCCAGCATTTATTGCTTGTAGACTTTTGGATAGCAGCCATTCTGACTGGCTGAAATGGTACCTCATTGTGGTTTTGATTTGCATTTCTCTGATAATGAATGACGTTGAGCATCTTTTCATATGTTTGTTAGCCATCTGTATGTCTTTTTTGGAGAAATGTCTGTTTACTTCTTTGGCCCACTTTTTTGGGGGGTCATTTATTTTTTCTGGAATTGAGCTGCAGGAGTTGCTTGTATATTTTGGGGATTAATTATTTGTCCATTGCTTCATTTGCTATTATTGTCTCCCATTCTGAAGGCTGTCTTTTCACCTTGCTTATAGTTTCCTTTGTTGTGCAGAAGCTTTTAAGTTTAATTAGGTCCCATTTGTTTATTTTTGCTTTCATTTCCAATATTGTGGGAGGTGAGTCACAGAGGATCCTGCTGTGGTTCATGTCGGAGAATGTTTTGCCTACGTTTTCCTCTAGGACTTTTATAGTTTTTGGTCTTACATTTAGATTTTTAATCCATTTTGTGTTTATTTTTGTGTATGGTGTTAGAAAGTGTTCTAGTTTCATTCTTTTACAAGTGGTTGACCAGTTTTCCCAGAACCAATTGTTAAAGAGATTGTCTTTTCTCCATTGTATATTCTTGCCTCCTTTGTCAAAGATAAAGTGTCCATATGACCCAGCAATCCCAATGCTGGGAATACACACCAAGGAAACCAGAATTGAAAGAGACACGTGTACCCCAATGTTCATCGCAGCACTGTTTATAATAGCCAGGATATGGAAGCAACCTAGATGTCCATCAGCAGACAAATGGATAAGAAAATGGTGGTACATATACACAATAGAATATTACTCAGTCATTAAAAAGAATACATTTGAATCAGTTCCAGTGATGTGGATGAAACTGGAGCCTATTATACAGAGTGAAGTAAGCCAGAAAGAAAAACACCAATACAGTATACTAACACATATATATGGAATTTAGAAAGATGGTAACAATAACTCTGTATGCGAAATAGCAAAAGAGACACAGATGTATTGAACAGTCTTTTGGACTCTGTGGGAGAGGGCGAGGGCAGGATGGTATGGGAGAATGGCATTGAAACATGTAAATTATCACATATGAAATGAATGGCCAGTCCAGGTTCGATGGATGATCCAGGGTGCTTGGAGCTGGTGCACTGGGATGACCCAGAGGGATTAGATGGGGAGGGAGGTGGGAGGGGGGTTCAGGATGGGAAACACATGTACACCCATGGTGGATTCAAGTCAATGTATGGAAAAACAAATACAATATTTTAAAGTAAAATAAATAAATAAAACTGAGATGGAAAAAAGAAAAAATAATAAAAAAGAAAGAAAATGACTATATGTTTCTTTTTTTAGTTTAATTTTTGATGCTTTTTTAAAAATGTAAATTTATTTATTTTAATTGAAGGCTAATTACTTTACAATATTGTATTGACTTCTAATCGAGAATTGACATCAAACTGACACCATGGAGTATGCACTGACAAAAATTGCCTAAAATTTCTGCATGCTTTTCTTCTTTTTTAAAGATACATATTAGACCCATAGTCACATGAGATGTTCTTAAAGATTCTGTAGTAAATTCTTCATTGTTATATGTTGACTCATTGTCTTCTCATTCCCATTAAGGTGGAGTATCTGAAATATTTTTCCTCAACAAGGAAAAACCTTTTCCCCAACTCAACCAGAATTTATATAAATTAGAGCAGAGGGCATTTATCATTAAATGTACATTTTGCATTAATTTAGGAGAACACCCAGCTTCCAACACAAGTATCCTTTGAAGGGTTAAAGGGCATAATTTTGATCTTTACTTTTGCATCTACATTATGCTGCTGCTGCTGCTGCTAAGTCGCTTCAGTCGTGTCTGACTCTTGTGCGACCCCATAGATGGCAGCCTGCCAGGCTCCCCCATCCCTGGGATCCTCCAGGCAAAACACTGGAGTGGGTTGCCATTTCCTTCTCCAAAGCATGAAAGTGAAAAGTGAAAGTGAAGTTGCTCAGTCGTGTCCAACTCTTTGCGACCCCATGGACTGCAGCCTACCAGGCTCTTCCACCCATGGGATTTTCCAGGCAAGAGTACTGGAGTGGGGTGCCATTGCCTTCTCCAATCTAAATTATAGAAATGATGAAAAGAAAGAGTTATTAGGAAAAAGTAATATTACTCAAGATGGCACAAATGTTTATCTTTATCTATTGTATTTAACATATAGATGTGATTTACAGATATATGACATAAGGATCCTGTTAAAATTCTAGTAGCTTCTTAATTATTACTTTCAACTGTGATCATTAGGTTTCTATTTTCTGATCAATAAGAATATATCAGAAAGATTCCATAGGTTATTTGTTACTCTCTCATATTAAATGTTAAAAACAGTTATGTTTAGAAAGCCAATCTTACTGCTGATTAAATGCTATGTGATCCTTTAGGCACATCCAGAGTTGTTTCTTATAGTAGTTGGAGTGGCACTGGCCACTCCTATTTCTCCTCCTACCCCAGCACCCTGCCCAGGAAGAAGGGTATCATGGTCTGATTCTTACATGGTCATCCTCTCTGTTTTGAAATTTCTTACTATTCTGAGCTTGACAGATTGACACTTAGGAAGAACAATAGAGTAGGCAGGTAACTTCATTCATTCTGTTTTAACAATGACATGGCTACATCGCTCCTGATTGTATGGTTTTAAACTTTTCCTTTATCTTTTAGTTTTTGTGGGGTTTTTTTGTAGTTTATATCCTAAATATACTTTAACCACTAAATTAAAGATTGACTAATTAATATAACAAAATAGTTACCTTTGCTCATAGATCATACAAAAAGCTCAGATTTACATTATTTAGAGTTACTTCACAGATAGTGAAGCTCACTCATATTCTAATTTTAAGTGGTGATTAATGAAGAATATTTAAGAGGATTTAGGAGATATTATTTCAAGTTAATCTCTGTCTCCAAAGTGTAAATTTTTTAGGGGAATGATACATTTTACAACTTCTCCTCCAATTTTGTAAATTTTATAAAAAGGATCAAAGAGAAGAAGTTACCTTGCCCTAGAGCCTTGACTCTTAGACTTTCTACTATACTAGTTATGTCATTAAATATTTTCTCATAAAACTCATAACACCTGATATTTAGCTTATAAGATTCATGTCAATGTATAGCAAAACCAATACAGTATTGTAAAGTAAAAAAAAAAAAAAGTGTTGAAATATAAAAAAAAGTAACAATAATTTGATTTTTATTGTCCCTTCTTAAATTACATGATTCTATGAACTTAATTTGTTTATTAAATCCTCTCCTAGACCTTGACTGGATATATCTGCATTTGGCATATGCTTTAATCCTTTTCCTCTCAGATGGAGAATAAGGAAACTAATTCTTTTCCTCTTATATGGAAAATAGATGCACTGAAAATAGCCCAGATTCCATTCCAGGATAGCGCTATTGCTCTACTGCCAGTTTTCCTGGTTAATATTTATGGAGATTTGCTGTTCTTGACATCTTTCAAGAGTGTAAAATGTAAGTGCATCACTGCCTATAGCTTTATATAAAAGAATTCTTATTGATTTTTCTATGTGATGTGGTACAACATTTGCGTCAACTTTCTTCAGTTGCTTTATTTATTTCCTTTCTTCTTTGTCACTTTTCCCAAGTTGGAAAAGCATTTCTCATCTAGGTTGGAAAACCTCTGTAATTGCATTTCTAACCCCTATCACTTGCCTTTACTTCTATTATAATATTCTTTCATTTGTCTTGCCATACATCCTTCACAGCATTTTGGGTGTAGTGACTCTTAGAAGAACCATTGAATAAATACATGTCTTAGAAGTTTTTTATCTCAATAGGTAGAAGTGAAGCAAGTATCAATCTCAACTCTCCCACACATTTAGCATCCGTTTTGTATTAAGCAAGTGAGAGCAGGTATTTTGAATTGTAATAGTTTTATAGAATAGCAAGGTAAACATTCACCTCAACTAAATGTTTTTTCCTGATCAAATGCTAACCAGTGGGATTTCATAAATTTAAATTTTATTCTGAGGAGATATTCACAAAACTATATTTTATAAGATGTTTTCCTTGCAATGCATGAGAATATTTAGCAGTAAGGAAAAGTGACTTCTGCTGCCAGGTATAAAAAGACCCAGAGACTTGTATCTCACTGTCTCAAAAGCTAGTAAGCCAGCGTTTATATAGCTCACAGCACAAGCACAATAGAACTTCAAAAAAACAGGTAATGTTAGAGAGTGATCAGTACAGACACTCATGTTACAGTTAAAAAATATGAAAAGTATAAAAGTGAAACAATATTAGCTGCAAAATAATTTTGAAAACTAGCATTTGTTGAACATATAACACAATTATGCCTTTAGCTTGCATTATACCATTTTATACTGAACTTCCCAGATGGAACTAGTGGTATAGAACCAGCCTGCCAATGCAGGAGACATATGAGACTCAGGTTCAGTCCCTGGGTTGGGAAGATCCCCTGGAGGAGGGCATGACAACCCACTCCAGTATCCTTGCCTGGAGAATATCATGGACAGAGGAGCCTGGTGGCCTACAGTACACGAGGTCAAAGAGTTGGACACGACTGAAGCAACTTAGCACAGCACATACCATTTTATACATGGAACAATCTTTGAGGTAAGTGCCATTATTAAAAAAGAATTACACGTTAATAGAGAGGAAGAATTAGAAACTAGGTTTTTAATCTCAATGGAGGGTTATTTTTAACTCACTACATCCTAATCATAAATATTTTTAAATGTTAAAATATTTTTCCAGTTTCTGTGGATTGTATGAGGCATTTATGCTAAATTAGATGGTAAGAATTTGCCTGCAATGCAGGAGACTTGGATTCTATCCTTGGGTCAGGAAGATGTCCTGGAGAAGGGAATGGCAACCCACTCCCATGTTCTTGCCTGGAGAATTCCAGGGACAGAGAAGTCTGTAGGGCTACAGTCCATGAGGTCACAAAGAGTTGCACACAACTGATATACTATACTATATCTAAATAGTATATATCATATTAAAATAAAACCATAACTATGATTTAATATAGGGTTAACTGGCAAATACAAACCAATAAAGTCTAAGTCTTCTTTCTAATGAATTTAGTGGAAGAAAATTATTTCAACCATTTCCATTCAATCTTACAAAAAATTCATCCTACACTTAGATCAGGCACAGCCACTCATATTTCTGATAATTACAATAAAGTTTGTGACTCATCAGTAAGAAAATTATATGAAAAAACCCTTCAGTATATTCATGACTGCTGTGTAAACTTCATACCAATGATATTTTAATTAACCATGGAATAATTTGGCAACTGGTAATTTTGGGAGTGTCCAGTATAGATAATTTTGGTTCACTCAATCAATTATACTGATTGATTCAACCAAAAGGTAAACTACATTTTTTTTGTCATAATCAATTGTTTTAATGTAAACTACATTTTATTTATTTATTTATTTTGTAAACTACATTTTAAAACCCATAGTTAAATTTAATCTAGGGTTCTGTAATGTGTTAGAAAGAGGAAATATAGCAGGTATACATAGGAAATAATATTTCTGAAAATCTAAAGCAGAGCTTTTAGAGTTCCATTGAACTTATTCAAAGAAATACCTATTCTGGTAGTTGTATATCTACTAACCCAAGTTAGCAATAAATAATCATTTTTAAAGGTAAATCTAGAAGATAAAAATGATACTAAATATGATATACTTTGGATAGTAAATACCACTGAAATAATTTAACCTCTATTTGTTCAACAAATAGCCTCGGGTTCTCTCTCCTTGGGATTTTTCAGGTAAGAATACTTGAGTGAGCTGCCATTCACTACTCCAAGACATCTTCCTGACCCAGAGGTTGAACCTATGTCTCTGTGTCTACTGCACTGGCAGGCATATTCTTTACCACTACACCATCTGGGCAGGCCAGTGAGGTACCTGGAAACAGTGCTGTTCTTCCTATTGGTAAACAGCAATGTATCACTATTGTTAGCAATCAAATATATGTCCATATATTCAAAAAAAGAAAAAGAGATTCCAAGGGAATTGCATACTTGGCAGACAACCTGTTCTATGTTGCCTGAAATATTAATAGTCCTTTTCACCATCTCTGCATACCTGCATTAATTTATAGGTATAGCATCAAGCCCACTCAAATTTTATTTATCAAACACTGGCCTATTCTCTAATTTACTGTTCACAATTATTCAAATATTGAAAATTCTTTCCCAGTCTGGAATAGTCCCACTCTAATGTGATCTTTTGCTAAAATCTGTTAACTTTCATGCATGCTTTGGTCAAATAAACCAGTTTCACAAATCTCAAATAAATGCTTATAATAGACTAATGTTTCCTGGTGAATTCAGTAATTATCAGTGCACTTTCAGTTACCTACAGCATTTTTCCATTTGAGTAACAGCTTAGAATTTACTATTGTTCTTGATTACATTATTTCCCATTTTAAAAAGTAGCCTTAAGTATAAGCAGAAGAGGCAACTATCGTGCAATAGTATATAAAAAATAAACAACAAAAAAAGAAATGAAACAGGTTAGCCTCGTACACATTTATAAAACTTATCATTGCCACCTCTATAAACAACAATGCCCCAAATAGATTCTCCAACAGTCTACAAAAATACCTGATATTATAGACATATTTTAGAGATTCATTTGTTTTTTAGAGTCCATTTGAGATAACACATAGAAAAGTCAAACTAACATTTTTAAACTTAGTGAAGCGCCAATACCATGGCCACGTGATGCAAAGAGCCAACTCATTGAAAAAGACCCCGATGCTGGGAAAGACTGAAGGCAAAAAGAGAAGGAGACTGCAGAGAGATGAGATGGTTAGATAGCATCACCGACTCAATGGATATGAATTTGAATAAACTCCAGAAGATAGTGAAAGACATTGGAGCCTGGCATGCTGCAGTCCATTGGGCCAAAAAGAGTTGGACATGACTTAGTGACTGAACAACAACTCTCTCTGACTTGGAGCATGTCAGGTACCAAAGTCCATACACAATTAACTTTTTTAAAAAGTCCTTCATGCCCAGAAATAATCAGAAATTAAAATTAAAAACATCAAAAAATAAGATACTGTAAGTTATTTCTCATTTTTTTTTCATAAAAACTAGGGGCTTCACTGGTGGCTCAGATGGTAAAAAAAATATGCCTGCATGCAGGAGACCCGAGTTTTATCCCTGGGTTGAGAAGATCCCCTGGAGAAGGGAATAGCTACCCACTCCAGTATTCTCGCCTGGAGAATTCCATGGACAGAGGAGTCTGACTGGCTACAGTCCATGGGGTGACAAAGAGCTGGACACAACTGAGTGACTAACAGCACATCCCAAACATTATCTGAACAGAATTTATGATTGCCATATAATTAGATTAGTTATAAGTAAAGTCTTCTCTTTTTGCTGAAAGCCTGGGTGTCCCAGAACCTGTAGTTCCTTGCATTATGCCAGTAAATTTTTTCATGTGATTTTATTCTGTGTGTGTGTGTGTGTGTGCAGTTGTGTCTGACTCTTTGCAACCCCATGAACTGTAGCCCACCAGGCTTCTCTGCCCATGGCATTCTCCAGGCAAGAATACTGGAGTCGGTTTCCATTTCTTACTCCAGGGTTCTTTCCAACCCAAAGATTAAAACCATGTTTCTTGCATCTCTTGCATTGGCAGGTGGCTTTTTAACCACTGTCCACTGTCTACCTACACATTAAAAAGTCAATATATGTGTGTTAACATATAATTTTATACTATTCTTTTTTTTTCTCTTCAGTTCAGTTGCTCAGTCGTGTCTGACTCTTTGCAACTCCATGAACCACAGTACGCTAGGACAGCCTGTCCATCACCAACTCCCAGAGTCCACCCAAACCCACGTCCATCGTGTTGGTGATGCCATCCAACCATCTCATCCTCTGTCGTACCCTTCTCCTCCTGCCCTCAATCTTCCCCAACATCAGGGTCTTTTCAAATGAGTCAGCTCTTTGCATTAGGTGGCCAAAGTATTGGAGTTTTAGCTTCAACTTCAGTCTCTCCAATGAACACCCAGGACTGATCTCCTTTAGGATGGACTGGTTGGATCTCCTTGCAGTCCAAAGGACTCTCAAGAGTCTTCTCCAACACCACAATTTAAAAGCATCAATTCTTCAGTGCTCAGCTTTCTTTATAGTCCAACTCTCATGTCCATACATGACTACTGGAAAAATCATAGCAGATGATGGACCTGATGGCCATTGACTAGATGGACCTTTGTTGGCAAAGTAGTGTCTCTGCTTTTGAATATACTGTCTAGGTTGGTCATAACTTTCCTTCCAAGGAGTACATGTCTTAATTTCATGGCTGCAATCACCATCTGCGGTAATTTTGGAGCCCAGAAAATAAAGTCATCCACTGTTTCTCCATCAGTTTGCCATGAAGTGATGGGACCGGATGCCATGATCTTTGTTTTCTGAATGTTGAGCTTTAAGTCAACTTTTTCACTCTCCTCTTTCGTTTTCATCAAGAGGCTCTTTAGTTCTTCTTCACTTTCTGCCATAAGGGTGGTGTCTTCTGCATATCTGAGGTGATTGATATTTCTCCCAGCAATCTGGATTCCAGGTTGTGCTTCTTCCAGCCCAGCGTTTCTCATGATGTACTCTGCATATATGTTAAATAAGCAGGGTGACAATATACAGCCTTGACATACTCCTTTTCCTATTTGGAACCAGTCTGTTGTTCTATGTCCAATTCTAACTGTTGCCTCCTGACCTGCATACAGATTTCTCAAGAGGCAGGTCAGGTGGTCTGGTATTCCCATCTCTTGAACAATTTTCCACAGTTTATTGTGATCCACCCAGTCAAAGGCTTTAACATAGTCAATAAAGCAGAAATAGATGTTTTTTCTGGAAATCTTTTGGTTATTTGATGATCCAGCCAATATTGGCAATTTGATCTCTGGTTCGTCTGCCTTTTCTAAAACCAGCTTGAACATCTGGAAGTTCATGATTCACATATTGCTGAAGCCTGGCTTGGATAATTTTGAGCATTACTTTACTAGCGTGTGAGATGAGTGCAATTGTGTGGTAGTTTGAGTATTCTTTGGCATTGCCTTTCTTTGGGATTGGAGTGAAAACTGACCTTTTCCAGTCCATGGCCACTGCTGAGCTTTCCAAATGTGCTGACACATTGAGTGCAGCACTTTCACAGCATCATCTTTTAGAATTTGAAGTAGCTCAACTGGAATTCCTTCGCCTCCAGTAGCTTTGTTCATAGTGATGCTTCCTGAGGCCTACCTGACTTCACATTCCAGGATGTCTGGCTCTAGGTGAGTAGGTGTGATCACACCTTTGTGATTATCTCAGTGGTGAAGATCTTATTTGTACAGTTCTGTGTATTCTTGCCACCTCTTCTTAATATCTTCTGCTTCTGTTAGGTCCATGCCATTTCTGTCCTTTATTGAGCCCATCGTTGCATGAAATGTTCCCTTTGTATCTCCAATTTTGTTGAATAGATCCCTAGTCTTTCCCATTCTATTATTTTCTCTATTTCTTTGCATTGATCAGTGAGGAAGGCTTTCTTATTTCTCCTCGCTATTCATTGGAACTCTGCATTCAAATGGGTATATCTTTCCTTTTCTCCTTTGCTTTTCACTTCTCTTCTTTTCACAGCTATTTGTAAGGCCTCCTCAGACAGCCATTTTGCTTTTTTGCTTTTCTTTTTCTTGGGGATGTTCTTTAGGGTATATAAATAGAAAATCACTATTAACTGATAGAATCTATTGTTAAATTTTGATAAGATGTGCAGATAAAATGTTATGGACACTACTAAGAATGCTGGAGAGTGTTGCCATTTCCTTTTCCAGGGGACTTTCCAGACATTAGGGATTGAACCCATGTCTCCAGCTTTGGCAGGTGGATTCTTTGCCACTGAACCACCAGGGAAGCCCAGGTTTAATTATAGACAGACAGTAATTAGCTAAGATTTAAAATCTAAGGTCAGGTGGTATTTTGATTAGACATAAATCTTGTTTTTCTTTGTAGAAACCTGTTTCTGTACACTAGAACTCCTAAAAGTGCAGCATTGCGATATATGATCAGAGAAGGCAATGGCACCCCACTCCAGTACTCTTGCCTGGAAAATCCCATGGGTGGAGGAGCCTGGTAGGCTGCAGTCCTTGGGGTTGCAAAGAGTCAGACACTTTTCCCTTCCATGCACTGGAGGAGGAAATGACAACCTACTCCAGTGTTCTTGCCTGGAGAATCCCAGGGATGGGGGAGCCTGGTAGGCTGCCATCTATGGGGTCACACAGAGTCAGACATGACCAAAGTGACTTAGCAGCAGCAGCATCACAATATCTGATATGACACAGTATGCCTGCAGGGTTAGAATTGCACTTCTCTTCTGTTCTGGCTCTTTTCCCAATACCTGTTCCCTCTCTTCAACAAGAAAATAATTACAGGCTTGCCTTGTTTTATTGTGCTTCACTTTATTGTATTTCATAGCTAATTGTCTTTGTTACAAATTGAAGGTTTTGGCAGACCTGTTTTTAAAGCAAATTTATCAGGGTCATTTTTCCAACAGCATTTGCTCACTTTGTGACTCAATCAGTGTCACATTTTGGAAATTCTCAAAATAGTTCAGATTTTTTAAATTATCAGTATATTTGCCATGGTGATCTGTGATCAGTGATCTTTGATGCTACTACCATTTTTTATTGAAGGCTCAGATGATGGTTAGCATTTGTTAGTCATCCAGTATGACCTAAATCAAATATTTAATGATTATATAGTAGAGGTGATAAGAGATTCAGTGGATTAAATCTGGTAGACAGAGTACCTGAAGAACTACAGATGGAGATTTTGTAACACTGTACAAGAGGCAGTGACCAAAACCATCCCAAAGAAGAAGAAATGCAAGAAGACAAAGTGGTTGTCTGAGGAGGCTTTACAAATAGGTGAATAAAGAGGAGAAGTGAAAAGCAAGAGAGAAAGGGAAAGATATACCCTTCTGAATGCAGAGTTCCAGGAACAGCAAGGAGAGGTAAGAAGGCCTTCTTAAATGAACAATACAAAGAACTAGAGGAAAATAATAGAATAGGAAAGACTAGAGATCTCTTCAAGAAAATTGGAGATATAAAAGGAACATTTTATGCAAGAATAGGCACAATAAAGGGCAGAAATGGTGAGGACCTAACAGAAGCAAAAGAGATAAGGAAGAGGTGGCAAGAATACATGGAAAAACTTTCCAAAATGGTCTTCATGACCTGGATAACCACAATGGTGGGGTTGTTTACCTAGAGTGAGACATCTTGGAGTGTGAAGTGAAGTGGGCCTTAAGAAGCATCACTACAAACAAAGCAAGTGGAAGAGATGGAATTCCAGCTGAGCTATTTCAAATTCTAAAAGATGATGCTGTGAAAGTGCTGTATTCAATATGCCAGCAAATTTGGAAAACTCACCAGTGGCCACAGAACTGGAAAAGCCAGTTTTGATTGTAATAACAAAGAAGAGCAATGCTAAAGAATGTTCAAATTACCACATGATTTCCCTCATTTTACATGCTAGTAAGGTAATGCTCATAATCCTCTAACTTATGCATCAGCAGTACATGAACTGAGAACTTCCAGATGTAAAGCAAGTTTTAGAAAAGGCAGAGTAATGAGAGATCAAATTGCCAACTTTTATTGGATCATAAAGAAAGCAAGGGAATTGCAGATAAACATCTGCTTCTTTGACTACATGAAAACCTTGACTGTATGGATCATAACAAACTGCAGAAAATTCTTAAAGATATGGGAATATCAGACACCTTACCTGTCTTCTGAGAAACCTGTTTGCAGGTCAAAAAGCAACAGTTAGAACTGGATATGGAAAAATTGACTGGTTCAAAATTCAGAGAAGAGTATAACAAGGCTGTATACTGTCACCCTGTTTATTTAACTTATATGCAGACTACATCATGTGAAATGCCAGGCTGGATGAATCACAAGCTGGGATCAAGATTGCTGGGAGAAATATCAACAACCTCAGATATGTTTATGATACCTCTCTAATGGCAAAAAAGTGAAGAGTAGCTAAAGAGCTTTTTGATGAGGGTGACAGAAGAGAGTGAAAAAATTGGCTTAAAAGTCAACATTAAAAAACTAAGATTGTGTCATCTGGTCCCATCATTTCATGGCAAATAGAAGGGGAAAAATTGGTTGGAAGTTGTGACAGATTTAATTTCTTGGGCTCCAAAACCACTGCAGATGGTGACTGTAGCCATGAAATTAAAAGACACTTATTCCTTGGAAGGAAAGCTATGACAATCTTACACAGCATATGAAAAAGCAGGTACATCATTTTGCCAGCAAAGGTTCATACAGGCAAAGCTATGGATTTTCCAGTAGTCATGTACAGATATTAGATTTGGACCATAAAGAAAGCTAAGCACCAAAGAATTGATGCTTTTGAACTGTGCTGGAGAATACTCTTGAGAGTCCCTTGGACAGCAAGGAGATCAAACCAGTTAATCCAAAAGGAAATCAACCCTGAATATTCACTGGAAGGACTGATGCTGATATTCCAATACTTTGACCACCTGATCCAAAGAGCCAGTCATTGAAAAAGACTCTGATGCTGGGAAAGATTAAAGGCAAAAAGAGAAGGGACAGTGGACAATGAGATGGTTAGATAGTATCACCAACTCGATGAACATGCATTTAAGCAATTTCTGGGAGATTGTGACAGACAGGGGAACCTGGCAGGCTGAAGTGCGTCCATAGGGTCATGAAGAGTCAGACATGACTTAGTGACTGAGCAACATCAAAAGTTTTAAATTTATGTACATTTTTTTAGACGTAATGCTATTGAACACTTAATACACTAGAGAATAATATAAGCATAAACCTTTTGCACTAGGAAACCAAAAAATTTACAATTCACATTACATCAGTAGTTGCTTTATCATAGTGGTCTGGAACCAAATCGGTAATCTTCTAGGATATGCCACCTTGAGAAGTATGCCAATGTGGATAAATCATAACTTTACAGTGTACAAATTGATTATGACATTTTACTGTGAACTATATTCATTTATAATACAATTTTAAAAATATACCCTCTCATGAAAATTACGTAGATATAAATATATAATAATTCTATATATACATGATTCTCTAACATATTTGAATAAAATATCATAGTGAAAAATTTTACACGAATGAACTTGAATTATTTTTCCATTTTTTTTTCTTAGTGGAAAGATAATCACTGAAGACTACTTCTCTGAAATCTGACACGTGAGAAAAAAACATATATATGCTGCCTATAAGATACATGAAAAATATTTAATGCTCTTTATAAAGCATTGATAGTGTCTTACATTCAGTGTTTTTGTGTGAAATTAACATTGCCATCAAGTTTGTAAGCCTCATTTTCATTTCATTAATTATACTTTCAACCTTGAATTAAGACTGATTTTGGTGGTAGGTGTGAGGCTTTAAGACAATACTGCAGAAATGTCTTCATTTCTTAAATTCTCAAATAATGATCTTATAAACTTAACTTACTTTATAGATAGAATCTTCAACAGTATAACTATGTTGTAGAGTAGCTAAGAAAAGCAATTCCTCAAAAATTATAATTCATAGTTCTCCCTTTCATACTTTAATGTGCAGTGTTAGTGATGCCAAAACTGACAACATGTGTATTCTATATTCTTTCTAAAATCATTTATCACTCACTACCTCAATTGTTTGTTATAATTACACATGTTCTATAGTTCAGGAAAGTTAAAAACCAAATATTTTTGAAAGTTATTAACAGTGTTAGGGTTAGGAAAATTATATTTTCAATTGGAAACACTGCTTAATATTTGAATTCACTTCATTTTTCCTTATTTTCCATCCCTTAGTTTTATTTTTCCTTCCATTAGATCCATTTTTAGAATGTCTACTATGTGACCAACACTCTGATAGGCACTCTCTGCTCTTGATCTGATCACAGCAGTGGTTGGACGAATGTATAAAATAATCAGGATTCACACATAACTCCATTAAAGCATAATTACAACATGATTAAATTGTATACCAAAAAAATGTACCCTTCTTTTTAGATACAGCCTATCAGGCTCCTCCATCCATGGGATTTTCCAGGCATGAGTGCTGGAGTGGATTGCCATTTCCTTCTTCAGGGGATCTTCCTGACCCAGGAATTGAACCTGGGTCTCCCGCATTGCAGGCAGACACTTTACCGTCTGAGCCACCAGGGAAGGCCAATAAAGACATAAAGAGGCACAAATATTATTTCAGTGGAACTAGGAAGACAAGCACTGTTAAAGCATGGGTAATGGTATGTAGAACTAGGTATATATGCAAAAATCACAACTTTACACATGAAAATTATAAGGATCAGATGGTTAAATGAGTAAGAATATTATATTCCTATTTATCATGATATAATCAGGAGAAATGATGGGAGATTATGGCTAATTATTTCTGAATTCATCCTTTAACCTTCCTGTTCCCATTTGCCCATTACACATATGTCTGCAGTCATTACTAAGCCTTGTCACTTCCCAAGACTGCATGAACCCTGATGCATTTTGATTAACCTCACGGTATGAGTGCACAATAGTATTATAGAATAGATAAAGGAGATACATTTAGTATATGTCTTAGAACATTTAAATATTTGGCCATATCTAATAAAGTAGATTATTGATCTTTTTCTGAGAAAAGTATTTTATTAGAATGTGATATCAGAGAGTTGATTGTTTATCTAGGCTTTATCTTACTTAGGTACTTTCTACTTTTGCCACTTGGGTTATGTTTTTAAATGATTTTGCTTTATGGAGTTAAAAAAGCAATGCACAGATTTTTTCAAGATTATTATATAAGATATATTGATGTTGTTTAGTCACTAAGTCACATCCAACTCTCTTGTGATCCATGGATTGTAGCCAGGCTATCCGTGGGATTTTCCTAGGCAAGATACTGGAGTGGGTTGCCATTTTATTCTCTAGGGGATCTATCTGACCCAGGGATCAAACCCATGTCTCCTGTATTGGCAAGCAGATTCTTTACCACTGAGCCACTAAGGAAGCCTATATAAGATAGATGCATATTATTTAACACTGAATGATAGATTAATGGTTTAAAATAGTGTCTAGTGCTGAATATAATACATGACACATTCTAGGCAGTCTCCCTTTATCTGCCAACATATATTAAATACTAAACATACCAATTATAGTTTTTAACTAAATAAAATATAGAGTTCATTGATTTTGTGGGAAAATAATTCATTTAACTGGTTTACTATTTATTCGGATATTTTGATTTCTCTAGGCCATTCTTTGGCATAAAACCAAAATTGTAATCAGTGTTGCCCTTAGCAGCTACTTTAGCCTGGACCTTGGACATAAGATGGACCAGGAAGTAGTGGGTTGGTGCAAAAGTAATTGTGGTTTTTGTAACAACGAATGGTTGAGATTTATTGTTATGTTATACATCATTTTAATGTGCATTTCTCACTCTATGTATTTTGCTAATGACTTATTCAGTTCAGTTCAGTTGCTCAGTCATGTTTGACTCTTTGCGACCCCATGAATCACAGCACGCCAGGCCTCCCTGTCCATCACCAACTCCCGGAGTTCACTCAGACCCACGTCCATTGAATCAAGGATGCCATCCAGCCATCTCATCCTCTGTTGTTCCCTTTTCCTCCTGCCCCCAATCCCTCCCAGCATCAAAGTCTTTTCCAATGTCAAATCTTCGCATGAGGTGGCCAAAGTACTGGAGTTTCAGCTTTAGCATCAGTCCTTCCAAAGAAATCCCTGGGCTGATCTCCTTTAGGATGGACTGGCTGGATCTCCTTGCAGTCCAAGGGACTCTCAAGAGTCTTCTCCAACACCACAGTTCAAAAGCATCAATTCTTCAGAGCTCAGCTTTCTTCACAGTCCAACTCTCACATCCATACATGACCACTGGAAAAACCATAGCCTTGACTAGATGGACCTTTGTTGGCAAAGTAATGTCTCTGCTTTTGAATATGCTATCTAGGTTGGTCAAAACTTTTCTTCCAAGGAGAAAGGGTCTTTTAATTTCATGGCTGAAGTCACCATCTGCAGTGATTTTGGAGCTCAAAAAAATAAAGTCTGACACTGTTTCCACTGTTCCCCATCTACTTCCCATGAAGTGATGGGACCAGATGCCATGATCTTCATTTTCTGAATGTTGAGCTTTAAGCCAACTTTTTCACTCTCCTCTTATTACTTGCTGTTTATATTTATTTTAGACTACGGAAATGATGTTTCACAAAAAGCAAATTCAAGCAGTTTTTTAAATTTGAGCTCAAAATAGATCCTAAAGCAGCAGAGACAACTCACAACATCAATGACAGATTTGGCTCAGGAATTGCTAATGAATGTAAAGCTCAGTGGTGGTTCAAGAAGTTTTGGAAAGGAGATGAGAGACTTGAAGATGAAAAGTATAATGGCTGGCCATAGGAAGTTGACAGCAATTCACTGAGAGGATCATGGAAGCTGATCTCTTACAACTACATGAAAAGTTACTGAAGAACTCAATGCCAGCTCTTCTATAGTCATTCGGCATTTGAAGCAAATTGGAAAGGTGAAAAAGCTCAATAAGTGGTTGACTTGTGAGCTGACCAAAAAAAACAAAACAAAACAAAATCATTGTTTTGTTTTATTTTTTTATTAATTAATTTATTTTGTTATTTTACTTTACAGTTCTGTATTAGTTTTGCCATACATTGACATGAATAGTGCTGTCTTCTCTTGTTCTATGGAACAACAGTGAACCATTTCTCAATCAGATTGTGAAGTGCAAGGAAAAGTGGATTGTATATAGCAACCTGCCTCAACCAGCTCAGTGGCTGGGCTGAGAAGAAGCTCCAAAGCACTTCCCGAAGCCAAACTTGCACCCGTGTTTGGTTGACTGCTGCCCGCTGATCCACTACCATGACTCCCAGCGAAACGATTACAACTGAGAGTTATGCTCAGCAAGTCCATGAGATGCACTGAAAACTGCAATGACTGCGGCCAGCTTTGGTCAACATAAAGGTGCCACTCCTTCCTCAGGACAAAGTCAGACCACACGTCACACAACCCACACTTCAAAAGTTGAACGAATTGGGTTACAGAGCATCTGCCATGTTCACCTGGCTCTCTCCAACTGACTACTACTTCTTCAAGCAACTCAGCAACTTTTTGCAGGGAAAATGCTTCCACAACCAGCAAGAGGCAGAAAATGCTTTCTAAGAGTCTGTTGAATTCCAAAGCATGGAATTTTATGCTACAGGGATAAACAAACTTATTTCTCACTGGGGAAAAATGTGTTGATCGTACTGGTTCCTATTTTGATTAATAAAGTTGTGTTTACCTATAGTTAGAATGATTTAAAATTCACAGTCCAAATTACGTTTGCACCAACCTAATATATCTCCAGTGTCTACCTACAGTCTTTGGTACTGTTTATGTTTATAGTTGTTTAAATCAAACTAGATATTTAAACACATTGAATATATTTAAGGACCATAACACCTTTTCTTGGTTTTGGTCGTGAAGCTTATTGTGCCTAAGTGACCTGTAGAAATGAAAAATTTGCCACAAAAATATTCCCATGCTAAATATCAACATCTGGAATAAGGTATGGCAAGCCTAGAAGAAAAGTAATAAAATCCACCTTTTTATAAGGCTTAATTAAATATGACTGTAATACACATAATCAAGACACTTTGATCATCTCTTAAAGAAAAGAGCAGTCCAAATAGAGAAAGGAAATTTATGTGAGTTTTAAAAACAATTGTGTAAGTGTATGCACTTAGGGAACACAGCCCTGCCCATCAACAGAAAATTGGATTCAAGATTTACTGAGCATACCACCACCCATCAGAACAAGACCCAGTTTCCCCCTCACTCAGTCTCTCTCATCAGGAAGCTGCCATACCCTCTTATCCTTCTCCATCAGAGAGCAGAGGAACAAAATCCACAATCACAGAAAACTAACCAAACTGATCACATGGACCACAGCATTGTCTAGCTCAATGAAACTATGAGTCATGCTGTGTAGGGTCACCCAAGACGGACAGGTCATGGTGGAGAGTTCTGACAAAACGAGGTCCACTGGAAAAGGGAATGGCAAACCACTTCAGTATTCTTGCCTTGAGAACCCCATGAACAGTATGAAAAGTCAAAAAGATAGGATGCTGAAAGATGAACTCCCCAGGTCAGTAGGTGCCCAAAATGCTAGTGGGGATCAGTGGAGAAATAACTCCAGAAAGAATGAAGAGATGGAGCCAAAGCAATAACAACATCGAGTTTTGGATGTGACTGGTGATGGAAGTAAAGTTTGATGTTGTAAAGAGCAATATTGCATAGGGAACCTGGAATGTTAGGTCCATGAATCAAGGCAAATTGGGAGTGGACAAACAGGAGATGGCAAGAGTGAACATCAGCACTTTAGGAATCAGTGAACTAAAATGGTCTGGAATGCAGCATTTTAACTCAAATGACCATTATATCTACTACTGTGGGCAAGAATCTCTTAGAAGAAATGGAGTAGCCATCATAGTCAACAAAAGAGTTAGAAATGCAGTATGTGTACTCAATCTCAAAAATGACAGAATCATCTCTGTTCCTTTCCAAGGCAAACCATTCAATATCAGAGTAATCTAGGTCTGTGCCACAACCAGTAATGCTGAAGAAGCTTAACAGTTCTATGAAGACCTATAAGACCTTCTAGAACTAACATCCAAAAAAGATGTCCTTTTCATTATAGGGGACTGGAATGCAAAAGGAGGAAGTCAAGAGATACCTGGAGTAACAGGTGAATTTGGCCTTGGAATACAAAATGAAACAGGGTGATGGCTAACACAGTTTTGCCCAGAGAACATACTGGTCATAGCAAACACCCTCTTCCAACAGCACAAGAGAAGACTTTACACATGGACATCATCAGATGGTCAATACTGAAATCAGATTGATTATATTCTTTGCAGCCAAAGATGAAGAAACTCTAGACAGTCAGCAAAAACAAGACCAGGAGCTGACTGTGGCTCAGATCATGAACTCCTTATTGCCAAATTCAGACTCAAATTGAAGAAATTTAGGTCATCAGGGATGACCTAAATCAAATCCCTTATGATTATACAGTGGAAGTGACACACAGATTCAAGGGATTAGATCTGATAAACAGAGTGCCTGAAGAATTATGGACAGAGGTCCTTGACATTGTACAGGAGACAGGGATCAAGACCATACCAAGAAAAAGAAATGCAAAAAAAGCTAAATGTCTATATGAGGAGGCCTTACAAATATCTGAGAAGAGAAGAGAAGTGAAAGGGAAAAGAGAAAAAGAAAGATATACCCATTTGAATGCAGAGTTCCAAAGAATACAAGAAGAGATAAGTAAGTCTTCCTCAGTGATCAATGCAAAGAAATAGAGGAAAACAATAGAATGGGAAATACTAGAGATCTCTTCAAGAAAATTGGAGATACCAAGGGAACATTTCATGCAAAGATGGGCTCAATAAAGGACAGAAATTGTATGGACCTAACTGAAACGGGAGATATTAAGAAGAGGTGGCAAGAATACACAGAAAAATTATACAAAAAAAGATCTTCAGGACCCAGATAACCACGATGGTGTGATCACTTACCTAGAACAAGACATCAGGGAATGTGAAGTCAAGTGGGCCATAGGAAGCACCATAATGAACAAAGCTAGTGGAGGCAATGGAATTCCAGTTGAGCTAATTCAAATCCTAAAAGATGATGCTGTGAAAGTTCTGCACTCTATATACCAGCAAATTTGGAAAAGTCATCAGTGGCACAGGACTGGAAAAGGTCAGTTTTCATTCCAATCTCAAAGGAAGGCAATACCAAAGAACATTCAAACTACCTCACAATGCACTCATTTAACAAACTAGCAAAAGAATGTTAAAAATTCTCCAAGCCAGGCTTCAACAGTACATGAACCAAAACTTCCAGATGTTCAAGTTGGATTTAGAAAAGGCAGAGGAAACAAAGATCTTTTCAACATTTGTTGGGTCATCAGAAAAGCAAGAAGTTCTAGAAAAGCATCTACTTCTGCTTTATTGACTATGCCAAATCCTTTGACTGTGTGGATCACAACAAACTGTGGAAACTTTTTCAAGAGATGGGAACCCCAGGGCACCTTACCTGCCTCCTGAGAAATCTTTATGCAAGTCAAGAAGGAAAAATTAGAACTGGACATGGAAAAACAGACTGGTTCTGAATCAGGAAAGGAGTATGTCAAGGCTGTATATTGTCACCCTGCTTATTTGAATTATACACAGAGTATATCAAGCAAAATGCCAGGCTGAATGAAGCACAAGCTGGAATCAAGCCTGCTGGGAGAAATATCAATAACCTCAGATATGCAAATGACACCACCCTTATGGCAGAAAGCAAAGAAGAACTAAAAAGAGCCTCTTGATGCAAGTGAAAGAGGAGAGTGAAAAATTTGGCTTAAAACTAAACATTCAGAAAACTAACATCATGGCATCTGGTCTCATCACTTCATAGCAGATAGATGGGGAAAATCTGGAAACAGTGAGAGACTATATTTTGGGCTCCAAATCACTGCAGATGGTGACTGCAGCCATGAAATTGAAAGATGCTTGCTCCTTGGAATGAAAGTTATGACAAACCTAGACAATATATTAAAAAGCAGAGACATTACTTCGTCAACATAAATCTGTCTAGTTAAAGCTATGATTTTTCCAGTAGTTTTGTATGGATGTCAGAGATGGACTAGAAAGAAAGCTGAGCTCCAAAGAATTGAGGCTTTTGAACTGTGGTGTTGAAGAAGACTCTTGAGACTCCCTGGACTGCAAGGAGATAAATCCAGTCTATCCTAAAGGAAATCAGTCCTGAGTATTCATTGGAAGGTCTAATGCTGAAGCTGAAACTCCAATACTTTGTCCACCTGATGAGAAGAACTGTCTTATTGGAAAAGACCCTGATGCTGGGAAAGATTGAAGGCAGGAGGTTCAAGGGATGAAAGAGGATGAGATCGTTGGATGGCATCATCAACAAGATGGACATGGGTTTGAGTAAGCTCCAGGAGTTGGTGATGGACAGTGAAGCCTGGCATGCTGCAGTCCATGGGGTCGCAAAACATACGACATGACTGAGTGACTGAACTGACTGATTGACACTCTTACACTTACAGGGATTCCCTTGTGACTCAGACGGTAAAGAATCCGCCTGCAGTGTGAACACCTGGGTTTGATTCCTGGGTTGGGAAGATCCCTTGGAGGAGAGCGAGACAACCCACTCCAGTATTCTTGCCTGGGGAATACCCATAGACATAGGAGCCCAGCGTGTTGCAGTCCATGGGGTCACAAAGAGTGGGACAAAGGACAAGTCTGAGTGACTTAAGCACATACGCATGCACCCTCTTACAAATGTATCCACTATCATTACCAATGGTAGAAAGAAATTTGGTCTATAATTTTGGTATTTCTAACACATTTGAAAATTTAGCATGAAAATGGAGTTTATAAAGTAAGATGATTGAAAGTGAAAGTGAAGTCGCTCAGTTGTGTCCGACTCTTTGGGGCCCCATGGACTGTAATCTACCAGGCTCCTCTGTTCATGGGATTTTCCGGGCAAGAGTCCTGGAGTGGGCTGCCATTTCCTTCTCCAGGAGATCTTCCCAACCCAGGGATTGAACCCAGGTCTCCCGCATTGTAGGCAGACGCTTTACCGTCTGAGCCACCAGGGAACTATCTAATTACCGCTTTTGAAAATAATTATGATAATGACTATTAACTTTTGTTGGTCATTATCAATGTGCATAACTCTAGGCCAAACATTTTACATGGCTTTTCTCAGTTAATCCCCCCAACACCCTGATAAGATAAATCCCTAGTATTATTCAGATTTTGTACACTAGAAATCTGAGAATTGATTTTTCAAACTGCCATGGCTAATAAGTTGAGAAATTGCAATGCAGGCAAAGGCAGCAAAGAACAGCTTAATTGGAAAATATCTGTGGGTTTACTTTAAATTGAAAAGTAAACTACATTTTGATCTTATATATAGAAATAAAATAAAATAACCAGAGTTGTATATAAATATGGGCTTCCTCTGGAGGAGGGGATGGCAGCCGACTCCAGTATTCTTGCCTGGAGAATCCCTATGGACTGAGGAGCCTGGTGCGCTATCGTCCATAGGGTCACGTAGAGTTGGACACGAGTACACGACTCAGCATAGCACAGCATGGGCTTCCCAGGTAGCACTAGTGCAAACGCAGGAGACATAATACATATGGGTTCAATTCCTTGATTAGGAAGATCCCCTGGAGGAGGGCGTGGCAACCCACTGTAGTATTTTTGCCCAGATGGGATTGTTGTCCTAGTTACATTGTATTTATCCTATGATATCTCAAGTTTGTTTCTTTTACCTGTCACTGTTTTGTATTACAACCAAGAAATAAGCATATCCTTTTCCTGTTCATTTTATGTATTGATTTGCAATTTAAAGTCATTAAATCATTTAGAAGTATTTACTGTCCATTTTAAATGAAATACTGACAGAAAATTCCTTCCTCTGTGAAAGTATTATGCTATTTAAAGTGGACTAGATGAGTGGTGCTAATTAAACATCTGGCATTCAACCTTACTTCACTATTTTCCCTTATCCAAACAACATTCTGTAGAGGGAATTGAGTACTTTAGAAGATTGATGAGGATAAGTAGCATCCAAAACCACGAGCATTTCATGATAATAAAATTTCACTCTAAATTTTATGTTATTATAATTTTTAATCAGATTAATTTGTAGGATTTTTCACTTTCTGATGCAAACATATAAATATATTTCAAATAGAGCAATACATCATTATGCCAATACTATTACGCTTCTAAGAAGACGTTGAAGTTATTTGTGAAACAGTAGAACAGTCTTCCTTCTAGGACTGTATAACATTAAAAATAGAATACATACAATTGTATGTGTAAATATAGATATGTTTAACATATGCATATGACAAGCATAAAGATCTTATAAAGCTTTTCATCTTTAAGTAGTATAATCAGATTTTCATATCTAAGATTACACATGAGAAATGATATTCACAGACTGTGACAAAATTATTTTAGATAAAAACAAATTATCTCTTAGGTAATGATATGGTACTGAAAAATAAGTTTCCCTCAGCTTTATTGTCTGATGTGTGATTTTAAATTAACTAATTAATGAGATTTTTTTTAACCATTGGTTCTGAACCAAATGAAAATAGACCAACGAATACAGAATGGTAGATCTGATACAGGATTGGAATGCTCATGATGTGTCTCCCTGTGAATGAACATAAGACATCCCTTGGCCTTTGCCCTGCATGGGTTTGTGTGCTAAGTCCCTTCAGTCATGTCTGACTCTTTGCAACCCCATGGACTGTAGCCCACCAGGCTCCTCTGTCCATGGGATTCTCCATGCAAGATAACGAGTGGATTATCACAAGCTCCTCCAAGGGATCTTCCCAACCCAGGGGTTGAACTCACTTCTCTTATGTCTCCTGTATTGGTAGGCAGATTCTTTATCACTAGCACCACCTGGGAAGCCCTATGCCTTGGCAAATGAACTTCTAGTGCTACAACTATCACAAATGGAGCAGAGTTGGGAAAATGCAAGCTTTTCTAGTAGTTTAGAGAAGCCAGGACCATTGACAGCAATAATAAATAACAACAAATACTGTTTTAAGAAGGCAGGTCCTAGTGAATGAAGTGGAAGAAAAGGCTGAACCTAAGAGTTCAATGGAATTCAGG
The DNA here is from genome assembly GCF_014754425.2 of Oryx dammah. Lineage (NCBI taxonomy): Eukaryota > Metazoa > Chordata > Mammalia > Artiodactyla > Bovidae > Oryx > Oryx dammah. The sequence continues at coordinate 17,181,107 of NW_024070200.1, forward strand.
CTCACTACAGTTATCAGCATTTCTCCAATCTGGGGTGAAGCAAGTTATGGATGTGAGGAAATATTAAAGCAGGTAATAATCTTTCAGTATTGTTTCCTAAGGGGGATTGTAATTAATCATCCATCTATGAAAAAATACACATAAGTATCCATCTACTAGGAACAAGCATATGAAAATATGGAAGTGGAAATATTTCTCTTTTAGAAAGCTCAGTTTTAAGGAAACAATGTTTTTTAAGTAGGAAAAATTATCATTGCCAACTATAGACAATTTTCTTAGAATGAGCTATCTGGAAACAAAAAATGGTTAATTGCCAGGATATACTAAAAACTCCTTTAGATTAATCTTTTTGGCATAATAATTTTCATAAAGGATGGTGATTTTTCACTGATATACTTGGTAGTTAATAAATCATTCCCAAGAATTCACTCCATCACACAAATGCATCATTCTGGCATGCATTCTATAAATACTTATTTTGCATAAATTCTGTCTTGTGTTTTGTGCTGGGCCTAAGCAGTTAACAGATTTATAGTCTTTGTCTTCAAGGAGCTTATAGTCAAAGATGGGGAGACAGGCAACCAGAGGATGCCGTGTTTTGATGGAAATAAATCAGTGTATGGGAAAATGTAAGTGGAGAACTCAACAGACTTGGTAGTTCAGGTAGGGTTTTTAGAAGAGATGTTAGCTATGATGAATTGTGATGAGTTCGTAGGAATTACCCAGATACAGTAAGAAAGGTTAGAAAATCAAGGATATTGAAATATTAAAGAGCCTAGTAATATGGGAACATAAAGTATTTGAGACTACTTCAAGGTAAAATGGAGAAAGGGCAGTGATCAGAGATAAACTTTGAGCAGGTAAAGTCAAGATTATGAATGTATACTAATTTTATATTTCTGTTGTAAAAAATTATCACAAATTTAGAAGCACAACTTAATATTTCACAAATCTATAGGTCAGAAGTTAGGATCTGCTTGATTGAAGATCATGGCATCGGGGCCCATCACTCCATGAAAATAGATGCGGAAACAGTGGAAACAGTGTCAGACTTTATATTTTTGGGCTCCAAAATCACTGCAGATGGTGATTGCAGCTATGAAATTAAAAGAGGCTTACTCCTTGGAAGAAAAGTTATGACCAATCTAGATAGCATATTCAAAAGCAGAGACATCACTCTGCTGACTAACGTCCATCTAGTCAAGGCTCTGGTTTTTCCTGTGGTCATGTATGGATGTGAAAGTTGGACTGTGAAGAAGGCTGAGCGCCGAAGAATTGATGCTTTTGAAGTGTGGTGTTGGAGAAGACTCTTGAGAGTCGCTTGGACTGCAAGGAGATCCAACCAGTCCATTCTGAAGGAGATCAACCCTGGGATTTCTTTGGAAGGAATGATGCTAAAGCTGAAACTCTAGTACTTTGTTCACCTCATGCGAAGAGTTGACTCATTGGAAAAGACTTTGATGCTGGGAGGGATTGGGGGCAGGAAGAGAGTGGACGACAGAGGATGAGATGGCTGGATGGCATCACTGATTCGATGGATGCAAGTCTGAGTGAACTCTGGGAGATGGTGATGGACAGGGAGGCCTGGCGTGCTGGGATTCATGGGGTCGCAAAGAGTCGGACACGACTGAGCAACTGAACTGAACTGAACTGAACTGATTGGTGTCACTGCTCTAGGTTTTATAAAGTCCATACCAAGCTGTTAGCCTTCTGGGCTCCTCTCAGGAAAGATAAGAAGATCTATAAAGAATCATCTTCTTTTTTAAATTAATTAATTTATTCATTTTACTTTACAATATTGTATTGGTTTTTCCATACATTGACTTGAATCCACCATGGGTGTACATGTGTTCCCCATCCTGAAACCCCTCCCACCTCCCTTCCCATCCCATCCGTCTGGGTCATCCCAGGGCACTAGCCCTGAGCACCCTGTATCATCTATCGAACCTGGACTGATGATTCGTTTCACATACAATAATTTATGTTTCAATGCCATTCTCCCAAATCATCCCACCCTCGCCCTCTCCCAGAGCCCAAACGACTGTTCAATACATCTGTGTCTCTTTTGCTATCTCGTATCATGGCATCTGGTCCCATCACTTCATGGGAAATAGATGGGGAAACAGTGGAAACAGTGTCAGACTTTATGTTTTTGGGCTCCAAAATCACTGCAGATGGTGACTCCAGCCATGAAATTAAAAGACGCTTACTCCTTGGAAGAAAAGTTATGACCAGCCTAGATAGCATATTCAAAAGCAGAGACATTACTTTGCCAACAAAGGTCCGTCTAGTCAAATCTATGGTTTTTCCAGTGGTCATGTATGGATGTGAGAGTTGGACTGTGAAGAAAGCTGAGTGCCAAAGAATTGATGCTTTTGAAGTGTGGTGGTGGAGAAGACTCTTGAGAGTCCCTTGGACTGCAAGGGATCCAACCAGTCCATTCTGAAGGAGATCAACCCTGGGTGTTCTTTGGAAGGACTGATGCTAAAGCTGAAACTCCAGTACTTTGGCCACCTCATTCGAAGAGTTGACTCATTGGAAAAGACTCTGATGCTGGGAGGGATTGGGGATAAGAGGAGAAGGGGACGACAGAGGATAGATGGCTGGATGGCATCACTGACTCAATGGACGTGAGTCTGAGTGAACTCCGGGAGTTGGTGATGGACAGGGAGGCCTGACGTGCTGGGATTCATGGGGTTGCAAAGAGTTGGACATGACTGAGCAAATGAACTGAACTGATACAGGGTTATCGTTACCTTCTTTCTAAATTCCATATATATGCATTAGTATACTGTATTGATGTTTTTCTTTCTGGCTTACTTCACTCCGTATAATAGGCTCCAGTTTCATCCACCTCATTGGAACTGATTCAAATGTATTCTTTTTAATGGCTGAGTAATAGTCCATTGTGTATATGTACCACAGCTTTCTTATCCATTCGTCTGCTGATGGACATCTAGGTTGCTTCCATGTCCTGACTATTATAAACAGTCCTGTGATGAACATTGGGGTACACGTGTCTCTTTCAATTCTGGTTTCCTTGGTGTGTATGCCCAGCAGTGGGATTGCTGGGTCATATGGCAGTTCTAGTTCCAGTTTTTTAAGGAATCTCCACACTGTTCTCCATAGTGGCTGTACTAGTTTGCATTTCCACCAGCAGTGTAAGAGGGTTCCCTTCTCTGCACACCCTCTCCAGCATCTTCTAATTTCATTATAAGTAGGTGGAATCCGGTTCCTCATGGCTGTCAGCCTGGGGCCCCCTTTCTGCTCTCGGTCAGGTTTTTCGTGTATAGTACCTGCATTGATTGTCAAGTTTTCCGTGTCGTCCCCTCCAGCAATGTAGGGCTCAGTTCCTCTCAGGCTTTGAGGATCTCTGACTTCCATTTCTACCTTCTCTCCTTGACTCATTCTTCATCTGTATCTCTCTCCTGCTTTCCTGTTCTTTTAAAATCTCATGTGAGTAGACTGAGCCCATCACAATAATTCAGAATAATCTATTTTAAAGTTAGATGAAAGGGCTTCTCAGGTGTCACTGAAGAACCTTCCTACCAATGCAGGAGACGTAAGCGATGAAGGTTCGATCCCTGGGTCAGGAAGATCCCCTGGAGGAGGGCATGGCAACCCATTTCAGTACTCTTGCCTGGAGAATCCCATGGATGGAGGAGCCCCCAGGGGGCTACATTCCAAAGGGTCACAGAGTCAGACACAACTGAAGTGACTGAGCACACACATGAGAAGTAACCTACTCCCTTAACAATAATACCTAGAGCATGTAGCCAGCAGATAAGCTTGGAGGAATACATTCATAATTCTTACTGCTACAGAATTATTCTTTTCCATGTAAAATTGAAAATGTCTGCTTTATATTGAAGAAAATAATTCTGAGACATGACTCTGTGCATAGAAGTAACAGAATCAACTTAACATTTAAGAAAATCACTTTATACAGTTGAAATATTATGGATATTTATGGATAAATATCCATAAATATTAATGGATAAGAAAGCTGTGGTACATATACACAATGGAATATTACTCAGCCATTAAGTGGAAGATACTGGATGGCTTTGGAGAGACCAATTAAAATGGTCATTTCACATTTTAAGTTTAGAAATAAGTGAACAGGAAAATAAAACAGTAAGAGCAAGGAGATATCAGAGGGGATATTTATCTGCATGGCACTGAGGAAGTAAAACCTGCTGTAGTTTGTTCATTATTGACTATAATAGAGGAGATTCAAATATGATTTCCCGTTTTGGCTTAGGTAACTAGATCAATAAGAGTAACTTTTACCAAAGCATGAATATGATACTGAAGAACAGAACTGATTAATAAATAAACACTAGACGCAGATTTAGAGGAAACAATTTACTCTTGTTTAGAAATGTTGATTTTCATATGCCCTTGGTATTAAACAATATCTAGTCAGTTATCATAAGGCTGAATGTAAAAAGTGGATTGAGTTGGTGGTGGAGATTTGTGAGTAATCACTGATTAGTAGTGGAGTACTGCAGAAAAGTTAGACCCATTTAAAATAGAAATTTGAATTATAATTTTATATATAACATTGAAACATTGGCAGAAGTAAGAGAATGAATCAAGGAAATAATGGACATGGTAGAGGATGGGAAGGAAAAACAGGTGAGTAGTTAATAGAGGGTAGTTTGGGAACAGTATACATATATTAGGAAATATCATCCATTTTGTACATGTAAAACCTGAAATGTAAAATTATCAAGAGAAAGTATTTAATTAAAAACAGTAATATTCATTACAGAGCATATATGAATCTATTTGTGTTGATAAGAATGGGATTATACCAACTCATATACCTATGTGTTCACAAGATAACTCTGTAGAGTAGGAAGAAGAATAAATTTTCATTATACTTATGTCTGTTAAAAACAAAAGCACTTGCATTATTTTCAAAATGTTATAAAACCCAAAGGGATATATATGCATTCATAAGCTGTAATTATGTATAGATGGGCCCGTGTATTATATTAAAAGGGTATTTATGACCTAAATTAATATTTATGACCTAAATTTATCTATACTGATAAAAATTATGTGTACAACATGATTTAGAGTACAATGTAAACTTTGTAAGATGTTATAAACATATATATTTTTAATTTCCCCTCTATCTTATTCTTAAAATATATTACTTTTTAAAATTGTGGGAAATGACCAATCTTATTATCAAAAAAATGAGGCAAAATATATTGAATAGAAGATAAAAAATGAAAAGAGAATTGAATTAATGGTTTATAGTACCTGGGAAAATGGGAAGAGATGGAATTCAAACTATACCTGTAGTTGTTGCTATAAAGGGCAGTAACATCTCTACTCAAACTGGAAGAAAGGCTGTAAGGATGATTGATGATGCTGATACATTTGAAGGTGGAAAGCCTGGAAGCCATTATGTTCTCTATTAAGTGGGATTCAAGGTATTCTGCTGAGTGTAGTGGGGAAAGTGGCCAGGCAAGAGCTTTGAGATGTATAGTAATGGTTAGAAATAGGTATTGTAGGGGCTGGGAGAGGAACGTGATTAGAGGAAAAGGACTAACTGCTCTCTGAGAGCTTTATATAGCTTGAAGGACCACTGCAGAGTTATAGCAATTGAGACAGCTTTAAAACAGTGAAGGAATAGACAGATAAAATGCTTATACATACTAGAAAACCCAAAAAACAGACTCATAAATAAACACCATGCATGAGAGAGGTACCCACAGACAATGAGAAAGGTTAGACATTTTTGGGGCCAAGTAGTTATCCATAGTTTAAAAAAAAATGAAATCTTACCAATTCCAGGGATATCAAAGATTTAATCTGAGAGGAAAGCTGTAAAGAATTTAGAAGTTATTATAGAAGAATATCTACCTGGCTAAATTCTAGTCTCTATCCTATGTGTAATATGACAAGAAGAAGGGCAGATAATATTCATCAAGGGGTCACTCTTGTGTGAGGCATACATTGTAAAATCTCTTGGTATTCATCAGCCCATTTTGTCCTTACAAAAAAATTAGTATATTTTTAAGCCATTTACTATATGCAAAGGTAAAAAGTAAATAATTAATTAAATTCTGTTAAATTATATCACCGTTTCATAGGAGCTAGGAATAAGGTGTGTGACTAATAATTTAGGATGTTTCCTGGCCTGGCTTCAATGAGCTAACTTGGAGCCACTGTTGTCAATATGATGCTTATAAGAACAATGCAGTTAGAATTGTTCTGGAAAATAAAAAATAGTAGACATTAAAATTCAATATGGTATTTTCCGTATGCTGTCTGGAAGTCTAAACTCTCCCTTTCTCACATATGAGCTGGTAATTGTAGTACTGATAGAAGTATAGATGTTTCCACTTTTCCCACATCTGTTAGTTGTGCCATTAAAAGGTTGGGAAGAACCAGAGATGAGAGTAGAGAGTTACTTAAAGCCTCTCCTTCTCCAGGGCTTGTGAAAAGAATCAAACAGCTAATCCAGAACAGTTTACAAATTATTTTTTCCTACATTCTTTGGAAAAAAGAAAAATATAATGTTGCTTGATACTGCCAACAAATCTTAACAGTATTTTCCAAGTCAGTTTATTCAAGTTATTCACTAAAAATTCCAAATTAAAAAAATCATGTCTAGACTATTAATATTGAATCTACTGAGTTAGTTTGATAGCATATAAATGCTATCTAGAGATTAACCCATTCAAATGAACGCAAAAAGTATTGATAACTCTTACAAAGAGGAATAAGGGTCTTTTAGGGGACTGAACATATGTTTCTCTTTATCTGAAAAATTTCACTAAGAAAACGTAAGGAAAGGATAATGCTTCTGAATATATGTGAGCATTCATATTTACATCTGAATTCATGCATCACTTTTTCCTTAAACTGTGTCCACAGCTGTGTAAGTATATAAAGATATAATCTAAATGGCAATACAATCTACCCACATGAGGCCTGATTAGGCTATTCAGAATATAGTCACAAAAATGCTTAGAAAAGGAAACCTAAGTGTGTAAATGACACCTGACTAAATGGTTGGTTCTCTGAACACATTCATCATGGAAAGGTACACGTACGTCTTGAGCAGTTACTGCTATTTTAAAATATCAAATATGATAAGCTACATAAGAAATTTCTAAAATATTGTGATTTTTTTCATATGCTTGATGATTACTAATTTAAACTACTTGTTCCTTATAAAAAATGATTCTGATCTCTAAGAGGTGCTGTTGTTCACTTGCTAAGTCATATCTGATTCTTTGGGACCCCATGGACTACAGCATGCCAGGCTCTCCTGTCCTTCACTGTTTCCATGTTTGCTCAAATTCATGTCCATTAAGTTGGTGATGCTATTAATATCTCATCCTCTGCCACCCCCTTTGTCTCCTGCCCTCAGTCTTTCCCAGCATCTGGTCTCTTCCAGTGAGTCGGCTCTTAGAATCAGGTGGCCAAAGGGTTAGAACTTCAGCTTCAGCATCAGTCCTTTCAGTGAATATTCAAGGTTGATTTTGTTTAGGATTGACTGGTTTTACACATTTTAAGGGACTCTCAAGATTCTTCTCCAGAGCCACAATTCAAAAACATCAATTCTTTGATGCTCAGCCTTCTTTATAGTCAAGCTCTCATATCTGCACATGACGACTGGAAAAAAATTTAATTTTAACTATGAAACAGTTGACAAAATTATGAACCCTATGAACTCTAGTTGGCAAAATTATGTCTCTGCTTTTTTAATATGCTAGGTTTGTCATAGCTTTCCTTCCAAGGAGCAAGTGTCTTTTAATTTCATGGCTGCAGTCACCATCCCCAGTGATTTTGGAGCCCAAGAAAATTAATTCTGTCACTGCTTCCACTTTTCCCCCTTCTATTTGGCATGAAGTGATGGGACCAGATGCCATGATCTTATATTTTTGAATGTTGACTTTTAAGCAGCTTTTTTCACTCTACAGTGAAGACCCCATGGACTACAGAATGCCAGGCTCTCCTGTCCTTCACTATCTCCATGTTTGCTCAAATTTCACTCTTTTCAGTGTCATCAAGAGGCTCTTTAGTTCCTCTTCACTTTCTGCTATTAGAATGGTATCATCTGCATATCTGAGGTTGTTGATATTTCTCCCAGCAATCTTGATTCCAACTTGTGATTAATCCAGCCTGGCATTTTGCATGATGTACTCTGCGTAGAAGTTAAATAAGCAGGGTGACAATATATAATTGATGTACTCCTTTCCCAATTTTGAACTAGTCAGTTTGGTTTCTCAGAAGGCAGGGAAGGTGGTCTAATATTACTATCTCTTTAAGATTTATAAGTAGTATTGGTCTTATTTTGTTTCACATTTTAGGCATTCCCTAGAAACTATTACTAGTATAATGCTTTAAAATGTTTGCATAATTAAAGACCTCTCAAAACTGGCCTTGTTTAAATTTCTCTGAATAATGCTAGATTGCACAATTAATTTAGCTATTAAAATGTGAACTTAGGGAAAACAATACATTTTATAATTGATGAAAATTAATGTACTTTTAACTCAAAATGCAAGCTATACAGTCTAGAAGACTATATGCACCTTAAACTGATTAGCAGATCAGAAGTTTCCAACCTTTCAGTAGTGGTGTAGCCAATCATAATTTATGTGCACTCTCTGTGGTAGGAACTCTCTCTCATGGCACTTCTTTTCATTTTTAAAGCCATTTTTCAAGAAGAGTCTTTTTATTCTTTACAAGTCCTCTTTTAATACTTGAGATCCCCAGGAAGGATATTACAGCTTAACAAGTTATTGCAAAATGAAGAGGCCTGTTGATTTCTATCCCCCTCTCTGATCTACTGAACAGAAAAGAAAATCCTAAAATCATACCCCCTTACACATGCTGTGGGGCCAGTACATGTTAAAAGTTTTCTCTGTTGTCTCTTCATTTAAGAGATTCTTTATCCTTTTTCCTTTTGGTTCCCCCTCATCCTCCTTACCTACCCACTTAGGAGTTGCTCATCACTGTTTAAAGTGTCTAATGCAGCTGCTGGCATGAATTAAATTGGCAATGGGGAGTGTATGGTCTCAGACTGTTAACCCACCTTGCTTGGCAAATCAACACTGAACACTGGTCTATCTATCACTGAAGCACTAAGTTTTCCTTTCCTTCTTAATCTTTGTGTATAAAGATCTCTTACAAAAAGAATTGCCCAGGGTGTTTTTGGTAGAAAACAACTACTATGAAATGTTTCACATTTTCTTCCTCAGGTTCGCTCATGGTGCCTCTGTTGGCAGAACCTGATACACATATAAGGTTCTCTCTTCTGTAGAGCCTAAGAAATACACATTTTTCTGTGTTCCCTGTTGCATGACAAATTAGGTTAGGATTCAAGTTGTCAATGAATATGCCAATATTGATCCTTGACTCAGTAAGATCCCTTGGACAAGGAAATGGCAACCGCTCCAGTATTCTTGCCTGGGAAATCTGTGCACTGTAGTGTGCTGTAGTCCATGGGGTCACAAAGAGTCAGATATGACTTAGCAACTGAACAACAAAAACAAAAGCCAACGTGGAGAAAGTTTTATTGTAACAGAGCAAGATACAGACACCTCTGTGTTCCTTTACTAAATATGATTTAAAATTCCACTAACAGCCACATCATATTACAACATATGAACAGAGCATAGCACTTAGAAGAAAATTGAATTTTTTTTTTACCCCATTGTCAAATGCTTTCCTGGTCAAGCAGTAAAACATGCTGGAAATAATCCTTAGAGTCATATTTCAGTTTCAGTGTATTCAACTGCAGTGGGTATTTTAATGAATAAATGACGGGAAATTAGCTTACTTGCATACAGACCGATATCGTTTTCTCTGAAAAATATAGAAAGTAAAAGTCTTAATGAACATTTAATTCATAAAGCTAGAATTAAACAAAATGAGAAAGTAATGTTCCTAAAATAGTCCAGCTCTAAGAATAGAGCTATGGTAACACATTAAAGGAAGATAAATGTTTTTTTAAAATAGGAAGATTTGCTATATAAATATAAAATTAAGAATGACTTAAAAGTGAAAGAAAGTGAAAGTGTTAGTCAGTCAGTTGTGTCTGACTCTTTGCAACCCCATGAACTGCAGCCCACCAGGTTCCTCTGTCCATGGAATTTTCCAGGCAAGAATATTGGAATGGTTTGCCATTCTCTTCTCCAAGGGATCTTCCTGATCCAGAGATCAAACCTAGGTCTTCTGTATTGCAAGCAGATTCTTTACCATTTGAGCCATCAGGGAAGCCTTCTTTTGTAGAAATATTCGATCTTTGAGGCTAATTGTTTTGATCTTTCTTCTCTCTTTCTAATCCAGTAACAACTGAAATGTTTCTCTGCAATATGTTGTTGTTTAGTCACTAAGTTGTGTTTATTCCATAACGTCTATCAAAATTTTCCAGGCATGAGGAGGATGAGGTGGGGGAAGGGTCAGTGAAAGGATATGAAGCATACTTCTACTTCTTGTTTCTCCAGCCAAATTCCATTAGAACTGCTACAATTACCACCTAATCAGTGTCTTTCTGGGTCAATCAGAATTCTCAGCTTCAAATGGATTGAAAAGTAAACAGTTTACATTTCCCATAATGACCTTTGTGACCCTTTCTCTTTGTGACCCTGTGGACTGCAGTCCACCAGGCTCCTCTGTCCATGAATTACCCAGGCGAGAATACTGGAATGGGTAGCTATTCCTTTCTCCAGGGAATCTTCCCAACCCAAGGATCAAATCCTGGTCTCCTGTATTGCAGGTAGATTCTTTACTGCCTGAGCCACCAGGAAAGCCCTTTCTACAATATGTCTGTATGTAACCAGAGCTACCCATGAGATGAATATACCTCTTGTCTTCATGACCTATACTTTGCTGATTTAAAAAACTTGGATAGGAAAGAGGCATTTTCCTACTCATTTTAGGTCATGGAGGGGTACAGGAACTTAGAATTAAAAGAGACAAAAGAGAACTCATTGAAAATTTTGAATAAACCCCATAATGGAATTGGGATAAAAAAAATCAGTGAGCATCAACCCTTAAAATGTAAAGCTAGAAGGAAACCAATAATAAAAATAAATAATGAAAGTTCCTTTTGTTGCAACAACTAATCTTGTGGATAAATTAAAATTTAAACATATTTGAACTAAACTTATGAGAAATATATTTAAGTGAACATAAACACTTCATTAATATTCTAGCCATCATTTAATTTCTTGTACTATGAAGGTGGCTGAAAATTGGTGAGATTTAAGATCAAGCATAGACAGTCATTTGTTTTAGCACTGGCACTGACCAAGATTTAAAAGAGAAATGCTATTTTTCTCTCCTCTTACTGTTTTACTTTTATTCTATAACTTCTATCAAAATTTTCCAGGCCTGAAGAAGATGAGGTGGGGGAAGGGTCAGTGAAAGGATATGAAGCATACTTCTACTTCTTGTTTCTCCAGCCAAATTCCATTAGAACTGCTACAATTACCACCTTAATCAGTGTCTTTCTGGGTCAATCAGAATCCTCAGCTTCAAGTGGATTGAAAAGTAAACAGTTTACATTTCCCATAATGACTACTCAATCAGACCAAAACCAGAGCAATAAGCTGACTGACTTTGGACAGACTGACTTTCCTATATCAGAAAGGGATGTAAAAAGAGGAATGAGATTATTCCAATTGGGTATAGGGGCAAGATCAATCCTAGCATCATGGAAGAGCAATCAAAGTGTCACTTGTATTAAAGAAAGAGACTCCGTTATCAATACTTGGCCTCTGAGAGTTTTCAAGCCCTCAAATTCACCCTTGTTCTTTGCCCCACATCTGTGCAATCTGAAAGGAAGCCTGTTTTTCTTTCTCCCCTTGGGATCCCTTGAAATTTCAAACCACATGAGACCCAGATCACTCCAAACCATGATCTACCCTGAACACAATTAAAAATGCAAAACCACTTGTCTCCCTCTGACTCTGGTACTCTGCTCATTCTGTACTCCTCATCTTGTTCCACACCTGCCTACATCTGAGCCCTTCTCTTCGGGTAATCTTTTTGCTATTTTCTATGTGAGTAATAGCTTTATTTTGCATCTTGGTGCCTGAGTGTCATTCATAAGCATCTATATATTCCTGGATGGAGCGGGGAGGGATTGCTCAGCAGTTCACAGAAGATGACTGATAAAACACTAATGTAACCAAATAATCGTAACGGATGGATGGATGAAAAGATGGTTGGATGAGACAGAAAACAGACCTCTGAGTAAAAGGAAAAGAAGGAATGTGTGTTAGTAGAAACTGGATGGCAGAAACTAGAAACCTGACAATTATATAAGCCTAAATTATGATAGTGTTTTTAATTCATAATTTTAAAACCATTTTGGTCACCCATCTTAAACAGTACCACAAATAGAAAACCCCTCTGGGAAGCAATATTGTTGCAAAGCTTACTTTATAGGATCTATATTTAAAATGCTATTTATTAATTCATCTTTTTTGCACAGACACCATTTGGGGAAACTGAGCTATGTTGTCCTGGCAAAATGCCTATTTAGAGGTGAAGGAAACCCATTTTAAGTTATAATAATTGACTTATGTTAAGAGTCCTTACTAGGTCACTTAGAGGAGAGATTTGATGGAATGCTTAACAAATATAAATAGATAGGTAGATAGTCATATTATGGATATATATACTTATGTTGGGCTTCCCTAGTAGCTTAGCTGGTAAAGAATCTGCCTGTAATACAGGAGACCTGGGTTCGATCCCTGGGTTGGGAAGATCCCTGGGGTAGGAAATGGCATCCCACTCCAGTATTCTTGCCTGGAAAGTCCCATGGACAGAGGAGCCTGACGGGCTACAGTCCATAGGGTTGGACATAACTGAGAGACTAAGGACAGCACAGCACATGGTTATGCTATCTATAATCTGTTTATATACATATATATATACATATATATATGTATATATATAAGATTATAGGATGTGCATTTGGTTGCTTCTTCACAAATGTTAAAAACAAGTAGAAAGCAGAAAAACCATTCTGTCCAAACTGATGAATAAAAGTTCAACTTTAGTATGATTAGATCTTTTGTTTTTCTTTTCTCCGTGTATATTTTGCTTGTATTTTCATCTAGCTAGCATCCGGAACTTTAAGTACTTTCTTCTTTAAATATTGTTTAAAACAACAATAAATCTGGAAAATGCTTTTGGGAAACTTGGGAGTTCATCCCCCTGTGCTGTGTACTGGGAAGGAGAATGCACAGCAGGCCAATTTTTGAAGGTGATATAAAATCCTTGTTTTTTGTGATTTTCTTCCATTACTGCTCTATGGATACAAGTAAACGTACAACACACAAAATCCAATGGCTTTAATCACTTCCCCCAACCCCACTGCATACAAAACTAGTACAGCTGAGAGGGTACTGTGTACTTCAGCATTTGAAAACTGTTAAAACCTAAGAAGAAAAAGCAGCAAAAACATGTTTTGCAAACTTACAAGTGTCTGGGTGTGACAGTCCTGACTTTTTTGACATCATAGAAACTATAATGTCTGAATTCATTTTGACAGTTGATTTCCCCCAGGCATTTCACTTTTACATTCATCATAGAGTGCTGTGCAGCAGAAATAAACCCCAGCATTCAGAAAGAAGTCAACAGAAAGAGCTGGCCTTGTAATAAAATTTTAAACAGAAATTGTCAACCAATTATTTGCAGATGCATTCTCCCCCCCCCCCCGATTTGACATGGATTGAAGTATAAAAATATTTTGCCCATTAATTTTGACTTCATATTTGCCATGACTGCAGTTCTGATTTTGGTTTCATTTTTTTCCCCAGATTTAAACAGATATGGATGTAGAGATAGAGAGATACAGATATTGATAGGTAGATATGGATACATATAAACACATATGAACATCCACACGTACATATGGATACATTGATATAGATTCTTGCCCTCCTGTTAGAGGATCTTTTTGATGATGGACTCACATAAATGATTGATGTCAACATAGTTCAGAATTTTGATAATGCAAATAATCAAGGAAAGAACAAATTTCTGGGACTGATTTTTGTATTTTCTTTTCATTTTGTGTAAACCTAAAACATATGTAAGATTTAAACTGGAAATATTACTATTGCTCTATGACTCTGAAGGTGTTCTTCATTAGTGCTAAAGTTTTCCTTATTAGTACTCCAGTTTTCCTTTTAGCCCATGTCAAATAATACATATTGTATTCCATATTATTTACTTAGCTGTAGAATATATAAGTGCTAAGATCAACCAAATCAACCAGTCATCATGCAATTATTAAAAAGGTGAAAACAAACCAATTTACATGAAAAATTATATTTTAAGATTTTACATATGTGTGATGTTGAAGTCAGGAATATCTTAAACATTTAAAAATGGCTAACCAATTTAGAATTACCACATATATATTTTTATAATCATATATATTTTTATATCATTTAAAATTATCATTTTTAAAGTGTAAATTTTAGTAGAATTACAGTAGAAATATACAGATGTTCAAATATATTTTGCATTTCTTCCTTTGGACTATAATAAAATTCCTTTGCAATTATATTTTTGCATTTCTTCCTATATATGTAATTTTTAACAGTAAGCAAAAAATCCCATGTACTCAACTAAGCATAGAACTACTCTCACTAAATAGTTCACAATGTATTCTATTGAATAATTGAGGAGAAAACGCTACAGATAGAATGAAAAGAGAATTTGAATGGGAAGAAATAGAGAACCCAATAAGAGGAGGAGAGTTTGAAACATAATGTGGAGTAGCATATGCAGTTAAATTATTTGCTTGTTAAGATAGCTTCTCCCTAGTACCCTTCCTCATTGAAGTGTGGATTACTTGTTCTCAATTATTCATTGCCCTTCCATACAGGAGGATCATATTTTCCAACCCTGTTGATCTCAGGTATGAACAGTTGACAGGGTTTGCTTTGGACAATGCCATATGAGCAAAATAATGAATCATTTCTACCTAGAAGTTACATAAACCAAGATGTGCTTCACTCAGCTCTTTTCCCTTCTGCCTTTTGAAATATTCTTGATAGGAGCTATTCTGGCAGCTTGTATCTAGGAAAAAAAGAGGGTGTCAAATAGAGCTGTAGCTAACCTGAAGTGGGCATTCAGCATGAAGTAAAAATAACTTTATTTTTATAAACCACTGAAGTTGGAGGATTGACCACTTTCCACTACAGCAAAAGCCTGTGATATGAAACACAAAGGCTTGATGGGTATTTTATTTGATTGTTTGCTTCTTATTAGTTACTAAACAGTCTGAGCACTTTTTTTTTTTTTTGGCAAAGGTGATAGGCAAGAAATGGATAGCATTACCTGGATGCTGAGATGAGCTATAAACTAAACACATGAATAAGAGCACAGAATCCAAGATAATCATGAGAGCATAAGCACTCCCTACACACTATCTTAGAGAATTCTCGGAAAGGAATGAAAGTTTTAGAACTTATGGAAATGGAATTGGAGTCTTTCTTAGTAGTAAGATTTACTAATACTAAAATTATATAATAAGATACAAAGATTATTGATTACTTAGTAATGTTTTTAGCCTGAGTTGAATGAAACTATTTCTGATATATCTCTGAAAAGTCATCACAATTATGATATTGTGTCCATTAATTTTTCTTCTAGTGTGGTCATCTTCATATCCATGAATAAATCCACCTTCCTTGTAAATAAAATTTGTAGTTCATAGTATCTCTTTGTACTTTCTAGTAGAATAGTTGTGACATATTTTCTGGGCCTCATGCTATAAATCATATGAGGTTTAAGTTGTTCTTCCAGGATTTCTGATAAGTTTATTAAAAACTTGTTTGATGTATTAATGTTATAAGCATTAGGAAAAATGAAAAATGTTTTGTGAAAAGCAAAATTTTAACCTCCTTAGAAATTCTATAATTTGTTTTGAATCCTTTTTCCCTTGTAGAATGTTTCACAAAAATATAAGAATGATAAAAGTAGGATATAAATTCAGAGAAATTTATATAAGCTAATTAGAAGAATTTCCAGTAATCATTTCTTTTTATTTGAGTATTCATTGCCCTCATATATAAATGAAATAATATTTAAATATCCTATCAAGTTATAACATATACATTACCTATAGTGATCTCTGAAGCACCAACAGGTTGTTAAAAAGAATCAAACAATATTTATAGTAAAGTATGAAATTTAACTGAAATTAGATAAAGTTGGTGATAGGATGATTTTCTCTACATAATTCATTTATAGTAAGTTATAACTATTAAGCATATTCTGTGCTACACTCTGCTTTAGTTACAATTCCACCACAAGAATGTAGCATTCAAAGAGATCTCATAGATAAAGGGGAAAAATTAAAATAAGAGTCATATTACTTCTTCATTTCTAATTTGAATTCCTTTTATTTCTTTTTATTTTCTGATTGCCGTGGCTAGGACTTCCAAAGCTATGCTGAATAAAAGTGGTGAGAGCTGAAAAAGAAATAAAAAAGAATCCAAATTAGAAAAAAAGAAGTAAAGCTATTACTGTTTGCAGATGACATGATACTATGCATAGAAAATCCTAAAGATGTTACCAGAAAACTACTAAAATTCATCAATGAATTTGATAAATTAGCAGGATACAGATTTAACACAGAAAAATTTCTTGCATTTCTATACACTACCAGTGAAGGAAAGCTACATGGCTCAAAATAGTTTGGAGTTAAAACTCCACTCCAGGTCCTCCCCACCATTCTACACAGAGTAAAGAACTTTCTCCCCCAAAGAAAGGAATGGACATTAAGGCTGATTACTCTGGTGGTCTCAGGAACTCCTTATCCCAGTTGTTGAAAGCTAACTAATCAAAAATAATCATGAGGAAAGACAGACCTCCTCAAAACAACATATCTCTGCATGGGTACATTTTCTATAAATACCTACTCTTTTCTTGACTTAGCGCAGCAGCCCACTAATCTGACTCCTGCCCCTTCTCACCTCATCAAAGGTGATCTGTTCCTGTAAAGTGCCAGTCTCATTCTTTTTCTGAACCTTGCCTTCTCTAACTCCTTTCCCTTACACCAGAAAGATCAAGAAATTAAGGAAATAATTCCATTTACCATTGCATCAAAAAGAATTAAATACCTAGGAATAAACCTACTGAAGGAGGCAAACCACCTGTACTTTGAAAACTATAAGATGCTGATGAAAGAAATTGAAGATGACAGAGATGTAGAGATATATCATAATCTTAGATTGCAAGAATCAACATTGTCAAAATGACAGTACTACCCAAGGAAATCTGTAGATTCAATGCAATCTCTATCCAATTATCAATGATGTTTTACACAGAAGTAGGACAAAAATTTTGCAATTTGTTTACAAATAAAAAAGACCCTGAATAGTCCAAGCAATCTTGAGAAAGTAAAACAAAGCTGGAGGAATCTAGCTCTCTGACATCAGACTATACTAAGAAGCTACAGTCATCAAATAGCATGGTATAGGGCAGAAAGTGAAGAGGAACTAAAAAGCCTCTTGATGAAAGTAAAAGAGGAGAGTGAAAAAGTTGGCTTAAAACTCAACATTCAGAAAATGAAGATCATGGCATCCGGTCCCATCACTCAATGGGAAATAGATGGAGGAACAGTGGAAACAGTGTCAGACTTTATTTTGGGGGGCTCCAAAGTCACTGTAGATGGTGATTGCAGCCATGAAATTAAAAGATGCTTACTCCTTGGAAGAAGAGTTATGACCAACCTAGATAGCATATTCAAAAGCAGAGACATTACTTTGCCGACTAAGGTCCGTCTAGTCAAGGCTATGGTTTTTCCTGTGGTCATGTATGGATGTGAGAGTTGGACTGTGAAGAAGGCTGAGCGCCGAAGAATTGATGCTTTTGAACTGTGGTGTTGGAGAAGACTCTTGAGAGTCCCTTGGACTGTAAGGAGATCCAACCAGTCCATTCTGAAGGAGATCAACCCTAGGATTTCTTTGGAAGGAATGATGCTAAAGCTGAAACTCCAGTACTTTGGCCACCTCATGCAAAGAGTTGACTCATTGGAAAAGACTTTGATGCTGGGACGTATTGGGGGCAGGAGGAGAAGGGGACGACCAAGGATGAGATGGCTGGATGGCATCACTGACTCGATGGACGCGAGTCTGAGGGAACTCCGGGAGTTGGTGATGGGCAGGGAGGCCTGGCATGCTGCGACTCATGGGGTCGCAAAGAGTCAGACACTACTGAGCGACTGAACTGAACTGAAGTGAGCTGGCACAAAAACAGAAATACACATCAGTGGAACAGGATAGAAAGTCAAGAGATAAACCCACATATCTGTGGTCAATAATCCATGACAAAGGAGGCAAGAATATACAATGGTGAAAAAGTCCATCTCCTAAGTATATGGTGCAGGAAA
Organism: Oryx dammah; assembly: GCF_014754425.2. NCBI lineage: Eukaryota > Metazoa > Chordata > Mammalia > Artiodactyla > Bovidae > Oryx > Oryx dammah. The sequence continues at coordinate 17,199,507 of NW_024070200.1, forward strand.
ACTGGACACCTACATATAAAAGAATGAAATTAAACAGTCCCTAACACCATACAGAAAAATAAACTCAAAATGAATTAAAGATCTAAATGTAAGATTGAATACTTTAAAACTCTCAGTGGAAAACATAGGTAGAATGCTCTCTGTTATAAATTATAGCAGTAATTTTTTTGATTTACCACCTAAAGTAATGAACATAAAAACAAAAATAAACAACTGGGCCCTAAGAAAACTTAAAAGCTTTTGTACAGGAAAGGAAACCATAAACAAAGCAAAAAGACAACCTTCAGAATGAGAGAAAATATTTATAAACAATGAAACTGTCAAGGGATTAATCTCTAAAATATACAAACAGCTCATGAAGGTCAATATCAAAAAAAAAAAAAAAAAAGGCAGAAGATCTAAACAGACATTTCTCCAAAGAAGACATACAGATGGCCCAAAAGCAAGTGAAATGATGCACTATCTCTAGTTATTGAAGAAATGCAAATCAAAACTACAATCAGGTCTCACTTCACACCAGTCAGAATGGCCATCATCAAACAATTTACAAACAATAAAGGCTGGAGAGTGTGTGGAGAAAGGGAACCCTCCTACATTGTTGATGGGAATGTAAATTGATACAACTATTATGGAGAACAGTACAGAGATTCCTTAAAAATCTAAAAACAGAACTAGTGTACGGTCTGCAATCCCACTCTTAGGTTTATATCTTGAAAAAAAATTTTTTAATGTGCACCCCACTGTTCAGTGCAGCACAATCTACAATAACAATTCATGGAAGCAACTTAAATATTCATCGACAGAGAAATGGATAAAGAAGATGTGGTCTATATATACAATGGAATTTTACTTAGCTTAAAAGAAAAATGAAATAATGCCATTTTCTGCAATGTGGATGGACTTAGAAACTATCATACTGAGTGAAATAAGTCGGACAGAGAAAGACAAATATTACATGATATCACTTACATGTGAAATGTGATGCAAACGGACTTATTTATAAATCAGAAACTGGTTCACAGATCTCTAAATCAAATTTATAGTTACCAATGTGTAAACATGGAGGGAAGTTAACAAATTAGGAAAATTATTTTAACATATATGCACTAGTATATATAAAATAGATAACTAATAACTGTATAACATATGGAACTCTACTCAATATTCTATATGGGAAAATAATCTGAAAATAATGTATATATATGTGTGTGTGTGTATATACACACACACATATATATACATATATAACTGATTCACTTTGCTGTGCATCTGAAACTAACAACATTTTAAGTCAACTATACACCAACAAAGTTTTTTTTAGAAAAGAATAGTCTTGCTGACCATTGTGAGTGAGGTTTCCTTATACAATGACATAATACATCTTGCTTTAGAATTGAATGCTATCTAGAAATTTTAGAAAAAGAATACATCATGGCAAAGAAGAGATAAATATTCCAGAAAACAGAAGTGTTATGAAATAAGATTCAGATTTATATATAGCTATATTCAAGCTGAGATAAAGACATTAAAGATATTATAAGCAGAGTAAAGAATGCAAAGCAAGTTAAAAAGCTAGAGTCAAAATAATGAAAAGCCTTGAGAAACAGACAAATTCTTGATAGTCATATAATTTACTTGATCATGATGAAATGATCACTTTGGCGGGATCTGTGGAGAGTTAGATAAATATAGCTGTTGTTTAATGTCTCTGTCAAGTAGTATTAATAATTTTTCAACTGACTATTTTTAACACATTTCTGTTTAAGCATCTTCTTCTTCCTTATCTTTCTGATCTTCTCTGAACACTACACCACCACAATTTCCATTGCTTTTCTAACTCTAAAAATTTGTCTTTCCAAACAGAATGGGATTTTCAGGAGCATATTGTTTTCAAGTTTTCATAAAATTTTCAAAATTTCATAAAATTTAACTCTCCCCAGCTTTACACATTGGCTGGTTTTAAAACAATTTATAACCATGATGGTGTGATCAGTCACCTAGAGTGAGACATCCTAGAATGTGAAATCAAGTGGGCTTTAAGAAGCACCACTCAAACAAAGCTAGTGGAGGTGATGGAATTCCAGTTAAGCTATTTCAAATCTTAAAGATGATGCTGTGAAAGAGCTGCACTCTATATGCCAGCAAATTTGGAAAACTCAGCAGTGGCCACGGGACTGGAAAAGGTCAGTTTTCATTCCAATCCCAAAGAAACACAATGCCAAAGAATGTTCAAGCTACTGCACAGTTGCACTCATCTCACATCCTAGCAAAGTAATGCTCAAAATTCTCCAAGGCAGACTTCAACAGTACATGAACTATGAACTTCCAGATGTTCAAACTGGATTTAGAAAAGACAGAGGAATGAGAGATCAAATTGCCAACATCTATTGGATGATCAGAGAAGCAAGAGCTTTCCAGAAAAACATCTACTTCTGCTTTATTGACTATGCCAAAGCCTTTGACTATGTGGATCACAACACACTGTGGAAAATACGTAAAAGATGTGACTACTAAACAACCTTACCTGCCTCCTGAGAAATCTGTATGCAAGTCAAGTAGCAGCAGTTAGAACTGGACATGGAGCAACAGACTATTTCCAAATCGGAAAGGAGTACATCAAGGCTGTATATTGTCACCCTACTTATTTAACTTCTATGCAGAATACATCACTTGAAATGCTTGGCTGGATAAAGCACAAGCTAGAATCAAGATTGCCAGGAGAAATATCAATAACCTCAGATAGGCAAATGACATCTCCTTTATGGCAGAAAGCGAAGAAGAACTAAAGATCCTCATGATGAAAGTGAAAGAGGAGAGTGAAAATTTGGCTTAAAACTGAACTTTCAGAAAACGAAGATCATGGCATGCAGTCCCATCACTTCATGGCAAATAGATGGGGGAACAAAGGAAACAGTGAGACTTTATTTCTTTGGGCTCCAAAATCACTGTGGATGGTGACTGCAGCCATGAAATTGAAAGTCGCTTTCTCCTTGGCAGAAAAGGTATGACCAACCTAAACAGCATATTAAAAAGCAGAGACACTACTTTACCATCAAAGGTCTGTCTAGTCTAAGCTATGTTTTTTCCAGTCGTCATGTATGGATGTGAGAGTTGGACCATAAGGAAGGCTGAGCACTGAAGAATTGATGCTTTTGAACTGCGGTGTTGGAAAAGATTCCTGACAGTCCCTTGGACTGTAAGGAGATCAAACCAGTATCCTAAAGGAGATCAGTCCTGAATATTCACTGGAAGGACTGATCCTGAATCTCCAATACTTTGGATACCTGATGGGAAGAGCCGACTCATTGGAAAAGACCCTGATGCTCAGAAAGATTGAAGGCAGGAGGAGAAGGGGACGACAGAGGATGAGATGGTTGGATGACATCATCGACAATATGGACATGAATGTGAACAAGCTCCAGGAACTGGTGAAGGTCAGGGAAGCCTGCTGTGCTGCAGTCCATGGGGTTGCAAAGAGTCACGCATGACTGAGTGACAACTGGAACTGAAAATTAGAAAGTTTTGATTCTAGAAAAGATTAACCTCCATTCACCTGAAGAACATGTAAATTTAAAATTGGTGAATAATACATGTACACATGTGGCTGAGTCCCTTTGCTTGTTCACCTGAAAATATCACAACATTGCTAATTGCCTATTCCTCAATACAAAATAAAAAGTTTAAAAAATAAATGATATCACTGAGTATATAACATGTAAATTAGCCATATCAAAATACTTTTAGCAGTATTGCCTCTTACAACAATTTTATGTTGTTTTACAGTTTAACTGCTATAAGAATTTGGATGATTTTCTATTCCTTATTCAATCTGCTATAATGACTTTTCAATGAAAAGATACAGTGGAGACTTAAATACAGAAGATAATTAAGATGTCAAGTGCTTTAAAATCTCTAATATGACACAAAGTATACAATGCCATTCTTAACTGAAGATTATTTCTATTCTAACTATATTCCATGTTGTCTATATAATGATAATATGTTTTAGAACAACCAAACCAGCAAATCATGGTATAAATATTTGTTAAAATATTCCTCTGTCCATGTCAAATATATATCTTGTTATGTTTCTAACCAGTTCTCTTTTGGAAAGTAAAGTTCAGTGTTGAGGTTGATAGTGAATTTATGCATGTCACTCAGGGTTTTTATTATTGGGCTATGCCAAGATTTTCCTCTACACTAAGCACCAGGCTTGCAAATGTTCATACCTTCTCACATTATCTGATCTAAACTGGATTTTCTATGAATTTTCTTGTAGTCTAATCACTGATAAGAAAATTTGTCAAGCCAGAACATCTGTAAGTTTCTAAAAGTATAAATTTAAGTATAGCTTAAGTTATAGAATATTTCTTAACCTCCTATAGCATTATGGAAATAATAAAAAAGTCTCCTTTCTCATCATTTTCCCTCTATATTCACTTTTTATTTACATTTTGTTATACCTCTTTGTTTCTTTTCTCCTCTTTTCTTATCCCTCTCCTTTTAAATTTCCATTCATTATCCCAAATTTCTGCCTTAAGTCAAGGATAAAAAAAAATATGTTGAATCACATAATTGTGTTCTTATTTGACTGTTCCCACATAAGAATATCTGGAATGGATTACTGGAATGGATATTTGGGGGCAACACTAATAGCTTTGTGTTTTCCAACTGTTAAGCACATTGTTGGTGCCATTAGTTTCTGGCAAAGTCTCCAGAGCCTCAGAAGTTGTTTTTTCTACATTATGTCAAAATCAGAACAGGTAATGGCAGGACCTTTTGTGTACACATGAATAAAATGAGTGCCAAAAGGCAGGGGACTCATGATAGAAAAGCTTACATCGTGGTGAGTCCTACCAGACATGGTTATTTTGTCTCCTTTTAACTTTAAAAGTACTTGATCAGATCAGGAAGAATACACTGGCACCAGAGGGTGAGGTAGTGTTCTTGGGAATAATGACTAGAATTTTTGTAGGACAAAGTCTCTTTCTTGAGATCTTTAATACTTAAATATGTTAATGATTTTCTTTAAAATATTCTAAATACTTCTTCAGTAGTTGCTAAGAATTCTGTCATATATATAGATGAAAGAGGTGAATTATTTATTCATAAGTTCTATAAATGAATATTGATAAAAGTATAATAGACAATGTAGCTATTATAAAATAATGATATCAGTTCAGTTCAGTCACTCAGTCGTGTCCGACTCTTTGTGACCCCATGGACTGCAGAACGCCAGGCTTCCTTGTCCATCACCAACTCCCAGAGGTTATTCAAACTCATGTCCATCAAGTCTGTGATGCCATCCAACCATCTCATCCTCTGTCATTTCCTTCCCCAGCTGCCTTCAATCTTTCCCAGCACCAGGATCTTTTCCAATGAGTCAGTTCTTCACATCAGGTGGTCAAAGCATTGGGGCTTCAGCTGCATAATCAGTCCTTCCAATGAATATTCAGGACTGGTCTCCTTTAGGATGGACTGATTGGATCTCCTTGCAGTCCAAGGGACTCTCCAGAGTCTTCTCCAAAACCACAAATCAAAAGCATCAATTCTTGGGTGCTCAGCTTTTTTTTATAGTCCAACTCTCACATCCATACATGACTAGTGGAAAAACATAGCTTTGACTAGATGGACCTTTGTTGGCAAAGTAACATCTCTGCTTTTTAATATGCTGTCTAGGTTTTTCATAGCTCTTCTTCCAAGGAGCAAGTATTCTTTAATTTCATCGCTGCAGTCACCATCCACAGTGATTTTAAAGTCCAAAAATATAAAGTCTCTGTTTCACTATAATATAGTATAGTATATATTATCTACTATTAATATGGGGTTACCTGATGACTCAGACAGGAAAGAATCTTCCTGCAATGCAGGAGACCCAGATTTGATTCCTGGGTCAAGAAGATCCTCTGGAGAAGGGGATAATATCAATAAAATTAATATAAATATAAATTCACAAATATAGCTTTATAATCAAATTATATCCATACATCTATATAGCTATATAAGTATAGGGACAGGTATATGAAACAATAATATAAAATAAGAAAACAAATTGCATAGCCTACTATAATTCTGACATTTTTTCTTCCCATACTTTATCTATTTCACTTTTTATCATAGGAAATGGTTGTTATTTTTACTGAAGAGTAATGTGCTATTCTGTTTAAAACTAAATGTGACTTGACATTTCTATGTACAAACTTTTTCAAGTGTTTATGGGATGTACTAATTCTCATTATATCTGGGCAGCTGTCACCAAACAATATCCGAGTCCTGAATGCTAAGCACAGGACTCTGCCTGTCTAAATGTACTGTACCTGATGTCCCAAAGCCACCATCTGGGCAGCTAGGGCATGCCTCCAGATTCTTAGGATTGCAAACATTAACAGCCTCTTGAACTATAAGCTGACTAAGCAGCAGGAAAATTAGCCCCTGGGAATAGGGACAGGTGGCAACCATTTCCACCAAAGCATGTTGACAGAAGAAGTGCCTACATTCAAATAATTTCTGAATCTGAGCCAAGAACTGCCCGTTCCTTTTGCCAGCTAACCATTCACTATTCAGCCTCCTCACCTGCTCATTCTCTTGGGAGCTATACAAGCAGTACCCACCAGCTGCCCTGCTGAAGAAGGCTCTGCTCTGACACCAGAAAAAGCTGGGCGGAGAAAGCAGGGAGTATGAGCAGCCAGGTAACTCAGTGTAAAGGTAAACAAAGGCTTCTTTGCTCTTTATTTTTTTTACACTCTTCTACAAAGAAATCAATGTATGTAATGGATATGAGCACAAGTCCTTGAAAACAGAACCTATTTTTCAATACTTTTATTGTACACATTTTAAAATATAGTGAAGGCTAATCAGGACATAATTAATTTCCATACATCGTAGGCACACATTAAATAAAGTTGGTACATACAAATACTAACACTGATGAATTTTCATTAAAGATTATTCTTGTCTCTGCCTGCTCCTGCTTCCTTTGCTTGTTTTTTGTTATTTTTTTCCTTCCTTTACTTCCTCTGATTACATAAAGATTAGGAGCTACCCTCCTTCTCAGGAATCCTCTGTTTCCTTGCTACAGACCAGCAAGGTTCATGGACCAGCAATAGCAGCATCACCCAAGAACTGATTAGAAAAATGCAAAATCTAGCATCCCAACCCTAGACCTGCAAAACCAAAATCTTCATTTTTATCAAAGCATCTATGTTTTCCCAATGCATGTTAATGTTGGTTAATATGGTACAGTGTCAATGATTCTCAGGACTGGGATCACATCAAAACTACCTGAGGAGTTTAAAAACTAATAATGCCTAAACACACTACCAGATTTTTTGTTGCTTTGTTTTGTTTTCTAAATTTTAAATTTATTTTTTTAATTGAAAAATAATTGCTTTACAGAATTGTATTGGTTTCTGCCAAACATCAGCCCTTGCTATTGATCTGGGAAAGTGCCTCAGAATCAATGTTTTACAAATGCCTCTGAGTTGCTTCTAAATCACTTTTGAGGAACAAAGGTAAATATAGATTCCTAAAATGCATTTTGAGAAGCTTATATTTAAGCATATATTAAAGAATTCAGTTCATACAGAATTGTGAAAATAATATCTGGACCTAGAGTAGAATTATAGGAAAGAGGAACTGCTTTTGATAGAGGGAATTATAAATAACAAGTAGATTTTAAAACTAGACTTTTATAATGGTGACAATTTCTTACACAATATTAGTAAAATATTGTAAGGATAAGAAGCAGATGCTGCCTCACTGACCACAGCATTGTTTTCTTTTTAAAACAATGAGATCACTCACTCCAGTAGGAAATAGAAAAGTGGTATATTAGAAATGGGATAGTTTTCCAAGAATCTGTTGGATTTAACTATAAACAAATAATAACAATGATTCTAATTCTAAATGAGGAATGTATAGAAATTAAGAGCTGGCAAGATAAAATAAACCAGTACCATAATTCAATCCTATTATTTTTATCTTGTGAAGACCTTCTGTACTTTACAGAAAATATAAGAGAATTGCAAAAGTATATTCTGTAAATTCATGTAAAATAGAAAGTATTTGTCTAAGGCAGCAACAGATATAAAATTGCATCCCTTTCTGAATCATCTATGAAGAAGTATGAAGACAATAGGAAAACAATGTTGGCATAAAGGCTGCCGTTGTTTAGTCTCTAAGTTTTGTCCAACTCTTTTGTGACCTCAAGGACTGTAGCTTGCCTGTTAGGTATATTTCTTGCTTAAAGGAATTTTAAAACATGTATTAGCATCTGCCATAAAGTTCACATGTTTCCAAGTATTGTTGATAGAAGATTAAAATGCAGTTGAAATATAAAATTTCATATACCACTGTGAGTTTACATAATGAGGCATTATGTCAAGAAAATTATGAAGTTGACCTGTTAATTACCTTATATCTAGCATGCTATTTGGGCTTCCCTGGTGGTTCAGATGGCAAAGAATCTGCCTGCAATGTGGAAGACCTGCTTGATCCTTGAGTCCGGAAGGTCTCCTAGAGAAGGGAATGGCAACCCGCTCCAGTATTCTTGCCTGGAGAATTCCAGAGACAGAGGAGCCTGGTGGGCTATAGTCCATGGGATTACAAAGAGTAGGACACAACTGAACAACTTTCACTTTCAGCATACTATTTAAATTATACTAGAATACTTTGAGCTCAGAAGGGCTTCCCTAGTGGCTCAGACGGTAAAGCGTCTGCTTGCAATGCGGGAGACACGGGTTCGATTCCTGGGTTGGGAAGATCCCCTGGAGAAGGAAATGGCAATCCACTCCAGCACTCTTACCTGGAAAATCCCATGGACAGAGGAGCCTGATAGGCTACAGTCCATGGGGTCGCAAAGAGTCGGACACGACTGAGCGACTTCATTCATTTCATTGAGCTCAAAATCTTATCTATTGACATTTTAAAATAAAAGCAATTGCAATTTTCAAATTGTATGTAGAAATTAGCCAAAAAATATATAACTCTTTTCTATAGTCCCCATTTGTAAATATGATTACAAGTGGTAAATATGATTATATTTCCAAATGTCATAATTTTAATACATATAGTATTCCAAAACTGGTATTTAAGCTATAACTAATTCTTGTCAAAAAACAGATTTCTTGGCATATAATTCGCTATATTATACTTTATTCATTATATATTCAGCCTTGAACAGAACACTGTTTTCTTAAAAACCTTAGCTTTTTGAAGTCACTAATATAATAATGGGTGGAAAACAAGAATATTAATGAAGGTAATGACTACAAGAGCCGATTTTTAACAAATCTTATATAATGAAACTTTGTTAAAGCACTGAATCTATCTTGAGATAAATTTAATTCCCTTCAAAATATGGTTTTACTTATCAAAACAAGATTCTTTCCAGGAAACATAGCTGCTTACAACACAATTTTCTTCCTTTACAAGAAAAAACAACAAAATAATCATCAAACATAATTATAGCTATGAAGCATTTGTACATGCACTCAAAAATAAGTTTTGCAAAACTACTATGTGCCAAGTACTTTTCTAGGCACATGAAAATAAAAATGCAACAAGACATGGAGAATAGACCGATGGACATGGTGGGAGGGGAGGAGGGGGAGGTATGGAGAGAGCAACATGGAAACTTACATTACCATATGTAATGGCACATTACCGTATGTAAACTAGATAGCCAATGGGAATTTGCTGTATGACTCAGTGAACTCAAACAGGGGCTCTTTAACAAGCTAGGAGGATGGGAGTGAGGTTTTGGAGAGAGGTGTACCTATCAGTTAAGTTCAGTTCAGTCGCTCAGTTGTGTCCGACTCTTTGCAAACCCATGAATCGCAGCACGCCAGACCTCCCTGTCCATCACCAACTCCCAGAGTTCACTCAGATTCACGTCCATCGAGTCAGTGATGCCATCCAGCGATCTCATCCTCTGTCGTCCCCTTCTCCTGCCCACTATCCCTCCCAGCATCAAAGAATGAGTCAACTCTTCGTATGAGGTGGCCAAAGTACTGGAGTTTCAGCTTTAGCATCATTCCTTCCAGAGAAATCCCAGGTGTACCTATAGCTGATTCTTACTGATTTTTGACAGAAAACAACAAAATTCTGTAAAGCAGATATCCTTCAATTAAAAAATAAGTTAAAAAATTGCAACCAGGTACAAATTCTAAGGAACTGAAATTCTGAAAGAGATGGGAATACCAGACCACCTAACCTGCCTCTTGAGAAATCTGTATGCAGGCCAGGAAGCAACAGTTAGAACTGGACATGGAACAACAGACTGGTTCCCAATAGGAAAAGGAGTACGTCAAGGCTGTATATTGTCACCCTGCTTATTTAACTTATATGCAGAGTACATCATGAGAAATGCTGGACTGGAAGAAACACAAGCTGGAATCCAGATTGCCAGGAGAAATATCAATCACCTCAGATATGCAGATGACACCACCCTTATGGCAGAAAGTGAGGAGGAACTAAAAAGCCTCCTGATGAAAGTAAAAGAGGAGAGTGAAAATGTTGGCTTAAAGCTCAACGTTCAGAAAACGAAGATCATGGCATCTGGTCCCATCACTCCATGGGAAATAGATGGAGAAACAGTGGAAACAGTGTCAGACTTTATATTTTTGGGCTCCAAAATCACTGCAGATGGTGATTGCAGCCGTGAAATTAAAAGACGCTTACTCCTTGGAAGAAAAGTTATGACCAACCTAGATAGCATATTCAAAAGCAGATACATTACTTTGCCGACTAAGGTCTGTCTAGTCAAGGCTATGGTTTTTCCAGTAGTCATGTATGGATGTGAGAGTTGGACTGTGAAGAAGGCTGAGCGCCAAAGAATTGATGCTTTTGAACTGTGGTGTTGGAGAAGACTCTTGAGAGTCCCTTGGACTGCAAGGAGATCCAAGCAGTCCATTTTGGAGGAGATCAAGTCTGGGATTTCTTTGGAAGGAATGATGCTAAAGCTGAAACTCCAGTACTTTGGCCACCTCATGCGAAGAGTTGACTCATTGGAGAAGACTTTGATGCTGGGAGGTATTGGGGGCAGGAAGAGAAGGGGACGACCGAGGATGAGATGGCTGGATGGCATCACTGACTCGATGGACGCGAGTCTGAGGGAACTCCGGGAGTTGGTGATGGACAGGGAGGCCTGGCGTGCTGGGATTCATGGGGTCGCAAAGAGTCGGACACAACTGAGTGACTGAACTGAACTGAGCTGAATATTCTCCCAGTGGACTGAGAAAATTACAAAATAAGTTAATCTCAGAGAGTGACATAAGTGCTTTGAAGAAAATAAGGTGATAAAGCTTAACATGCTACCCATAGATGTCTATAGATCTGGTTTTTGGTGTAACTTTCATCATTTGATAACGATCACTGTTGATTGCAGTGTTGGACTACTACAAATATAGCTGCTAATATTTATGTACAGATCTTTATGTGGACGTATGTTTTTAACATTTCCTTTGGCTAAAAACCTAGGAGTGGATTGCCCAGTCTTATAATGGGAGTAACTAATATAATGCTTGCCTGAAGGATTATACTCTCAAAAGACGTAAAAGCAAAGTATGAATACAGACTTCAAAGAAGTCTTGAATGATTTGATATAAATATATATCAAAAATAATAATAATAATAGATCATATTTCATGTTTTTTAAAGGAAAGGTACAGTTCTTTCAGAATATAGACATGATTTGTCATTCCCACATTTTAGAGAACCAAAGCATCTTTACCCTACAGTCATCACAAGGTGACTCATGGTAAATTAATTATAATTAATTATAAAATATGTAGCAAATGTTGTTAATTTTGGTCTTTTGCATTATTTTATTTTAATCATAGATATATAAATAATTTAATATATTTACTTAAATATTTTAAAACTTCAGCTCTCATTTTTCCATACCAAAGAAGTTATTAAACTATATGATTACTCTAATTCTTAATATGCTATTAGCATTTTCACATATCAAAGATTAATCTTCTAAAGGGAAATATTAATTTTCCAAAGATTTGAACAGACGAATAATATTGGAGGAAAGAGAAGGTCATGATAATAGGAATGGAATAAAGCTAGGTACCTTAATGAAAATACTGAAAACTTTCAACAGCATTTTGCGGAAAAGGTCTAGACTATTAATATGCTATGTTGAAGATCTAAAAACTATTTTACAGGGAGAAGTAATAAAAAATCTTGAGACTTTTTGATGGAAAGTTTGCTTTCCTTAGTAGACTGTTGTACAACAAAAGAAAAAAGATTTTGGGCCTTCAGGGGACACTTTCTCTTTCCCTCTCTCTCTCTTTTTATTTTTTTAATTTAACCAGTACTAGAACATCCTGGGAAGTTATCTCGTTAGGGAGTCCAGTATTTTCTTTTACATAGAACTTGATTTATTGAATTTCTTGCATTCTAAGGAGTGCATAGTTTCCTTGTGGGGAAAAAAAAAGCAAAAAAGGCTTTTAGGTCGATTTGTTTCAGTTCACCCATTTTTTCTCCGTAGGACAAGTTCTTTGGCCAATTAGGCCTGTTTAGATTACTGAGAAGTACAACATAGGTGATTCTGCAGTAGCCCTTGAGAATCAATTCAGTGCTAAAGTTTGATATACATGTGAAATCATTACTATTGTGTAGGTTGAAAGTTTGCTTCACTTTCCTACCTCATTGACATTTGCCCAATTACAAGGAGATCAGTCTACCACCAGCAGGGAGGCCTGAAAAAAAACTGTGTCTGAATTTTTTAACAAACTTTTATTCCAGCCACTTCATAATGCAATATTAGTTCAGATCACCCTCTTCTTTTTAAGTTAGGAAACACCAATACAAAAACCTTAAAAATAGCAAAGGAGTTTCATTAATATTATGTGCAGAAGTGAAGTGAAGTGAAGTGAAGTTTGAGACCCGGTGGACTGTACCCTACCAGGATTCTCCATCCATGGGATTTTCCAGGCAAGAGTAGTGGAGTGGGTTGCCATTTCCCTCTCCAGGGGATCTTCCCAACCCAGGGATCGAACCCGGGTCTCCCGCATTGTAGGCAGATGCTTTACTGTCTGAGCCAGCAGGGAAGTCCATTATATGCAGAGAAAATACTTAAATCTTGCTTGTTGTGTTTAGTTACTAAGTCGTGTCTGACTCTTTTGCAACCCCATAAACTGTAGCCTGCCAGGCTCCTCTGTCCATGGGATTTCCTAGGCAGGAATGGCAAAATGGGTTGCCATTTCCTTCTCTAGAGGGTCTTCCTGCCAGGGAAGGAGCACACGTCACCTGCATTGGCAGTTGGATTCTTTACCTCTGAGCCATCTGGGAGGCCCAAAATATTGCTTAATATATTGCAAAGTAAGGAGAAGGAAGTGGCAACTCACTCCAGAATTCTTGCCTGGAGCCTGGTGGGCTGCCATCTGTGGGGTCGCACAGAGTCGGACACGACTGAAGCGACTTACCATGCATGCATGCATTGGAGAAGGAAATGGCAACCCACTCCAGTATTCTTGCCTGGGCCATCCCAGGGACGGAGGAGCCTGGTGGGCTGTTATCTATGGGGTCGCACAGAGTTGGACACGACTGAAGCGACTTAGCAGCAGCAGCAGAATTGCAAAGTATATATTAAAAATTTCTTTGAAAATTTAATTTTGATATAATATAAATCATACAAACATAGTTTTTCCAAAAATAAAACTGCATATACTTAATAACAAACAAGGTTATAGAGATAGAATGCAGAGATGATTTTAGAATTATTTTAAAGTAAATATCAACAGAAACTAGTGACTAATGTATCATAATGGTTAAGGAAAAATGAATACATAAAATCTGAAGCATGAATGAGCGAGCTGTTAGTGAGACTTCTAATACAACTTATGATTTTCAGTAGTAGTCTCTTATGTGTAGAATGATATTAAGAAATTCATATTGTAATAAATTTGGAATAAGTAAATTGTGTTAAGTGGTTATTTTCTGTGTTTATGTGTGTATGTGTTTTCAAATATGGACTCAGAAATTAAATGCTAGGTAAATGCTAGAAGTAGGGTATTTTTAATTTAACTGTTCAAGAAAGAGAGCAGACATGCATGAAATAATTTGTGAAATTATGTTTAGTTGCAAAGCCAGTAGTTCCTATAGCAAGAAAGCATGGTTAGGAAGTGAGCCTCAGTACTCTTCTTGTATATAAATCTATTCTGGGGTCCAGAATTGACATCTCAACATAGTTCAGTTATTCTTTACCCTGTTATCACTAAATAGAGACATTTGTGAATGGATAAAAATGGTGTTTCTCTCTGGCAAAGAGTCCAAGAGATAAAGAAAAATAATAACAAAAAATTACCTATCAGAATATAAAAGTAGGAAAGATTGCTAAGAAAATACTGGTTCTCACGGGGATGATCCAGATAGATGATATGGGGTGGGAGGTGGGAGGGCAGTTCAGGATTGGGAACTCATGTACACCCGTGGCTGATTCATGTCAATGTATGGCAAAACCAATACAGTATTGTAAAGCAAAATAAAGTAAAAATAAAAATAAAAAAGAAAATACTGGTTCTTAGACAGATCATGGTTTTATATGCATTGAAGGTAGACTGTCCTTAATGTATCTAAAATTATCCAGCATTGATGACTTGAATAGAGAATATGCTATTTTATTTTTTTAATTTTATTTATTTATTTATTTATTTTTACTTTATTGTATTGGGTTTGCCACACATCAACATGAATCCACCATCCACAGGTGTACACATGTTCCCAGTCCCAAACCCCCCTCCCACCTCCCCCCCAACACCATCCCTCCAAGTCATCCCAGTGCACCAGCCCCAAGCATCCTGCACCCTGCATCGAACCTAGACTGGCTATTCGTTTCTTATATGATATTATACATGTTTCAATGCCATTCTCCCAAATCATTCTACCCTCTCCCTCTCCCTCAGAGTCCAAAATACTGTTCTATACATCTGTGTCTCTTTTGCTGTCTTGCATACAGGGTTATCATTACCATCTTTCTAAATTCCATATATATGCATTAGTATACTGTATTGGTGTTTTTCTTTCTGGCTTACTTCACTCTGTATAATTGGCTCCAGTTTTATCCACCTCATTAGAACTGATTCAATTGTATTCTTTTTAATGGCTGAGTAATACTCCATTGTGTATATGTATCACATCTTCCTTACCCATTCATCTGCTGATGGACATCTAGGTTGCTTCCATGTCCTGGCTATTATAAACAGTGCTGTGATGAACATTGGGGTACACGTGTCTCTTTCAATTCTGGTTTCCTCGGTGTGTATGCCCAGCAGTGGAATTGCTGGGTCATAAGGGAGTTCTGTTTCCAGTTTTTTAAGGAATCTCTACACTGTTCTCCATATTGGCTGTACTAGTTTGCATTCCCACCAACAGTGTAAGAGGGTTCCCTTTTCTCCACACCCACTCCAGCATTTATTGCTTGTAGACTTTTGGATCGCAGCCATTCTGACTGGTGTGAAGTGGTACCTCATTGTGGTTTTGATCTGCATTTCTCTGATAATGAGTGATGTTGAGCATCTTTTCATGTGTTTAATAATGAAAATTATAAAGGAAACTACCAAGTGTAAAAATCTCTGAATGACAGATGAAAGTTTAGTAAAAGCTGAAAAAGCATTAATCATATAATAAGCATATATACACATAGACATTGTTTGAAAAAAAAAATGCAATTCTTAGACCCCTTCATGAAGTTTCAGGCAGAGATGAGGCCACTGAAATGAATATTTCTTTGAGTAAATGTTGATTTGAATATGTTAAAGATATTTCCTAAACTAACTAAAATATAAGGGAAATGGCATTAACTATGTGTCACAAAATTATTTCCCAGAGATCTAAGCATGCTCATAAGTGAACAGAATTACCGGCTGGAATAAATGTTCAAATCAATAAAAATGGCCTTATGTTATATAATAGTTCCTTGAACATGTATTAATAGAAGGAGGGGAGGGACTGTCAGGATTTAATTTGGCAAATGACATTTTCATCAATTACAATCTATTAATGAAATGGAAAATGCATGAAAAAATATAGGCCTTGGATCTCTACATGGTAATCTGTAGAGACTATTATATTTGTAATAGCCAATTACCAGTTTTGAGAAAGAACCTATGTTATGCATAAATCATCCCTTACTGGTATTGGTGACAAGTCAGAAAGTCAAGGGGAAAAAAACTATACCACCTGGGTAAATTCACCTGTGTTCTTTAGCTGGTAAGTTTCACAGTCACACTCATTCAAACTATTGATTGTTCTATATTTTTATCTTCTTTATTTCCATATTTTTAGAAATAACATTTGTGGTTAATATTCCTATAGTCATTGAAGTAACTGTCCACTGTTGAGTATATTTAGAAACCTTCAATCTCTGAAAGTTTTATGATTTTTATGTATAGGTTTATTATGTACATGATGCTTTTTAACTGTTTAATGGGGGAAATATAAATATGTGATATGGGTATATGCAGTTTTTGGAAATGTTCATGGAGTCAAACATACCCTGATAAAAAGACCTTTAACCAAATGAGTACAGTGGGCTTAGGGGTGGAAAGATTTAAAAAATTCTGTGGGGTTTAGATAAACAGAATCATGAAAAACAACTAAGGAGAAGCAAGATAGATTACAGATAAGCAAGCCAGCCAGCTTGCCAAAGTCAATACAACTATCAGCTAAATAGCATAAAAGTTAACAATGGATAGTGAGGTCATAAAAATATCATATGTAACATTTCAGTATGAAAACAAAATCTTAAAATTTGAAATCATCTCTAAGTGATCCATGCAGAACACTTACTATGGTAATTTAAGTGTTTATTCTGAGGAGCTATGAGCAAAATAAAAGTAATTATGTAAAACTGTGAAATATATGTGTACCTGAAAGTCCAAAGAACAGTGTTGGTCTGAGAATTAAAATGTGGCACTGCTGTCAGCAATTAGTGTTAATTTGGTACCAAGTTTTCATTTGAGTTCACATGAAATTTTTAAATATGGCATATTCTGCCAAGTCCAATGTTCTTGACTGCAGCTTTATGTGTCAATATTACCGAGTGCAAGCTAGAAGGGAAAAAAAAGAAAAAAAGGAATCATCCCTGACTCACGATGCCATGAACAAGGTTCTTGACATCACAGAGAGATGACTCAAAGGATTTCAACTCAATGTCCCACCTCTCCATGTCACCCAGGGCTGGAGCTGAGCTACACATACTTTTTTTTTTTTTTTTTTGATACTGATACACAACTATTTGTGCACAAAATATGCCACTTCAAATAGACTTTTCTTAATAATATACTGGCACCTTTCCAGAACAATGTAATTTAAAACATAAAAAGTGTGCTGTTTGTTTGCTTTTTCAGTGTAAGTCTACCAGTTTACTCTGAAAGATCAGACACCTCCTATTTTTGCATAAATCAGGCAATTGTAAAATGGCACTTTCTGAAGTGTCTTGATAGATTTGAGCATAATTTTCCTGGAATTTCTAACATATATAATGATAAAGTAAGTCTGAGATAGTTCTATGAGGTCTACTTATTGTTGCGGTTAAAAGATTTATTCACTTTCGATACAGATAAAATAATGTGGGCCAAGCTGCAGTAAAGAATTTATAAACGTAACTTAGTAAGGGATAGATCAAGCAAAATAGTATAGACACATTTCTGTCAATGTTCATTCTCATTGCTAACAAATGCAAGACCTAAATAAGAACCACTGTCTTGCAACTAATTATGTAACTATTCATGCAAATATCTTCAATAAGGCAATTTTACTTTTTTCAAGTATCTATAAATGAAAATACATGTATAGTTCTATTACAGTGCTTCCATCTATCTAGATGGAGAGATAGACAGGTATATTCCCCAAAATTATTATTTTTGTGACCCTAGCAAGAGTTCCATTTATATCTCTTTTTTAGGAATTCTGAGGTCTCAGCACTGGATAACTGAAGTTATATTTCTCCTCTAAGCTTACAGGGAAAATCTCTGAGGGGGGGATTCAGGGCTGACAGCACTCAGAGAAAAGTGATTAAAACTCTGGAGAAATTAAAGGTCAGAAAAAATAATGGGTGATGAAAAAACTGCTCTTATAGACATATCAGGAAAGAAATGTTTTAGTTTCACTTGATGCTAGTTATTCAAATTTCTTGTGCTACAAAAAAAATGGGAAAATTTGAAGTTTTCTGGGAGTAGCTCAGATAATGAGAGGGCATAGACTAGGGGATATGAGGGAGAAGGGTCCTGTAATCTTAGTGGAAAAATAAACTCATAGTGATATTCCCATTTTACTGTCTTTAAAGCTACATTCCCTACAAATAGCTGATTCACATTATTGTACAGCAGAAATTAACACAGCGTTGTAATTATAATCCAATTAAAAAGAAAAAAAAACTAAAACCCTGCATTCTCAATTTCTGCCTCTCTTTGTCTCTTACCCTACAATTATCTAGGTTATCCCTTTCTTCCTTCTTTCTCTTCCTTTGTTTCTCCCTTCCTCCTATCTTCCCTCCCTTCTACTCTTATTTACTTTGTGTGTTTGTGGGGGTGTTTGTGTGCTTCCTCTGTCCATGGTCTCTATTATCAGCATCTTTACAGATTTGCTCTTCTGTAACATGTAGACCTGGGCTTTCCTAGTGGCTCAGCAGTTGAGAATCTGCCTGACAATGCAGGAGATGTGAGTTCAATCTCTGGGTCGGGAAGATCCCCTTGAGCAGGAAAGAGCAACCCACTCAAGTATTCATGCCTGGGAAATTCCATGGTCAGAGGAGCCTGGAGGGCTACGGTCCACGGGGTTGCAGAAGAGTCAGACATGACTTAATGACTAAACAACAACGACCACAACAACATGTGGAGCAGCTTTTATTGTTCTCTAATGAGTGAACTCCGGGAGTTGGTGATGGACAGGGAGGCCTGGCGTGCTGCGATTCATGGGGTTGCAAAGAGTCGGACACGACTGAGCGACTGAACTGAACTGAACTGAATGTGTAACTTTTGACCAACCTAGATAGCATATTGAAAAGTAGAGACATTACTTTGCCAACAAAGCTCCATCTAGTCCAGGCTATGTTTTTTCCAGTGGTCATGTATGGATGTGAGAGTTGGACTATAAAGAAAGCTGAGCACTGAAGAATTGATGGTTTTGAACTGTGGTGCTGGAGAAGACTCTTGAGAGTCCCTTGGACTGCAAGGAGATCTAAACAGTCCATTCTAAAGGAGATCAGCCCTGGGTGTTCTTTGGAAGGAATGATGCTGAAGCTTAAACTCCAGTACTTTGGCCACCTCATGCAAAGAGTTGACTCATTGGAAAAGACTCTGATGATGGGAGGGATTGGGGGCAGGAGGAAAAGGGGATGACAGAAGATGAGATGGCTGGATGGCATCACTGACTGGATGGACATGAGTTTGAGTGAACTCCGGGAGTTGGTGATGGACAGGGAGGCCTGGCGTGCTGGGATTCATGGGGTCACAAAGAGTCGAACACGACTGAGCGACTGAACTGAACTGAATGTGTAACTTCACCTTTAGGATACTATTGAGTTGTCGTGGCCCATTTATCAACCCAATGATACATGTATTGTGACTGGGAGTCCCTTGAAGCTGACACTCTTTTATATGTCCCAATTCCAACTTCTCACAAAAGACCATTTGAGTAAATCAACTTGGAGTTTGGTGTTCATGTCTGGTTTTATCACGAACTGGTTCCAAATCAGGAAAGGAGTATGTTAAGGCTGTATATTTTCACCCTGCTTATTTAACTTATATGCAGAGTACGTCTTGTGAAATGCTGGGCTGATGAAGCAAAAGCTGGGAATCAAGATTGCTGGGGAAATATCAATAACTTCAGATATGCAGATGGCACCACCCTTATGGCAGAAAGTGAAGAAGAACTAAAGAGCTTCCTGTTGAAAGTGAAAGAGTAGAGTGAAAATGTTGGCTTAGAGCTCAACATTTAAAAAATGAAGATCATGGCATCTGGTCCCATCACTTCATGGCAAATAGATGGGGAAACAGTGGAAAAAGTGGCTGACTTTATTTTGGGGGCTCCAAAATCATTGCAGATGGTGACTGCAGCCATGAAATTAAAAGACACCTACTTCTTGGAATAAAAGTTATGACAAACCTAGACATAGGTTTGTCAGAGCCATCTCATCCTCTGTCATCCCCTTTTCCTCCTGCCCCCAATCCTTCCCAGCATCAGAGTCTTTTCGAATGAGTCGACTCTTTGCATATTCAAACCGAGCATATTCAAAAGCAGAGATATTACTTTGTCAACAAAGGTCCATCTAGTCAAATCTATGGTTTTTCCAGTGGTCATGTATGGATGTGAGGGTTGGACTATAAAGAAAGCTGAGCGCCAAAGAATTGATGCTTTTGAATTGTAGTGTTGGAGAAGATTCTTGAGAGTCTCTTGGAGTGCAAGGAGATCCAACCATCCTAAAGGAAATCAGTCCTGAACATTCATTGTAAGGACCGATGCTGAAGCTGAAGCTCCAATGTTCTGGCCACCTGATGCTAAGAACAGACTCATTGGAAAAGACCTGATGCTGGGAAAGATTGAAGGCAGGAGAAGGGGGAGACAGAGGATGAGATGGTTGGATGGCATCACCGACTCAATGGACATGAGTTTGAATACATTCCAGTGATAGACAGGGAAGCCTGGTGAGCTGTAGTCCATGGGATCTCAAAGAGTCAGACAGGATTGAGTGACTGAACTGAACTGAATTGAACCAGAGGTTATGTGAGGGGAGGAATCATGGTCAGCTCTTCAAATTGTTGCCCAGTTCCACTTCTTAGGAAAAACCATTGGTAGCTAGCATCATTTGTCAGACTGTATGATTGTGGAGGCAGTAGCTGTAACCCATGATAATTCTGTAACCCGTCTTTTCTGTAACCCATGATAATTCTGAATTTAAAAATTTTCTGTGAGATTTCAAACTTTCTTAAAAATGTTGGATTTCAACCATTTTTTGTTGTTGTTGTTGTTGTTGTTTCGGAGAGTCCGAGTTGACATGAAACTTTGAAGAAACTTCTCAAGAATTTGGAGAGCACAAAACAAAAATAAAATAATTCTAATTACCCATTTGTTTGCCAGCCAAGTTTACAATTGTTTCTGTGGGTAAATTAATCAGATTAAAAAAAAACATAGACTACAAAATATTATGTATATTTAAGAACCCTTATTATTTCCTGCTCTAAAATGACTCTTCTAATAAGTATGAAATCTAAAATCATTAGGAATGAAACAAGACAAGAAAGTAGACATGGCTGGATCTTTATCCTTTGGTAGTCTTATATGCAGGATATAAGAATTGCTTATAAGGAAACTCTTAGAAATCTTGCCTCATTGATCATAAGACCACTCAGAATATTTCCTGTTCATTACATTCTCAGATCACTATACAAATAAAATGTAATAGTAGCCATATTGGCAAGTTACATATACATATGAAATTAGCTTTTCATGAAATTCTTTGTGAAAACTACACTGTTTTACTTTGAAGGTAGCTAAAATTATGTATAACTTTAGGATGACTAAATGAATAATATTAGGGTCAGATGAGTCTAAGAATATCATTTAAAAAGGCTTTTAAGTGTGTAGAAGAAATCATTAACTAGCTAGCAGTGCAGTTCTATTCTCAGACGCTACAAGAATAACTGATGACCCTGCCATCATCTTCTAACAATCAGCCACTTACCCACTTGACCTTCTACACCTTTGCTCATATGCCAGGCTGAAATGATAGGAAGAACATCTGGGCATCTTGCCTACCCAAAGTCTCTAGG
Organism: Oryx dammah; assembly: GCF_014754425.2. Taxonomy (NCBI): domain Eukaryota; kingdom Metazoa; phylum Chordata; class Mammalia; order Artiodactyla; family Bovidae; genus Oryx; species Oryx dammah. The sequence goes on from NW_024070200.1 coordinate 17,221,289, forward strand.
GCTCTTGTTTCTGCTCTGAGCTTAATCTTTATTTAACCTTTGTTTTAATGAGGAAAGTTTGTCTCTCTGTCTTCACTTCTCCACCTACAGTACATTTTTGTCACTGGTTCCTAATTTAAACACTTAGAAATCAGGAAGAATGACGTTGCCAACTTATATGATTTATTTTTTGTCTGTTTGTTTGCTTTCTTCCTCAGATTCTAGTATAGCTAATCTACTGACCTTAAATGTGAGATTGTTGATTCTCCTCGTGCATTAGATACTCCCTTGGCATAAATTTGGCAAAATAGGAAGTTGCATTAACTTTTAATACATCAGTATGTCTCTTATAAAATCATATATCAAAAGTTGTGAATGTTTCAAATTAAAAAAAAAATGCCATTGGCTCATTTTGAGTTGCTAATGCACAGAAAGTTCTGACTCCCTGTTTTAGCTGAACCACAAGTTTACTTAATAAGATATATTTTTAATAGCATGAATGACAGAAAAATCTCAAAGAAATAACTGAACTTTCCACCTAATGCAATCAGGGAAAGTAGAACAAACAAAACTCAAAGAAGGAAAGAAATCAAAAAGAACAGTCCAGAAATAAATAGGGACAAAGAAAGCAATAGAAAAACTCAATGAAACAAAAAGCTGGGTCTTTGAAAAGATAAAATTAATCAATCTTTAGCCATACTCAAAGAAAAAATGGTAAAGAGCTCAAATCAATAAAATTAGAAATGAAAAAGGAAAAGTTACAATTGACATCACAGAAATACAAAAGTTCATAAAAGAATACTTCAAATAACTATATGACAATAAAATGGACAATCTAGAAGAAATAGACAAATTCCTAGAAATGTACAGGTCTGAATCAGGAAGAAATAGAAAATATGAACAGACCAATCACACTTCTGAAATGGAAACTGTTTAAAAATATTCCAACAGACAAAAGTTCAAGAACAGATGGTTTCACAGGCCAATTCTATCAAACATTTAGAAAAGAGTTAACACCTAACCTTCTGAAACTATTCCAAAAAATTGCAGAGAAAGGAACACTCCCAAACTCATTCTCTGAGGCCACCATGGCCTTGATACCAAAACCAGAGATACTACAAAAATAAAAATACACAGACCAATATCACTGATGAACATAGATGCAAAAATCCTCAAGAAAATAATATCAAACCAAATCCAACAATATATTAAAAGGATCATACACCATGACCAAGTGGGATATCCCAGGAATGCAAGGACTTTTCAATATCTGCAAATCATTCAGTGTGATCTAACACATTAACAAATTGAAGAATAAATCTATATGAGTATCTCAATAGCTGCAGAAAAAGCTTTTCACAAAATTCAACAACTGTTTATGATAACAACACTCCAGAAGGTGGGCATAGAGGGAATGTGTATATGATGAACCCATAGCTAACATCATACACAGTGGTGGAAAGAAACCTGAAAGCATCTCCTTTGGGAACAGGAACAAGACAAGGATGTCAACTCTTGTCACTTTTATTCAACATTCAGAAGTCCTGGCCATGACAATCAGAGAAGAAAAAGCAATAAAAGCCATCCAAACATGAAAGAAGTAAAACTGTCACTGTGCGAAGATGACATGATATATAGAAAATCCTTAAGATGCTACCAGAAAACTACAAGAGTTCATCAATGAATTCAGTAAAGTGCAGAATACAAAATTAATGAACACAAATTTCCTACAATTCTCTACACTAACAACAGATCAGTAAAATAAATTAAGGAAAAAAAATAATTTACCATCAAATTAGCATTACCATTATAAATTACCAAATTACCATTAATTTAGCATTGAAAAGAATAAAATGCCAAGGAACAAATCTACCTAAGGAGGCAAAAGACCTATACTCTGAAAATTATAAGACGGTGATATGATCAAAGATGACACAAACAGTTGGAAAGATACATCATGTTCTTGGATTGGAAGAATCAACATTGTCAAAATGACTATGCTACCCAAGTAAATCTACAGATTCAGTGCAATTCTTAGAAATTACCAACAGCATTTCCCACAGAATTAGAATAAACAGTTTTTTAGTTTGTTCAGTTCAGTCGCTCAGTCATGTCCAGCTCTTTGTGGTGCCATGAATCACAGCACACCAGGCCTCCCTGTCCATCACCAACTCCCAGAGTTCACTCAGACTCATGTCCATCGAGTCAGTGATGCCATCCAGCCATCTCATCCTCTGTCGTCCCCTTCTCCTCCTGCCCCCAATCCCTCCCAGCATCAGAGTCTTTTCCAATGAGTCAACTCTTGGCAGGAGGTGGCCAAAGTACTGAAGTTTCAGCTTTAGCATCATTTCTTCCAAAGAAATCCCAGGGCTGATCTCCTTCAGAATGGACTGGTTGGATCTTCTTGCAGTCCAAGGGACTCTCAAGAGTCTTCTCCAACACCACAGTTCAAAACCATCAATTCTTCGGTGCTCAGTTTTCTTTATGGTCCAACTCTCACATCCATACATGACCACAGGAAAAACCACAGCCTTGACTAGAAGGAATTTTGTTGGCAAAGTAATGTCTCTGCTTTTGAATATGCTATCTAGGCTGGTCATAACTTTTCTTCCAAGGAGTAAGCATCTTTTAATTTCATGGCTGCAGTCACCATCTGCAGTAATTTTGGAGCCCCCCAAAATAAAGTCTGACACTGTTTCCACTGTTTCCCCATCTATTTCCCATGAAGTGATGGGACCAGATGCCATGATCTTCATTTTCTGAATGTTGAGCTTTAAGCCAACTTTTTCACTCTCCTCTTTCACTTTCATCAAGAGGCTTTTTAGTTCCTCTTCACTTTCTGCCATAAGGGTGGTGTCCTCTGCATATCTGAGGTTATTGATATTTCTCTTTGCAATCTTGATTCCAGCTTGTGTTTCTTCCAGTCCAGCGTTTCTCATGATATACTCTGCATATAAGTTAAATAAGCAGGGTGACAATATACAGCCTTGATGCACTCCTTTTCCTATTTGGAACCAGTCTGTTGTTCCATGTCCAGTTCTAACTGTTGCTTCCTGACTTGCATACAGGTTTCTCAAGGTTTTTAGTTTGTATGGAAACACAAAAGAGCCTGAATAGCCACAGCAATCCTGACAAAGAAAAAAGAAGCTGGAAGTATCTGGCCCCCTGACTTCAAATTAGACTACAAAACTACTATCATGAGAACAGACTGGTAATGGCATAAAAACAGAAAAACATATCAATAGAATAGGACAGAAAGTCCAGAGATAAACTCATACATCTGTGGTAAATTAATCTACACATCTATGGTAAATTAATCTAATCCACTTTGCTGTATACTTGAAACTAACACAACATGGTAAATCAACTATCTCTTTCTCTCTTTAGTCACTAAGTCATGTTTGACTCTTGTGACCCTATGGACTGTAGCCTGCCACGCTCCTCTGTCCTTGCGATTCTCCAAGTAAGAATACTGGAAAGAGTTGCCATTTCCTTCTCCAGGGGATCATCCCAACCCAGGGATCGAACCTGGATCTCTTACACTGCAGGCAGTTTCTTACTGACTGAACTACAAAGGAAGCTGTTAAATTATATAGTACATAATATATAAATAAACTCCAATATAAAATAGAAATTAAATGAAAAATAAAAGCATGAATGAGAGTGAAAGTGGAGAGTGAAAAAGGTGGCTTAAAGCTCAACATTCAGAAAACGAAGATCATGGCATCTGGTCCCATCACTTCATGGGAAATAGATGGGGAAACAGTAGAAACAGTGTCAGACTTTATTTTGGGGGGCTCCAAAATCACTGCAGATGGTGACTGCAGCCATGAAATTAAAAGACGCTTCCTCCTTGGAAGAAAAGTTATGACCAATCTAGGTAGTATATTCAAAAGCAGAGACATTACTTTGCCGACTAGGTTCCGTCTAGTCAAGGCTCTGGTTTTTCCTGTGGTCATGTATGGATGTGAGAGTTGGACTGTGAAGAAGGCTGAGTGCCAAAGAATTGATGCTTTTGAACTGTGGTATTGGAGAAGACGCTTGAGAGTCCCTTGGACTGCAAGGAGATCCAACCAGTCCATAGTGAAGGAGATCAGCCCTGAGATTTCTTTGGAAGGAATGATGCTAAAGCTGAAACTCCAGTACTTCGGGCACCTCATGTGAAGAGTTGACTCATTGGAAAAGACTCTGATGCTGGGAGAGATTGAGGGCAGGAGGAGAAGGGGACGACAGAGGATGAGATGGCTGGATGGAATCACGGACTCGATGGACATGAGTCTGAGTGAACTCTGGGAGATGGTGATGGACAGGGAGGCCTGGCGTGCTGCGATTCATGGCGTGGCAAAGAGTTGGACACGACTGAGCGACTGAACTGAACTGAACCATAAAGTTTAGGTATCAGATACATTTCCACAATCCAGAACAATACAGAAGCTAAGGAAAGCACTGACTGGAGAAAAATAAGGAGGCAACTTGGCAAATTGTTTTTGTAGATACTGGAGTTTGTTAGGTGTTCTTTAGTGAGAGGTGAATACATGCTGGGTTTTACAGCTCATGTGGAGAAATTAAATGTCTATTAATAAGCATTTAAGGAAACTAAAAATGCTTTTTTTCCAAAAAAGAAAAAAATCTAACAAAGTTTTAATAATTATATATAGGTATGTTTTTTTCTCATTATGTTAACAGCCAGAACATCAGCTGGAGGAAATAAATAGCACTAGTGTATGTTTCCTTGGGCATAGCTAGGACTTGATCAGCAATGATAAGATCCTCTGAGAAATAATTGTTTCATGCTAGATAACTCACAAGTGTCAGGCGGCTTAACACCCAGACATAAGAGCTATGACCTCTATTGATTAATGTCTGTTCACATTATCACCATCAGTTAAACAGCTATTTTCAAATTCATGCATATTAACAAAGTGAAATGAAACAGGTCTCTAACCTGAATTTCCATAACAATAATATAAACACACCAGCCATAATATAAAAGGGTTATTAGAAGAAAAACACATGGGAAGGATGTGGTACCATTATTGAAGTGTCAACTTGGATGAAAATGATGAGAAATATCAATCCAGTACACTCCTGTTAGGCTTTAAATTTGCCTCTGAATACATCTTTGATATACCTCATTTTCTTTCCATCTGCATCATCTCCTTCTCAATATCCCAGAACAGAACCACTAGCTTTAGCTATAGTTCAATGTTTATTTTAGGCCTTCAAAGATCTATTTATCATAACCCCCTTCCCTGAAGTTTGGATATTTTTATTATCAAAGTGACTTTTCCCTCATTCAGCTACTAATCCTGCAACACCACCTGTTCTATATCCTTCATGGGTAAACGATCACATCAATCCAGTCCCTCAAAAATTGTTAGTAAATTAAATGAGTACAATATTTAATAGGAAATTAGGAGAGGGATAGAAAATTCTGATAGTTCACAGAGCTGTGGACTAATTGAATGCTGAAATGGATTTTCTGTGATCAGTGGGCTGAGTTTCATCCAGAGGGTTCTAATACTACATGTCCCAATCTGTATTTGAGACTTCTGTGCTTTTAACACCTGGGGTATGGATGGGAACTTCCTTTGGCCTTTCTGAAGTATTACATGCATAAGGAATATAGTAACTTGACTTTAGTTCACCAAGAACTGAAAACCAAATGTTCAACACTACTCTGCATCTTAGAAAACTCAGCATTGCATAACCTTAGAAGATAGATGTCACCTAAAGAAAAAAAGGGATGGGATCTAAAATTTTGTTGCATTAAATTTTCAAATGTATGAAATTTAATTCTGTCAAATGAGAGACTTTGAAAGACTTACCACCTGAAATTGCATTACTGGCATACTTACATTTTAAATTGAGAATTATATTCCCTCTCAATTGATAACATTTAGCAGATATCACTTTGTAACCACTATATTTCTCTTGCTTTTGAAAATTATATTGGATCACTGATGTTAATTTTTACAATAAAAGTCCATTTTCAGATATAAGATAGCTTTCCATTTATTTTTTTTATTTACAAAATATTATTTTTTCTGGATATTTACTACAGAAACATCAAACCTATTAGATTGATTCTTTAAGGCTTCTGTGATATGTTTCAAGGTCAATATCTAGGTACATACTTATTGTAACCCTGACTGTTCATTTCCTTAAAGGCTAACTAACCACTTTCTAGCTCAGCTTTGGTTTATACTTTTTCTTTGATGGTGAATACATTTCTTTAACTTCCAAAAACATGTACTTTTTATATTAAGGCACATGGATAATTTGATGCTGGTTAAGTTATAAAAAATATGCATTTATACATACAAACACATTTATATCTATTTCTATATCACTTTCTCTCTCTCAAGTTAAACTGATACTTCAAATTATAATCCAACTCTGAAGAATTTATTCTAGCCTTTTCTCTAAGTTTGTAACTCCTTTCTCTGAAAGTGAAAGACTTGGCTCTCATCTCAATATGTCTACTTATTTTTAGGAAATGTAGAGTATTTGAAAACTTATAAAGTTATTTTAGAATTTCTAACACATACCACTATGGAACACAAATTACAAACTAGAATTCAGTATTTCTGTACAATATTTTGTACTGTCTTTAGCCTTAGAGAATATAATCAAAATACTGTGTTTCCCATGGTCAGTGCAGTCGCTCAGTTGTGTCCAACTCTTTGCGACCCCATGAATCGCAGCACGCCAGGCCTCCCTGTCCATAACCAACACCCAGAGTTCACTCAGACTCATGTTGCTGCTAAGTCGCTTCAGTCATGTCTGACTCTGTGCGACCCCATAGACGGCAGCCCACCAGGCTCCTCCGTCCCTGGGATTCTCCAGGCAAGAACACTAGAGTGGGTTGCCATTTCCTTCTCCAATGCATGAAAGTGAAAGTGAAAATGAAGTCGCTCAGTCATGTCCGACCCTTCGAGACCCCATGGACTGCAGCCCACTAGGCTCCTCCATCCATGGGATTTTCCAGGCATGAGTACTGGAGTGGGGTGCCATTGCCTTGCTTTCCCACAAATTGTTAGTGCTGTTCTTTGCCACCCTCTTCATTGTGACTATGTGATTCATTTGTTACTAGTCCACTTGCAATGCAGGAGACCCAGGTGGAATCCCTGGGTCTGGAAGATCCACTGGAGAAGAGAATGGCAACCCAATCCAGTATTCTTACCTGGGAAATCCCATGGACAGAGGGGCCTGGTGGACTAGTCCATGGGGTCTCAAAGAGTCAGACACAATTGAGCGACTAACATACCATACCAGGTGGTGTGTGGATTCTATTATGGGTTGAATTGTGTCCTTTCCAATGGTATTTCCCTTCATACGTTAAAGCCCTGATCCCCACTGCCTCAACTATTTGGAGGTAGGCTCTTTAAAGAGGTGATTAAGAGATTTAGATGCCCAGAGAGTCACCAGGGATGTGTATACACATAGAAAGGACCATATGAGGATGAGATGAGCTGGGACCTGGGACCCTTTGCTGTAGTGCTGGACAAAAATCTCCTTGAGCAACAAAATGCAAACAAACTATATGGGACTAAAAATAACTGTGCAGTTGGGGTAAATTCTGGACAAAAGATACAAAAAGACCAAAAAACAACAACAACAACTTCCACTTCTGAAGAGCCAGGAGCAAAGCACTGTGTATGCACAAGCACAGCACCACCTAAGGAGTGGGCAAACCGCCTAAGCCAGCCCTCCTGCCCGATCTCTGGAACATCCCAACCCTCAACCCGTAGAAGGAGCCAGCTCCCCCCTTTAAGGAGTGAGCAAGGGAACCATTACTTGTTCTCTCTCCCCTCTGCTGCAGCAGGGGCCCTGTTAAAGCCCTGGCTGGATTTCTTGACTAGCCTCATCAATTGCTATTGATTGGGGAAGGCCAGGAACACTGGTCAATATCACTTCTATTAATATCTCCTCCTCATAGACTAACAGTACTATCAGTATTAGTTTTCGGTTTATTCTTCCCTCATTTCCTTCTCTTGTCTCTCCTCTCTGGCTTTCTTTCTTTCCCTTTTCCTTTCTTCCTTTTTGTTTCCCTTTTCTTCCCTCCCCGCTTTCTTCCTGTTTTCCTTTCCTGCTTCCCTGCTTCCATCCCTCTCCCTTCCTTTCCAAAAAGTTAAAGATACACAAAACTATATATTTCCTTACTTCTTCCTCTTTCTTATAGAAAAGGAGCATATCATAGAATTTTTGCACACTCCTATTGCCAAAGTCCTTTCCAAATGGACAATTCTTTATTCCTACCAGCAAGGAGTAAGAGTGACCGTTTCTCTAAATCTAGCATTTCTTATCTGCCACAGCAGCAAAAATCAGAATTGAATTAAGTAAAGTATATATAAACACCTCCCTCCATTAAAGAAGCGTCTTTATTATTATCATGGCCACATTGCCTACTGACTAGGCATTAACAACTTAAACCCTCCTACTCTGACTTCAGTTATTTGAAGAAGGAATAAATTTCTAACTAAATATATCTAGAAAAATGCTGTACGAGTGATCACTGTTTTAGACAAGCAGCTATAATTGAGGAAAGCAGTCAGATTCTCTCTCAGGGAATTTTTACTCTTAAAAACATGAAAAAAAATCAGCTAGTTGGGAGCTGTGGAGATGGAGATGGAGCTAAAATATTAGTCAGGAATGTCATTTTTATTGTTTCTGATGGAGTACTTAAGGTCCAGTTGATCACCTAGAATTGCTGTTGGACTTTTAGAATTACTGCTGCAAACTGAACAAGCTTGTCTTTTGAAGAGACATGGCCAGCACTTTTTCTATCTAACTTCTCGAAGTAATCTTAGAGACAACATGCTGTAAGTGAGATGACTGGACACGGCTCTATTTCTTAATACAACTGAAAACCACAATCTGTGGGGTGCAAAGGATCAGACACAACTGAGTGACTGCCTTTGCATGCACTGTTCCATCTAAGGAAAAAAAATTATCAGTTGCTTCCTTCTGAGGGGAAAAAAATTATGTTGGCAGAGTAAAGAGTACTTTGTCATTGTAAATTTTTTGAGAGAGGATAATAACCTGTAAATTTTATGAGACAAAATAAGAAAATGTAGTCTATAGTCCCAAACAATGTGCTTAGGAAACAGAAACATTCAAAAGTATAACTTATCCAATATCCTCTATGTTTCTTATCAATTAGAAGTGTGTGTGTGTGTGTTTCAATTTTAATATGTATGTGTGGGCTAAGTCGCTTCGATTTTGTCTGACTCTTTGCAATCCTGTGGACTGTAGCCTTCCAGGCTCCTTTATCCATCATTCTCCGGGCAAGAATGCTGGAGTGGGTTGCCATGTCCTTCTCCAGGGGATCTTCCCAAGCCAGGGGTCAAACCCGTGTCTCTTATGTCTCCTGCATTGGCAGGAGGGTTCTTTGCTACGAGCACAACCTGGAAAGCCCCGAAACACTCATAAATTCTCTAAAGCATCTACCAAGAGGAAGCATTTTGAGCAGAATTTGAGGAGTGAGTTTAAGGTCCAATCTGACTTTAGCCAAACTAAGTTAGCATGTAATTACTTAATCTGATCCAATAGGTGATGATTTTAAAAGACAATGTTTTATGTTCCTAAGCAAGAACTCAAATCCAGCATTTATTAGTACTTTGGTAATGAAGTTGGGAATTGGGAGTTGGTGATGGACAGGGAGGCCTCGTGTGCTGCAGTCCATGGGGTCGCAAAGAGTCAGACATGACTGAGTGATTGAACTGAACTGAATTGAATGAAAATAATATTTACTTCATATGATTTCTATGCACAATAATAGGAATAATATGTTTAAAACAAAACAATGTCAAGCATATAGTAAATATTAAATAATTAGTAAATGTTTAAACTGTAATTCATAGATGACATAAATGCTATAGGTAGTAAGTATTCTCATGTGTGCTAGATAACAATAGAGAGATTTAAAAAATTAAAAACTTCTCCAAAAGTGAAAATTTTAGAAGTCTAGTGACTGATCCATTTTGTAGATAATTTGTATTTACTTACAGAAAGCTAGTCATTAGATAATAAGTCTGATTTGTATGTAAAATAATTGTACATTTCTATACAAATTTGCCACATATACTGTAAAAAACAAGAGAACTCAAAGTTTATTTTTAAATAAAAGAATTAGCACCTCAATTTTCTCACCTTTTAATATTCACATATACAGGGAAAATGATTTGATCTTTAGAGTAGATTATATCCTATATATACATATATATATATATGTATACACACAGACATATACACACATATATATGTACAGTAACATCTCTTTAAGATTTTTTAAGCACAATTAAATTTCATACATAGATATACATTTACATGGGGTCCATATGAAAATTATTTAAATGACCTTGTACATTTTTAAAAAATGCTATACTTAGGGCTTCCTTCATAGCTCAGTCAGTAAAGAATCCACTTGCAATACAAGAATCTGCCTGCAATGTAGGAGACCTGGGTTTGATTCCTGGATCAGGAAGATCCCCTGAGAAGGAAATGGCAACCCACTCCAGTATTCTTGCCTGAGAAATCCTATGGACAAAGGAGCCTGGTGGACTACAGCCCAATGGGTCACAAGAGTCGGACACGACTTAGCAACTAAACCACCACCATGCTTATCACTATGATATAGGCTTGACTGCTACCTAAAGGAGACACCAGCTGAGATACCTATCTTCAAATAAAAAACTGAAATTAAGAAATATAGATGTACTCTATTGTACTGTGGTGGGAAAAAATTCTTTTTTTTTTTTCCAGTGGTGTGGAACAAGAGCTGTGTACATCCAAATTTCACATTTAGCAACATTATTATGGTTGGCTTCAACCCAGCAACAAAATAATCTGACAGGGTCATTTTAAAAAGGGCTTGGAGTGCATGGTATGACAGCAATTTGCTAAATTCAAATAATAGCATGATTATTGGTCTGAAAAAAAAAAGTGCTAATAAGGTGTCCTGCTATCTGACTCTATGCCTTTTTTTTAGTGATCTGTGGTTGGATTCATCATAAGACTTATACAATGATGAACATGGTAGTACATTTATGAATAAAAATGACTAAAAAAGTCAAAACCAGACCCATTAAGCAAAGTGACTTTAGATGCTAAAGTGCTAAATCAAATGAAAGGATCTTATTTGAATTTAAAAAATAGCATTAAATGGACTGAAGCTGTCATATGAAAGAAAGAGGAAAAGCATAAGAATATAATAGGCACTAATCCTTGCTTTTATAAAAATCAAGGACACATTGTATCCATGTACATTTTACTATGATGCTAACATAGAATACAAATTAAAACTGACTTTAAAAGCTAAGTCCAATGATAATTATAAGAGAATAAGAAAATTTAAAAAAATCAATTAAAGGAGTTAAAATGACAATCACATTTATTTTTCTATTTCAATAAATACAATAATTTAATGAAAATGTCTAAAGAAAGACTTTATAAGGTTTTAATTGAATTTAAAACAAAAATGCCCATATAATAACTTAATACCTTATATTTTACATAAATCTTTTGAACTTTGCATGAAGTAGTAATTTATCTTTCAGCTTTGACTTTGTTTTTAAATGATGTTAATTTAATAGATCCTTTTAAGTATTAAATATGATTTAAATTGACTATGCCAAAGCCTTCAACTGTGTGTATCACATAAATTGTGGAAAATTCTGAAAGAGATGGGAATACCAGACCACCTGACCTGCCTCTTGAGAAACCTGTATGCAGGTCAGGAAGCAACAGTTAGAACTGGACATGGAACAACAGACTGGTTCCAGATAGGAAAAGGAGTATGTCAAGGCTGTATATTGGCACCCTGCTTATTTAACTTATATGCAGAGTATATCATGAGAAACGCTGGGCTGGAGGAAGAACAAGCTGGAATACAGATTGCCGGAAGAAATATCAATCACCTCAGATATGGAAATGACACCACCCTTATGGCAGAAAGTGAAGAAGAACTAAAGATCCTCTTGATCAAAGTGAAAGAAGAGAGTGAAAAAGTTGGCTTAAAGTTCAGCATTCAGAAAACTAAAATCATGGCATCTGGTCCCATCACCTCATGGGAAATAGATGGGGAAACAGTGGAAACAGTGGCTGACTTTATTTTGGGGGGCTCCAAAATCACTGCAGATGGTGATTGCAGCCATGAAATTAAAAGATGCTTACTCCTTGGAAGAAAAGTTATGATCCACCTAGACAGCATATTAAAAAAGCAGAGACATTACTTTGCCAACAAAGGTCCGTATAGTCAAGGCTATGGTTTTTCCAGTGGTCATGTATGGATATGAGGGTTGGACTATGAAGAAAGCTGAGCAGCAAAGAATTGATGCTTTTGAACTGTGTTGTTGGAGAAGACTCTTGAGAGTCCCTTGGACTACAAGGAGTCCAACCAGTCCATCTTAAAGGAGATCAGTCCTGGTTTTTCATTGGAAGGGCTGATGTTGAAGCTGAAACTCCAATATTTGGGCCACCTGATGTGAAAAGCTGACTCATTGGAAAAGACCCTGATGCTGGGAAAGATTGAGGGCAGGAGGAGAAGGGAACTACAAAGGATGAGATGGTTGCGTTAGGGGAAGCACACTGATTGAAACCGCCCACTCTGGCCAGGAACCATAGTAACTATTTGCATGAGTTGTTTTATGACAGGAGGTCCTGGTAAGGAGCAGGGAACTAATAAGCCTCCACCAACCGGAAGAGTTGGAGAAAGGTCAAAAGGAGACACCACCTGTCCGACCACCTCCCAGAATCCTCTCTGGCATCCATGTTAGCTAAACAGGCTTGCACCACCAAGGACTCTGAGTCAGAATGATTGGCTAAGGACAAACCAGAAACTAATCCCATCACCATAAAACCCGAGACTGCAAGTCATGTGACAGAGCAATTCTCCTGGGTTCCCTTATCCTCATGCTCTCCACCCGGGTGCTCTTTCCCGATAAAATCTCTTGCTTTGTCAGCATGTGTGTCTCCTCGGACAATTCATTTCCGAGACAAGAGCCCAGTTTCGGGCCCTGGAAGGGGTCCCCCTTCCTGCAACAGTTGGATGGCATCATTGACTCAATGGACATAGGTTTGGGTAGACTCTGGGAGTTGGTGATGGACAGGGAGGCCTGGCATGCTGTGGTTCATGGGGTCGCAAAGAGTCAGACATGACTGAGCGACTGAACTGAACTGACTGATGATTTAAATGATTATTACAGAGGGAACTTTATATGAGGAGGAAAACTGAAAATGGATTTTAACATAGATCAGAAAGAGTGAAATGAAAGGTTTTTCTTAATGCATTTTAAGTCTCTCTCTCTCTATATATATATATATATACATATATATACATATATACACACACACACACACACACATATATTCAGTTGTGATAGGTAAGGGTTTTTTTTTGTTTGTTTAGTTTGTGGGTTTTATTTTGTCAATCCAAGTACAGTAGGATAGCTCAAATAAATGAATATCTTTAAGTATCTCCTCCAAACTCCTCCAGATACTTTAATGTATTTGTGTGAACTATGTTTAGGCCTAAGATTGGATTTCTGCTATTTAAAATTTTAAATATTTTAGAATTTTATGTTTAAAGAAAACAAAGAACTATTTTTCATCAAACAAATACTGCAAGTTTTAATTATTTAATCATTGAAGGGCTGTCAATTGAAGAAATCCTTTAAAACACAGATTTCTTATTGAAAGTCATGTACAGATAGGAGAAACATTTTCTCCTCTCTCAGAAGTCCTTGGAAGCCATGGTAACACCAGGAAATAGATATAGATAAGGATAAAATCACCCCAGGCATATTGACTAAACTTATGCAGAATATGGGAGTAGATTTGGTACTGATAGAGTCAGACACCACTGAGTGACTTCACTTTAACTTTTCACTTTCATGCATTGGAGAAGGAAATGGCAACCCACTCCAGTGTTCTTGCCTGAAGAATCCCAGGGATGGGGGAGCCTGGTGGGCTGCCATCTCTGGGATCACACAGAGTCAGACAGGACTGAAGCGACTTAGCAGCAGTAGCAGTTAGTCTCATTATATTCCTTACTTGAAAGGAGTAAAAACTTAACAGTAGATTTTAGCTGTGATGCACTGAAAGAAAAGTTTTTCATTCTGAGTCAAGATTGAGTAGAGATAGTCTCTGAAAAGACAGCTAACATAAGTATCAAGGTATGGACTAAATTGAAAGCTTGATATTTTTATTTAAAAAATACAGATTTATTTTCAACATATAAGGATTGCTTTTCTTTAAAATAGGGAGTAATAATATTTTCAAAAGCCAAAATGGCTGGAGGCCTTTTTTTTCTGAAAATTACCAAAAGCTAAAGGAATCTCTTGGACAGCAAGGAGATCCAACCAATCCATCCTAAAGGAAATCAGTCCTGAATACTCATTGGAAGGACTGATGTTGAAGCTGAAACTGCAATACTTTGGCCATCTGATGCAAAGAGCTGACTCATTTGAAAAGACCCTGATACTGTGAAAGATTGAATGCCGGAGGAGAAGGGGACACCAGAGGATGAGATGGTTGGATGGCATCACCAACTGTATGGACATGAGTTTGAGTAAACTCCAGGAGCTGGTGAGTTGGGGGAGTTGGTGATGGACAAGGAAGCCTGGCGTGCTGGGATCATGGGATCGCAAAGTGTCGGACATAACAGAGCAAATGAACTGCACTGAAAGGAATATTTTAAATGAGAACCTGGGACTAACTACATGCTGAATTAAGTGATGAGACTACCAATACTTGCCTCACAGTCTAACTAGCAGTTCTCAAAATAGAGCATGCATTAGAACATATGGAAGGCTTGAAAACCACAGACAACTGGGCTCAACCCCATAGCTTCTGACTTAACAGGTCTGAAAGGGAGACTGAGAATCTGCATTTCTAATAAGTCCCCAAGTGATACTGATTCAGCTGTTCTGGAGAACACCCTTTAAGAAGCACTAGTCTATAGATCTCAGCCAACTCATTTCAGGGAATATTTAATGGGCAGAGCAAACATACTTAATTAGGTAAGACACTCATACTTGTCCTGGAGAAGGAAATGGCAACCCATCCAGTATTCTTACCTGGAGAATGCCATGGATGGAGGAGCCTGGTGGGCTATAGTCCACGGGGTTGCAAAGAGTCAGACATGACTGAGTGACTTCACTTCACTCATACTTGTACTAGATAAAAAAGGAAAGTAAAGACCTACAGGCTACCCATGCTGCAGCCAGCCCTACGTACATGCATGCACACACACACACACACACACACACACACACACACGCACATGCACACACACAATTTTAAGATTGAAACGTCTTATCAAAGAAATGTGGGCCAATTATAGTATTCATTAGGGGGAAGGAGCTAAAATAGCCAACTCAAGATCCAATTATTTCCCAGTGTTCAGGGCTGAGGGAAAAGGACACTCTTCCAAAAAGAAAGAAAGCAGGTAATACTGTCTAACCATCTTCAAACATGTTGGCAACTGACTATCCTGGAAAATAAACCAATGATATTAGAATAAAGGGAAATCCATACTAAAGGAATTATCTTATAGAGGATCTCTAACTCAGGATTGCTTATAATAACCAAATCCATCATTTATGGATTTATGAGACTGAATCCTTAGAAAATATAGTGTAAAATAAATGATCATCTAGACTATGCTATGGAAATGTTTCATTAACTAAGTGCTCTTTTATTTATTTATTTTTTTAAAGTGAAAGTGATCAAAGACCTCATTAGAGACATATCTATTACCCTGGGTCTCTAATGTGGGAAGGAAGGACTTCAAGAGAACCATAAATTGTCCCAAGTCCTTTCTTCCCATAATAAAAATGACTCATTAGGAAGCGTCACTAAAAATTTCAAAGACATGTCTGATGAAGAGCATTTGTTGTGAAGCTTTCTAGTGAGATCTCTCTACTTTTTTGTTTTAGCTCTCTCACCAACAAGATAAATCACTCATCTTAGTGAGTTAAATAAGAAGTGACAAAAGACAACCACATTTTAAACTGAGAGAGGGCTGGAATAGACATTTCACCAAAGAAGCTTAGCCAATCAGCAAAAGAAAAGACGCTCCACATCAAATGATTAGAGAAATGCTAATCAAAATGAGATATCATTTCACACCCAACTGATAGCTATAATAAAAATGCAGACAATAATATTGATGAAGAGGTAGAAAATCAGAACTCATATATTATTAGTAGAAATGCAAAACTTTTACAGCCATGTTGGAAAACAGTCTGGAAGCTACTCAGAGAACATAGTTACTGTATGACCCAGCAATCCCACTTTAAAGTTGATGTGCTAAACACAAAAGTGAAAGTGTTACTCAGTTGTGTCTGTCTCTTTGTGACCCCATGGACTGTAGCCTGCCAGGCCCCTCTGTTCGTGGGATTTTCCAGGCAAGAATACTGGAGTGGGTAGTCATTCCCATCTCCAGAGGATCTTCCTGACCCAGGGACTGAACCCAGGTCTCCTGAAATGCAGGCAGATTCTTTACCATCTGAGCCACCGGGTACTAGGTATACACCAAATTAAAACATGTCCATGTAAAAACTTGTACATAAATACTCATAGCAGGATGATTCACAATAAACAAGAGCTTAACAACCCAGTGCCCTTCAGCTAATGACTTGATTAAGGAAATGTGGATGCCTGTATATTATAGGTTAAATTGTATCTTTCAAAAGATATATTGAAATCATAATCAAACTTGTCTGAGGATGTGAACTTTTTAAATAGAGTGTTTGCATATTTTATCAAGAAAAGATGTGGTCATCATGAGGCCCTAATATAATATTAGGGCATAATAACTGATGTCTTTATTAGAAAAGGGAAGTACCCTCTAAAATCAGATACACAGGAAGAAGGCCATGTGATGACAGAGGCAGATTTTGGCAGGATGGAAATACAAGCCAAGGGAAGTCAAGTACCTGCAAACACTTCCAGATGCAAAGAAAGATTCTACCCAGCGTCTTAGAAGGAGCATAGCTCTGCTAATACATTGATTTCATGCACCTAGCCTCTAGAACTATTTGACAGTACATTCCTGTTCTTTTGATCAATCCAATCTATGGTACTTCATTACAGCGGTCTTAGGAAATTAATACACCATACAGTAGACTATATTCACCACAAAAAAGAAATGTGTTGATATACTACAACATAAATAATCCTTATAAAAAGTAGAATAAGCCAGACACAAGGGGACAAATAGTAAATGATTCCACTTATATGAAATACCTAAAAGAGACAAATCTATAGGAACAAACAGTAGATAAGTGGTTGCCAGGAACTGGAGAAAAGGGAGAATGAGGAGTTACTTGTTAATAGAATGAGATTTATTGTGGGGGTGATGAAAATACTCAGTAATTAGACATCGGTGATGGTGGTACACCTTCGTGAATATGCTAAAAAGCATTATGATTTACAATTTAAATGTGAGAACTATGATGCCTGGTATGTGTGCTGAGTTGCTCAGTCATGCCCAACTGTTTGCAACCTCATGAACTGTGTCACCCACCAGGCTCCTCTGTCCATGGAATTTTCCTGGCAAGAATACTAGAGTGGGTTGCCATTTCCTTCTCCAGAGGAGTACTATGGTAGGTGAATTAAATCACACACACACACACAAATAATAATGAGTGACACAAAATGCCTCAAATAGGATAACTCCTTATGGAAATCAAAGATTTTCATTTGTTTATAATCCAAAGAATTTACACAGATCTCTTAATTATCTAAGACTTCTGTGCAATATTTGGGCTCATCCTTGAGTCCAATGAAACATTTATTAAGAAATCTGATTGAAACGTCTCTCCCAGACTCCTTCAATACTATGTATAACTCTCATTCCATGGTAATCAAGCTCCCTTTGGAGCCTGTATTAACTGAAATTTGGTTCACTTCTGCACTTCTGTAGCCATCTTGTGCTGCTGTGGCTGCTGCTAAGTCGCTTCAGTCATGTCTGACTCTGTGAGACGCCATAGATGGCAGCCCACCAGGCTCCCCCATCCCTGGGATTCTCCAGGCAAAAACACTGGAGTGGGTTGCCATTTCCTTCTCCAAGCCATCTTATGAGGAACATGTTAATACTCATACTTCTCCAATGAAGTTCTTCCTAGTCAATTCTCCCTGATACTACCTTGTTATAGTCAATTACAGAGATTCTCTCAGCCAAAAAAGAAAAACACAAAAAACAAACCCTTATTAGAAAAATTTAATCTTTCAAAAATCAAGAAAAAGAAAAATAGCATGAAATAAAGTGATTTCGTCTTCTTGGATCCCACCTTAAATTCCTAAAGAAAAAATGTGATTCTTTCTACATTTACAAAAAGAAATTTATTTCAGGAATCAGTTTTTTTCATGGTTAAGATCTTTCTCTCTTTATTTTTAATCTTTTCTCATATTACAAACATGATGAAAGTTCCTGGAATAGGGCTCCAGTTTTAAGAACTCCAGCAATAAATCTCCAAAAAAAGGATCTGGACTTAGCAATTATCACTACTATCACCATAATACAAGCATACCTCAGAGATATTGCCAGTTCCTGACCACTGCAATAAAGCAATGTCACATTGCAGTGAGTCACACAATTTTTTTGGTTTCCCAGTATGTATAAAAGTTATGTTTACCCTGTTAAGTGTGTTATATCATTATGTTAAAAATGTAAAATAATTAAAGATATTCCCTTGCTGAAAATGCTAACCATCACCTGACCTTCCAGGGAACAATAATCATTTTGTAGTTATAACATCAAAGATGACTGATCACAGATACCATTGCAAATGTAACAATAAAAAAATTTTTGAAATATTGTGAGAATTACCAAAATGTGACAGAGACAAGAAGAGTGCAAATAGTGTTGGGAAAATGGAGCCAATAGACATGCTTGACCCAGGTTGCCACAACCACAGTATCTCTGAAGTGCAGTAAAGTGAAATGCAATAAAACGAGGCATGCCTGTGTTTTTTTTTTTTTTTTTTTTAATTAAATGGGAGACCTAGACTTGGCCGAGCCTGAGATTTAAACATAGGTTAAAATAATCCTGTGCTGCTGCTGCTGCTGCTGCTGCTAAGTCACTTCAGTCGTGTCTGACTCTGTGCGACCCCACAGATGGCAACCCATCAGGCTCCCCCGTCCCTGGGATTCTCCAGGCAAGAACACTGGAGTGGGTTGCCATTTCCTTCTCCAATGCATGGAAGTGAAAGTGAAAGTGAAGATGCTCAGTCGTATCTGATTCTTAGCAACCCCATGGACTATAACTTGCAAGGTTCCTCCGTCCATGGAATTTTCCAGGCAACAGTACTGTGCTACATTTGACTAAATTATATGACTCTTTGCATAACTTAATGAGCCATGTTTGAGTGTAAGAAACAAACTCCTTAAATTATATCAAATAAGGGGATACATTTTTTGGATAAACATGAAATCTCACAGATATGTCAGATTAACTTCATGAAAATTGAAGTGGAACTATGATTCTGGCAATTGAAGCTAGAAATTAATGCTTAATTCAAAGTAACATAGTGGTTCTTATTGCTTTGCTCTAGTGTTCTGCCCCAGATAGATCAGCAAGGTCCACACGGGCACTCCTAACATCTGCTCACGTAGGACTTCAATTTACATATCACTCCTCATGGTCCCTAACACAGTATATATTGAACTTATGCACCATTATGTTTGGCTAATGCTTTTTCTACCTGGGTCTTTTACAATGCTTGAAAGAGAACAATTAGTTCAAGTCCTATCTGAAAAATAAAATCACATATACATATGGAATATGTGCCCTTGGTCAGTTTTAAACTTGGGTCAGTTTTAAACCCCTTGAACTAGTTCTCTCTGTTACCAAAAAGAGTACACTTTGGCTTGTGAGCGAGGAAACATTTATTCAGTTCAGCTCGGTTCAGTTCATTTCAGTCGCTCAGTCGTGTCCGACTCTTTTTCGACCCCATGAATTGCAGCACGCCAGGCCTCCCTGTTCATCACCAACTCCCGGAGTTCACTCAGACTCACGGCCATCGAGTCAGTGATGCCATCCAGCCATCTCATCCTCTGTCGTCCCCTTCTCCTCCTGTCCCCAATCCCTCCCAGCATCAGAATCTTTTCCAATGAGTCAACTCTTCACATTAGAAGATAGTATAAGCATCATGGATGCCCCGAGGGACACAGTTAGGACCCTCAATCTTGAATGCCTTGCCCCAACATTGTTTTCTCTATTATATATTGAGTGCAGTTCAGTTGCTCAGTTGGGTTGACTCTTTGCAACCCCATGGACTGCAGCACGCCAAACTTTCCTGTCTATCACCAACTCCTGGAGCTTGCTCAAACTCATGTCCATGGGGTCAGTGATGCCATCCAACCATCTCATCCTCTGTCGTCCCCTTCTCCTCCTGCCTTGAATCCTTCCCAGCATCAGGGTCTTTTCCAATGAGTCAGTTCTTCACATCAGGTGGCCAAGATATTGGAGCTTCAGCTTCAGCATCAGTCCTTCCAATGAATATTCAGGACTGATTTCCTTTATGAATGACTGGTTGGATCTCCTTGCAGTCCAAGGGATTCTCAGGAGTCTTCTCCAATGCCACAGTTCAAAAGCATCAATTCTCTGGTGCTCAGCTTTCTTTATGGTTCAACTCTCACATCCATACCTGATTACTGGAAAAACCATAGCTTTGACTAGATGGGCCATTTTTGGCAAAGTAATGTCTCTGCTTTTTAATATGCAGGCTAGGTTTGTCATAACTTTCCTTCCAAGGAGCAAGCGTCTTTTAATTTCATGGCTGCAATCACCATCTGCAGTGATTTTGGGGCCCAAGAAAATAAAGTCTGTCACTGTTTCCATTGTTTCCCCATCTATTTTCCATGAAGCAATGGGATTAGATACCGTGGACTTCATCTTCTGAATGCTGAGTTTTAAGCCAACTTTTTCACTCTCCTCTTTCCCTTTCATCAAGAGGCTCTTTAGTTCATCTTCACTTTCTGCCATAAGGGTGGTGTCATCTGCATATTTAAGGTTACTGATATTTCTCCCAGCAATCTTGATTCTAGCTTGTGCTTCATCCAGCCTGGCATTTCACCTAATGTACTCTGCATATAAGTTAAATAAGCAGGATGGCAATATACAGCTTTGACATACTCCTTTCCCAGTTTTGAATTAGCCCATTGTTCCACATCTGGTTCTAACTATTGCTTCTTGACCTGCATACAGATTTCTTAGGAGGCAGATAAAGTGGTCTGATATTCCCATTTCTTTAAGAATTTTTCAGTTTGTTGTGATCCATACAGTCAAAGGCTTTGGTGTATATATAGTTTCAAATATTTTGCAGCAAAAGTGTTCAAATTCTCAAATGGGGTTTATCAAAAACTCTTTCCCTGCCACCTCACTAGGAAAACCTCTAAGACATATCATAAATTTTTTCTAGAGATGGTCTTTTAAGTTCTGATATGGCAGTGGTTCACAACCTGGTTAGATATTACCATAACCTGGAAAGATATTAAAATGCATTGATGTCTGGGCCCGACCGCAAACCGATTCAATTAGAATCTCCTGGGGTAGAACACAGATACTGATATATTTCGAAGGCTCCTCAGATGATGCAGATCTGTAAATTTTAAACACTGTCAATCTCATAGTCCACAACTTCCAGGTAATAACCATTTCTTTTTCAAAACCTCTAATGACTTATTCCAGGGTTATATTCTCATCAGTGTCCAGCCAAACCACCACAAAGTGGCATATGTAAACATGAGGAAGAAAAATAGCAAATTATACAGGGTCAGCTCCAGTGTACAAAGTGCTTGATCTCATCGCTTTTGTTCTTAGAACAAGATAAAGCTACACAAACTGAGAGTCAATGGTTTTTCTTGGACTCCAAGATCTCAGGACATGCAATTGCTTCAAAAGCTGGAAAGACAAGTGCATCCAGAATGATAGAGCAAGGTAGGTCCAATCACCAGAAGCAGAAACTGCAGGATCAATATAATACTGGTAGAAACATTAAATGGCAGTTGTGAT
The DNA here is from genome assembly GCF_014754425.2 of Oryx dammah. Classification (NCBI taxonomy): domain Eukaryota; kingdom Metazoa; phylum Chordata; class Mammalia; order Artiodactyla; family Bovidae; genus Oryx; species Oryx dammah. The sequence goes on from NW_024070200.1 coordinate 17,243,292, forward strand.
GAATTGCTAGAGACAGAGTGTGGAATAGAGAGGGAGAGATTTCTGAGGAGAACAGTCTTAGATGTTCCCAAAACTTTCATGAGCTTCCCTTCAAGGAACCCGACCGGGTTCTCAATTTTAGGACCCAAGAAAATCCTCTGATGTTTCAGAGACAGAGAAGAAGAGGAACTACTGTGAAGTGTAGAAAAAGCATTCCCCATAAGACAAACCTAGTTTCTAAGAGAAAGGACTTTGCCAGAACTCAATTCTGGAAACACACTCTGGCTGAAGGAGAGAATTTAGCCCAGCACTCTCCAGCCTTTCCCGTTTCACCGAAGGGGTGAAAAAGCTTTATCAACAAGATACACAGCTTGAAGGAAATAATGGAGTACTTAGCAGTTGGGGCTTCCAAAGTGGCGCTAGTGGTTAAAAAAAATAAAAATAAAAAAATAAACACGCCTGCCAGTGTAGGAGATGCAAGACACATGGGTTCGATCCCTGTATCAGGAAGATCCCTTGGAGAGGAACGTGGCAATCCACTCCAGTATTCTTGCCTAGAGAATCCCATGGACAGACAAGCCTGGTAGGCTACAGTCCATGGGGTCATGAAGTATCAGACAGGACTGAAGGGATTTAGCACACACACATGCACATTGCAGCCAGGGTAAGAATAGGGAACAGGAAAAAAAAAAAACAAAACTATACCACTGAAAGACTTGCAAAAACAAAGAAATACTTGCAAAAACAAGACCCTCCAAATTGAGGACAATTGGAATTCTATGTGGGAACAGTGTTGTGTCCTAAATAGTACTTTGCCAGGCAGGCATATGAAAGAATAGTGATGCCTGTTTTACAACTCAGTAGGATAATACAGTAAGTAAATTATGACAGAACAGTGGACAAACATATATATATATATATATATATATATATATATATATACATATTTTAATACAGTGACCCCAGCCAGTTGTTAACTTGGCTTTATGGGGTTAACTGAGCCTGTACAGCTCTCCATATCTCACCAATCAGATAACTCAGTCCATCAGTGTGAAGGAAAAAAGACTATTAAAACACCTAGATTGTTCATTCTAGTACTACACATTCTTGCACCTGAAGCAAAGTCCCCTCATTGAAAAATGAGGATGAATGTCAATGATATTGGTGACTTCTAATAGGTTGTGCTCACATGCAATATTTAGAGTAGTTACCTTTGCATTTTCCTTTTAGACAATGGGTAACTTTCTGGGGAGGAGGTAAATTTTTCTGTAAAGTGAACTGTGAAATATTTGAGCAGTGAACTGTTGATATATTGATCTCACGGTGAACTAAACATGGGTGTTTATATGTCGGGTTGATGTTTTCCTCGCCAGGTGTATGGAGACCATGCAAGTGTATGTCCTCACATATATTCATGCAAATATCACATTTTATTATGAACTAAAGACAAAACACCAGAGGATTCCCATGCCCAGTATGAGAAAGATACTAATACTCAGTTATAATTGATTCTATAAGACTCTTGATGAAATCCAGGGACTGTCTACCAACACCTCTATCTCCCTCTTACTATATACATAGTCCCCATGAACTCACTTTTCCAAGGATCTGTCAGTATTGGCCACTGCCTTATAATAATGATAAGAGAATGCTTGTTATAGAATATTCATTTATAGGTCTTAATCTTTATTTCTTTATAATCCTTTGCAAAAACTCCTCTCATATGGAAAGTGTTTTCATGATTGTACAGCTGGGCTCCTGCCAGAATCCAATCATATGGCCCCAACTACAAGTTGGCTGAGAACTGTGGAAGTGCTCATGAATATTCAATGGTTGTTAATTGTCTGCCACAGACCTCCAAGAGCAGAATCCTAATATGACTAGGTGTTTCCTAATTGAGTTCTCTCAGGAAACTAAATTTGTGATATTCTGCTTGCTCTCACTTTGCTAAAGCCCAACAGATGTAACCAACTCAGTGCACAATTCTTAAATTTTTAATCACTCTTAAATTATCCTATGATTTTAACTATGCAATTACACAAAGTCTATTCCCAGATCTTTAATTGCTATGCATGTGTAGCATTGCAGAGATCAACAAATCCATATCTCTAGTCCATCCACTTCTGAGCTAAAAACCCCTATAGGTTGCCTATTGGATATCTCTAGCACAAGGTCTGAAAGAGGTTTCAAACTCAGCATGTCCAACAATAATTAAATCCTCTTGGTCTCAGACCTATTCCTTTTATTTTTTTTTCTTATTAAAATGGTATAGACAATTTCCTAGTTGTTAAAGCCACAGACCTGAACATTATTGCTATTTCTTCAACATTTTTCTCTGCCTTTCCCCATTAAACTAGTCAGCAAGACTGGCTGAGTTTATCTTATGCTTTCTTATTTCCAGTTCTATTTCTCCATTCCCATGTCTCAGATCAATATTGTCTCTTTCCTTGGTTGAATGATCTCCAATCCATTCCTCACTCTACAGTCAGAGTGACCTTAATCAAAGACAAATCATCATATCAGTTTCTTACTTAATGGGAGTCAGAGACTTCCATTACCCTTAAATGTGTTTCAAAATACTTAACGTTTACAGAGTGCTGCAAGGTCTGTACCATGTCTAACTCTCTGGCCTTCTGTTCCATTATATTTCAGTTTCATATAATTCAGTCATTACTGACCTTCTATCCCTTCTCTCTTTCCTCGTTGACTTGAAAATCATACATGTTTCTGTACCTGAATGATTCTGAATTATTCTCCACATATACTCTCAACCCTTGTCAAGTTAATCTGTAACTTTCCTTCAAGTCTCGTCTTAACTATTATTTTCCTAAGAAAACATTACTTCATTCTTATATAAAAGTTAGATATTTTACCTCTGTAGTACTGCAGTTCTATTACAGATCTAAAGCATAGTTCATTAAAATTATCTACTCAAGTGAATAAAGTTTCCATGTTGGTTCAGCGGTAAAGAACCCCTTTGCCAACACAGGATATGTGGGTTTGATCCCTCAGTTTGGAAGATCTCCTGGAGAAGGAAATGGCAACCCACTCCAGTATTCTTGCCTGGAAAATCTCATGGACAGAGGAGCGTGGCAGGCTACAGTCCTTGGGGTCGCAAACAGTCAGACACAACTTAGCAACTAAACAACAACTGGAATGGGTAGCCATTTCCTTCTCCAGGGGATCTTCCTGACCCAGGGGTTGAACCCTGGTCTCCTGCATTGCATGCAGATTCTTTACTGTCTGAGCTATCAGGGAAGCCCCAACAACAACAACTCAAATGAAAAGGCTGTTTACCGTATTCACTCTTCTTGACATTGAACATTCAGTTCAGTTCAGTTCAGTTCACTTCAGTCGCTCAGTCGTGTCTGACTCTTTGCGACCCCATGAATCGTACCACGCCAGGCCTCCCTGTCCATCACCATCTCCCGGAGTTCACTCAGACTCACATCCATCAAGTCCGTGATGCCATCCAGCCATCTCATCCTCTGCCGTCCCCTTCTCCTGCCCCCAATCCCTCCCCGCATCAGAGTCTTTTCCAACAAGTCAACACATCGCATGACATGGCCAAAGTACTGGAGTTTCAGCTTTAGCATCATTCCTTCCAAAGAAATCCCAGGGCTGATCTCATTCAGAATGGACTGGTTGGATCTCCTTGCAGTCCAAGAGACTCTCAAGAGTCTTCTCCAACACCACAGTTCAAAAGCATCAATTCTTTGGCGCTCAGCCTTCTTCACAGTCCAACTCTCACATCCATACATGACCACGGGAAAAACCGTAGCCTTGACTAGATGGACCTTTGTTGGCAAAGTCATGTCTCTGCTTTTGAATATACTATCTAGGTTGGTCATAACTTTTCTTCCAAGGAGTAAGCATCTTTTAATTTCATGGCTGCAGTCACCATCTGCAGTGATTTTGCAGCCCCCCAAAATTAATTTTAATCCAAATTTTAATTAGATTTAATATTTTAAATTTGATTCAACTTTTAAATTTAATTTTAACTTATTTTTGAACTATATATGTTCTAATCTGAAATCCCACACCATCATTTGTGAACACCTGTATTATGTTGAACAGTTCCTGAGTATACCATATTGCACAATTTCTTTTACTTATATAGATCTGTAATAATTAGTAATAAACATTATTGAAAATAAATGTACAAGAGTACTCATATTCACTATTCAAAACTCCTGATATAATTATTAGCATTTAAAGATTGCTATGGAAGACAAATAAAAATTGACATATATCATATAATCAATAACCCTGAAAAATACACTTTATCCGTCTAGTCAAAGCTATGGTTTTTCCTGTGGTCATGTATGGATGTGAGAGTTGGACTGTGAAGAAGGCTGAGCACAGAAGAATTGATGCTTTTGAACTGTGGTGTTGGAGAAGACTCTTGAGAGTCCCTTGGACTGCAAGGAGATCCAACCTGTCCATTCTGAAAGAGATCAGCCCTGAGATTTCTTTGGAAGGAATGATGCTAAAGCTGAAACTCCAGTACTTTGGCCACGTCATGGGAAGAGTTGACTCATTGGAAAAGACTCTGGTGCTGGGAGGGATTGGGGGCAGGAGGAAAATGGGAAGATAGAGGATGAGATGGCTGGATGGCATCACTGACTCGATGGACGTAACTCTGAGTGAACTCCAGCAGTTGGTGATGGACAGGGAGGCCTGGCGTGCTGCTATTCATGGGGTCGCAAAGAGTCGGACACGACTGAGCAACTGAACTGAACTGATGGTGGTTTAGTCACTAAGTTGTGTCTGACTTGTGACTGTATGGAGTAGCTCACCAGGCTCCTCTGTCCATAGAATTTACCAGGCAGGAAGCATTTGTACAAATGAGAAAGCAAAACATAATATAAACCCCTATGTTTAAAACTTCCTCTCTGCATATGTAGCAGTAGGAAAGATGTACCTACTCTTATTTCCTAGAATATAAATTAAAATATTTTATAATAAAAATATGGTCTATGTTTTACCTAATCATTATAAATTTCATGAATATTTAGGATACTATACATAAGTGCATTTCAATGGTTGGTTTGATAATGTTTTAAAAAATATTTTAACATGAAAAATGACAAATATAACTTCTGAAATGTATAATGTTCATGGTGCTATTTAGCTTGAAAATTAGATTCTATTTATTAATATACCAATAATTTTGAGAGATGGCCTCAAAATTATTCAAAATTGAGAGATGGCCTTAGCTAAATGTTTATCTGAAAGAAATTGAAATCAAACAAATCTCATATATTAAAAAACCTCACACACATACAAAGCTTTCAGTCTTTAAGACTTCACACTTACAGAGTTGTTTCTCAGGAATTGCTTTATAAAGTAATACCTGTAGAGTTTACTAAAATATTTTTTAAAACAAATAGTTAGCAGACAACCACTGTGACAGGGGTGGGCAGTATAGCAAGGAGAATCACCAGGAGGTGGCTGGAGTATAACACAAGTGCAGCGATGGCGCAAGTCCAGTGGAAGTTTTATCTCCTTGATAGATTGATGCTTTCTCTGACTGGCTTGTGGCCCATAATGTGGACACCTGGGAGCCAATACAAGTTTCATTTGGGATCACTAAAAGTTACTTTATGGAAATGGAAGCTCAGCATTCTACAGCAGACATGTTCAACTTAATTCTGAAAAATCATTATTGTTGGAACTGATAAGAGTTCAAAGTTGGAACCCTTGAAAAGACAGAAGCAAAAGAAAATGGGAAGAGTTAGGAGATAAAGTTATTATATCTAAAGGAAGATTGATGAGTTAGGTGTTTATCTTGTGACTTAATAAAAATGTTAACTGTAGACTTGAATGTTGGGATTGAAACAGGCATACTAATAGGCTTAGTGAAGCCTGGATGGCTGGTGCTCCTTATTTCCAGATAAGATGGGTTTGATCTTGCTATCAGTCCTCTTTGAAACTAAGTGCTTTCTCATTCTTTGCCAAGAGCTGTCTTTTGATTGCTATTTTCTATTTATAACTGGCTGCGATTTTCAGCTTTTTATGCATTCCCATACTCCAGCTATTTGCAGTGGTCTAATGCTGATCCAACTCAAGAGCATAAAATCTCTTTGTTTCCTCTTATCTATGCCACAAATAGTACTAGAGAAAAATAATTATTGGCTGGAGATTTAAGTATAACCAACTATATGAGTTATACTTAAACTTAAATAGTTTGTTTGTAGAAAGCATCACTATGAACAAAGCTAGCGGAGAAGATGGAATTCCAGTGGAGCTGTTTCAAATCCTGAAAGATAATGCTGTGAAAGTGCTGCACTCAATATGCCAGCAAATTTGGAAAACTCAGCAGTGGCCACAGGACTGGAAAATGTCAGTTTTCATTCCAATCCCAAAGAAAGGCAATGCCAAAGAATGCTCAAACTACCGCACAATTGCACTCATCTCACATGCTAGTAAAGTAATGCTCAAAATTCTCTAAGCCAGGCTTCAGAAATACATGAACCGTGAACTCCCTGATGTTCAAGCTGGTTTTAGAAAAGGCAGAGGAACCAGAGATCAAATTGTCAACATCTGCTGGATCATGGAAAAAGCAAGAGAGTTCCAGAAAACCATCTATTTCTGCTTTATTGACTATGCCAAAGCCTTTGACTGTGTAGATCACAATAAACTGGGGAAAATTCTGAGAGAGATGGGAATACCAGACCACCTGACCTGCCTCTTGAGAAATCTGTATGCAGGTCAGGAAGAAACAGTTAGAACTGGACATGGAACAACAGACTGATTCCAAATAGGAAAATGAGTACATCAAGGCTGTATATTGTCACCCTGCTTATTTAACTTTTATGCAGAGTACATCATGAGAAACGCTGGGCTGGAGGAAGCACAAGCTGGAATCCAGATTGCCGGGAGAAATATCAATAACCTCAGATATGCAGATGACACCACCCTTATGGCAGAAAGTGAAGAGGAACTCAAAAGCCTCTTGATGAAAGTGAAAGAGGAGAGTGAAAAAGTTGGCTTAAAGCTCAGGTTCAGAAAACAAAGATCATGGCATCTGGGCCCATCACTTCATAGGAAATAGATGGGGAAACAGTGGAAACAGTGTCAGACCTTATTTTTCTGGGCTCCAAAATCACTGCAGATGGTGATTGCAGCCATGAAATTAAAAGACGCCTACTCCTGGGAAGAAAAGTTATGACCAACCTAGATAGCATATTGAAAAGCAGAGACATTACTTTGCCAACTAAGGTCCTTCTAGTCAAGGCTCTGGTTTTTCCCGTGGTCATGTATGGATGTGAGAGTTGGACTGTGAAGAAGGCTGAGTGCCGAAGAATTGATGCTTTTGAACTGTGGTGTTGGAGAAGACTCTTGAGAGTCCCTTGGACTGCAAGGAGATCCAACCAGTCCATTCTGAAGGAGATCAACCCTAGGATTTCTTTGGAAGGAATGATGTTAAAGCTGAAGCTCCAGTACTTTGGCTACATCATGTGAAGAGTTGACTCATTGGAAAAGACTCTGATGCTGGGAGGGGTTGGGGGCAGGAGGAAAAGGGGACGACTGAGGATGAGATGGCTGGATGGCATCACTGACTCGATGGACATAAGCCTGAGTGAACTCCGGGAGTTGGTGATGGACAGGGAGGCCTGATGTGCTGCGATTCATGGGGTTGCAAAGAGTCGGACACGACTGAGCGACTGAACTGAACTGAACTATATGAGACATCAGTTTGCTGACAAAGATCTGTAAAGTTAAAGCTATGATTTTTCCAGTGGTCATATATGAATGTGAGAAGGCTGAGTGCCAGATAATTGATACTTTCTAAGTCTGGTGCTAGAGAAAACTCTTGAGGGTCCCTTGGACAGCAAGGAGATCAAACCAGTCAATCCTAAAGGAAATCAACCCTGAATATTCTTTGGAAGTACTGATACGGAAGTTGAAGCTCCAATACTTTGGCCACCTGATGCAAACAGCCGACTCTTTGGAAAAGACCCTGATGCTGGGAAAGATTGAGGGTAAGAGGAGAAGGGGATGACAGAGGATGAGATGGTTGTTTGGCATCACTGACTTAACGGACATGATTTTAAGCAAACTCAGGGAGATACTGAAGAACAGGGAAGCCTGGCATGCTGCAGTTCATGGGGTCTCAAAAAGTTGGATATGACTTAGCGACTGAAAACAACAATAACAGAACTATCTGTCTAGTAGACAGCCTTCTTAACTCAGCTTTCCAACTGTAAGTAAATTAATTACAAGAGATTTTCCTCAACTCTGTTCTTTTCTGTTCCACCAGTATTTATCACAGTGCTTGGCACAAAGGTGATGCTTTAAAAGTGTTTGGAAAATGAATGATTAATTGGTTAATAAGAAAGGCATTAATGCATACCCTTTAGGATATCACAGTAATTCATTTGCATAAAGGATTACTGTTCACAGAAATTGAGTCCTTCCAGGAATCAGAGAAAACAAGAACAGCTATTTTGCTAATAATGCTACATATTAACTGTGTATAGATTGTATCTTTGTAATGAAAACTTTTGTAATGGGAACAGTAATTTCACTGAGTACCAAAATCCAATTCAGTTTTGTGCTCATTATTTACTACTTCATACCAACAATAATATATAGACACTAATACAAAAGAAATATAGGACTTTATTTTTGAAGTTTACATAACCACAATTGGTTCAAGATAATAATACTTTAGAAGTGAAGTTGCTCAGTCATGTGTGATCTCTGCAATTGCATGGACTGTAGCTTACCAGGCTCTTCCATTCATAGAATTTTCCAGGCAAGACTACTGGAGTGGGTTGCCATTTCCTTCTCCAGGGGGATGTTCCCAACTGGTGGACCAAACCCGGGTCTCCCACACTGCAGGCAGGAGCTATACCCTCTGAACCATCAGGGAAGTCCAATAATGTTTTAGGAGAAACATTAAAGTAAATAGGGCTTCCTCAGCGGTGGTAGTGGTAAAGAACGGGCCTGCCAATGCAGGCGATGCAAAAGACACAGGTTCAAATCCTACTTCAGGAAGATCCCCTGCAGGAGAAAATGGCAACCCACTCCAGTAGTCTTGCCTGGAAAATCCCATGGAGGGAGGAGCCTGGTGGGCTACAGTCCACAGGGTTGCAAAGAGTCAGACATGACTGAAGCATTCAGTTCAGTTCAGTCACTCAGTCATGTCCGACTCTGCGACCCCATGAATCACAGTATGCCAGGTCTCCCTGTCCATCACCAACTCCTGGAGTCCACTCAAACCCATGTCCATCAAGTCGATGATGCCATCTAACCATCTCATCCTCTGTCATCCCCTTCCCCTCCCACCTTCAATCTTTCCCAGCATCAGGGTTTTTCAAATGAGTCAGCTCTTCGCATCAGGTGGCCAAAGTATTAGAGTTTCAGCTTCAACATTAGTCCTTCCAATGAACACCAGGACTGATCTCCTTTAGGATGGACTGATTGGATCTCTTTGCAGTCCAAGGGACTCTCAAGAGTCTTCTCCAACACAATAGTTCAAAAGCATCAACTCTTCGGCACTCAGCTTTCTTTATATTCCAACTCTCACATCCATGCATGACCACTGGAAAAACTAGACTAGACTAGTTTCTGCCTTGACTAGACAGACCTTTGTTGGCAAAGTGATGTCTCTGCTTTTTAATATGCTGTCTAGGTGGGTCATAACTTTCCTTCCAAGGAGTAAGGGTCTTTTAACTTCATGGCTGCAATCACCACCTGCAGTAATTTTGGAGCCCCCCAAAATAAAGTCAGCCACTGTTTCCACTGTTTCACCATCTATCTGCCATGAGGTGATGAGACCGGATGCCATGATCTTCGTTTTCTGAATGCTGAACTTTAAGCCAACTTTTTCACTCTCTTCTTTCACTTTCATCAAGAGGCTTTTTAGTTCTTCTTCACTTTCTGCCATAAGGGTAGTATAATTTGCTTATCTGGGGTGATTGATATTTCTCCCGGCAATCTGGATTCCAGCTTGTGCTTCCTCCAGCCCAGCATTTGTCATGATGTACTCTGCATACAAGTTAAATAAGCAGGGTGACAATATACAGCCTTGACGTACTCCTTTTCCTATTTGGAACCAGTCTGTTGTTCCATGTCCGGTTCTAACTGTTGCTTCCTGACCTGCAGACAGATTTCTCAAGAGGCAGGTCAGGTGGTCTGGTATTCCCATCTCTTTCAGAATTTTCCACAGTTTCTTGTGATCCACACAGTCAAAGGCTTTGGCATAGTCAATAAAGCAGAAATAGATGTTTTTCTGGAACTCTTTTCCTTTTTCCATGATCCAACGGATATTGGCAATTTGATCTCTGGTTCCTCTGCCTTTTCTAAAACCAGCTTGAACATCTGGAAGTCCCCAGTTCACATATTGCTGAAGCCTGGCTTGGAGAATTTTAAGCATCACTTTACTAGTGTGTGAGATGAGTGCAATTGTGCAGTAGTTTGAGCATTCTTTGGCATTGCCTTCTTTGGGATTGGAATGAAAACTGACCTGTTCCAGTCCTATGACTACTGCTGAGTTTTCCAAATGTGCTGGCACATTGAATGCAGAACTTTCACAGCATCATCTTTCAGAATTTGAAACAGCTCAGTTGGAATTCCATCACCTCCACTAGCTTTGTTTGTAGTGATGCTTCCTAAGGTCCACTTGACTTAACATTCCAGGATGTCTGGCTCTAGATGAGTGATCACACCATCGTGATTATCTGGGTCATGAAGATCTTTTTTGTACAGTTCTTCTCTGTATTCTTCTGTGACTGAAGCATTAGCACACAGTATTAAAGTAGCTACTTAATCTCGGAGGAAACTGACTTATGAGCAGTTTTATAAAGGTTTGCCTTCTTCATATCAAGAATACAAATGGCAAGGACCATTTTAGAATGATGTTCCCCAAGGAATTATAATTTATTTTTTATTTATATAACATTATGGTATAATGCATACTATTCAGCTCAAAATATTATAGATACTAAACAATGCTGTAATCCACTCCTCCTTAAATGCCACTTGATTATTTTTTTGAAATGTTTTTCTTTATCAAAACCCTTTTTATTGTAACGTTTATGAACAAAACTATATTGTAACCATTAGCAATTACTTCCTATGACACAGTTTTAGGGCCAACAACATTTGAATGAATGTATTTTTAACATTATGGGGTTGAGTTAGTGATTTCTGAGCATAAAGACCACACTCTAAGAGGTATTTGACACATTATGTGACCATTGGTTATGATGTATTACTTTTTAGCACTAATATCACATAAGCATCAGGAAGTCAATGAGCATGGAAGGTTTTCTTTAATAATGTTTGAATATTACTTCAAAACAGAAAAGAGTTTGCCATAATTAAATATCAGAGAATATGAGTTTTAAGGTATTGAAGAATGTAATAGCAGCAGAGGGAAATTCACTCATAGAAAATTTTGCCACAATATATTAACCTCCCCTGCCTCTCATGACACCGTTTTCAGAAAACGATTCTAACCTAAAATCAAACTATCCAAGGAAGCCAAAGGCTTACACTATCTTGTTACTGCTCTAAGAATATACCAAGAAGGTAAACCAGAAACACTTGATTGTTTTCAGTAAGAATCCCCAGTCTGTATCCACTAGAAATAAAATTTGATCCCTCTGCTGCTTGGCACAATTCATTTTTTTTGACTAAACAAATCTATTTTTACTAATCAAAACTAATGATTAATATCAATACATGTATAATAATGTTGATTGATTTTATTATTCAACTGTAGTCAAAAACTCAATGTTAAAATCCATGTTAAAGTAGTTGCTGGTTTAGTTTACTAAATGCTTTGCTTATTTTGTATTTTCAGTCATGTGAACTTTAGTTTACTCTCACACTTGTTTCCTAATAATTATAGGCTACAATTTATTTTTCTATTTTTCAAGACAAAACCCCCTTGAAAATCAGAGTTGTGTGATATTCTCAAAGTTACATACTGACAGACTTCAAGTGCAATTCCACCCATTTGAGGAGAAAACAAGTGAGCCTCCTTCATTGTCTTATACCTAAAAGTTCACATTTCAAAATTTTAAGAAAATATTGCATTCTTTTTATTACTACTACATAGTTTCTTATCTTCATACTCTTACTTTATAGAAAATGAGGCCTATTTTAGCATCTTTTAAAAATAAATGCATTTAGGTAAGTGACAATAATACACATTTAATAAGGGTTATCCAAATTCCCACTAAAATTTTTAAACAGGGGACCATATTGTTTTTGTAGAAATATGAGGTTAATAGCTAGAAATTATCTTTATTTTACCCAAATTAATTCAGTTATTTCTATTTAAACTACTGTATCTGTTTAATCTTTGGAGCACAGCATCTACTGGTGATTAGCAAAACTGAATCTGTCACATTATACTGAAAAATCTTGTTGAAATATGCACATTAAAATAAAATTAAAGTAGGTCAGATATTTTGTTTCTAGTTGTCCCATTCAGCTCATTTAATTACTTAATTAAAAAGAAACCAGAAACGTCAGGATTCCGTGACTAGATAAATAAAGCAAATAAAGGCTGTTACATTTGATTGTGAAGTCATATTTCTGTGTGTGGCCACTGGATAGTATCAGTTTAGAACTATGAATCACTGATGACCTTTAGGAGGAAGAAATTTTCAGAAAGTCAAAAGAACTACTGAAACACCAATGATCTCTCTCTCGGCTTATAACAGTTCAAGTACAAGGCATGTAATTAATTAGCTAAAAGATACCAAGATAAAATCTAAAATCAAAGAAACTTAGTCTCAGAAGCCAGCCTTTATATATTGCCTAGTAATAACTATTTCAATGGTATTTAATAAATATTTAGTTGAGTATTTATTAAATAAATGTTTAATAAATAAACCTAGTAGTTTAGGTTTCTATATTTTTGATGTATAGAAGAGTGTAGTTAACTTTTTTTACTTAACTTTTTACAAAGTATATGGGGCTTCCCTGGTGGCTCAGAGGTTAAAGCGTCTGTCTCCAATGCGGGAGACCTGGGTTCCATCTCTGGGTCGGGAAGATCCCCTGGAGAAGAAAATGGCAACCCACTCCAGTATTCTTGCTTGGAGAATCCCCTGGATGGAGGAACCTGGTAGCCTACAGTCCACGGGGTCACAAAGAGTCGGACACGACTGAGCAACTTCACCTTCACAAAGTATATGACCATTTGTGTGTTCCTTTGGCATCAGGCACACTTTGAATGTTCATGTGATAATGTCTCAACGTATAGGGAATACGTGCTGCACACTTCAAAAACCTTTTTCTTACAATAATCATTCCCTTCTCTGGATGCCTATAGTGATTATTGCCTTCAGCATTATTTTAATTCTTTCTGTATCTGATTTTAACTATTCAAGTTTATAAATTACCTGTCCTACACCTCCAAAGAAGTAAATAAACATTTAAATCACCGAAGAACCATTTATTCCTATATATTTTATGCAAAATATACCCTCATCAAGCTACCTCACTAAATATATTGCACAAAGTGTGTAATCCCTAAATATGTTTACCTACATAATTGAAATCCATACCCTAGAACTGATTCATTGGAAAAGACCCTGAGGCTGGGAAAGATTGAAAGCAGGAGGAGAAGGGGATAACAGGATGAGATGGTTGGATGGCATCGCCGACTCGATGGACATGAGTTGGAGCAAGCTCCAAGGGTTGCTGATGGACAGGGAAGCCTGGTGTGCTGCAGTCTCTGGAGTTACAAAGAGTCAGACATGACTGAGAGACTGAACTGAACTGATGAAATATTAAATCACTGTTTTCCATTGAATAGAAAAAAAAGACATTTCATCTTCATGATTCTAAAATTATTTCATTGAGACAAATAATATTTAATCCCTATATATACCAGGCTCTTTTTTTATTAAATATGCGTATACTTTTGCTTCCCAGATGGCACCATAGTAAAGAATCTGCCATCCAAGGCAAGAGATGTGGGTTTGATCCCTGGGTTGAAAGATCCTATAGAGTACAAAATGGCTACCTGCTCCAGTACTCTTACCTGGAAAATTCCATGGAGAGAAGGAGCCTGGTGGGCCACTGTCCATGGATCACAAAGATTAGACACAACTGAGCACATATATACACACACGTATACTACTGAATTAGTTAAATTCTATCTCTAGTATTTATTTTTGTATTTAGCTACTTGTATTTTTATGAGCACTTTAGTTTCTATGTGTCAAATCAAAAGCTAGTTAAATGATTTCTTAACACTAGAACCCTCCTCTTTTCCCACCACTGGCCTTTTTATGTTAAGACATCAGGATCTAAGGCTAAAACTTTTGTATAGAAACCTATGACCTGCTCTCTGCAGAGAGAATAGCTTCTTAAATAGAACAACAGCATCTGTGTTGTTCTAATTTGAAACAGCTCATTCATAGCAAATTTGTAATTACTTACTTAAACTTCAAATAATTTAAAGTTTTTATCTACTTTAATTCCCTTTAGCCCTTGGAGGATTGAGTAGAAAGGGAACTAATTACTTTATATAGTTTTTACAAACAGAAATGATGAATTTTGATTTCCTTTAATGTTCCAAGAGAGTGTATTTAAAACACATACTTATGACAGGTGAAAATATCCCATCAGATATCTCTACAGATTGATATCATTCATCTTTTAAAACTCTTCCATTGTCTTCCTTTTGAAATGATTTTGAGAAAGCACATGTAAATAGTCAAACAAAAACCATGTGGATATAAGCACTTCTTTAATTCTGTTATTACTCATTTTTCCCTCTTATGTTTTTAACTCCTTGAGAGAAGTGATCATATTCTAGATACTCTCAACCAGCTGAAATCTATTTACTTCTTTTATTCAAAAACTATTTTTCTTTTGTCAAGAACACTGTGATATCCTCATTGTGGAATGCAATAAATGACTTTCAAATTTTTTCTGATCTGGTGTTTCTGGAGTGATATATATGATGCTTCTTTTTGGATATTTTTCTTTCCTTCTGTGACATCAGTATTTTTAACCCATTGGCTCTCCTCACATTCCTACTTTGCTCATTTTTTTTTTCTTTTCTGTAGGGATAAATGCTTACATATAGTAATAAATTTTGTTGCAAATATGTATATTGAGTTCATAAGTTTCTCTAGCCTTTTGAAAGCTGTTAATTTCATGATTTTGCTCATAGTACCAGTTATTTTCTACTTTTTAAAAAATTGTTTTTCTCTGTTCTCAAACTGTCTTCTTTACTCTTGTCCTCTTCTCTCCTTTTTCTTCTCTTTGTGCTTCTTTTTTGTATTTTCTCTCATATACATCCCAGGAAATCTCATTCACTTCAGTGACTTCAACTACCAACTATATTTTGAGTATTCCTAGAACATCATTGAGATCTGAATTATATCTTGACCTCTATATCACCTGCTATGTACCTTGAAATTAATCAGATCAAATGTAGATTTCAAAACTCTTCAACTGTGGTCCACATGTTCTGTTTCAGAGTGTGAAATCAACATCATCTATATGACCAAACCAGAGGATTAGGGATCACCTGCATCCCCTACTCTCTAACTACTGTGTTCTTATGGCCTTATAAGTCATCCCTCAATTTTAACTCCCCAGTTCTCCCATTTCTTCATCACTGTAGGACCTTCTTTAATGCAGATACATAAAATACATAAATGATGGACTTAGTCCATGGAATTCAGAGAGCCTGATGTGCAATAGAATAATCCACAATAGCAAATTTATATCTTTAGCCATGTGTGGGCTGTGAGTACTCAGGAAAATGTATTTCTTAAAGTGTTATGGGTCTTCCCTGGTGACTCAGATGGTAAAGAATCTGCGTGCAGTGTGGAGAGCCAGGTTCAATCCCTGGGGGTCGAGAAGATCCCCTGGAGAAGGGAATGGCTACCCACTCCAGTTTTCTTTCCTGGAGAATACCTTGGACACAGGAGCCTGGCGGGCTACAATCCACGGGGGTCCCAGAGTCGGACATGACTGAGCAACTAACACTAAAGTGTTATACAAATCAAAACCTAGGATAGTAAATAAACTTGTAGCCAAAACCAAAAATTATGTAAATAAGTCGAGACAAAAATGAGACCAAACCAAAATTGGGTAAGGCCGGGAATATACAGAAATAAAGAGGATTAGAATAGATAAGAGTTAATGGGTCTAAAGAAGAAATCATGTAAAGTTTTTCAATGAGCAAACTAAAACTCTGCATACTGGAGATTATTTTAAAGATAGCAGATTAAAATGGACACCTATGAGTAGAAAGAATATTAATCTATATCTGTTTAATTTCCTTCTTGGATTTTTGTGACGTTTCTTAATGGTATCCTTTCCCTACTGCATTTCTTATTACTCCAAGAGTAATAGATGTAAAAGACAAATTTTTAATTCTGTCATCTTTATTTCCACATCCATTATATAGTGCTCTTTTTCACTTAGAATAAGTACCAATATATTTTTCATATCTTAGAGTATCCTTCATGATCTGAAAGTTATAGACCACTTTAATTAATCTCTTACCACATGTTCCACTTGGAACTCAACCTTAATTATATTAAAATAATTTCACATCCCAGTACTGTCATGCTCATTCAAGTTACCTTTCTTAGTATGTATATGTGTTTGATACCTTTGTCTAGAAATTTTGCACATAGAATTCCTTCAAATTATAGCTTACTTTTTAAGGAAGAGCTTCCAATTTTTCTACCCATAATACCCAATGCTATTATTTTCTTGAAATACTTATCTGACTGCATTACATTTTCCCCTATATATCAAATTCATTTTTTTCTCCCAAACATCAAAGGCCTTTTCTCCATATATAGGACCTAAAAAAGGGTAAGTACTTGGTAGCTGTTTATTTTGCTTCAGCTATAAATAGAATTTTAAGAAATTTTGATGAGGCATAATAAAATACTGATAATGTAAATTAGATAATTAAAATAAATTATAGCTTGCTTGCCTTGCTGTATGTACAGACAGCAGTACATATAATCAGGGCTATGCATTCTGCCTTTCCCAAACTCTGGAATCTTGAGAAAGAACTAAAGTTTAGTTGTAACTTGACATTCAGGTTAAATAAATCAGTAACATTGTATATAACTCAAAATTAGCCTTAAATAGGTTTAAAACTTAATTTAAAAAAAATTAGAAATTACCATACTATATATCTATAGGAAATGCTATATTCTCCCTTTTCTCACTATTAGCTGGCTTCTAACTTACTAAGAAGTTGTCAATTGTCACTCTATCACTGGCATTCAGTTCAGTTCAGTTCAGTCGCTCAGTCGTGTCCGACTCTTTGCAACCCCGTGAATCACAGCACGCCAGGCCTCCCTGTCCATCACCAACTCCTGGAGTTCACTCAGGCTTATGTCCATTGAGTCAGTGATGCCATCCAGCCATCTCATCCTCTGTCATCCCCTTCTCCTCCTGCCCCCAATCCCTCCCAGCATCAAAGTCTTCTCCAATGAGTCAACTCTTTACATGAGGTGGCCAAAGTACTGGAGTTTCAGCTTCAGCATCATTCCTTCCAAAGAAATCCCAGGGTTGATCTCCTTCAGAATTGACTGGTTGGATCTCTTTGCAGTCCAAGGGACTCTCAAGAATCCTCTCCAACATCACACTTCAAAAGCATCAATTCTTTGGCGCTCAGCCTTCTTCACAGTCCAACTCTCACATCCATACATGACCACAGGAAAAACCATAGCCTTGACTAGATGGACCTTAGTCGGCAAAGTAATGTCTCTGCTTTTGAATATACTATCTAGGTTGGTCATAACTTTCCTTCCAAGGTGTAAGCGTCTTTTAATTTCATGGCTGCAGTCACCATCTGCAGTGATTTTGGAGCCCAAAAAAATAAAGTCTGACACTATTTCCACTGTTTCCCCATCTATTTCCCATGAAGTGCTGGGACCAGATGCCATGATCTTCATTTTCTGAATGTTGAGCTTTAAGCCAACTTTTTCGGTCTCCACTTTCACTTTCATCAAGAGGATTTTTAGTTCCTCTTCACTTTCTGCCATAAGGGTGGTGTCATCTGCATATCTGAGGTGATTGATATTTCTCCCGGCAATCTTGATTCCAGCTTGTGTTTCTTCCAGTCCAGCGTTTCTCATGATGTACTCTGCATATAAGTTAAATAAGCAGGGTGACAATATACAGCCTTGACGTACTCCTTTTCCTATTTGGAACCAGTCTGTTGCTCCATGTCCAGTCCTAACTCTTGCTTCCTGACCTGAGGAAGTCATTTTTCTTTTTCTAGTAGCATTTATAATTTTTTTTCTTTTTAGCAATTTTCAATTTTCTAAATATGTATAAACTGCTTTTAAATTATTTACTGGTATTCATCCATGAATTTTCAGTCATTGTTTTTTGAATATACTCTGTTACATTCTTCTTTATCATATATGACCTATCTACATCTATGTATATCATCTATCCATCCATCTATCTATCTATCCATGGTCAACCTTCTCACTCTAAAGCCTCTTACTCCATTCTGTGTTTCTTAAAATTTTACAGTTTCCCCTCAGTATCCACAGGGATTGTTTCCATGACCCTACAGACAACAAAATGCACAGATGCTCTAGTCCCTTGTATAAAATGGTACAGGTCCTTATTTGTTATCTATAAGTTGTTGGCCCTGCAGGGACTCTATATTGACAATGCTGAACCTTTGGATAGGAATGCAAAGGATAGATGGTCTTCCTTATTTCTTTATATCTTTGTATATATTATGGATACTTCATATTTATATATTTCCCCCTAATATGAGAGTCAGACACAACTTAGTGACTGAACAACAACATGAGAGCAGATTTTAGTTTTACAATTTAAAATTTTCCTGAGAGCTGCTTTTACAATTTTACAAAACTACTTATTCTTTCTCACTCACATTTTCATTTCCACTTTTATTTCTTCATACTTATTTTATACCCAAATTTAATGATCTGGCTGTCAGTTGAAGCTGCTGATTCATCTCCTTATTTCTGCCTTGCTTCCTTCTTTCCTTCCTTCTTCTCTTCCTCTCTCCTTCTCCTCTTCTATCTTCCCTTCCTTCCTTGCTTCCTTCCCTCCCACCTCCCCTACCTTCCTCCCTCTCCTCCCTCTCTTCCTTTTTCTGTCCCTTCCTTAGGAGGATTAGATTAATATATACTATTACTATATATACACTAAGC
Organism: Oryx dammah; assembly: GCF_014754425.2. Taxonomy (NCBI): domain Eukaryota; kingdom Metazoa; phylum Chordata; class Mammalia; order Artiodactyla; family Bovidae; genus Oryx; species Oryx dammah. Next base: position 17,262,428 of record NW_024070200.1, read on the forward strand.
GCGGGTGGCTGCGACAGCCAGCGCACAAAGCGCGGGCGAGAGGAGCTACCCACGTCCGAGGTCAGGGGCAGCGGCCTAGAGTGCCAGGCTGCGATGGCCCAGGAATGGTCAAGAGGAGCTACCCTGGGTCCGAGGTCAGGGGCAGTGGCGGAGAGGAGCTACCCTGCATCTGAGGTCAGCAGTGGCCGGGAGGAGACACCCTGCGTCCGAGGTCAGGGGCGATGGCCAAGAGGAGCTACCCAGCGTCTGAGGTCAGGGGAGGCGGCCAGGAGGAGACACCCTGTGTCTGAGGCCAGGGGAGGCTGGGAGGAGACACCTCAAGCCTGAGGCCAGGGGCAGTGACCCTGAGGAGTCACCCCGAGCCCCAAGCTAGGGAGAGCAGCTGGAAGGAGCCAACCACGCCCGAGGCCAGAGCCCGCAGCCTGGAGGAGCAACCCGAGGAATGGTGGCTGCCCAGGCGCAGGAGGGCCTAGAGGAGCTATCCCACGTTGAAGGTCAGGAACAGTGGCTGTAAGGAGACACCCCTCATCTAAGCTAAGGAGCAGCGGCTGTGCTTTGCTAGAGCAGCCGTGAAGAGATACCCCCATGTCCAAGGTAAGAGAAACCCATGTAAGATGGTAGGTGTTGCAAGAGGGCATCAGAGGGCAGACACACTGAAACCATACTCACAGAAAACTAGTCAATCTAATCACACTAGGACCACAGCCTTGTCTAACTCAATGAAACCAAGCCACACCCAAGGGGCAATCCAAGACGGGCGGGTCATGGTGGAGAGGTCTGACAGAATGTGGTCCATTTGAGAAGGCAATGGCAAGCCACTCAGTATTCTTGCCTTGAGAACCCCATGAACAGTATGAAAAGGCAATATGATAGCATACCAAAAGAGGAACTCCCCAGGTCATTAGATGCCCAACATGCTACTGGAGATAAGAGGAGAAAAAACTCCAGAAAGAATGAAGGGATAGAGCCCAAGCAAAAACAATACCCAGTTGTGGATGTGACTGGTGATAGAAGCAAGATCCGATGCTGTAAAGAGCAATATTGCACAGGAACCTGAGAATGTCAGGTCCATGAATCAAGGCAAATTGGAAGTGGTCAAACAAGAGATGGCAAGGGTGAACGTCGACATTCTAGGAATCAGCAAACTAAAATGGACTGGAATGGGTGAATTTAACTCAGATGACCATAATATATACTACTGCGGGCAGGAATCCCTGAGAGGAAATGGAGTAGCCATCATGGTCAACAAGAGAGTCTGAAATGCAGTACTTGGATGCAATCTCAAAAATGACAGAATGAACTCTGTTCATCTCCAAGGCAAACCATTCAATATCACAGTTATCCAAGTCTATGCCCCAACCAGTAATGCTGAAGAAGCTGAAGTTGAATGGTTTTATGAAGACCTACAAGACCTTTTAGAACTAACACCCAGATGAGATGTCCTTTTCATTATAGGGGACTGGAATGCAGAAGTAGGAAGTCAAGAAACACCTGGAGTAACAGGCAAATTTGGCCTTGGAATGTGGAATGAAGCAGGGCAAACACTAATAGAGTTTTGCCAAGAAAATGCACTGGTCATAGCAAACACCCTCTTCCAACAACACAAGAGAAGACTCTACACGTGGACATCACCAGATGGTCAACACCAAAATCACATTGATGATATTCTATGCAGCCAAAGATGGAGAAGCTCTATACAGTCAACAGAAAGAAGACCAGGAGCTGACTGTGGCTCAGATCATGAACTCCTTATTACCAAATTCAGACTCAAATTGAAGAAACTAGGGAAAACTGCTAGACCATTCACGTATGACTTAAATCAAATCCCTTATGATTATACAGTGGAAGTGAGAAATAGATTGAAGGGCCTAGATCTGATAGATAGAGTGCCTTATGACTATGGAATGAAGTTCGTGACATTGTACAGGAGACAGGGATCAAGACCATCCCCATGGAAAAGAAATGCAAGAAAAGGAAAATGGCTGTCTGGGGAGGCCTTACAAATAGCTGTGAAAAGAAGAGAGGCGAAAGGCAAAGGAGAAAAGGAAAGATATAAGCATCTGAATGCAGAGTTCCAGAGAATAGTAAGAAGACATAAGAAAACCTTCTTCAGAGATCAATGCAAAGAAATAGAGGAAAACAACAGATTGGGAAGACTAGAGATCTCTTCCAGAAAATTAGAGATACCAAGGGAACATTTCATGCAAAGATGGGCTTGATAAAGGACATAAAGAAACAGAAAATATTAAGAAGAGGTGGCAAGAATACACGGAAGAACTGTACAAAAAAGATCTTCACGACCCAGATAATCATGATGATGTGATCACTAATCTAGAGCCAGACATCTTGGAATGTGAAGTCAAGTGGGCCTTAGAAAGCATCACTACGAGCAAAGCTAGTGGAGGTGATGGAATTCCAACTGAGCTGTTTCAAATCCTGAAAGATGATGCTGTGAAAGTGCTATACTCAATATGCCAGCAAATTTGGAAAACTCAGCAATGGCCACAGGACTGGAAAAGGTCAGTTTTCATTCCAATTCCAAAGAAAGGCAATGCCAAAGAATGCTCAAACTACTGCACAATTGCACTCATCTCACATGCTAGTAAAGTAATGCTCAAAATTCTCCAAGCCAGGCTTCAGCAATACGTGAACTGTGATCTCGCTGATGTTCAAGCTGGTTTTAGAAAAGGCAGAGGAACCAGAGATCAAATTGCTAACATCTGTTGGATCATGGAAAAAGCAAGAGAGTTCCAGAAAAACATCTATTTCTGCTTTATTGACTATGCCAAAGCCTTTGACTGTGTGGATCACAATAAACTGTGGAAAATTCTGAAAGAGATGGGAATACCAGACCACCTGACCTGCCTCTTGAGAAATCTGTGTGCAGGTCAGGAAGCAATAGTTAGAACTGGACATGGAACAACAGACTGGTTCCAAATAGGAAAAGGAGTACGTCAAGGCTGTATATTGTCACCCTGCTTATTTAACTTCTATGCAGAGTACATCATGAGAAATGCTGGACTGGAAGAAACACAAGCTGGAATCGAGATTGCCGGGAGAAATATCAATCACCTTAGATATGCAGATGACACCACCCTTATGGCAGAAAATGAAGAGGAACTAAAAAGCCTCTTGATGAAAGTGAAAGAGGAGAGTGAAAAAGTTGGCCTAAAGCTCAACATTCAGAAAACGAAGATCATGGCATCCAGTCCCATCACTTCATGGGAAATATTTGGGGAAACAGTGTCAGACTTTATTTTTCTGGGCTCCAAAATTACTGCAGATGGTGACTGCAGCCATGAAATTAAAAGATGCTTACTCCTTGGAAGAAGAGTTATGACCAACCTAGATAGCATATTCAAAAGCAGAGGCATTACTTTGCCGACTAAGGTCCGTCTAGTCAAGGCTCTGGTTTTTCCTGTGGTCATGTACGGATGTGAGAGTTGGACTGTGAGGAAGGCTGAGCGCCAAAGAATTGATGCTTTTGAACTGTGGTGTTGAAGAAGACTCTTGAGAGTCCCTTGGACTGCAGGAGATCCAACCAGTCCATTCTGAAGGAGATCAACCCTAGGATTTCTTTGGAAGGAATGATGCTAAAGCTGAAACTCCAGTACTTTGTCCACCTCATGGGAAGAGTTGACTCATTGGAAAAAACTCTCATGCTGGGAGGTATTGGGGGCAGGAGGAGAAGGGGACGACCGGGGATGAGATGGCTGGATGGATCACAGACTCAATAGACGTGAGTCTGCGTGAACTCCGGGAGATGGTGATGAAGAGGGAGGCCTGGCGTGCTGCAATTCATGGGGTCACAAAGAGTCCGACACCATTGAGCCACTGAACTGAACTGAACTGATATATAAAATAGATAACAAATAAGGACCTACTATTAAGGACAGGGAACTGTATTCAATATTTTGTAATAAGCTGTAAGGAAAAGAATTTGAAATATATATATATATATATATATATATGATTGTGCTGTATGATTGTGCTGTACACCTGAAACTATATGCCATTGGAAACCAACTCTACTTCAGTTAAAACATTAATAAACTTTCAAAAAATGAGCTCAACAGTTTTATATTCTATGTATAAGTGAGATCATACATGAGCTCATTTGTCTCTCTCTGACTTATTTCACTTACCATACTGCCCTCAAAGTCCATGCATGTTGTTACAAATAGCAGGAGTTTCTAAATTTTAGGATTAAATAATATTCCATTATATATTTTGTTATATAATATATATATTCTAAATTATATCAAAGTTTCTTTGCCCATTTATATGTAATGGACACCTAGTTAGTGAATGACATGGCAGTGAACAGAGGGATGCAGTTATTTCTTTAAGACACTGATTCCCCCCCCTCCTTGGAAATATACCCAAGATGTAAATTATTGGATTATATGCTAGTTTTCTTTTTAATTTTTGAGGGAACTCAATGCTATTTTCCAGAAGCAGAAGGTTTGTCAGTTTACACTCCTAGCAACAGTACACCAGGGTTCCCTTTTCTCCACATTCTTACAACAATTGCATATTAAAAAGCAGAGACATTATTTTGCTGACAAAGTTCTGTCTAGTCAAAGCTGTGGTTTTTCCAGTAGTCATGTATGCATGTGAGAGTTGGACCATAAAGAAAGCTGAGCATCAAAGAATTGATGCTTTTGAACAGTGGTGTTGGAGAAGACTCCTAAGAGTCCCTTGGACTGCTAGGAAATCAAACCAGTCAATCCTAAAGGAAATCAGTCCTGAATAGTCATTAGAAGGACTGATCTTGAAGCTGAAGCTCGAATACTTTGGCCACCTTATGAGAAGAACTGATTCAATGGAAAACACTCTGATGCTGGGAAAGATTGAATGCAGGAGAAGAGGACAACAGAGGATGAGATGGTTGGATGGCATCACCAACTTGATGGACATGAGTTTGAGTAAGCTCCAGGAGTTGGTGATGGACAGGGAAGCCTGGCAGTGTTGCAGTCCATGGGATCACAAAGAGGTGGACACCTCTGAGGGACTGAACTGAACTAATTGAGACAATGCTTTTGTAGGGTCCAGGATCTCTGAATATATAATAATTACCATCTTTGCCATTTCTTAAAATAACATTCTTGACTGCTCTGTGTTCTTTATTTTTGGTGTTGAACTCTGGGAGAAAACACTTTACATGATTGTGTCTTATTTTCCAGCTATCAAAATATCACATAAATTGTAAGAAATAAGATCCCTCTTGTAAATATCTGTTAGTATCTGAAATTTAAGTACTGAAGATGTATTTTCATAATTGACTCTGTTCAAAGTAATTTAAGTGAAGTACCTTAGGCTAAATAAATTTCCAGAAGAGGTGTTATTTTTCTCTTCATTAGTCACCTGCAAATAGGCAATGTACCTATAATCCTTAAGTAAATCAACACCTCAGCACTTTAAAGGCAGGTATAAAATAGCAAGGAGGGAGTTGCTCTTTCAATTATCTCAGGTTAATGTCTAGGAAAGAAATCACAAATAAAAATAGAAATAATTTTAAATTATAAAAACTGAATTATTAAATTAATCTCTACTAATGATGGCTGACAACCCACTCCGGTACTCTTGCCTTGAAAATCCCTTGGACAGAGAGGCCTGGTAGACTACAGTCCATGGGGTCGCGAAGAGTCGGACACGACTGAGTGGCTTCACTTTCTTTCACTTATACTTCTTCATGGTACCAGTTATACAGGGTTCATTTTCCAATCAGTATTCACAGAACCCAAGATAGCAATGTTTACAAATCCACCATTTACTGCAGGAAAATACAATATCAGTTCAGTTCAGTCGCCCAGTTGTGTCCAACTCTGTGACCCCATGAATCGCAGCACGCCAGGCCTCCCTGTTCATCACCATCTCCCGGAGTTCACTCAGACTCACGTCCATCGAGTCACTGATGCCATTCAGCCATCTCATCCTCTGTCGTCCCTTTCTCCTCCCGTCCCCAGTCCCTCCCAGCATCAGAGTCTTTTCCAATGAGTCAACTCTTCGCATGAGGTGGCCAAAGTACTGGAGTTTCAGCTTCAGCATCGTTCATTCCAAAGAAATCCCAGGGTTGATCGCCTTCAGAATGGACTGGTTGGATCTCCTTGCAGTCCAAGAGACTCTCAAGACTCTTCTCTAACACCACACTTCAAAAGCATCAATTCTTCGGCGCTCAGCCTTCTTCACAGTCGAACTCTCACATCCGTACATGACCACGGGAAAAACCATAGCCTTGACTAGACGGACCTTAGTCGGCAAAGTAATGTCTCTGCTTTTGAATATGCTATCTAGGTTGGTCATAACTTTTCTTCCAAGGAGTAAGCATCTTTTAATTTCATGGCTGCAGTCACCATCTGCAGTGATTTTGGAGCCCAGAAAAATAAAGTCTGACACTGTTTCTACTGTTTCCCCATCTATTTCCCATGAAGTGATGGGACCGGATGCCATGATCTTTGTTTTCTGAATGTTGAGCTTTAGGCCAACTTTTTGATATTTCTCCTGGCGATCTTGATTCCAGCTTGTGTTTCTTCCAGTCCAGCGTTTCTCATGATGTACTCTGCATATAAGCAGGGTGACAATATACAGCCTTGACATACCCCTTTTCCTATTTGGAACCAGTCTGTTGTTCCATGTCCAGTTCTAACTGTTGCTTCCTGACCTGCATACAGATTTCTCAAGAGGCAGGTCAGGTGGTCTGGTATTCCCATCTCTTTCAGAATTTTCCAGTTTATTGTGATCCACACAGTCAAAGGCTTTGGCATAGTCAATAAAGCAGAAATAGATGTTTTTCTGGAACTCTCTTGCTTTTTCCATGATCCAGCGGATGTTGGCAATTTGATCTCTGGTTCCTCTGCCTTTTCTAAAACCAGCTTGAACATCAGCGAGATCACAGTTCACATATTGCTGAAGCCTGGCTTGGAGAATTTTGAGCATTACTTTACTAGCATGTGAGATGAGTGCAATTGTGCAGTAGTTTGAGCATTCTTTGGCATTGCCTTTCTTTGGAATTGGAATGAAAACTGACCTTTTCCAGTCCTGTGGCCATTGCTGAGTTTTCCAAATTTGCTGGCATATTGAGTATAGCACTTTCACAGCATCATCTTTCAGGATTTGAAACAGCTCAGTTGGAATTCCATCACCTCCACTAGCTTTGCTCGTAGTGTTGCTTTCTAAGGCCCACTTGACTTCACATTCCAAGATGTCTGGCTCTAGATTAGTGATCACATCATCATGATTATCTGGGTCGTGAAGATCTTTTTTGTACAGTTCTTCCGTGTATTCTTGCCACCACTTCTTAATATCTTCTGTTTCTGTTAGGTCCATACCATTTATGTCCTTTATCGAGCCCATCTTTGCATGAAATGTTCCCTTGGTATCTCTAATTTTCTGGAAGAGATCTCTAGTCTTCCCAATCTGTTGTTTTCCTCTATTTCTTTGCATTGATCGCTGAAGAAGGCTTTCTTATCTCTTCTTACTATTCTCTGGAACTCTGCATTCAGATGCTTATATCTTTCCTTTTCTCCTTTGCTTTTCGCCTCTCTTCTTTTCACAGCTATTTGTAAGGCCTCCCCAGACAGCCATTTTGATTTCTTGCATTTCTTTTCCATGGGGATGGTCTTGATCCCTGTCTCCTGTACAATGTCACGAACTTCATTCCATAGTTCATCAGGTACTCTTATCTTTCAGATCTAGGCCCTTCAATCTATTTCTCACTTCCACTATATAATCATAAGGGATTTGATTTAAGTCATATGTGAATGGTCTAGCGGTTTTCCCTAGTTTCTTCAATTTGAGTCTGAATTTGGTAATAAGGAGTTCATGATCTGAGCCACAGTCAGCTCCTGGTCTTCTTTCTGTTGACTGTATAGAGCTTCTCCATCTTTGGCTGCATAGAATATCATCAATGTGATTTTGGTGTTGACCATCTGGTGATGTCCACGTGTAGAGTCTTCTCTTGTGTTGTTGGAAGAGGGTGTTTGCTATGACCAGTGCATTTTCTTGGCAAAACTCTATTAGTGTTTGCTCTGCTTCATTCCACATTCCAAGGCCAAATTTGCCTGTTACTCCAGGTGTTTCTTGACTTCCTACTTTTGCATTCCAGTCCCCTATAATGAAAAGGACATCTCATCTGGGTGTTAGTTCTAAAAGGTCTTGTAGGTCTTCATAAAACCATTCAACTTCAGCTTCTTCAGCATTACTGGTTGGGGCATAGACTTGGATAACTGTGATATTGAATGGTTTGCCTTGGAGATGAACAGAGTTCATTCTGTCATTTTTGAGATTGCATCCAAGTACTGCATTTCAGACTCTTTTGTTGACCATGATGGCTACTCCATTTCTTCTGAGGGATTCCTGCCCACAGTAGTATATATAATGGTCATCTGAGTTAAATTCACCCATTCCAGTCCATTTTAGTTCGCTGATTCCTAGAATGTCGACGTTCACCCTTGCCATCTCTTGTTTGACCACTTCCAATTTCCTTGATTCATGGACCTGACATTCCAGGTTCCTGTGCAATATTGCTCTTTACAGCATCGGATCTTGCTTCTATTACCAGTCACATCCACAACTGGGTATTGTTTTTGCTTGGGCTCTATCCCTTCATTCTTTCTGGAGTTATTTCTCCACTGACCTCCAGTAGCATGTTGGGCATCCAATGACCTGGGGAGTTCCTCTTTTGGTATGCTATCATATTGCCTTTTCATACTGTTCATGGGGTTCTCAAGGCAAGAATACTGAAGTGGCTTGCCATTGCCTTCTCCAGTGGACCACATTCTCTCAGACCTCTCCACCATGACCCGCCCGTCTTGGGTTGCCCCGTGGCCAAGGCTTGGTTTCATTGAGTTAGACAAGGCTGTGGTCCTAGTGTGATTAGATTGACTAGTTTTCTGTGGGTATGGTTTCAGTTTGTTTGCCCTCTGATGCCCTCTTGCAACACTTACCATCTACCTGGGTTTCTCTTACCTGGGCGTTGGGTATCTCTTCACGGCTGCTCCAGCAAAGCACAGCCGCTGCTCCTTACCTTGGACAAAGGGTATCTCCTTACCGCTGCCGTTCCTGACCTTCAGTGTGGGATTGCTCCTCTAGGCCCTCCTGTGCCTGTGCAGCCACCGCTCCTCGGTTTGCTCCTCCTGGCTGCTGGCCCAACAACACTAATTACAATGTGAGTCACAACCAAGGGCTGCCTCATAGCAAGGAGTCTGAACTGATCTGGTGTGATTTCCCTATTCCCTTATCTCTGTAAAGTCTGTACAATACACTCTTCTTTCTCAAATCAGTAATTACTGATGTGGTTATGGAATATTTTGGAACCAAGACAGGGTTGCTGTATCCTGCTAGGTATCATGTATTCATGTAACCAGCTCCAAAGACAAACCTCACTGGGAGCCTTAAAAAGACCAAGTGAAACTCGCAAATTGTACCATTATCAATAACCAGTGCTGATAAATTGGTGCAAATTGCCCCTAATTCTTTGAGAATATGGTGGTTATAAATCAACATTAGTAACCAGTCTGTTTGAGTCAAAGTGTAAATACTTTAGTATAATAAATCTCATGAAAATCAATTGTAAGATAACCAAAAAAAGTCAATAGACAAATGAGCTGTATAATATATACATATTTGGGAAAGGATAAGCACACAACAAAACATTTTCAAATTTTAAAAAGTTAAATAAACACAATTCAGTTTTTCTCTTTTCATGTTAATTTTTATCACCTTTCAAAAAAATAAAGTTTACAAATATTAATATGATTAGCAAAAATTAAGCCTGACAGGTGCTCTCATACCCTGCTGATGGGTCAATAAATTGATACAAGTAAATTGGCCTGAATTTATTAATCATACTAGCTGTATGGCTCAAATATTGGTCTAGAATGGAAATCAGGAATTTAATCCATCATGTTCTTCTGTTTTCAAACCCTTATACTTTTTGAACTTGTCAGACATAGTTTTAAAATATCAAGTTATAGTTCCTTTCTTTCCTTTAAGCAGAGTGAATATGAGTAATAGATATATTGCAGAGTTTTCTCTCATGTAAGATATCAATGGTGCTAATTTTTTACCCATTTAGTGCTTGTTCATATATATTAAACGAATAACATATCAATAGCTCCTAAAACATCCAATTATTTTTTACTTTATATTTAAGCTTAGTACCTATCTGAGAGGATATTAGGTTAGTGCAAAAGTAATTGCAGCTTTCGCATTGCTGAAATTTGTCTTTTATCTTGGAATCCTTTCTTAAATAAATGTGATTATGTTATATATCATTTTACTGTATTTTATTTTTTGCTATACATCATTTTAACACACATTTCTCACTTTATATTTTTTGCTTGATTTTTTTTTTATAAACCATGGAAATGATGTCAGGAAAACAGCAAATTCAAGCAATTTTCTTACTTGTGTTTAAAATGAGTCGTAAAACACTGGACATAATTTTCTACATCAATAATGGCCCAGAAACTGCTAAGGAACATACAGTGCACTGGTGGTTCAAGAAGTCTTGCAAAGGAGATGAGCGTCTTGAAGTTGAGGAGTATAGTGCCTGGCCATTGGAAGTTGACAATGACCAATTGAGAGTGATCATCAAAGCTAATCCTCTTATGAGTGAGGTTGCCAAAGAACTCAACATTGACCATTCTATGGTTGTTTGGCATTTTAAGCAAATTGGAAAGGTTAAAAAGGTCAAAAATGGGTGTCTCATGAACTGACCAAAGATTTTTTTAAAATGTCGATTTGAAGTGTCAGCTTCTCTTACTGTACACAACAATGACTCATTTCTCGATCAGATTGTGATGTGCGATGAAAAGTGGGTTTTATAAGACACCCAGTGACGAACAGCTCAGTGGTTGGACTGAGAAATTCCAAAGCACTTCCCAAAGCCAAACCTGCACCAAAAAAAAAAAAAAAAAAAAGGGTCATGGTCACTGGTTGTCTGCTGCCCAGCTGATCCACTACAGCTTTCTGAATCCTCATGAAACCATTACATCTGAGAAATATGGTCAGCCAAGTGATGAGACACACTGAAAACTGAAACGCCTGCACTTAGCATTGGTCAACAGAAAGGGCCCAACTCTTCTCCACCACAACACCTGACTGCGCATTGCACACCCAGTGCTTCAGAAGCTGAACGAACTGGGCTATGAAATTTTGCCTCATCCCCAATCAGTTCAGTTCAGTTCAGTTCAGTTGCTCAGTTGTGTCTGACTCTTTGCAACCCCATGGACTGCAACATGCCAGGCCTCCCTGTCCATCACCAACTCCTGGAGTTTACCCAAACTCATGTCCATTGAGTCTGTGATGCCATCCATCCATCTCATCCTCTGTCATCCCCTACTCCTCCTGCCTTCAATCTTTCCCAGAATCAGGGTCTTTTCAAATGAGTCAGCTCTTCACATCAGGTGGCCAAAGGATTGGAGTTTCAGCTTCAACATCAGTCCTTCCAGTGAACACCCAGGACTGATCTTTATAACGGACTGGTTGGATCTCCTTGCAGTCCAAGGGACTCTCAAGAGTCTTCTCCAATATCACAGCTGCCTTTAAGCATCTTCACAACTATTTGCAGGGAAAACTCTTCCACAACCAGCCGGAGATAGAAAATGCTTTTCAAGAGTTTATCAAATCCCAAAGTACAAATTTTTATGCTACAGGAATAAACATTTCTTATTGGCAAAAAATTTCTTATTGTTATGGTTCCTATTTTAATTATTAAAGGTGTGTTTGAGCCTAGTTATAATGATTTAAAATTCAAGGTCTGAAATCACAATTACACTTGCACCAACCTAATATTATTTGTACTGCAAGTCAAGAGATTCATATTCTAATTTTCTTTTTGTCCCAAACTTGCTGTATATTATGACAAAATTGCTCTTCAGTTCACTTCAGTAGTTAATTCAAAATTCTCTCACAATTCCCACACTTTGATTCTTCCTCCCTCTTCCTCCCTTTTTCACTCCTCAGCCTCTCCATATCCTGCCCCTGCTTCCCTGAGAAAACAAAAGTCATTGCAACAAAAAACACGCCGTTTTTCTCAGTCCATAGCCACGTGCATCTGCACAGCCCTTCTCTGCTATGGCAGGTAAGCTCCCAGGCAGGCCCTCCAGCCTTCTGGAAGATTTTTAGTCATTGAGTCTTCCTGCTCTCACAAACAATTTTCTAATTTCTGATTTAAACCTTATCTTTATTTTATTGTTTACATAACATAAAAATTAAACAGAAGTTTCTACCACTGTACTTTTCTCTCCAAACCATACATTATACTTCCTTAACCTTTGATAGTAAACTTTTTGAAAAATTACTCTCATTTATTATATTGTTTAAGAAAAAAAAATGTTCAAAGACATTTGTCAAATCACAGCAAGGAAGACTTTATTTGGGACTGGGGGGTCACTATCATAACAGATATAGGGAGTACTATGATGAAATTTTGCAGTGTGGGCGACAGATTGGATTTAACTTCAAATATAGCACATGCGAGTAGGGCTTTACAGCCAAAGAACAGGGTTGTGGTCCGTAGATGTAAAGTAAGGGAAAATATCAGGGGCATGGGAAATTCTGGCGAAGCTCATCTAGTAGATGTCTTGCTAAAGATGGACCAGGGTGATCAGATATCACCTGGGGGATCACTATCTCCTTAAGATCTCCTCACAAGGACTCCCCTAATAACTTAAACTTCAGTTTGGTCCAATAATTTACAGAAATAACTTGTTCTAATGACAAAAATCTCCCACATGTATGCAAACTAATAGACATTTTCACTTTTCATCTTCTTCATTTTATTTTCTGCTTCTTGAAAATCTTTGCTCCTTTGATCTTTTCTGGATTTTCTTCTATCCAGGTATTCTTTTTACATCTTATAGTGCTATTTTTATTCTATTTTTATCCATCCTATTAATATTACAGCTATCCAAAGCCCAATTCTATGCCATTTTCTCTTATTATGTTTCACTCTCTATGACTACAATTACATTCTATGTGCCAAAGTATATCATATATTTATATATCTAGATTATCTCTCTTCTACATAATAATACACTATATCATAATAGTATATACATAATAATCATTGTGTCAGAGTTTTCTAGTATCTTTGATATCTGATTACTTTTAAGAGTGTCAGTCCTGAGTGTCAGACCAACAGAAGTCATGGAATTTGGTAGAAAAAGCTTTGCAAAGGTATCAAAGAACAGGTATTCCCCCCCACCACCCCATCTCAAACTAATTATATGACTTTACACAATTAATTCAACTTCTACTAACCTTATCTATATGCAAATGCAGAAACTGCATTATTAAATAATCTTTAAGGTCCTTCCAACTCTAAAGTTTTATTATTCAATTTCAGCTTGGCTATCTCAATGATCTTGATACTGGTATTGATAAGTAACAAGTCACCTTTTCATTGTAGTGTTATAAGTCATGGCAATTATATAGATAATAGAAAATGCATTTAAGGTCATGAAACAGTTTATAATACCCTTTATTCTCCTATAAGTATACTTAGACATGAACTTGTAAACAAGCAATTATTGAAAGAAAGAAAAAAGGAAGAAATATACTTAAAAAGAAAAGAAAGGAATGCATAAAGGAAGGAATCTTAAAATAAAAAGTTAATGAATTAGGATAAAAACTCAAAATATTAAATACATACAAAATATAACTAAATATACTAGAAAACAAAAATATAGAACTAAGACTCATGAAGTAGAGAGATGAAAACAAATACTAAGAACAAAGTAGGTGGATAGGAAACTTGCCCAAGAATGAACTAGCTTTGTAGAGAAAGGTTCTTCTCTTATGTATGCCGATACCAGAAGTAAGGGTTGTCCATCTTTAAAGGACAACTAATGGTAAGCTTCTTAATTCACAATGTCCTCTAAGACAATTTTGCCAATACAACTCTCTTGGTTAATATAATTTATGAGAAAAGAAAACTCCTTGAAACAGAAATTTTCTAGTCATAGTTCCATGCTCTGTATTTTATTCTCTAGGCCCTGATATATAGATCTTTTTAATACCAAACTCCAATTAAAATTAGGTGTATAACTGCTTCTATGCAAAAGAAAAAAGATATTAAAATATAAAACTACAAAATTCACAATTTAAACACTAAATGATTGTATAAACAATGATTTTAGTAAATCAGGCAGCACAATTTTTATAAAATTTAATAATGAAGATACAGAACACAAAATTGATATAAGTAGACAGACCAGAGAAGAATTTAGTTCAAAATGTTCATTCATTCATCATTTATAGTTGTATTGAATAAATAAATGTATCACTAATTTTTTTAAATATGGTTATATAATTTTGCTAAAAACTAGTGTTTAGTAGGGACACACATGTGAAACAATTAATTACATTGAAATGAATATAAATAAGAAAAATAATAAGTCTATAATATTTTTAAGTGATTTAACAAAGGAAATGAGACTTTGAGACTCCTTTTCTTAAATCACTTGAATAATATACATGAAAGAGATTATGAGATTAGTGTGCACATTTTAGGCCACAAAAAAAGACTCAATAAGTTTAAAAGACAGAAATCATGAAGCATTTTTTTCTAAGTAGGCAATAAGAGATCAGAAATAAGCTACAAGAAAAAAGATGTTAAAAACTCAAGCACATGGAGGGTAAAAATTATGCTACTAAATCAGCAAGGGATGAGTGAGGAATCCTAAGAGGAAATTTTTAATTATCTGGAGACAAATGAAAATGAAACACAGTAATTCAAAATCTATAGCATTCTGCAAAAGCACCTCCAAAGATGATGATTATGGTGATATATGTCTTCCTTAATAAACCAGGAAAAAATATCTCAAGCAGCATAACCTTACATCTAAGGAAACTTGAACAAGAAGAACGAACAAAACCCAGCATTAGTTGAAGGAAAGATACCATAAAGATTGGAGCAGAAATAAATGAAATAGAGACTAATAAAATAGAAAAGATCAAGGAATCTATGGTCTCATTCTCTGAAAAGATAAAATTGATAAACCTTTGGCATGATTTATCATAAACAAAAGAGAGATTGCAGATTCATCATAAACAAAAGAGAGATTTCAAATAATCAATATCAGAAATAGGAGAAGTAACAACTGAAACCACAGAAATACATTATAAGGGATTATTACAAATAACTGTCAGTTCAGTTCAGTCGCTCAAGCGTGTCTGACTCTTTGCGACCCCATGGACTGCAGCATGCCAGGCCTCCCTGTCCATCACCAACTCCCGGGAGTATACTCAAACTCATGTCCATTGAGTTGGTGATGCCATCCAACCATCTCATCCTCTGTTGTCCCCTTCTCCCACCTTCAATCTTTCCCAGCATCAGGGTGTTATCCAATGTGTCAGCTCTTTACATTAGGTGGCCAAAGTATTGGAGTTTCAGCAAATAACTGTACACCAATAAAATGAAAAACCATGGAAATGTTCCTAGAAATATACAACCTTCCAAAACTGAATCAAGAAGAAATATAAAATATTACCAAATTGATCACCAGTAATGGTTGAGTCAGTAATAAAAAGAATTCCCAACAAACACCAGGATCAGACAGCTTGACAGTACGGTTATACCAAACATGTAAAGAAGAGCTAGTAACTATTCTCAAACACTTAAAAAGGGCTAGGAATTTCAAACTCATTCTAAGAGACTAGTATTACCCTGATATCAAAAACAAAGACACTAAAAAAAGGAAAGAAAAACAAGAAAATTATAGGTCAATATTTCTGGTGAACATAGATGTAAACATCTTCCATTAGTAAACTGAATTAAATAATGCTTTACAATTATCATTTTATGATAATTTTAAATGGTCAAAGAGATTAATTCCAGGGATGCACCATAGTTCAATATCCACAATTCATTAACTTGACATACTGTATTAAAAATGAAGGATAAAAATCACACTGTCATCTCAATAGATGCAGAAAAAGTATTCAACAAAGTCAAACATTGATTTATAGTAAAAGTTCTGAAGAAAGTGGGTATAGAGGGAATATATCTCAAGATAACAAAATATTCTTCATAATTGCCAAGATATGGTATAATCTAAGTGCCCATGGATGGATACAGAAGTGAGATTTTATATATACATATATATGTGTGTGTGTGTGTGCGCGTGTCACTTAGTGTCATAAGATAGATCTATCTATGCTGCTGAAAATGGCAAGAGTCCATTCTTTTTATGGCTGAGAAATATTCCATTATATATATATACACACACATACATACACACATAATGCATTGTATTATATATGACAGTGAAAGTGTTAGTCACTCAGTAGTGTCTAGCTCTTTGTGACACCATGGACTGTAGCCTGCCAGGCTCCTCTGTCCATGGAATTATCCAGGCAAGAATACTGGAATGGGTAGTCATTCCCTGCTCTATTGGATCTTCCCAACCTAGGGATTGAACTTAGGTCTCCTACATTGCAGGTAGATTCTTTACTACCTGAGCCACCAGGGAAGCCCATATTACACACACACATACACAACACACACGTGATGATTCAAAAAGAAGCCATCAACTGCATTTTCCTTCTTCTGGTGCTACAGCTCCAAGAGCCCCTTCACCTTGTCTGTGAAATGCAACTTTGGCTTTCTCAATGGAAGAACATGTGGAAGGTTTCATTTTGTCCTAGAAAGAGGGGGAAAAAGCCTCTCCACATAGGAAAAGCTTAATAATTATTTGGTTATTCAAAATACATATCAAAGTTTAGATTTACACTCTTTAATTGTATTTGCCACATGTGTTGTGTATGTGTGTGTGTGTGTGTATAAAATTCGTTGTTCATTCATTAAGTCATATCCAATTCTTTGTGACTACATTGACTGCAGCATGACAGGCATAATGGGATATTATTCATTCATTAAGTCATATCCAATTCTTTGTGACCACATTGACTGCAGCATGACAGGCATAATGGGATTTTTATGCTACATAAAAAAAAGTCAGTCAGAGAAAGACAAATGCCATGTAGTATTACTTACATGCAGAATATAAAATAAAATTAAAAAACATAACAAAACAGAAATGAGTTATAGTTTGAAGGAAGAAACTGGTAGTTGTCAGAGGGGAAGGAAGCAGTATTGGAAGATGAGCAAAATGTGTGAGGAGATGAAGTGGTGCAAACTCACAGTTGTAAAATAAATGTGTCATGGGGATAAAATTCATAGCATGGGGATTGTGATCGATAAAATTATAATAGCTCGGTAAAAAAGTGGCTTGAATTTACCTAAGTTTGTAATGATACTTTATTTTAATACACACTAATATTTTCAGACATAAAAGGACTTTATACGTAATGGGAAACTTGCACTTGGGTTTTCTGAAGCTATACAATAAATTGTTAAATGGGGGGAAATTATATCAACAATGACTACATTGTTCCTGATATCTCAGTTACCTACCTATTCAATATCACTGTAATAGTCTATGTGATTGATTATGATGTATCACTGGGTATTCCTCTGTGGTTGTTTTTCAGGGTATACTTATTGAAATGCATATTACTTTATTATGTTATTTTTAATTTTTCTTTTATGTTATTGTTAGTATACTATTTACATTAGTGCTTTACAATTATTTTATATGGTGTATTTTTCTATAACTTTTGTTTCAGAAAAGTGAAGGGAATGTGAAAAAAGGATTGTTATAAAAATGGAGCTTCTGCTTGTTAGAGCTTGAAAGTCAGTTAGTTTATGGTAAAGACTTAAAAGGCGCCAATAGTAACACAAATGCAACAGAGAGGTTTGAGTGAAATGTATTGAACAGAATCAGTCAGATTTGAGGGACAGTGGGAGAAGGCAATGGCACCCCACTCCAGGACTCTTGCCTGGCAAATCCCATAGATGGAGGAGCCTGGTAGGCTGCAAACCACGGGGTCACTAGGAGTTGAACACTACTGAGCGACTTCAGTTTCCCTTTTCACTTTCATGCACTGGAGAAGGCAATGGCAACCCACTCCAGTGTTCTTGCCTGGAGAATCCCAGGCACGGGGGAGCCTGGTGGGCTGCCGTCTCTGGGGTCGCACAGAGTCGGACACGACTGAAGCGACTTAGCAGCAGCAAGAGATGTTAAAGTCCATCCGTACCCCACTGGTGTGCATCTAAAACCATTTCCAGTGCTAGAGCTATTTCCTATACACTTCAACTCCTGTGTTTCAGTTTCTCTAGGTAAGCAATTTCTCTAGCCCTTAAAAACTAAGTGTAAACTAACCAAGAATTTGGTTTATCTCATGCCTCAGTGAGACAATTCTGAGACACATTTTACCCCACATGTAGAGGGCCCTCAGTTGTGCACAGCGTAACCTGCTCTGCAGTTTATACTTTTCTGGCTCTTCTCCCATCCCTGTATACCTGTTGCACTGTCCGCTTCTGCTATGATTATTTTCCAAATAAAATATCTCCATTCAATTTTTTTTCTCAAGTCTGTATGGGATGGGAGTGGTGAAACCCAAGCTAAGACAAAGAAGTAACACATAAATAACTTTAAAGTTTTTTAATCTTTTTCTGCCTGGATAAAATTTCCCTGGAATATTTGCATGGCTTGTTGTCTTTCTTCTTTAAGCTTTGGCTCCAATAGTACTCTCTTGGTGAGTATTTCCCTGACACCCTATTTAATGCACCTACATGTACCTACAACAAGCACTTCTTATAATCCTTTCACATTGCATTTGAGTTTTCTAGAGGACACAGGAGTGCATATTTTTACATGAACATTGGTTTCTAACTTCTTGCTTGGTTGAGAGGTCTAGGCACAGAGAAAGATGTGGGGATCATCAAATTGCTGATGGATATGATGGCATAGGAAGATAAGCAAAGTAGGAATGATTTCTAAAATATAAGAATTTTTACATCAGGAAAGATTTTAGACAATAAAAACAATAAAGGGCACAATTTGCAAATCAACTTTTCTCCAGGAAAGAGAAAAAAACCACTCATATGAGCATTTTAATATTTAGCCAATCTAAATTTATATTACAACTTACACTTCCAAGTGGTTTCTTTTTCATGCTTCTATTAAAGATATAACTTGCTTTTGTGTAGTTTTAGTTACTCAGAAAAACTTCATTTAATTTCTTTCACCATGGAGTAAATTTACAGTCGCATTAGCATCAGACTATTCAACGAAAAATACTAGTATTCATTTCTCATAGCTAAAATGAACTTTCAACAACTGTTGGCATTAAAGAAAAGTTACCTTCAACACTTATTCATCTTTAAGACTTCTTCCCAATCACTTTTGAAGATAAGCCTGCTGTGAATAGCTTCCCATTAATGACTCCTTCTAGAATATCAAAATATACTTCTTTATAGATGTTTTTACTTCAGATATGCACATTGAATAAAAATTGGCTTTTGACTGTACTTCAGAAGATTAAATACATCATATAAATGTAAGTATTAAGCTTTAGAAATAAATGCATAGCTAAATTCTGAGTTTACAGTGAATACACCTGGGTTTATAAAGAGAATTTTAATGCAAAATTGTGAATGATAATAAAATTTTTAGACATTAGTCCCCAAACCTGTAAAACAAAAATGTACTAATTCAAATGAAATACAATTAATTTCCTGTAACAGATTATTGCAAAAGAGATAATAAAGGATTATGTTGTGGGACGGTTAACTTTATGTGCCAAGTTGACTAGGCCAGAGGGTGCTCAGATATTTGGTTAAACATTATTCGGAGTGTGTCTCTAAGGGTGTTTCCAAAAGAAATTATACTTAAATCAGTGGCCTGAAGAAAGCAGATTACCATATCCAATGAGGCTGGGCATTACCAATCCATTGGATGTTGAATAGACAAAAAAATTTGAGTAAAGGAGAATTAACTCTCTCAGCCTGATTATCTTCAAGCTCAAGCTGGGACTTTTGTCTTCTCCTGCCTTCAGACTCTGAAGCTTAAATTTTTAAATGTACTAATCTATTTTTAAATTAAAAAATATAGGAGCGGGAAAAGAAAAAATATTTACACATTGTCTCCAACATCTTGGGATGAATAGTGTTAGTTTTATTGTATTTCTGGTCTGCTTTATCAATTAGAATATTCTATAATACATAAGTGCATATTATCTACAAAAAAAATTTTTGACATTGGAGATACTCAGAGGCATTCTGCAGAATCATTTTTCTAAAGAGATATTAAAGATTCCAAAGTATTTGAAATATATATATACATATATATATGTATATATATATATGAGATGATTATTTTGTGTCAATTTGCCTTTGCTAAGGGAAGCCCAGAGAGCTGAGATGCCCATCTTCTCCTGCCCTTAGACACTGGTGGCCCTCACTCAGATAGGGTCTTAGGCCACCAATGCTTCAATTCAGAGTCTTTTGGACTCTGACTGAATTAAAACATCAGTCTTCCTGATTCTCCAGTCTATAGTTGGCAGATCATGGCACTTCTCATTTTCCCTAATCCTATGAACCAATGACTATAAACATCACTTACATATATCTAGATATTACCTATTGTTTCCTATACATAATAAAATCTAGAAGTTTCCACAAATACTACTGGAACTATCAAAAAATTCAGCAAATAGGAGGAGGATACAAAGTAAAAATAGAAAAGTTAGTTCTATTTCAAAACACTAACTATCTGAACATAAAATTAAGAAACCAATTCTATTTATAATAGCATCAAAAATAATGAGCTCAGGAGATGAAAGATTCGTACAGTGAAGACCACAAAACATTGCTGAAAAAGGAAATATATACATAAATGGAACTACATTCTATATTCATAGATTAGAAAATTTAATATTGTTAAGATGTCAATCTTACTCAAAGTGATCTACATATTTAATGTAATCACTATCAAAATTCCAAAGAAGCTTTTTTTTTTTCCCCAAAAAGTAGAAATACCATTCTAAAATTCATATAAAAACTCAAGGGATATTGAAGAATGAAAATAACTTTGAAAACAAAATCAAAGCTGGAGGCCTTATACTTCCTGATTTCAAACTGAGTTATAAAACTATAATGCTCAAAACAGTATGGTACAAAGATAAAGATAGACATATAAACCAATGGAATAGCATACTTAGACCAGAAATAAATCCTTACAAATAAGTTAGATTTTCGATGAATGAGAAAATCATTCAACGGGGGAAAGAACAGTCAACAATTCAACAAATGGTAGTGAAAAAACTAGGTATCCATATGCAAAAGAATGAAGTTGGACCCTCACCTAATATGTAAGCAAAAATCAACTTAAAGTGAATCAAATACCTAAAGGTAAGATATAAAACTGTTAAACTTTTATAAGAAAACATTGGGCAAAAATTTCATTACATTGGATTTGGGAGTGATTTCTTAATTGTAACACCAAAGACTCAGACAACAAAAGAAAAAGTAGAAAAACAAGGCTTCATGGAAAATAAAAAATAAAAATAATGTACATCAAAAGATACTATTAACAAAATAAAAATGAATGGGAGATAATATTTGCAAATCATATATCTAATTATGGACATAACTCAGAATATATGAGAACTTCTAAATCTCAACAATAAAAAGACAAACAACTGATTCAAAAAATGTATAAACAATATAATAAATATATCTCCAAAGCTTTTTAGATGGCCAATAGACATATGAGAAGATGTTCAAAATCCTCAATCATCAGGAAAACATATATCAAAGCTAAAATGATATTACCTTAGATGCCTTAGGATGATTATTATCAAAAAACAAAAACAAAAAGTAAGTGTTAGAAAGATAGAGAAATTGGAACCCTTTTCCAGTGTTGGTGGGGATGTGAAATAGTATAGCTGTAGTGGAAAACAGTATGAAGTTTCCTCAAAAACATTAAAAATAGAATTATCACATGATTCAATATTTGCACTCCTGGGTATATACCCCCAAAATTAAAAACAGGATCTAAAATAGATATATGCACATTTCATTTTCATAGCAACATTATCAACAAAAGTGAAAACATGGAATCAAGCCAAATATTTAAGGACAGGTAAATATGTCTCTGTATGTGTGTATGTTAAGATATATAACTGGAATATTGTTTAGCATTAAAATGGAGTGAAATTCTTATATGCCTCAACATGGATGAAACTTGAGGACATTATACTAAGTAAAATAATAGAAAAAGACAAATATTTTATGACTCCACTTATTTGAGGTATTTAGAGTAATCAAAATCATAGGCCCAAGAAATGGAATGCTTGTTGCTAGGAACTAACAGAGTGGGGAGTTGTAGGAGTATAGTGTTTCAGTTTTGCAAGATGAGAATTCCATTAGATGCATTATGGTGATGGTTGCACAATATCAATGTACTTAATATCACTGAACTGAACATATAAAAATGGCAAAAACTAGAAATTGTATGTCATATGCATATCACCATGATTTAAAAAAATTTAAAAAGACATTTTACCGTCAATAGAGTGGAAGCACTCTGACTAAAAATGTAATCTGACTTAGAGTATAGAAAAATAATTATTTTAGTGCTTTAGCCATGAATTTCTAATTGTGGAATAAGTTTAAGACCTATTTTTCCCAGAGTCCTGGTTTATGCTTGGTAAGTTAAGAGGAACTAAAAAGCCTCTTGATGAAAGTAAAAGAGGAGAGTGAAAAAGTTGGCTTAAAGCTCAACATTCAGAAAACGAAGATCATGGCATCCAGTCCCATCAATCCATGGGAAATAGATGGAGAAACAGTGGAAACAGTGTCAGACTTTATTTTTGGGGGCTCCAAAATCACTGCAGATGGTGGCTGCAGCCATGAAATTAAAAGATACTTACTCTTTGGAAGAAAAGTTATGACCAACCTAGATAGCATATTCAAAAGCAGAGACATTACTTTGCCAACTAAGGTCCGTCTAGTCAAGGCTATGGTTTTTCCTGTGGTCATGTATGGATGTGAGAGTTGGACTGTGAAGAAGGCTGAGCGCCGAAGAATTGATGCTTTTGAAGTGTAGTGTTGTAGAAGACTCTTGAGAGTCCCTTGGACTGCAAGGAGATCCAACCAGTCCATTCTGAAGGAGATCAACCCTGGGATTTCTTTGGAAGGGATGATGCTAAAGCTGAAACTCCAGTACTTTGGCCACCTCATGAGAAGAGTTGACTCATTGGAAAAGACTTTGATGCTGGAAGGGATTGGGGGCAGGAGAAGAAGGGGACAACCGAGGATGAGATGGCTGGATGGCATCACTGACTCGATGGATGTGAGTCTGAATGAACTCCAGGAGGTGATGGACAGGGAGGCCTGGTGTGCTGTGATTCACGGGGTCGCAAAGAGTCTGACACCACTGAGCGACTGAACTGAACTGAACTGAACTGATCCTTGTGTCAAGCATAAATAGTAATCAAATCTCTTTAAAAATTATTTAATGACATGTTGACACTAAGTAATGGACTTTTGGGGTCATTTAGAATGTGAAATGGAGAAGGAAATGGCAACCCACTCCAGTGTTCTTGCCTGGAGAATCCCAGGGATGGGGCAGCCTGGTGGGCTGCCATCTATGGGGTCGCACAGAGTCGGACACTACTGAAGCGACTTAGCAACAGCAGCAGCAGAATGTGAAAAAAGAGCAAAATTTTGCCCGATAATGTATTATATTATTTACATAGAACAAGTTGTGTGCAGATTTTGTTATTCCTTTCAACTACAAAAGAACTTACACAGTTCTGTTTCTCTGAACTACATATATTTTACACATCATATTACTTTTAACGTTGAAGCAAAGAAACTAACTTGTATTTCACAGAGAAAACTAGGATAGGATGATGCTGATAATCGTTCATGATCATACAGCAGAGTTTTACAGCAAATTTGCAGAGCTGATGAAAACATAACACAGCTGTCTACAGTCATACACATCATTTATACAGTTCTCAAAGGGGCACAAATGAATGTTCAGGACAGACCTAGTCTTTCTGAAGCATATAAAAATAAAAGGTGAAAGTATAATCAATTAAATTAGGCTTAGTAATTGATGTTGGAATATTCTGCTATGTAGAAATGCTCTAGATATCTAATGAGCATCCATTAATTCAGCCTACTATCTGTCCAAACATGCAAGTTACCTAAAGTTTTTCTTTTTTCTTATCTTCTTATATATTATAAAATACAATTATGATTTTAATAGTTTGTCAGAATAATGATTCAATTTGGATTAACAATTTATATTTTCATAATCATAAGTAGAGGTAATTCTAGGCTATTCAATCAGCAAATCTGTGTAAGTTTAGGGATAAATACCCAAGTAGAAGGAAAATGTATGTGTATGTTATACTTAATACTGATAAATCAGAAAAACGCATTGTGGTTTTCATTAAGCCAAAAATATTAAACTAAACTTGAAACCAAATATATCCCAGCTCCCTCACCACCCCTCAAGTACAAAGGCCTCTCCACATCTCCATCTTCTCCCTCATTTGTAGAGAGGCTGAAGTCTCCCATACCTCCCCCTGAGTCATAAAGGAGCAGGCTCAAGCAGCTAATGATTAGGACAATAGAGTCGCAGACAGTGTCTGATGCACATTCCTGAGTTGCTTTACATACACTGTAATTACTACCAGAGGGGAAAAGCTGACTGTATGCTGCAGCCATGACATAAACTGCTCATTTTTGAGCAATACTGAGTCTATGGCAAGCACAGTTCCAAAACTGGCCTCAAGAGAACGGGATTAACACTATTGCTTATATTAATCTGTGTCTTTGTGGGCATCAAAACATGTATAGCTTGTCCTGCCTGTATATGTAAATAAGCAACTACAACTGTCAGCAAAGAGATGCTGCAGATCCATGTCAATACTTCCACTCTAAGAATACGGTGCCCTGCAAGTTAGCATGAAGTTACAGAAAGTGGACATTTGCCCATGATTCCTTAGAAATGGAATTATGTTCTGACAAGTGGGGATTTGTAGACAGTTTTTGACAGGCAAGAGCTCTGTGCAGGAAATAACTCTCAGCAGGAGTCCCCTTTGCCTTGTTACAAACTTTAAAATCAGACACCCCCATGTTCAACTCATCTCTGGCCCTAGTACATCTTTCAAACCTTTTGGTCACATGATACCTTGCCTAATTTGTTCATTCATGCCATAGATCCAAGCAGTAGAAATGAAGAATAAGCAATTAATAGGTGACCAGATCTCTTTCCAAACAAACTGTGTGAACAAGATAATATCTAAAGAAAAATCACAAGAGGTCAAAAAGCCTGCAGGCAGGTGGGGGATGGTGATGTCTCTGACACCTATCTCAATGATTAACTGAGATTACTTCCCTTTCCCCCTTTAAAAAACTTTCATGGCCAATCAGAATATTCAGAAGTGGTCTGGTGGGACACTAAGTCTAACAACTCAGATTGCTGGTATTCTGGTTAACAGCAACTTTCTTTGTCTCTCTCACTTGATTATTGATTTTTTGATCAGTGAACAGCTAAACTTGATTAGGTAGCAATCTTATCTATTGAAGAATTACCTTAATTATGTGAACTTGAATTCTTAAAAATTTCCAAATTGGTTTCTTAAAGAATATTTTTAAAATCTCAGAACTGAAAGTCTCAGAAGCTCAGTTTTATTTTCTACTGTCGGGGAGTCTGTCATCTCCTTGGTCCTGTCACATCACAACAAAAATTTGAAGTGATGGACGGACCAGTGTTACAGCCCTTGGATGGACCAGCATTACAGCTTTTGGAAGGACCAGTGTTTTATTTAGAAAGTAAAGGAAGATACATCCTTGAGGCATGATGGCATGCCAACCCAAAAGATGCAAAGAGAAGAGAGGCCCCCAGCCCAATTTTGGCTCTTTTTATATCCTTTTTCTCCTGCCCCTGGGCCTACCCTATGTAAATTGGGCTAGGCAGGAGTGTTGTTTGTTTTACCTGAGGTCCTCACTCTGGTCCTTGGACCTTGCTTTGTTCTATTTTTGCGGTCTTTTCCCTTCCTTGTCTTTTAGCCACTGCCATTTTGGACTCCTTTTTCCTAACCTAACTACCTAACACTACTAAAGAAATTGAGAATATTGTATTTATTGAAGGTCTACTTATCTATCTCTAATCAGGATATAGGCTTTTTTTTTTTTTAATATGAGATTCTATAATCCAATTTGTATTACTATCTGGGGGGAGGAAATACTACACACTTAATGAGTGGTAAAGACTTCTCTGAATTATAGACACATAAAGGTACACAGACATATATCAACGCTTATAAATTCAGTTCTAAAATCCAGTCCCTGGGTCAGAAGTAAACACAGATATATAAAACTCACAGGTCTGTGTCTAAGATCTGTTATCTTCTCAGTGGGGACACATACTTAATTGATCTGAGCTCAAAACAGAAAGAAAAAGAGAGAAGAATAAGCCAATTTACCTGTGGTCTCTTACCCAATAAAGCTAAGAGTTCTATAAGCCATTAATCTGTTTATAGAAATCACCAAATTGTTAGACCATAAAACCAAATTTCCAATGGGGGATAACTTATATTGGCTATTAACAAACCAAAAATTAAACTCAAAGCAACAGAAATCAGTACTAAAATCAAGCCAGTACTCAAAAATGATCAAAATCATATTCTTGCTCTGCTACATACAAATAAAATTAAGAAGCATAAGATCAGGTGTTCAACTTCCCCCTCTGGGCCCAGGTTACCAATCAGAAAGAAGCAAACAAATAAACAAACAAGCAAAAAACAGGCACTGTTACCTAGATGGAGTGGAAGGGGCTTTAAAAATGAGACATGCATGCAATGAAAACTGTAAAAAAAAAAAAATGCATTGGACAATTAAAATAATTTTATTCAGGGTATTTTAATAGGGAGAAAGTTCATTTCTGCAGACAAATGTCTTAAAGAAAAGCAAGTAAGTCTTAGGTTTTATAGAGGCAGTTAAACAAGGGACTCATTAGGAACGGTGGACAACGACTATCTTCAGTTCAGTTCAGTTCAGTTCAGTCGCTCAGTCGTGCCCGACTCTTTGCGACCCCATGAATCGCAGCACACCAGGCCTCCATATCCATCACCAACTCCCGGAGTTCACTCAGACTCGAGTCCATCAAGTCAGTGATGCCATCCAGCCATCTCATCCTCAGTCGTCCCCTTCTTCTCCTGCCCCCAATCCCTCCCAGCATCAGAGTCTTTTCCAATGAGTCAACTCTTTGCATGAGGTGGCCAAAGTACTGGAGTTTCAGCTTTAGCATCATTCCTTCCAAAGAAATCCCAGGGTTGATCTCCTTCAGAATGGACTGGTAGCTAAGAGGAAAGGTGGTCCCTGTGCTTTATTGTTTCCAGAGATGAAGTAATGAGGAATTTGACAGCCATCTGTTTTCCAGATATACAGGGATAAGACAAAGTTCAACACTGTTAAGAGTATGCATTTTTCTCCATCTTTACTCCTTGCCAAGAAAATCTCAGGGCAGTGATCAAGGTGATCTTAAAGTTCCTTTCAGCTGAACTAAACTTCAGGCAGGTTTATTTCCAGACTTGGCCCTCATCTGCCTTTTCCTAGAGCATTTACTTTGAAAATTTATAACTGCACAGTCTTCTTCTGCCTCACTGCAATGCATGTAAATCTCTTTAGAAGCCTCTTGACCATTTTAGGACCTAGGGAATGTCTTTCTCAAAAACCTGAGAATCATCTCTTTGAAATGTGAACATCAAAACAGATTGTGTCTCAGTCTCCCTCCCAGTCCTTGAGGGAAGAGAGGAGCCAATGGGCACCCATTAGCAAACAAATGACCTAATCACAGAGAGAAACATTTACAAACTCATGAGTAACTCCTATTAATTCCCATTTACTCTCAAATAATAATCCATTAATTTCAGTTCAGTTCAGTCACTTAGTCATGTCCGACTCTTTGCTACCCCATGAATTGCAGCACACCAGGCCTCCCTGTCCATCACCAACTCCCAGAGTTCACCCAAACTCATGTCCATTGAGTTGGTGATGCCATCCAACCATCTCATCCTCTGGTGTCCCCTTCTCCTCCTGCCCTATATCTTTGCCAGCATCAAGGTCTTTTCAAAAGAGTCAGCTCTTCACATCAGGTGGCCAAAGTATTGGAGTTTTAGCTTTAAGCATCAGTCCTGCCAATGAACACTCAGGACTGATCTCCTTTAGGATGGACTGGTTGTATTTCCTTGTAGTCCAAGGTACTCTCAAGAGTCTTCTCTAACACGACAGTTCAAAAGCATCAATTCTTTGGTGCTCAGCTTTCTTTATAGTTCAACTCTCACATCCATACATGACTACTGGAAAAACCATAGCCTTGACTAGATGGACCTTTGACAAAGCAATATCTCTGCTTTTGAATATGCTGTCTAGGTTGGTCATAACTTTCCTTCCAAGGAGTAAGCATCTTTTAATTTTACCTTCGCCCTAGTGGCCCCCTCTAATAGCCCAATCCAGCAATTAAACACCCTTCAGCTTACCCCCCAACCCCGCCCCGGTAGCAGAATTGAGTTCAAGTCTCTCTTCTCTATTGAAATAACTTTGAATAAACTCTGCCTGTTTAACTTTGTATGGTACAATTTTTGCTTTGACAGAAATAAGTGAGGCAGTCATAGGCTCATATCACTTGTTTCTCACCTCTCAAGTGTCACTGTAATTCATTGCCTGGAGTACTAAATCTTGGCTGGAAGCAGAACTATGTCACACAAATTAGTTTCAGTTATTAAGAGAAGACAGGTGTCAACTGAGAGCAATAATATTGAATTAAGCTGGAAGCTCATTGATTAGATTCACTCAATCGCCTACTGAATAGGCTGAAAAGATTCATTCCATAAACATAAAAAATTAATAATTGAAAATATTCTAAAATGTTTAGATTTTTCTGCTGTTCAGATACTCACACTAATGTGAAATCCATGAAGGAAAGAAAGGCTTCTCTTCCTCAGACCTCCCACTGTATCAAGTTCTCTCTGCTTTTATGCACAGCTCCAAGCCAATTTCTCAGTCTGAAAGGCTTTCAATTCCTCAACTGATTGTCTTTAACTTGCTTTTAAATTTTCACTGTCAAAGGACTTTGAGATTACATACAGCTTTGTCCCCAGTAATTCAAGTTGGAAATAATTAGAAAAAGAGAACTAGAACTTTGGAACATCAAAGGACACAAAGCTGAAGTGACAGATCAGGAGCAGAGGTAGAGATAAAAGGCAGATGAGACAAAGCCAACCCCTTCAGAACTATTTGCAGCATTCTCAGAAAGGAACTGAACTAAAATTCTGAGTCACTGAAGGACTAAAGTTAAGATGATTTACCCTATTCTAATAGATAAGTTTATCTGTAACATTGTCATGGGAGGAATAAGATTAAATCATATATTTATAAAATTGAATGGGAAATGTGGACTAAGAACTACTCTGGTAGGTAAATATTTGTTTCAATATAGATTTGAATGATATGGTAATCTAACAAAGAAGCTTCAGTGGAAAGGAGTAAAATGTTACAAGCATCCTTTGAAATGAACATTTTAAAAGAGTAACAAATTTTGAAGAGAAATTAGTTGATTCATACTAATTAATGAGACTTGTGAGCCACAAATTTATTTAGTATTTTATAATATATAATACTATACCAAATATTTTCATGAGTTTATTTTAATCTCTTTTTAATCATTAGGCTTTTAAGATCTTAATTATGGTATTTTTGTATACGTGAGTCCAAGTGAAGGAATTGTATTTGTACATTATGTTTTAATGGTCTTCCTTCTAAAACATGAGTTTGTTGGGAACAGGACAGATTATTAATCGTCTGTTTCCAATGGCTAACTCAGAAATATACTAAGTGTTTGATAATTTCAGTTGAATCAAAATTATAGGCCTAACGTGCATGTGAACTGTTGACTGCAAAAATCAGTGAGAGTCAAAAACAACTTCTGTGGGACAGTTTTCATATTTCAGAGCATCTGTTAAAAGTATATATACAGATCGTGAAATTAGGGTCAATGAAAACTATTCAGGAACATGGTTAACCATTCATCTTATAATATTAGGCCAAGAAACATGATGCAACATTACAAATAAATAATGATTACAAAGATTTTTTAAAAACATGTACTTAAAACTAAGTGAAAGAAATCATATCACTTTATAGTAGTAATATTTTTGGAAGCCTCCTAGAAGTATATTTTGCTATTATTTTATTCAATTTTCTTTAAATTGTTTTTAATAATTCCTTGAATCATGTCTGAGAACATACGTGTTACTACTAGGGAACTGAAATCATTCTATCAAAGGGATGAAAAGCAAGGAAAAATATAAATGATATTTCCTACCTCAATAGCAGTAGCCAAGTTAAACTAAGCCAGCGGATTATGGAACTGAAAATCAAACTTGGATGGTACAACAATACAGCAGGGATAACATAACAAGCTTAAGCTATTTTGCCTATATATTTTACCAATTTTTTGTGAAGAAATACTAGCCAAACACTCTGGGAAATGTACTCTATTATCCAAATGTGCACCTGCACAAAAGGCTTTGGTTGTCATTTTGGTTTTAGAGTAAGTAGAATGTGTGGGCTATTTAAAGAATGAAACAGCTCAGTAAGCAACAACAAATTATAATTTGTTAAAGGATACCTAGGGGCCACAGATAACCTTTCATTGTAGTTCATAGCTCTCTTTTTCCTATGTTCTCCAATAGCTACAGATTAGCACCAGGACTTAAAACATCAAGTACTGGATAAAGCACAATTTTTATCCTTTATTCTGACTGAATCTATTAACAACCTCATCATACAATTTTTATATAATAATTTCCAATAAAATATTCTTCTTCATTTATCTTTTTATCCCAATTCTATAGTCATGTTTCCATTTAGGAAGGACAAAGCATGACCATTCTCTAGTTATTCTTTTTTTCAAACCGGAAAATAGATAATTTTCTTTTGGGAATTTAGGCTTTGTCCCTATAATAATAAAAAGGACATTCAATTAAAAAATATATTTTTAATATCTGGTTGAGAAAACACTCAATGTACCTTCCCAGTTTTATACTTTCAGTACTTTGTTTTGAGATTGTGTAGACTTACCTTGTGGCTTCCCAGGAGGCACAGTGGTGAAGAATCTGGCTGCCGATGCAGGAGACCCAGAGATGTGGGTTCAATTCCTGAGTCAGGAAGATACCCTGGAGTAGAAAATGGTAACCTGCTCCAGCATCTTTGCCTGGAAAATTCCATGGACAGAGGAACCTTGTGGGCTGCAGTCCATGGGATTGCAGAGAGTCAGACACAACTGAGCACACACAGACTTACCTTGATTTCTATACTTTTCTAAGGAGAGACACAAATGACCTGCTTAGCTTTGCAAAAGATTACAAAACATCAATAAATATTTTCCTTCTTTATGTTTAAGGTTTTGTGTGTGTGTGTGTGTTTTCTTAGTGTTTATTGAAAATATGATACCCAGTGACTGTCATAGCCATCTCGTCTCTGAGAATTGAAATCTAACATCAGCCACTCTATGTACACATGAACCACAAAACAACTTAATATTAAACCAGCAATTTAAGTGGGCCAAATAAAAAAAAATGACGCAGGATAATCCATATGAAAATTAGCATTATTCCTTATGAAATATTCTCAAATTAAATAATAATCATATTAAGCACATACCTAATTCTTCTCATATGTAATTATTGAATCACTGAATGGAATATTTTCAAATGTGAAGTAACCATTTTTGGTGTACAATTTTGTTCTTTTTTTAATTTTGTTTTTATCAAGAAGACCCTGTTACTTGATTTCCTCAAAGAGACTCAAAGTTTAGTGAAACTTTTACCCAGTTAAAAATACTTAGTTTTAAATAAATTTTTACTTATATGATTTATATGCTGTCTCAAATAATGTTAAAGAGGAAATAAATAACAGATACATTAAGTGAACATATGTCAGCAATTTCATTTTACTTCTTAATTATTGAGGAAATCAGTCAGATATTTTTTAAAATGTTTCAAAGGAGAATGCAAACAGCGAACACATTTATAGGCAATCAGGAAGGCAAAACTGACTTATTCCACAGCAGTGTTAATACCTTTTTTCTTGCACCAGAATAGAGTTCATTTGCATTTCTGGAAAAAAAAGACGAAATTATTTGCACTGGTCTGTGAAGCAGGCTTGAACAACAAGAGTATAAAGCAAATGCCTGTGTTCTATCCTGTAATTCTTTCTTATGACAAGAATACTTTTAGACTGAACAAAACAGCTAACAAGGACAGCAAAGAGAGATGAGAAAGAATGGTCTGTTTCCAGCAAGGATGCTGAATAAATAGGAACCAATAATAAAAATCCAAGTACCAAATCAAATAATAAATAGCCCAGGAACTCAACGTAGAGAAAGAAGAAAACAGAGTTCAGATCCCCATGCTGACTTACCACATTTTCACAGGCTAGACTATCTGCAAGCAGCAAGGTACAAGCGGGCCCTTGTGAATACTGTGCCTGGTTGAAGGCTAGTGTCCGTGGCGAAGGGCAGTTCCCAATGGAGGGCTTTAGCGGACTTCTGCTGCATCTGTGGAAATAAACAAAGGCCAACCAAATAAGAGCGAGCAAAGGATATTTATTCAGAGCTTGCTATAGCAAGACAGTCACTCACTGTTGCTTGTGTTTGGTACAGACTCAAACTCAGGCAGAGGTGTGGAAAGAATATATAGCAAAAAAAAAAAAAAAAAGAGAGAGAGAGAGAGAGAAAGCTTCAGCTGTGCCTTGATTGGAGGCCACCGGTACAGAGAAGCTATCAGCAGGCTCACTGGAAAGGAGGTATGGCTACATGATTGGTTAGGGAGGCATATTTAGGCTTTCTCTGATTGGCTCTAATTTGGAAACTGGGACAAAAATTAGAGAAATGCTCAGCAAGGCCTGACCATGTTGAACCGACTGCTATAGAGGTGATTGTTTGACTTCCTGGATTGTTACCAGAGATAGCAGTCTGACTTCTCATAGAAAAATTGTATGGATTTTAAAATACCTAAACTATACATGTACATAATAAGACCATAAATAATATGTATCCTATATGTGTTCATATATGTGTGTTTGTGTATATATGTGTGTACATATACATTTTTAGCCATTAAAATAACTCTGTGACTCCACAGACTATAGCCCACCAGGCTCCTCTGTTCATGGGATTTCCCAGGCAACAATACTGGAGTGGGTTGCCATTTTATCCTCCAGGGGATCTTCCTGACCCAGGACGATCAAACCCACCTCTCTTTCATCTCCTGCATTGGTTGGCAAATTCTTTACCACTGAGCCACCTGGGAATCCTTCTTATATGTGGATATATGACTATATATGTATGTGTTCATATACTTTTTTAGTCATTATAATTGCCACTTTTTCCCCACCATAGATTTTAAAGCAAACATCAGCATGTAAAATTAAATTTCATATTCTTACTAATTGATTTATTCTTTCCTTTGATCCAAATAATTACCACCCATGTCTTCACACTGATAGTCTGAGTTTGGAAGAGAGGATGTGAAAAGATTTGAAGTCTACCAGCTGGGTAGTAGTAGTTGTTGATATTTTTCATCAAGGTAACAATTAAATATATTCATATAATATCAAATAATTTTGCTTACAATTTTATATTTTCTAGTATTTGTTTTTGTGCTGGAATTCTAAGAGCATAATTGTGTTCCACGAGATTCAGGGGAAAAAATGCTGGGATGGAAATTAGGTAATTGTAATGAAATCTCTCAGTTACAAAAAACCATACCCTGTGCTTTTAAATATTTTAAATGTAGTTCATTAGCTGATTTCATCCTTACAAACACAGTGAGAATTATTATTATCTTTCCTGCTCTACAGACAATGATTATGACTAAGAGTTGTAGATTTTGTTAAGGTCCTTGGAACTAGCCCTGAAATGTAGTCATAGAAGGAGCTAGCACCTCTATCTCCCAGGCTCTGAGGAAGGATATGAGTCTAATTTCAGTGGGCACAAATTACCAAACATAGATGGCCTAATCACAAAGAAAAACATTTGCAAACTCACAAATGGCTCACATAATTCTTAACACACCCATTAGTCAACCTTCCCCCGACTCCTTTCTGAATGTCCTCCAGTACTTTTTTTACTAGCTTACCCAGTGCTCAAAGTTCCAGCCTATCCTTAGCCTCTTTGCTCCCACAGTGGAGCCGAGTTCTGTTTCACTCTGCTATGCAGTAGTATCAGGATAAATCAACTTCTTTTTTCTAATCTTGTCAGGTGCCATTTTTTCTTTAATACCTATAAGGTATTTTAATGTGATGCTTACCTATAAAACAGCTTCCATACAAAGGCTTCTGCCTAGGTACTAGTATATTATGTGAAGTATACTTTGAAAAACAGGTATATCTGCTATGTGGATCGCTGTGTAGAGTCCGGAGCTTCAAGGTAGACACATAATACTGGTAACTGTCTTTGCAGTACATTGTGTTATTGCATTTTTAGGACCCTCTTCTGCAGCAACAAGGTCTAAGGTGTTTTCTAGAGTGATAAAATATTTAATGAAAGTAAGAAAAAGAGGCACAGCAGACCTCAGCAGCTCTTTTGCCCTTTGAAATACATTACTTGCCTGAAAGCTATTAACCTGATACTCCTTTCTAGTGAAAACTATAATTCATCCTCTAAAAGCAGAAAGATTTCACTAGATCCATAAAACTTCTCTTCATCTTCATTCAAGGTCCTAGACCTGATCTAATGTAAAATTACCTCTTTGCATGCAGAGTGTGATTATGTGAGAGATAAGATATTACAGTAATGTCATTTTCCCTATCAGCTAACAATCAACAAATCTTCAGTGCTAAAAGGATAGTGGTAACTTGGTCAATTACCTCCCAATTCTGTGCACTGATGTGAAGAAATCTGAGATGAGCATACCACTGACCTTATGAGGTTACTCTCCCATGAATTGTTAATGATTATCTTCAGAGAGTGATAGTATCCCTGCTTCATCCATTTCATTTTTCTTAAATAAGAGCTAAAGTTCATGGGCTGAACAAACTCTGCCACCAAAGCAGGCTCTTCAGCACCTGGTAGGCTCTTCAGCACCAGGCACTTCAGCCACCAAAGCAGGCTCTTCAGTGTTAAAGCGACACTTGGTGAACAGCAGCTAATTTTTCTTCTAATATTCTGTACTTTTACAGATCCTTTTAGATATTGCATAAGAACCCAGAAAAAAAATGTATAAATATTGTCTCTTTTTGAAGAAGAATATATTCTATCATATTATTAATACAAAACCATATTATGGAATGAAAACAAGGAAACAATCCCAAGAATTAACTATCAATATATACTCTTACTTTTCAAAACAACTGATAAATTTATGATCTTATGACGCTTTAAATGTACTGACACGTGCTTAAAATGTTTGACTGATGAGAATGTTCTGAAAGTGTTAGTCACTCAGTTGTGCCTGACTCTTTGTGACCCCCATGAATTGTAGCCCAACCAGCCTTCTCTGTACATGAACTTATAATTATCTTTAAAATCATAGTAGGCTGGATAAGATTTTCCATTTGAAAATTTGATGATTGTTAAATATAGTAAAAATTAGCAATGTATTAAGCAGCTCCTATATGCCAGCAGTCAAGCATTCATTATCTAATTTAATATTCAAGGACCATATGAGATATTCACTATCACTATTCATCTTACATGTGTAAGGAAGAAGTCAGAGTGGATGTGTTTAATGCAGCAGTGTTAGTAAGGAGCAGAACTGGAATTTGGAACTGAATTCCCATCTCTACCTAATAATAACAATGCTTCATGCTTCTCAAGGAAAAATGCTTCCATTGAACTTCTTCATTTTGAAGAAATAATACTGTCATTTCTTCTGTCTCCTTCTTTGTGTGATATTCCAGTCAGTAATACTGGTTTAGGTCTTTGGTCTTTCTATTAGTCCTGTTAATCTGAAATGTTTTTGCAATGGAGCTATAGACTTAAGTCATCTTTATTACAGATATCTGCATCATGTTTTATGTTGATTCCTATAACATTTTTTGATGAAGTATGCAATCCAGGCTCCTTTAGAGAAATAGCTAAATAGTCACTCACTATTTGACATTAAAAACACAGCAATAATCAGAATGGGAAGATGAGGTGTGTCTGGTCCTGTTCCAGAAAGGTCAGAAGCAATATCTCTAATCCAGAAATTCCCAGGTGATGAATGATTTTTCTCATGGTAAAACTATATTAGTAAAAGATTGATTTATGACGACAGAAACAGGTA
Source organism: Oryx dammah (assembly GCF_014754425.2). Classification (NCBI taxonomy): domain Eukaryota; kingdom Metazoa; phylum Chordata; class Mammalia; order Artiodactyla; family Bovidae; genus Oryx; species Oryx dammah. The sequence goes on from NW_024070200.1 coordinate 17,298,635, forward strand.
CACATTTTCCCTGCAGGAGAAACCCAGACAGAGATATGGCCAGAAGAGACCTAAGGGGGCAACCATATAAGCCGTCAGTTATCAAGGAAGCTTGATAGGGGGTGATGAGATCAGTAAGATAGCTTCTGCTATAGAGTTCAGCATAATGCAATCTCCTGGTAACAGTTCCCAGTTGCAACTCAAAATGGACAGTTTAAGAGCTCCAAGCTAGGAGATATTCATAGGATAATGATGTAATTTGTCATCCAAATTGAGATGCCTGTCATATTGAAATGGGGCCCTATGAATAATTATGGACTTCCCTGGTGGTTCAGATGTTAAATAATCTGCCTGCAATGCAGGAGACCAGGGTTCGATACCTGGGTTGGGAAGATCCCTGGAAAAGGAAATGGCTACCTACTCCAGGATTCTTGCCTGGAGAATTCCAAGGACAAAGAATGCTGGCAGGCTACAGTCCATGGGGTCGCAGTCAGACACGACTGAGCGACTAACACTATATACTCTGAATAATTAGACTGAATAAGCTGATACTCATAGGGACAAACCAGGGCATACCATCTCCTCAAATCTTTGAAGTCATAGAACAATGAGTATAAATTTCAGTTCTAATATAATTCCCTGTAAACTTTGAAAAATCACTTAGTCTTTCTTCATTTGATTCCTAATGCACACCATGATAGTAATTAATCTCAAGGTGTTTATGCAGGCTAAATATGTTAACATTCACAAAGTGCTAGTCCTAAGACTTAGCCAATAGCGAAAGTTTCAATGTGTACAGAACTTTATTCCAGCTTTAACAGAGTAGACTTTGAAGACTGAGGCCTACGTTTTACTCCATGCTATGGTAAAAACTAGCTGTATAAACTTAGACAACAATGCTGCCTCAGTTTCCTCATCAGTACAATTGGAATAGAGTGATATGATTTACCTAAGAGTATTATTGTGAGGATTAAATCAGTGTACACACATTTAGAACATATATTATCAATATTTAACTTTGAAAGTGAAAGTTGCTCAGTCGTGTCCAACTCTTTGCAACCCCATGAATTATACAGTCCATGGAATTCTCCAGGCTAGAATACCGGAGTGGGTAAGACATTCCCTTCTCCAGGGAGATCTTTCCAACCTAGCAATCAAACTCAGGTCTCCCACACTGCAGGCAGATTCTTTACCAGCTGAACCAGAAGGGAAGGTCAAGAATGCTGGAGTAGGTAGCCTATGCCTTCTACAGCAGATCTTCTCAACCCAGGAATCGAACGGGGGTCTCCTGCATAGCATTCTTTACCAACTGAACATCAGGAAAGCTCATTAACTCATCATCATTATTATTATTAGCTGATATTGTTTACAGTATTGATACATTGGCACATTGGCCTTTCATTGTTTGGTGTCAAGAAGAAAAAAAGGGATAAAAAAAGAAAGACAGTAAAAGTGTCATAAAAAATGAAAAGCAAGAGTTATTCATATTTTTATATTACATATGTATTTAGAAAAACACCTAGATAATTATCTCTCTTCTGGTATTCAATGAAAGAGGTACCAAAAAAAGATTTTGCCTTTTTATATCTCTTCACAAATTTCAAATTATTTGCACAAAATTATTTCAAATGTGAAAGAATGTGTGAAGTAAATGACATTTCTAAAAACCCTAATTATTGTCTTTAAAGATCATGAAATGCTTTTTAGCTTGATTTTTATTTCTCTTAACAAACTGATTTAATGTACAGATATTCCCTCACTTTTGGTACACATTTAGCAAAGGAAAGTTACCAATGAATAAAGCTCTCCTTATTTCAGATATGAAAAAACTTACTCTTTACAAAAAAAAAAAAGTTGAAAAGAAAAATATGGATAGTGTTCAATATAATAAGCTATGTGACTAACTTAAAAACTCATCAGTAATTAAAAGTAAAATGCATATCATAAGAATTGTCAGATAAGCACATGAAAATGTGCCCAACTTACTACACACTTCATGTAAATGAAAATAAAAAGACAAATGTTTATTTGGTACCAGGTACCAATTTTTATTTTTTATTTTTATTTTTTGGAAACTACTTCGTTACCTTCAACCCCTGCTTATTTAACTTTTATGCAGAGTACATCATGAGAAACACTGGGCTGGAAGAAGCATAAACTGGAATCAAGATTGCCAGGAGAAATATCAATAAACTCAGATATGCAGATGACACCACCACCCTTATGGCAGAAAGTGAAGAGGAACTAAAAAGCCTCTTGATGAAAGTGAAAGAGGAAGAGTGAAAAAGTTGGCTTAAAGCTCAACATTCAGAAACTAAGATCATGGCATCTGGTCCCATCACTTCATGGGAAATAGATGGGGAAACAGTAGACACAGTGTCAGACTTTATTTTGGGAGGCTCCAAAATCACTGCAGATGGTGATTGCTGTCATGAAATTAAAAGACGCTTACTCCTTGGAAGGAAAGTTATGACCAGCCTAGATAGCATATTCAAAAGCAGAGACATTACTTTGCCAACAAAGGTCCATCTAGTCAAGGCTATGGTTTTTCCAGTACTCATGTATGGATGTGAGAGTTGGACTAAGAAAGCTGAGTGCCAAAGAATTGATGCTTTTGAACTGTGGTGTTGGAGAAGACTTTTGAGAGTTCCTTGGACTCCAAGGAGATCCAACCAGTCCATTCTGAAGGAGATCAGTCCTGGGTGTTCTTTGAAAGGAATGATGCTAAAGCTGAAACTCCAGTACTTTGGCCACCTCATGCGAAGAGTTGACTCATTGGAAAAGACTCTGATGCTGGGAGGGATTGGGGGCAGGAGGAGAAGGGGACGACCGAGGATGAGATGGCTGGATGGCATCACCGACTCGATGGACATGAGTTTGAGTGAACTCCGGGAATTGGTGATGGACATGGAGGCCTGGCGTGCTGCGATTCAAGGGGTAACAAAGAATCGGACACGACTGAGCAAGTGAACTGAACCAAAATTTTACAAGGGCAGGAATTTAACTGTTTCGTTCATTATCAAATTCTCCAAACCTAAACTAAGATCTGGCCTATGAAAACAGCCACAAACATTTGTTAAACAAGTAAATTTTTATGCAAGAAACATACAAAAACTTACATTTTGCTCATATTAAATGTCAGCAGAAAAAAAAATTATATATATGATGAGGGTATAAATTGATATAATTACATTGATAGAAAGTCTTGTAACTTTTAAAATTAAAAATGTATGTCATCTATTGAATAAATTTATTAATCACTATTCTAAAGCCCAACTTGCTCACCAACACAAAGATATTTGGTTGACGCATTTATTAAATGCAAGGTAATAGTCACAGTTAGTTATAAAGTCCAAATGGTAAATGCTTTTGCAGTTTTGATGTTATACTGAGCTATCTAATTTTAAGAAATTTAAGAACACTATAATAAAATACTCAGTAAAAGTGTATATTTTGCTATGGAATGAACATGAATTAGTACAATTATGACACTCATTCATAACGCTATGAATTTTTTTCAGGATCAAGCTTTTTAGAAAAAAAAAATTATTACATAAGGTGTTGCCAATTCTGTCATTTCTGCCCTCTCTTCAATCTAAACCTAAACAGTAATGCAAGTCATATCTTAATCACTCTCAAATTAAAGCATATACTGCCACTTCAAAGAGAGTTACAATGAAACTTTAAAATCCTGTGACTTCAGTTGTATCTGACTCTTTGTGACCCAATGAACTGTAGCCCACCAGGCTCCTCTTTCCATGGGATTTTCCAGGCAAGAATACTGGAATGGGTTGTCATTTCCTTCTCCAAAAATGGAGGTACTTAATTTCAAGTAGAGAGCTATATCCCTCTTCCTGTTATAAGGCTGGTTTTTCACTGGGCGAAGCATGTGGGTGGTGATTTTTCTCCAAAATATCTTCTGACTTTTCAGATTAGATATACCAATTTTCTGAATTAAGAAATACATACAGTTAAAGTATGATTATCTCTACCAGCTACACTCTGCTATTAAAGTTATGGTAGAACATGTTTAAAGCTATAAACATAATCAAACTGAAATCAACATCTGTTTTAGGTTTACAAATGAAGCAAATGATTCCCTTTTAAAAGACTTGCTCATTAAAAGATTTGCCTTAAGAGAGGACAAGATCCCATGGAGAGGCCAGCTGGGGCAGTCAGCCTGAAGTGCTGGTTTTGGATTTTTCGTGAGCATGCCCTGAATTCCTTTAAAGCTGACTACTCTGCTAGATGGAACTTGGTGTCTATGTCTCCAGCCAGTCAGCCATCACTTCCTTGCAAGCTCCCAGCCTCCTATTGTCTTGTCCTCCCTCTAAGGTTATCTTGACATGTGGTTACTGCCTCTTACCCTAAGGAGTGGGAATTAAAATTCGTATGGAATTTCAATTTATTCTTGAATGCTGGGTGTTTTTTTCTTAATTAAAAATATTTTGAGTAAATGAATAAAAAGGAGGTTAAATAGACGTTCCTGAACAACCAATGAGTCAAAGAAAAATATTACAGAGAAATTTAAAAAATATCCTGAGGCAAATAAAACTGGAAACACAATTTACCAAAACTTATGAGAGTCAGCAGAAACAGTTCTAAGAAGGAAGTTTATGTCAACTAAACAACTTAACTCTATACCTTCAAGTGAGTGAGTGAAAGTCACTCAGTCATGTCCAACTCTTTGTGACACCATAAATTGTAGCACACCAGGCCCCTCTGCCCATGGAATTTTCCAGGCAAGAATACTGGAGTGGTTTGCCATTCCCTATGCCAGGGGATCTTCCCAACCTAGGGATTGAACCCAGGTCTGCATTGCAGGCAGATTCTTTACCATCCGTGCCACCAGGGAAGCCAGTTATACCTTCAAACTGAGCCCAAATTAGAAGAATAAAGGAAATAGCAAAGATCAGAACAGAAATAAATGAAATAGAGATTATATGACTACTGTATTTTAAAATAAATGAAAATAAGAGTTTTTAAAAAATATATATATGGGCAAAATAGACAAATTTTTATCAAAACCTATCAAGAAAAAGAGGAGACATAACTGATACCACAGAAATAAAGAATCATAAGATCCTACTATGACCAATTACATGCGAACAAATTAGACAACCTAGAAAAAGGAGATAAAATCCTAGAAACGTTCAACTCACAAAGGCTAAATTATTATGAAGAAATAGAAATCTAATCAGATTAATTATGTTAGGAGACTAAATAATCAAAAACTTCACAAAACTAAAAGTTTAGAATCATGATTTTATAAGTGAATTCTAACATTTAAAGGACTACTAATATCAATCTCTCAAATACTTCTCAAAAACTGAAGAGGAGGGAAAACTTCCAAACTTATATCACAAGACATCATCAGGGCTTCCCTGGTGGGTCAGTTGATAAAGAAACTGCCTGTAAGGCAGGAGACCAGGGTGCTATCCCTGGGTCAGGAATATCCCCTGGAGAAGGAAATGGTGACCCACTTCAGCATTTTTGCCTGGGAAATCCCATGGACAGAGAAGACTGGTGGGCTACAGTCTATGGTGTTGCAAAGATTCGGACACAACTGAGTCAGTAAACCACCACCACAATCCTGATAACATAGCCAGTCTCTACACACACAAAAAAGGAATTTACCTTAATTAAAGACTGGGATTAATGTTTTCATTAATGGTAACACTTACACTGTATTTATAAGATTGCATCCAAACATATTTTATTTACATGCAGTGATAAGTACAAGATAAATTCAGGCCACAAATACCTTAAGACTATGGCTTCCATTTAAAATTTGTTTACACATGAAATTTATAGATAAATTAATATATAATACCCTTTTTCTTTCAACATATACAGTAAAGCCCACTGACTTTAAGGTATATAAAATTCCTGGTAAACACAGGTGCAAAAATCCTTAATAAAATATTAGAAAACTGAATGCAACAATACATTGAAAACATCATACACCATTATCAATTTAGATATATACCAGGGAATCAAGGGTGTTCAGTTCAGTTCAGTCGCTCAGCCGTGTCCGACTCTGCAACTCCATGAATCGCAGCACACCAGGCCTCCCAGTCCATCACCAACTCCCGGAGTTCACTCAGACTCACGTCCATCGAGTCAGTGATGCCATCCAGCCATCTCATCCGCTGTCGTCCCCTTCTCCTCTTGCCCCCAATCCCTGCCAGCATCAGAGTCTTTTCCAATGAGTCAACTCTTCGCATGAGGTGGCCAAAGTACTGGAGTTTGTTGAGTATCTTCAAATCAATCAGTGTGATACACCTCATTAACAAAATGAAGGATAAAAATAATATAATGTCAATAAATTCAGAAAAAGAATTTGACAAAATTTAATATCCTTTTATGGTAAAATCTCTGGTTAGAGAGGGAATATACCTCAACATAATAAAGGTCATTATGAAAAACATACAGCTAACATCATAATCAACTTTAAAACACTAGATTATTTTTCTCTAAGATCAAGAAAAAGACAAGGATGTCCACTGTCACCACATTTATTCAGCATAGTTTCAAAGTCCTAGCTAAAGCAACTAGGCAACAAAAAGTAAAAGCTTATAAACAGAAAAAAAAAAAAAAAGAAGTAAGACTATCTCTATATTTGTAGTGAAAGTTGCTCAATTGTGTCCGACTCTTTGCAACCCCATGAACTATACAGTCCATGGAATTCTCCAGGCCAGAATACTGGACTGAGTAGGCTTTCCCTTCTCCAGGGGATCTTCCCAACCCAGAAATCAAACCCGCGTCTCCCATATTGCAGGCGGTTTCTATAACAGCTGAGCCACACAGGAAGCCCCTCTTTATTTTTTATGTTATTATATATATAAAACCATAAAGAGTCCATCAAAAAACTGAATACAGTATTAATGAAAATAAATAAGTTCAGTAGACATGCAAAATAAAAAGTCAATATACAAAAATTGTTGCATTTCTCTATATTAATAATGAATTATCAGTAATATAAATTTTAAAATATATTTATGATATACAAAAATATATTTACCATTACATTAAAAAAATACATTTGGGAGTAAATTTAACCAAGAAGTGAAAGACATATACACAGTAATCTATAAGATACTGATGAGAAACAACAAAAACATACATATCCATGAAAAAATATTCCATGCTCATGGAATAAAAGGACTAATATTGTTACAGTGACCATACTATTCAAAGCAATATACAGATCAATGCAATCCCTTTCACAATTCCAATGGCATTTTTCAGAGCAATGGAAAAAACAATCCTAAAATTTTTATGAAACCACAATGGACTCTGAATAGCCAAATAAATCCTGAGTAAGAAGGACAAAGCTGGAGGCATTTCAATTCCCGATTTCAAACTGTAATATAAAGCTACAGTCATCCAAATAATGTGATACAGGTATAGAAACAGACAACCAGAGCAATGGAAGAGAACTGACACTCAGAGATAAATCCACACATATCAGTTCAGGTCAGTTCAGTCACTCAGTTGTGTCTGACTCTTTGCAACCCAATATACTGCAGCAGGGGGTGCTTTCCTGTCCATCACCAACTCCTGGAGTTTGCTCAGACTCATGCCCATCCATTCAGGGATGCCATTCAACTGTATCACCCTTCAGTGATGCTATCCAACTGTCTCATCCCCTTCTCCTCCCGCCTTCAATCTTTCCCAGCATCAGGGTCTTTTCCAATAAGTCAGTTCTTCACATTAGGTGACCAAAGTATTGGAGTTTCAGCTTCAGCATCAGTGCTTCCAGTGAATGTTCAGGACTGATTACCTTGAGGATGGACTGGTTGGATCTTCTTGCAGTCCAAGAGACTCTCAAGAGTCTTCTCCAACACCACAGTTCAAAAGCATCAATTCAATTCTTCAGTGCTCAGCTTTCTATATAGTCCAACTCTCACATGTATACATGACTACTGGAAAAACCATAGCTCTAACTAGATGGACCTTTGTTTGCAAAGTAAGGTATCTGCTTTTTAATATCCTATTGAGGTTGGTGATAGTTTTTCTTCCAAGGAGCAAGTGTCTTTTAATTTCATGGCTGCAAACACAATCTGCAGTGATGTTGGAACCCAAGAAAATAAAGTCTGTCACTATTTCCACTGTTTCCCCATCTGTTTGCCATAAAGTGATGGGACCAGATCCCATGATCTTAGTTTTCTGAATGTTGAGCTTTAAGCCAACTTTTTCACTCTCTTCTTTCAATTTCATCAAGAGGCTCTTTAATTCTTCTTTGCTTTCTGCCATAAGAGTGATATCATCTGCCTATCTGAGGTTATTGATATTTCTCCTGGTAATCTTGATATCAGCTTGTGCTTCATAGACCCAAGATTTCTCATGATGTGCTCTCATATAAGTTAAATAAGCAGGGTGACAATATGCAGTCTTGACATACTCCTTTCCCAATTTGGAACCAGTCTGTTGTTCCATGTCCAGTTCCAACTGTTGCTTCTTGACTTGCATACAGGTTTCTTGGAAGGCAGGTAAGGTGGTCTGGTATTCTCATCTCTTGAAAAATTTCCAATTTTTTTTTTATCCCCACAGTCAAAGGCTTTGGCATAGTCAATAAAGCAGAAGTAGATTTTTTTCTGAAACTCTCTTGATTTTCCAATGATGCAGTGGATGTTGGCAGTTTGATCTGTGGTTCCTTTGCATTTTCTAAATCCAGCTTGAACATTTGGAAGTTCACGGTTCACTTACTATTTTCTAGAGTGTGAGTTGAGTACAATTGGGCAGAGTTTGAGCATTCTTTGGCATTGCCTTTCTTAGGGATTGGAATGAAAACTGACCTTTTCCAGTCCTGTGGCCACTGCTGAGTTTTCCAAATTTGCTGGTGTATTGAGTGCAGCACTTCATAGCATCACCTTTTAGGATCTGAAATAGCTCAACTGGAATTCTATCACCTCCACTAGCTTTGTTCGTAGTGATGTTTCCTAAGGCCCACGTGACTTCACATTCCAGGATGTCTGGCTCTAGGTAAATGATCACACCATCATGGTCGTGAGGATCTTTTTTGTACAGTTCTTCTGTGTATTCTTGCTACCTCTTAATATCTTCTGCTTCTGTTAGGTCCGTACCATTTCTTTCCTTTATTGAACCCATCTTTGCATGAAATATTCTCTTGGTATCTCTAATTTTCTTGAAGAGAACTCTAGTCTTTCCCGTTCTATTGTTTTCCTCTATTTTTTTGCATTGATTACTGAGAAGGATTTCTTTTCCCCCCTTGCTATTCTTTAGAACTCTCAATTCAAATGGGTATATCTTTCCTTTTTTCCTTTGCTCTTCACTACTCTTACATAGCTCTTTGTAAGGCCTCCTCAACCATTTTGACATTTTGCATTTCTTTTTCTTGGGATGGTCTTGATCCCTGCCTCCTGTGCAATGTCACAAACCTCTGTCCATTGTTCTTCTGTACTCTTCTACCAGGTAGATAGACAGGCCTGTCTATCTAGACATATCTAGATTAGACAGGCACCTCTCCTCTGTCTTTTCTAATCCTTGGAATCTGTTTGTCACTTCCACTGTATAATCATAAGGGATTTGATTTGCATCGTACCTGAATGGTCTAGTGTTTTTCCCTAGTTTCTTCTATTTCAGTCTGAATTTGGCAATAAGGAGCTCATGATCTGAGCCACAGTCATCTTCCAGTCTAGTTTTTGCTGACTGTATATAGCTGCAAATAATATAATCAATCTGATTTTGGTATTGACCATCTGGATATGTCCATGTGTAGAGTCTTCTCATGTGTTGTTAGAAAAGGATGTTTGCTATGACCAGTGCATTCTCTTGGTAAAATTCTGTTATCCTTTGCTCTGCTTCACTTTGTACTCCAAGGCCAAACTTGCTTGTTACTCCATATCTCTTGACTTTCTACTTTTGCATTCCGTTCCCCAATAATGAAAAGGACATCTTTTTTTGGTGTTACTTCTAGAAGGTATTATAGGTCTTCATAGAACCATTCAACTTAAGCTTCTTTGGCATTACTGTTTGGGGCATAGAATTAGATTACTGTGATTTTGAAAGGTTTGCCTTGGAAAGTAAAAGAAATCTTTCTGTCATTTTCAAGATTGCACCCAAGTACTGCATTTTGGACTCTTCTGTTGACTATGATGGCTACTCCATTTCTTCTAAGGGATTCTTACCCACAGTAGTAAATACAACCATAATCTGAGTTAAATTCACCCATTCCAGTCCATTTTAGTTCAGATTCCTGAAATATCAGTGTTCACTCTTGCCGCATCCTGTTTGCCCTCTTCCAATTTACCTTGATTCATGGACCAAACATCCCAGGTTCCTATGCAATATTGTTCTTTACAGCATTGGATTTTACTTCCATCTCTATTCACATCGACAACTGGTCAATATCCATATAGAAATGGTCAATTAACTTATGACAAAGGAGCCAAGAATATGCAATTAGGAAAGGATAGTCTCTTCAATAAATGTGTTAGGAAAATTGGACAGCCACATGTAAAAGGATGAAAGTGGACCACTATTATACCATGTATCATAATTAACTAAAAATGGATTAAGGCCTTGAAAGTAATATAAAACTCATAGAAAAAAAAAAACAGGCAGTAAGTACTTTGACATCGGTCACATATCATGATAGTTGCTTTTTCTTTTTTAAAAGCACAAATAAAGGTAACAAAAGTAAAATTAAACAGTTGGGATTATATCAAACTAAAAAGCTTTTGTACAGTTAAGGTAGCCATCAACAAAATGGAAAGGCAACTTGTGTGATGGGGTAAATATTTGCAAACATGTATCTGATAAATTATTGATAGCCAAAATATATTAAAGAACTCATAATACACTCAACTGGAGAAGAAATACTGATTAAAATAAAGAGGTAAAATAAATAGATGATTTTCAAAGAATATATAGAAATGGCCAACAGGTACATGAAAAAGTGCTCAACATTATTACTAATCACTAGGGAATTGTAAATCAAAACATAATGAGATATTTTCTCATGCATATTAAAATGTATTAAAAAGAGAAATAAGAAATACTGGTGGTGAGGGTATGAAAAAATAACTTTTGTAGACTGTTGGTGGGAATGAAAATTGGTGCAGCCAACTGTCACAGACAGTTTGGAGGTTCCTCAAATAATCTCCTAAAAAAGTCCACCCTATGATTCAGCAATCCTGCCTCTTAATATATACCCAAAGGAAATGAAATAATTATTTCTATTAGATATTTGAACTCCTATGTTCCTGGCAGCATTCTTCACAAAAGCCAAAGCATGAAAACCATCTGAGTGAGCCTCATAAATACATGAAAATATATTCTGTGCTAAGTCACTTCAGTCGTGTCTGACTCTTTGCAACTCCACTAGGCTTCTCTGTCCATGGGATTCTCCAGGCAAGAATAGGAATACTGGAGTGGATTGCCATTTCCTTCTCCAGGGATCGAATAAATGTTTCTGGCAAGTGGGTTCTTTACCTCTAGGGCCACCTGGGAATGGGGATATCTATATCATATTTTCTCTATCTGTATTATACATATAGTATATAATGGAATGTTATTCAGCTCTAAGAAGAAAATCCTGTCACTTGAGATTATGTAGATGAACTTGGAGGCATTGTGCTAAGTGAAATAAGCCAGGCAGAGAAAGACAAATAGGACATAATATCAACTATATATGGAATTAAAAAAATAAACTGACAGAGCAAACAGTGTGGGGGCTGAGGGAAATAGGGAGAGACTGGTAAGAAGGCACAAAGTTCCATTTATAAGATGAATAAAGAGTAAAGATCTAATGCACAATATTGTAACTATACTTGAAAACACTGTTTTGTATAATTGAAATCTTCTAAAAAAGTAGAACTTAAATTTTCTCATACACACACACTATATGTATGAATGGATGTTTTCACTAACTCGATGAGGGAATTCTTGCACAGTGTATACCATATCAAATCATTGTTGCATTGTATATTTTAAATAGTTTGCAAGTAGTATATTTATTAATTGTGCCTGAATAAAGAAAAACAAATTAAAATTTTTAAACTAAAAATGAGATCGGATTTTAAAAAAATCACTTATTTATACACATGCTTGAAATAATATATCTGCCCCTTAGGAAATGTTTATTCACTTATAATAATCAATATCAATATGAACAGCATTAAAACAAATGATAGATCAAATCAAGATACATTTATTTTTATTTATAGCTTTGGTGATCTTAATTAAATGAAAATGTTTACTAATAAAATATTAACAATGAAAAGAGGGCTTTCCTAGCCTTTGGAAAAAGGATGAATAAACAACCATATTTTTTTCTGAATTGTGATTACCAAGGCCTAATTTGGGAGACTTATCAGTCTTACTGAATTTAGTTACATTATTTTTCTATGAATGTTAAAAGCCATTAAATGCAGATTGTTTTTACAGCAAGTTAAATATAATCAAGGTACATTTAAAATGAGGCAACATTAGAGGAAGAGCTAGTATTTACCCTCTGTGTATCTCCTTAGGATTGACCAAGTTATCAGAATTATTAGCTGTTACTATGAGCTTCAGGTATCACACCAGTGACCTAAAGATGGAAAAGCAGGCTTAGTAAATTCCACTGGGTAGTGGTAATCCTTGGATTTGTGAAGAAAGCAGTGAACATGAATCTTGATAATAAGACACATCAGAGAAGCATTTTGGGAAAAGACACAGTAATGAATAGATGAATGTATAAGTGTTGTAGTTTCTAGGCTGTAATTTTGTAATTTGAAAAATACAGTGAAAGTAGACTAAATTTTCTATCAATTGTAAAATTCCACAAATTAAAAATGTATAAAATGGTGGCTGTACTTTGTCAACAAAGGTCCATCTAGTCAAGGCTATGGTTTTTCCAGTGGTCATGTATGGATGTGAGAGTTGGACTATAAAGAAAGCTGAGCACCAAAGAATTGATGCTTTTGAACTATGGTATTGGAGAAGACTCTTGAGAGTCCCTTGGACTGCAGGGAGATCCAACCAGTCAATCCTAAAGGAAATCAGCCCTGAATATTCATTGGAAGGACTGATGTTGAAGCTCATATGGTTGGATGGCATCACTGACTCAATGGACATGAGTTTGAGTAAACTCGGGGAGCTGGTGATGGACAGGGAGGCCTGGAGTGTTACAATCCATAGAGTCACAAAGTGTCAGACACGAATGAATAACTGAACTGAACTGAACTGAAGAAATTTAAGTAATTTTATGAAATGTAAAAAGAGAATGAAAAGTCATGATTTTTATACAGTTTTCTAGTCCTATGTAATATCAAAATTTTGGTAGTATGGAAATGATCATTTAATTATTCAAATAAATAAATTATTAAAATGTGACTGACAAACTGAAGTGTGAAAATGTTTAACATAAAACTATAATGACCTGTTTGAAATAATGTGGAAGTCTGAAGAGATGGATTCTAATTAAACTTCTCTGTAGACACAAAACCAAACCTCTAAAAGAATATAAAATGAATATTGTTTTGTGTTCTGCTATTATGAATTAAGTGAAATAAAATTTCATTTCCAAGGAGGATATAGAAGGACATGCAAGATTGTTCCTCTTATGATAATATGGAGTAACTTGACAAAATAAAAGCCATACTTTTCAATGGGACTAACAAAGAAAGTGGAAAGCAAGAGCAAGAAACCCTTGATGAATTAAATTCCAGACAGAGATAAAGAATGAGGAGTTCACAGAAGGTCAGAGGAAGTTGTGGGCCATGGGGTTGGGGATCACTGTGGGCTGCCATCTCTGGGTTCACACAGAGCTGGGCACGACTGAAGTGACTTAGCAGCAGCAGCAGCCGTGGACTGAGCAACCCTACAGGGACAAAGGGGATCAAGCACATTCTGGATCTCATTGCTGGACTGTGAAACTGGTTGGAGTCTAGAAAAGCCCCAAACACTGGAGCAGATGCCTCAGCTCGAAATCGTCTATTTCAACCATGCCCCAAAAGTAGATTCAAATGAGGGCCTGGTAAAGAGAGGGCAAGTGAATCTAACACTCTTCCAGCGTAATTACTAAAGCAAGGTTCTAAAGTCCACCACTTGGTGATTAGAAGTTGGTATAATTACAAGGGAACTCTATCCTATTAAATTTAAAACCCCAAACTAGCTTAACTTGACTGCAGAAGGGAATGAAAATGATTAATGACCTCTTCTACCCACATGCACACACTGACTCCCAGAGATGAAAAGGCCTGTACTCTCTGGGAAATAGACAAAACAAGATCAAATTATGCTTCAGTTCCAATGAACTTTTATACAATGTTGATAATACAATAAAAATTGTGAAGAAATAGGAAATTTCAGGGGTTTATATGAATAATCATAAAATATGTAGTTTAATGTAATATCTAAAATGAGAAAGGTACTAGATAGGCATAACAACACATTCAGTTCAGTCGCTCAGTCGTGTCTGACTTTTTGCAACCCCATGAAGTGCAGCACGCCAGGCCTCCCTGTCCATCACCAACTCCCGAAGTTTACCCAAACTCACATCCATCGAGTCACTGATGCCATCCAGCCATCTCATCCTCTGTCGTCCCCTTCTACTCCTGCCCCCAGTCCCTCCCAGCATCAGAGTCTTTTCCAGTGAGTCAACTCTTAGCATGAGGTGGCCAAATTATTGGAGTTTCAGCTTCAGCATCAGTCCTTCCAATGAACATTCAGCACTGATCTCCTTTAGGATGGATTGGTTGGATCTCCTTGCAGTCCAAGGGACTCACAAGAGTCTTCTCCAACTCCACAGTTCAAAAGCATCAATTCTTCGGCACTCAACTTTCTTCATAGTTCAACTCTCACATCCACACGTGACCACTGGAAAAATCATAGCCTTGACTAGATGGACCTTTTTTGGCAAAGTAATATCTCTGCTTTTCAATATGCTATCATCTGCTATCATTGTGTCCGACTCTGTGCGACCCCATAGACAGCAGCCCACCAGGTTCCCCCATCCCTGGGATTCTCCAGGCAAGAACACTGGAGTGGGTTACCATTTCCTTCTCCAATGCATGAAAGTGAAAAGTGAAAGTGAAGTCGCTCAGTCATGTCTGACTCTTAGCGAACCCATGGACTGCAAGTGTTGCCATAAAGAACACCTAGAAAATGTTGGTGAAGGCAGCAAAGATTTTAAGGAGCACATAAAGGGAACCCTAAACTGATTTGAACTAGAAATCTGGTTTTGAGGATACTAACTAAAAAGGGGGTAATAAAATTAACTAAAATGGAAATAAGGAAAATATCACCAGGAACTGGAAAAAATAGAGATCTCTTTGTTACAAAGTGGCAAAGGCCTTAATAAAATTGTTGTCTACAGTAATGGGGAAGCTTGAAATATGCTTAATGAATTTGATGATCTAGCTAAGGGGACTTCCAAGCAAAGAACTAAAACTACTGCCTGGTTTCTTCTTCCTACTTAGTGTAACAGGTAGTAAGGGGTATCTAAAAGTCATGGGAGATGGTTCACAACAGAGGCTGGCCTTTTAAATGAGGTGATAATGTCTGGCATCATTTCTTTCTTTTCTTTTTTTTTTTTTTTCATTTTTGCTAAAGGAAATTCAAGTCAGTAAATCAGTGGAAAAGTTATGCAAATTGATGCTCATCTGAAGAAATAAGATTGTCACATCTCAATATCATGGCAATTATACAGATTCAGAGTCAATTAACCTTTACTCAGTTCCTACTCTTCGCCAAGTTTCACTGCAAAGCATGATCATTAATGATATGTTGATTTAAATAACAGTGTTTTGAAGCAGTTATCACTGCCCAGGACACACTGAAGCTCATAGAGGTTAAGTGAATTGTTTAGAGCCACAATGGAGATTGATCTGAGGCAGGAAATATAGAGGTATGTCAAAGAAAGAGTGGTTATAATCTTTCCTTTAGCAAAAAATGAAAAAACAAAAAACAAAAAACCCGATGCCAGACATTTTCACCTCATTTAAAAGTCCAACCTTTATTGTGAACCATCTTCCACCCTTTACTACCTGACTCGACTTTTCTTTTTACCTATAGATTGTACCACCTTCCAATTTAAGTTTGCTGCTGCTGCTGCTAAGTTGCTTCAGTCATGTCCAACTCTGTGCGACCCCATAGATGGAAGCCCACCAGATTCCCCTGTCCCTGGGATTCTCCAGGCAAGAACACTGGAGTGGGTTGCCATTTCCTTCTCCAATGCATGAAAGTGAAAAGTGAAAGGGAAGTCGCTCAGTCATGTCCGACTCTTCACGACCCTATGGACTGCAGCCTACCAGGCTCCTCCGTCCATGGAATTTTCCAGGCAAGAGTACTGGAGTGGGGTGCCATTGCCTTCTCCAGAAAATTTAAGTTTACTGGTGCATTAGGATTTGCTATTATCTAACTCTTCTAAGAAGTAAATCCATTTCTATGTGTGTAGTATCTTTGTCTATTTTGGTCACAAATGTAGTACAATTACCTAGATAACAAACTTGCATATAATTGGTACTCAATTAGTAATTATCAAATGAATGAATAAATAATTCTCCAATAATTAATTCCAACTTCTTAAGAGTTAATAATTGCTCAACATTCATTGCCTACGAACTAACAGAGGTACCTCAATAACTCTCAACCAGCTGGAGATGATCAATAACCCATTGTATCCTGAATCCTGCTTCACAATCTAGTTTGTCTCTAAGAGAAAATCTTGGAAAGCATTAAGAAGTGTTCTAACTGTACTGTGATTAGAATTTGGCTCAAGTGAATCTTTAATGACTAACACTGAAGCCACACAGGGCAATTAACAGATTTAAATTTTGATATAGAAGCATTCAAGCAAAATGTTAAAAAAATGATCTATTTCTATTACAGATTCTACTTTACAAAAAAAATATTTGCTTCTTTGGAAAACTAACATCCTTCATTAACATGAAATCATGAATTTCTTTAATTTCCTAAATTTTGGGCATGGGTTGGTCTACATACAACCATTTTTCTAAAATTAGAAAATACTTCATTACATGAGAACAACTTTTATAAGCTCCTCTTGGTAACCCCACTGCAAATGCAGGCAGTTCTGTTATATCCAGCCAACATGACTGGCAGGTGCTGAGTTAGTTACTATGGCAAATAACAAAAGCTTTTGGACTTCTACCATCCAGCCATACTTTGCTGGTCTAACTCAAACACACAGCAGCATGCTTCTCCTCCACCTGCTGCTCATGTATTTCTGGTTACTACCGGGAAACAGATTCGCCTTCAGTATGTCAACTAGCACTCTGTGGCACTGAACACCAAGATTTTGTTTTATTCCAAATAGTTTAGGAAAAACAGTAAGCTCTTTCAGTCCTTTCCCTGAAAATTCCAGATCATACATATTCCTTTACCTTGGATAAATTTCAAAGTCCTTTTACTAGAAGAAAAGGATAATGTTTATATCAACTAAGTAGATAGCTCAATGTCTACCAATTATTTAGCAGTATTTTAAACATTAAAATCATAATGATAACACAATTATAAAATATGTATTGATGGCATGTGTATTATATTTTCATTATTCATTTATTTTTAAAATTACATGAATCATCCTATAAGTATTAAGGAAATATATAGCATGGATCAGACCCTTGAGCAATACTTCTTATATAATTTGGATACTTGTTTATCATTCTTAGGAAGTAGTCATGTGCAATTCTTGTTTATATATACTTATTCAATCATGTTTGGTAAGTTTTCACCTCTTGAGTGTTTCTTTAGGTTACTAAAAATAATTTCTTCCCTTGTAATTATTCATAGCAGTTATTTGACTTACATTTATAATGTGGTTTTGAACACATGAGTATTTTACACTGAATTGTAAGTTTACAGGTATTTAAGATAAAACTATTTCTATTATTCATGTCTTCTATTCTCTTTGTAGTGGCAAATGTTGTAAGCTTTCATTTAGCTTCTTTACCCACGTAACAATCAACCCCCAGGTATTCAATTAAAACATCTCTATGTACTAGCCAAAATAAGTGATTGTTGGTTCAGAAGAGCTCTGGTATTCTTAAATAGAAATTTCTTATGACATTAGTTTGCTTATACAAAGAAGTACAGGAATGATCAATCTGTTATGCTTGTATGTATATGTCTGTGTTTAAAAGAAATTAGTCCCTAAATGTTTATTATGATTCAACTTATATGAGTTATTATCAAATATCTGAGAATATTTTCAATATAGATCCTAGAGACTAATCAAATACCTACTATTTCCCTTAAAATATGAATAAAATAACCCCAAATAATTTTTTATATAAAAAGAAATTGTAACACCATGAAACATTTACTACCAGAAAGTTGGCATTTTTATATGTATAGAAATATTAATCTTATGAGAAATAATTGAAGGAATATCAGCTGGTAGTCCCTACCAAATTTCAACTGATTCTATGTAAAGGAGGAAAAAAGAAAAAAGTTGGTTAAAAAAAAAAAAAATAACTGTTGGCTCTTTCTAAATACACAAAGCTCAAGTCAGAGTGCAAACTGGAAAGGCCATTAATTAGAAAGTAAGAGGAAAATCTGGCTTTCCAGTTAGCACAGTGGTAAAGAATCTACCTGGCTATGCAAGAGATGCAGGTTTGATCCATGGGTTGGGAAGATCCCCTGGAGTAGGAAATGACAACCCACCCCTGTATTCTTGCCTGGAAAATTCCATGGACAGAGGAGCTTGACAGACTAAAGTTCACAGAGTTGCCAAGAGCTGGACACAACTGAGTGACTAAGTATGCATGCAAGCGGGAAATCATCAAGATTTCAGGAACTGCTGGAGTATCCTGCAGATGTAGTCGTGCTTTATGAAGTGTTTCAGCCTAATTCACATGCAATGAAGAGCAATCAAAGGAAAGTGAAGATTTTGACACAGCTAGCCATTTTTATTGGTGAGGAAGGCAAAATAGAAATAAAGCCTATTCCCTAGCTAAACTTCAGAGAAATAAGACACATAAACTAAAAATGATTCAGGTTAGCACTAGATTTCTGTGATATGCTTGGCTTCTTGGAAAATCTTTCTATAGTTACTAGTGTCTGATGAGTGCCAAGAGATGTTTCAGGGGCCAATAACTGCTTGCGGGGTCATTTTCTAAATTACCTGAATAGTTCACTATTAATTTATCATGTTGAAGTTTGAGGGAATTCTTTTAATAAAACCACTCTTTACTTGTTAATTTTGGCCTAATTGAAAAGTAAGTTGTAAATAATATTAATGGAGATTAAAGACTTCTTAACATGAACATTTGTTAAGTGAGGCTTAATCATAAAGTCTAGAGGGTTTCTGAATATCAGAATCACACAGTGAACATACAAAATGTATTCATACTAAACCAATACACACCTCTCCAGAAACACAGCCATATCTCTAAGCTCATCTCATTACCATGAGTGATTGAAAGAAAGCACATTTTCCAGATACGTCAGCTTCTAAAAAATAAAAGGGAGGAGTAATGCATTCTGATTCTTCTAGCAACCAAAGGTGAGGAAGAAGCATTTTTCTCCAAATCTCATTTCTACCTTTGATTTCAACAATTATTTATTTAACTTCTCATAACCTATCAAATGGTTGACAGAGCAGGGCCCCACAGGACTTCCCAGCTGCAAATCCCTCTGTGTGCCCCACCTCTTGTTTAGAAAGTTTTTGTCTCTTAGACTTTCCCTGAGTTCCAAAGTACAGATTCATGCTGTTTATGATTAGAGAAATGGAAAATGCATAAGTGAAGAAAGCAATCAAGTTGGGCTTCCCTGGTGGGTCAGATGGTAAAGAATCCACCTGCAATGTGGGAGACCTGGGTTCAGTCTCTGGAGAAGGGAAGATCCCTGGAGAAGGGAATGGCTACCCACTCCAGGATTCTGGCCTGGAGAAGTCCATGGACAGAGGAGGCTGGCAGGGTATAGTCCATAGGGTTGCAAAGAGTCAACACGACTGAATGACTTTCACTCACTAAGAAAAATAAAAATACCTAGAAACAATAGAGTCAGAAAACCCTTAGTTCCTCTGGAAGGGATATATAGATGACAATCTGAAGGATATCTTTGAATTGTTCTGCAGAAACTAAGACTCCTATGTACCAGAGGATGTTGACTAGACGCTGACCAGAAGTGCATAAACCCCAGGCCTCTTGGAACCAGAAGAGTAATTTAGACTGATTCCCAAAACATCACCCTATTACCCACCACCAACCAATCAGAAGAATGTCCAGGAGTTGATCATGCACCCTCAACCCTCACCCATAACACTGCCCTTAAAAAACCCTTGCCTCCACATTAAGCAGCTATACCCCAACACACAATATTTTTGGTGTTTAAAAAAAAAACCTTGCCTGAAAGCCATCAGGGAGTTTGGAACTTTTGAGCATCAGCTGCCTATTCTCCTTGTTTTCTGTCTACAAATGAATACTGTACTTTCATGAATTCAGTTTGGTAAAATGATCAATTTTTTTCATGTTAATGATTGATTATGAGATTTATTTTGGTCTCTTAGACTCGACAATATTTTCTATGAACCTACAATGCAGAGTACATCATGAGAAATGCCGGACTGAAAGAAGCACAAGCTGGAATCAAGATTGCTGGGAGAAATATCAATCACCTCAGATATGCAGATGACACCACCCTTATGGCAGAAAGTGAAGAGGAACTAAAAAGCCTCTTGATGAAAGTGAAAGAGGAGAGTGAAAAAGTTGGCTTAAAGCTCAACATTCAGAAAACGAAGATCATGGCATCCAGTCCCATCACTTCATGGGAAATAGATGGGGAAACAGTGGAAACTGTCAGACTTTCTTTTTGGGGGCTCCAAAATCACTGCAGATGGTGACTGCAGCCATGAAATTAAAAGACGCTTACTCCTTGGAAAGAAAGTTATGACCAATCTAGATAGTATATTGAAAAGCAGAGACATTACTTTGCCAACTAAGGTCCATCTAGTCAAGGCTATGGTTTTTCCTGTGGTAATGTATGGATGTGAGAGTTGGACTGTGAAGAAGGTTGAGCATCGAAGAATTGATGCTTGTGAACTGTGGTGTTGGAAGACTCTTGAGAGTCCCTTGTACCACAAGGAGATCCAACCAGTCCATTCTGAAGGAGATCAGCCCTGGGTGTTCTTTGGAAGGACTGATGCGGAAGCCGAAACTCCCAATACTTTGGCCATCTCATGCGAAGAGTTGACTCATTGGAAAAGACTCTGCTGCTGGGAGGGATTGGGGGCAGGAGGAGAAGGGGATGACCGAGGATGAGATGGCTGGATGGCATCACCGACTCGATGGACATGAGTTTGGGTGAACTCTGGGAGTTGGTGATGGACAGGGAGGCCTGGCGTGCTGTGATTCATGGAGTCGCAAAGAGTTGTACATGACTCAGTGACTGAACTGAACTGATAAGGGTATTGTTGTAAAACACCAAGTGGTGATTTTCCTTAAACAACAGGAAACTAGAGGTAGCTGATTCCTTCATTCATTTAACAAAACAATGATAGTATAGCTTTTTTTTTATATACTTCACTTATGTTGTAAAGTACCTACAACAATTCCAAGCAACATTTTCAGTGTATCTAAACATCTAAATAGAGAAATGGAGGGAAAAGAACTTATAATTTTGCATCTCTTTCTGTTATAACAGATTGCAAATTTTTCCTAGAAACACAACATGTATATTGAACACATTCTATTTGTTCACATAGGCCAGGATTTAATCTCATACCTACTATTCTACCTACAAAGATATCTGGGAAAGTGAGTGCCTGGCATTTTCATATATTCAGAGGGAGGTAGTCTTTCTTAGAAAGGAGAAGGGATAGGAGGTTGGCTCTGTAAGCAAACAACAGTACCTGCCACTGACTTTATTTTGTATAGAAAGTAATTACTTACAAAGGTATTTTTTGCTCCTGAAAATATATCATAATATATATCTAATAAGTACACACATACACATACATTTAGAATATAGCTATTTGATTGTCTATCCCTAGTGCAGGGTATGATATGTCCTCAAAAATATATCCAAAGAAAGGCCCACATATTGACCTATGAGACAGAGCCAAGAAGAGAAAGCTTAAGAGATGCTTTTGGGAAAAGCTTTCATAGAAGTGGGAAAAATCAGGGCGAGGAAGAAGAAAATAAAGAGACAATGGGACAAATATCTAAAATGTATTTTTCTCATAAAGAAGCCTACAATTGATAGCTTTCAGTGTTCTATACATGACATAGTCTGCAGGTCCTGGAGGGGCATGAATTAGTCTATTTTCAGAGAAAAAGTGCTAGCAACAGAGCTGGACAGCATATATCATACGTCTGAAGGCAGATATTAGAAATTTAATGACTGCATGTATATGTGTAATTGAATCACTATGATATAAACCTGAAACTAACACAACGTTATACATCCACTATACTCCAATAAAAGTTAAAGAAAAAAGAAAACTTGTATGAGCTTGAAAACTTATATAAATTCCTTCTTAGCATGTCCAAGTAACAGGTGACAAAGAACAAGTGCATGCCTTCTGCTTTACACAATAAGGAAAATGTTCCCCACTCAAACAAAATATCCATCCCAATAATTTTGTGTGTAGGAGCCACAAGTACTTTACTTAAAATCAGTCCAGATATTCCAACTTTCATCCAAACAGTAAGAAAACAAGACTTGATCCTTTCAGTTCACTGGAATTAAGAGTTTAACTACACATTAGCCCACGTGCATCTGGTAGCTTGCACTGTTATGCTTAGCATACTGCTGCTAAATGAAAACATTAACTGGGATTATGCAATAGATCATCATACACAATAAATTTTGCATCACTATGTAGGTAATTTTTTGGCATATCATTTAAATATTTATTTAATAATTCATTCATATGATATTGACATACATCTTGCAACAGACTGTTCAAAAGAGCAAATATATGTATTTTTAGAGTGTAAGGTCTTCCTCTAAATCATTATAAATGTAAATCAATTAAAATTAATTCTTAATTTCATAAGATTTTTAGCATCCAGTCATATAAATAATTTTGATGTCAATTAATATGTAAATAGAAAAACCAAGATAAATGGTTATATCTGTTAATGTGTCATTAATTTAAAAATTACTTATTGAAAGATTATATTAAGGTAAGGAAATGTTATTTTGCTAAGTATGTGATGAAAATATGGTAATTTATTATAGCATAAAGGCGAGGAACTAAAGTCTTTTTTAATGGTTTTATTTCTTTATTGGCTATTTTTTTTCTGTAGGCTGCATGAAAGAATCCATTTCCCTCCCATTCCAGATCTCAGAGGCCATTGGCCACCAGAATCTCTGGGTTCATCACCTCCTCTCTCCATAGTCAAAGATAGCAAGTGCAGGCCAAATCTTTTGCCTGTAGAATCACTCAAGTTTTCAAAAGTCAAAGTGAAGTTGCTCAGTCCTGTTTCACTCTTTGCAACCTGTGGACTGTAGCCTTCTAGGCTCCTACATCCATAGGATTTTCCAGGCAAGAGTCCTGGAGTGGGTTGCTATTTCCTTCTCCAGTGGATATAGTCCATGGAATTTTCCAGGCCAGCATACTGAAGTGGGTAGCCTTTCCCTTCTCCAGGGGATCTTCCCAACCCAGGGATCAAACCCAGGTCTCCTGCATTGCAGGCGGATTCTTTACCAGCTGAGCCACCAGGGCAATTTCGCAGCAATTTCTGACTCTGATTCTTCTGTCTCTCTATTCCACTTTCAATGATTCTTGTGACTATGTAGTGCCCATCTCAATATTCAGGATAATGTATCTTCTGATTAGCAACTTTATTTCCATATGTAGGTGGAATACCCCTTACCACTTGATGAAACTTAATCACAGAATCTGGGGCAGGGTTGGTGGGGGGGTGGAGCGGGTAATTTTTCTGCCTACTACCACAAGAATTATGATTTGCTTTTTTTTAATTTAACATATTTTTGAAATCTCCATCTTTAACTGAAGAGTCTGAATACCTATTTGATGTGATTATTAATAACACGGGCTTCCCTGGTGGCTTAGCTGATAAAGAATCCACCTGCAATATGGGAGACCTGGGTTGGATCCCTGAATTGAGAAGATCCACTGGAGAAGGGAAAGGCTACCCACTTTAGTATTCTGGCCTGGAGAATTCCATGGACTGTATAGTCCATGGGCTCACAAAGACTGGGACAGGCCTGAGCGACTTTCACTACTTCACTTACTTATTTCAGTTGTTGCATCTGTCACGTTGTCTATTTTTTCTCTTGATATGGGTTACATTTGGAATACTAATTTGTTGAATGCCTGGATTTTGTTATGATAATTCAAAAGTGTTTTGAGTTTTAACAGGAAGTTTGGAGAAGGAAATGACAACCCACTCCAGTATTCTTGCCTGGAGAATTTCATGAACAAAGGGGCCTGGTGCCTACAGTCCATGCGGTTGCAAAGAGTCAGACACAACGGAGAGATTGTCACTCACTCAGTTGCATATAGATCAGCATGATATTTTCAAACCTCATTTTAAAAATCTTTCTCTGGCCTGATTAGGAAGATTTTGTTTTGGAGTTAATTTAGCTCAATTATTCATAAGACTGCATCACCTTTCTAATTCTTAGTCTATTCAGACTTTCTATTTCTTCATATTTCAGTCTTAATATGTTATGTGTTTCTAGGAATTAGTATATTTACTCATGTTCTTTACTGATTTCCTAGTTATTAAACAAAGTCTGTACTCTGGTTGTTCAGGACTAGAAAATCTTCCTTCCATGCATGACTCTGCGAACTGTTCTCCCTAAAGCTTTGCAGTTGCTACTCTTTCAATAGTTACTCTTTGCTTAGCTTCACACATTCTTATTCTATGCATGAGCAGCTTAGTTCTCAGCCAAAAATACCACCTCACGCATAGCCCTAATACATTTCAGGTACCATTTTTCTACCATTTCCCTCTCAGTGGTCCTATGCTCTACACATTCCAGTTACTTCAGCTTTTCCAAACTTCAATTTCCATTTCCTCAAATCAGCCTGACTGTCACAGTCTTTACTTTTTCACTTCGTGCACTTATATCTTTATCTAGAAAGGGCCTGTAGGCAGTAAATGAATGTAACAGTAAAACTGACTTTGTTTCCATTCTTTCATAATGTCATGCTTTTTCTGTCGTCTAATATTAAATTAATGATTTCATTTTTCAAAAATTCTCTTGTTCTTTACTGACAGTGGCAAATCCTATTGCAGCTATGGAATTATAAATGCATCATCTTATGATCCAGTATTTTCTGGCATTGTAGCTCAGCTGGTAAAGAATCTGCTTGCAATGAGGGAGACCTGGGATTGATCCTTGGGTCAGGAAGATCCTTTAGAGAAGAGGAAGGCTAACCACTCCAGTAAGCTGGCCTGGAGAATTCCATGGACTACAGTCCATGGGGTCACAGAGAGTTAGACACAACTGAGTGACTTTCACTTTCAAGCTAGACTTCAACAGTGCATGAACCAAGAACTTCCAAATGTACCAGATGGATTTAGAAAAGGGAGAGGAACTACAGATCAAATTGCCAACATTCATTGGCTCATAAAAAAAGCAAGGGAATTCCAGAAAAACAGCTATTTGTTTCATTGACTAGGCCTTTGATTGTCTAGATCACAACAAACTGTGGAAAATTATTCAAGAGATGGGAACATCAGACCACCTTACCTATCTCCTGAGAAACCTGTATGCAGGTCAAGAAACAACACTTAGAACCAGACATGAAACAATGGACTGGTTCCAAATTGGGAAAGGAGTTGGTCAAGGTTGTATGTTGTCACCCTGCTTATTTAACCTATATGCAGAGTACATCATGGGAAATGCCAGGATGGATGAAGCAGAAGCTGGAAACAAGATTTCTGGGAGAAATGTTGACAAACTCAGATATGCTGATGACAACACCATTATGACAGAAAGCAAGAACTAAAGAACCTCTTGTTGAAAGTGAAGAGGAAAGTGAAAAAGTTGGTGTAACACTCAACATTCAGAAAATTAAGAACATGGCATCTGGACCCATCAGTTCACTTCAGTTCAGTCACTCATTGAGTCCAACTGTCTGCAACCCCATGGACTGCAGCATGCCAGGCCTCCCTGTCTATCACTAAATCCCAGCGTTTACTAAAACTCATGTCCATTGAGTCGGTGATGCAATACAACCATCTCATGCTCTGTCATCCCCTTCTCCTCCCACCTTCAATATTTCCCAGCATCAGGGTCTTTTCAAATGATTCAATTCTTCATATCAGGTGGCCAAAGTATTGGAGTTTCAGCTTCAATATCAGTTCTTACAATGAGTATTCAGGACTGATCTCCTTGAGGATGGACTGGTTGGATCTCTTTTCAGTCTAAGAGGCTCTCAAGAGTCTTCTGCAACACCACAGGTCAAAAACATCAATTCTTTGGCGCTCATCTTTCTTCACAGTCCAACTCTCACATCCATACATGACTGCTGAAAAACCATAGCCTTGACTAGATGGGTCTTTCTTGGCAGGGTAATGTCTTTGCTTTTTAATATGCTGTCTAGGATGGTCATAACTTTTCTTCCAAGGAGTAAGCATCTTTTAATTTCACGACTGCAGTCACAATATGCAGTGATTTTGGAGCCCAGAAAAATAAAGTCTGCCACTGTTTCCACTGTATCCCCATCCATTTGCCATAAAGTAATGGGACTAGATGATATGATCTTAGTTTTCTGAATGTTGAGCTTTAAGCCAACTTTTTCACTCTCCTCTCTCACTTTCATCAAGAGGCTCTTTAGTTCTTTTTCACTTTCTGCCCTAAGGGTGATATCATTGCATATCTGAGATGATTGATATTTCTCCCGGCAATCTTGATTCCAGCTTGTACTTCATCCAGCCCAGTGTTTCTCATGATGCACTATGCATAGAAATTAAATAAGCATGGTGACGATGCTGGGAGCCAGCATAGGAGATCCCACCCATGACAAGGTCAGGCAGGACTCAAGGGACTCCTTGGGCCATCCCACCCATGACAAGGTCATGTGGAAGAGTCCTGATAAGCAAGGCCTCAGGACTCGAAGGACCCCATGGACCTGTTCAAGCATCTAACCCAAAACCAGAATCTGTCTTACTATTTTATGTCTTTCACCAACTCTTCTGACATTAACAGAAGGCTGTCCCCGACCACCTTTCTCTGGAAAGAGTTAGCTTAGGGCTTTAGTTAATAAGTCTCCTGGACAAGATAAGAGTGTTTCAATTCAAACCCCCTGTTAACATTCTAGCTTACTTGGCAGGTTTATCCAGACTCTTGCAACATTGTTGAGCCAATGCTTGCTGCCAAGTTCTCACATCCCTTATCCATTGTGTTCCTGGGAGTGCATATAGTCAGGATGTATAAAAAACAAACAGCAGCTTTAACATTAGCAACGTTAGATTTTGAGTTAATAGGTTCTTTCTTTGCTGTAACCCGCTGAATCTTTGCTCCATAAAAATGTAACTCTGTACTTTAAGGGTGATCCAGGCTACAGCAAAAGAGACACAGATGTATAGAACGGACTTTTAGACTCTGTGGGAGAGGGAGTGGGTGGGATAATTTGGGAGAATGGCATTGAAACATGTATACTATCAGGTAAGAAACTAATCACCAGTCTATGTTCAATACAGGATATAGGTTGTTTGGGGCTGGTGCATGGGGATGATCCAGAGAGATGATTTGGGCTGGGAGGTGGGAGGAGGGTTCACGATTGGGAACTCATGTACACCCGTGGTGGATCCATGTCAATGTATGGCAAAACCAATACAGTATTGTAAAGCAAAATAAAGTAAAAATAAAAATTAAAAAAAAAAAGAAGAAACACTTTAAGGAAAAATTATTGTTCTGGCTGACCATCCTTTATCAAAAAGGGGTCATAAAATATCAACAGGCCTCTGGGCCAGAAGATGATGTACAAAAAATAAGACTCTTGCAGAAAAGAACCTGGTATCAATAAAAGTTAATACTGATGGAATGTTGAGTTTACTCTATATTTTTCACCTTGCTATATGTACAACTCAGGGTATAAAAGCCCTCTCTGAAAATAAAGTAACAGGCCTCGCTCACTGAAGCTTGGTCACCCCGTGTCATTCTTCCCTTATCTATTTCTCTATCTTTCTTCATTCTCCGACGCCATCCATCCTGAGGATATCCCTGGACTCTGCTGAGGCTGGACCTCTACAGGACAATATACAGCCTTGACATACTCCTTTTCCTATTGGGAACCAATCTGTTGTTCCATGTCCAGTTCTAACTGTTGCTTCCTGACCTGCATACAGATTTCTCAAGAGGCAGGTCAGGTGGTCTGGTATTCCCATCTCTTTCAGAATTTTCCACAGTTTATTGTGATCCACACAGTCAAAGGCTTTAGCATAGTCAATAAAGCAGAAATAGATGTTTTTCTGGAACTCTCTTGCTTTTTAGATGATCCAGCAGATGTTGGCCATTTGATCTCTGGTTCCTCTGCCTTTTCTAAAACCAGCTTGAACATCTGGAAGTTCATGGTTCATGTCTTGTTGAAGCCTTGCTTTGAGAATTTTGAACATTACTTTACTAGCGTGTGAGATAACTGCAATTGTGCAGTAGCTTGAACATTCTTTGGCATTGCTTTTCTTTGGTATTGGAATGAAAACTGATGTTTTCCAGTCCTGTGGCCACTGGTGAGTTTTCTATCACTCCATGGCAAATAGATGGGGAAAAAATGGAGACACTGACAGACTTTATTTTGGGTGCTCCAAAATCACTGGAGATGTTGACTGCAGCCATGAAATTAATGACACTTGCTCCTTGGAAGGAAAGTTATGACCAAGCTAGACAGCATATTAAAAAGCAGAGACATTACTTTGCCAACAAAGGTCCATCTAGGCAAAGCTATGGTTTTTCCAATCATCATGTATGGATGTGTGAGTTGGACTATAATGAAAGTTGAGTGCCAATGAATTGATGCTTTTCAACTGTGATGTTGGAGAAGACTCTTGAGAGTCCCTTGGACAGAGTGATATCCAACCAGTCCATCCTAAAGGAGATCAGTCCTGAATATTCATTAGAAGGACTAATGTCGAAGCTGAAACTCCAACACTTTGGCCACCTGATGTGAAGAACTGACTCATTTGAAAAAACCCTGATGCTGGGAAAAATTGTAGGCAGAAGGAGAAGGGTATGACAGAGGATGAGATGGTTGGATGGTATCACTGACTCGATGGACATGAGTTTGAGTAAGCTCAAGGAGTTGGTGATAGACACGGAATCCTGGCACGCTGCAGTCCATGGGGTTGTAAAGAGTTGGACACGACTGACTGACTGGGCTGAACAGTTATGCTGGTGGATACCAAACTAATGGCAAAAAGTGAAAGCAGAACTAAAAAGCCTCTTGATGAAAGTGAAAGACAAAAGTAAAAAATCTGGCTTGAAACTCAACATTCAAAAAGCTAAGATCATGGCATCCGGTCCATCACTTCATGGCAGATAGATGCGGAAATAATGGAAACAGTGAGAGACCTTATTTTCTTGGACTCCAAAATCACTGAAAATGGTGACTGCCACCATGAAATTAAAAGATGCTTGCTCCTTGGAAGAAAAACTATGATAAATCTCTACAGCATATTAAAAAGCAGAGAGATCAGTTTGCTGAATAAGATCAGTATAATCAAAGCTATCGTTTTTCCAGTAGCCATGTATGGATTGACAGTTGTACCATAAAGGAGGCTAAGTGGTAAATAATTGATGCTTTCAAATTGTGGTGATATAGAATACTCTTGAGAGTCCCCTGACAGCAAGGAGATCGAACCAGTCAATTCTAAAGGAAATCAACTCTGAATATTCACTGGAAGGAATGACGCTGAAATTCCAATACTTTGACTGCCTGATGTGAAAATCCAACTCATTGAAAAAGACCCCGATGCTGGAAAACGTTGAAGTCAGGAGGAGCAGGGGGTAACAGAGGATGAGATGGTTGGACGGCATCACTGACTAATGGACATGAGTTGAGAGAGCTCTGGGAGACTGTAAAGCCTATCATGCTGTAGTCCAAAGGGTTGCAAAGAGTCAGATTCAACTTAGCAACTGGACAACAATACTCAGTAAAAATTCTCAAAGTATTTCTACTATTTTGAAATGTAGTGCCTCACATAATATATACACATACTGTGAAAACTGTGTTCTTTTTTGGATCCCAGATATAAAATCTGAATTGTGTATGTTTTACATGTCAGATATTTATAGAATTTAAGTATGAAGTCATTAGTGCTTGATAAACTAAATGTATAACATTCTAATAAAATTTCTTGCCAATGTAAAAACACTAGGTTTTAAAAAATACTTTCATTTTATGGCTACCAAGCACATGACAAAAGCCTAAATTTTCATGATATTCAGTTCAGTTCAGTCACTCAGTTGTGTCTGACCCTTTGCGACCCCATGAATCGCAGCACGCTGGGCTTCCCTGTCCATCATCAACTCCCGGAGTTCACTCAGACTCACGTCCATCGAGTCAGTGATGCCATCCAGGCATCCCATCCTATCCTCGGTCATCCCCTTCTCCTCCTGCCCCAAATCCCTCCTAGCATCAGAGTCTTTTCCAATGAGTCAACTCTTCGCATGAGGTGGCCAAAGACTGGAGTTTCAGCTTTAGCATCATTCCTTCCAAAGAAATCCCAGGGTTGATCTCCTTCAGAATGGACTGGTTGGATCTCCTTGCAGTCCAAGGGACTCTCAAGAGTCTTCCCTTACACCACAGTTCAAAAGCATCAATTCTTCAGTGCTCAGCCTTCTTCACAGTCCAACTCTCACATCCATACATGACCACAGAAAAACCGTAGTCTTGACTAGATGGACCTTAGTTGGCAAAGTAACGTCTCTGCTTTTGAATATATCATCTAGGTTGGTCATAACTTTTCTCCAAGGAGTAAGCTTCTTTTAATTTCATGGCTGCAGTCACCATCTGCAGTGATTCTGGAGCCCACCAAAATAAGGTCTGACACTGTTTCCACTGTTTCCCCATCCATTACCCATGAAGTGATGGGACCAGATGCCATGATCTTCATTTTCTGAATGCTGAGCTTTAGGCCAAATTTTTCATTCTCCTCTTTCACTTTCATCAAGAGGCTTTTTAGTTCCTCTTCACTTTTTGCCATAAGGGTGGTGTCATCTGCTTATCTGAGGTGATTGATATTTCTCCCGGCAATCTTGATTCCAGTTTTGTTTCTTCCAGTCCAGCGTTTCTCATGATGTACTCTGCATAGAAGTTAAATATGCAGGGTGACAATATACAGCCTTGACGTACTCCTTTTCCTATTTGGAACCAGTCTGTTGTTCCATGTCCATTTCTAACTGTTGCTTCCTGACCTGCATACAGGTTTCTCAAGAGGCAGGTCAGGTGGTCTGGTATTCCCATCTCTTTCAGAATTTTCCACAGTTTATTGTGATCCACAAAGTCAAAGGCTTTGGCATAGTCAATAAAGCAGAAGTAGATGCTTTTCTGGAACCCTTTTGCTTTTTTGATGATCCAGCAGATGTTGGCCATTTGATCTCTGGTTCCTCTGCCTTTTCTAAAACCAGCTTGAACATCAGGGAGTTCACGGTTCACGTATTCCTGAAGCCTGGCCTGGAGAATTTTGAGCATTACTTTACTAGCATGTGAGATGAGTGCAATTGTGCAGTAGTTTGAGCATTCTTTGGCATTGCCTTTCTTTGGGATTGAAGTGAAAACTGACCTTTTCCAGTCCTGTGGCCATTGCTGAGTTTTCCAAATTTGCTGGCGTATTGAGTGCAGCACTTTCACAGCATCATCTTTCAGGATTTGAAACAGCTCAACTGGAATTCCATCACCTCCGCTAGCTTTGTTCATAGCGATGCTTTCCAAGGCCCACATTTTTACATTCCAGGATGTCTGACTCTAGATTAGTGATCACATCATCATGATTATCTGGGTTGTGAAGATCTTTTTTGTACAGTTCTGTGTATTCTTGCCGCCTCTTCTTAATGTCTTATGCTTCTGTTAGGTCCAGACCATTTCTGTCCTTTATCGAGCCCATCTTTGCATAAAATGTTCCCTTGGTATCTCTAAGTTTCTTGAAGAGATCTCTAGTCTTTCCCATTTTGTTCTTTTCCTCTATTTCTTTGCATTGATCACTGAAGAAGGCTTTCTTATCTCTTCTTGCTATTCTCTGAAACTCTGCATTCAGATGTTTATATCTTTCCTTTTCTCCTTTGGTTTTCACCTCTCTTCTTTTCACGGCTATTTGTAAGGCCTCCTCAGACAGCCATTTTGCTCTTTTGCATTTCTTTTCCATGGGGATGGTTTTGTTTCCTGTCTCCTGTACAATGTCACGAACCTCATTCCATAGTTCATCAGGCACTCTATCTATCAGATCTAGGCCCTTAAATCTATTTCTCACTTCCACTGTATAATCAGAAGGGATTTGATTGAGGTCATACCTGAATGGCCTAGGGGTTTTCCCTACTTTCTTCAATTTGAGTCTGAATTTGGTAATAAAGAGTTCATGATCTGAGCCACAGTCAGCTCCTGGTCTTGATTTTGTTGACTGTATAAAGCTTCTCCATCCTTCACAGCAAAGAATGTAATCAATCTGATTTTGGTGTTGACCATCTCATGATGTCCACATGTAGTCTTCTCTTGTGTTGTTGGAAGAGGGTTTTCTATGACCAGTGCATTTTCTTGGCAAAACTCTATTAGTCTTTGCCCTGCTTCATTCCGCATTCCAAGGCCAAATTTTCCTGTTACTCCAGGTGTTTCTTGACTTCCTACTTTTGCATTCCAGTCCCCTATAATGAAAAGGACATCTTTTCTGGGTGTTAGTTCTAAAAGGTCTTGTAGGTCTTCATAAAACCGTTCAACTTCAGCGTCTTCACTGTTACTGGTTGGGGCATAGACTTGGATAACTGTGATATTGAATGGTTTGCCTTAGAGACGAACAGAGATCATTCTGTCGTTTTTGAGATTGCATCCAAGTACTGCATTTTGGACTCTTTTGTTGACCATGATGGCTACTCCATTTCTTCTGAGGGATTCCTGCCTGCAGTAGTAGATATAATGGTCATCTGAGTTAAATTCACCCATTCCAGTCCATTTTAGTTCGCTGATTCCTAGAATGTCAATGTTCACTCTTGCCATCTCTTGTTTGACCACTTCCAATTTGCCTTGATTCATGGACCTGACATTCCAGGTTCCTATGCAATATTGCTCTTTACAGCATCAGACCTTACTTCTATCACCAGTCACATCCACAGCTGGGTATTGTTTTTGCTTTGCCTTCACCCCTTCATTCTTTCTGGAGTTAGTTCTCCACTGATCTCCAGTAGCATATGGGGCACATACTGACCTGGGGAGTTCCTCTTTCAGTATCCTATCCTTTTGCCTTTTCATACTGTTCATGGGGTTCTCAAGGCAAGAATACTGAAGTGGTTTGCCATTCCCTTCTCCAGTGGACCACATTCTGTCAGACCTCTCCATCATGACCCACCCATCTTGGTTTGCCCATGGGCATGGCTTGGTTTCATTGAGTTAGACAATTATTATGCAGGACTGCGGGCGGCTGTGACCCGGGGCACTTAGCATGGGTGAGAGGAGTTACCCCATGCCTGAGGTCAGGGTCAGCGGCCGAGAGTGCCAGGCTGGATTGGCACAGGAACGGCCGAGCAGAGCTACCCATGTCCGAGGTCAGGAGCAGCGGCTGGGAGGAGCTACCCACCATCCGAGGTCAGTGGTGGCCGGGAGAAGACACGCTGCATCCAAGGTCAGGGGTGGCGGCCGAGAGGAGCTACCCCACATCCGAGGTCAGGGGCAGCTGGGAGAGGCCACCTCGTGCCCGAGGCCAGAGTAGTGGCCCTGAGGAGCCACCCCGCGCTGGAGGCCAGGGGTGGTGCCCGAGGCCAGGGGCGGCCGCCTGGGAGGAGCAACCCAAGGAGCTGTGGCTGCGCGGGCATAGGAGGGCCTAGAGGAGCTATCCCAGTTGAAGGTCAGGAAGGGCGGTGGTAAGGAGATACCCCTCATCCAAGGTAAGGAGCAGCGGCTCTGCTTTGCTGGAGCAGCCGTGAAGAGATACCCCACGCCCAAGGTAAGAGAAACCCAAGTAAGATGGTAGGTGTTGCAAGAGGGCATCAAAGGGCAGACACACTGAAACCATACTCACAGAAAACTAGTCAATCTAATCACACTAGGACCACAGCCTTGTCTAACTTTCATGACATTAATTACATGTAAAATGGAATAAACAAAGGTTTCAAAGTGAAAGAGAAAGCTTTGCAAGACAAACAGCAATACTCTATTCATTTATTTAATAATGATTTTTAAAGTGCTCTTTTAATAGCATGCTCTTAGTCATCACCAAGTTTCTATTGAAAGTAATCTAGTGTACTGATTATTCAGAAAGCAAGACTGATCTTAATTCTTCAAGAATAGACGTAGTTAATCACACTGCAGTGATATATAGATTTGAAATGCATTTCCCATTTGGTTATTTTTGCAAGAGAGCTTACAAATGCACACAGATAACAACAGTAGAATGCCTACTTAAATATTTATTGAAATCAATGTCAAGAGTCAATGATTATATCAAGAGACAAGTGACTATAATTCAAGTAATATCACTGATTCTCTAATGAAATAGAACTACAGAAGGTCCCCAACTTAAAATTGCTGTTTAGTCACTAAGTTATGTCTGACTCTTTGCAACACCATGGATTATAGCCGGCCACGCTCCTCTCTCCATGGGATTTCCCAGTCAAGAATACTTGAGTGGGTTGCCATTTCCTTCTCTAGGGGATCTTCCTGACACTGGGATTGAACCTGTGTCTCCTGCTTTGGCAGACAGTTTCTTTACCACTGAGCCACCAGGGAAGCCCAATATCAGTAGGCAAATGACTTTAATTCAAGCAATGCTACTGATTCTCTAATGAAATAGAACTGCAGAAGGTTCCCAACTTACAATCGTCTGACTTATGAAGCTATTCAATCTTATCATGGCATAAAAGCATATGCATTCATTAGAAACCACACTTGGAGTTTTGAATTTTGATCTTTGCCTGGGCTAATGATATGCAATGTGGTGCTCTCTCCTGATACTGGACAACAGCAGTGAGCCACAGCTCCAGTCAGCCAAATGATCACGAGAATAAACAATGGACATACTTACAGGAGCAGTGGCTGTGCTTTGCCAGAGCAGCCATAAAGAGATACCCCACGCCCAAGGTAAGAAAAATCCAAGTAAGACAGTAGGCACTGAGAGAGGGCATCAGAGGGTAGACAGACTGAAACCACAATCACAGACAGCTAGCCAATCTGATCACACAGACCACAGCTTGTCTAACTCAATGAAAATAAGCCATGCCGTGTGGGGCCACCCAAGACAGGCGGGTCATGGTGGAGAGGTCTGACAGAATGTGGTCCACTGGAGAAGGGAATGGCAAACCACTTCAGTATTCTTGCCTTGAGAACCCCATGAACAGTATGAAAAGGCAAAAAGATAGGACACTGAAAGATGAATTCCCCACATCAATATGCTACTGGAGATCAGTGGAGAACTAACTCCAGAAAGAATGAAGGGATGGAGCCAAAGCAAAAACAATACCCAGTTGTGGATGGGACTGGTGATAGAAGCAAGGTCCGATGCTGTAAGAGCAATACTGTATAGGAACCAGGAATGTTAGGTCCATGAATCAAGGCAAATTGGAAGTGGTCAAACAAGAGATGGCAAGAGTGAACGTCGACATTCTAGGAATCAGCAAACTAAAATGGACTGGAATGGGTGAATTTAACTCAGATGACCATTATATCTACTACTGTGGGCAGGAATCCCTTAGAAGAAATGGAGTAGCCATCATACTCAACAAAAGACTCTGAAATGCACTTGGATGCAATCTCAAAAACAACAGAATGATCTCTATTCATTTCCAAGGCAAACTGTTCAATATCATGGTAATCCAAGTCTATGCCCTGGCCAGTAATGCTGAAGAAGCTGAATTTGAACAGTTCTATGAAAACCTACAAGACCCTCTAGAACTAACACCCCAAAAGATGTCCTTTTCATTATAGGGGACTGGAATGCAAAAGTAGGAAGTAAGAAACATCTGGAATAACAGGCAAATTTTGCCTTAGAGTACGGAATGAAGCAGGGCAAAGGCTAACAGAGTTCTCCCAAGAGAATACATTGGTGTTACCAAACAGCCTCTTCCAACAACACAAGAGAATACTCTACACATGGACATCACCAGATGGTCAACACCAAAATCAGATTGATTACATTCTTTGTAGCCAAATATGGAGAAGCTCTATACAGTCAGCAAAAACAAGACTGGGAGCTGACTGTGGCTCAGATCATGAACTCCTTATTCCCAAATTCAGACTGAAATTGAAGAAAGTGGAGAAAACCAATAGACCATTCAGGTATGACCTGAATCAAATCCCTTATGACTATACAGTGGAAGTGAGAAATAGATTTAAGGGACTAGATCTGATAGACACAGTGCCTGATGAACTATGGACTAGCTTCATGACATTGTATAGGAGACAGGAATCAAGACTATCCCCAAGGGAAAAAAAAAAAATGCAAAAAAGCGAAATGGCTGTCTGAGGAGGCCTTACAAATAGCTGTGAAAAGAAGGTAAGTGAAAAGCAAAGGAGAAAAGGAAAGATATAAGCATCTGAATGCAGAGTTCCAAAGAATAGCAAGGAGAGATAAGGAAGCCTTCCTCAGCGATCAATACAAAGGAATAGAGGAAAACAATAGAATGGGAAAGACTAGAGATCTCTTCAAGAAAATTATAGATACAGTGGAACGTTTCATGCAAAGATGGGCTCAACAGAGGACAGAAATGATAGGAAAGTAACAGAAAATATTAAGAAGATGTGGCAAGAATACACAGAAGAACTGTACAAAAAAGATCTTCATGACCCAGATAATCACGATGGTGTGATCACTAGTCTAGAGCCAGACATCCTGGAATGTGAAGTCACGTGGCCCTTTGGAAGCATCACTATGAACAAAGCTAGTGGAGATGATGGAATTCCAGTCGAGCTATTTCAAATCCTAAGAGATGATGCTGTGAAAGTGCTGCACTCAATATGCCTGCAAATTTGGAAAACTCAGCAGTGGCCACAGGACTGGAAAAGGTGAGTTTTCATTCCAGTCCCAAAGAAAATTGAAGTCACTCAGTTGTGTCTGACTCTTTGCGACCCTATGGACTGTAGTCTACCAGGCTTCTCTGTCCATGAGGTTTTTCAGGCAAGAGTACTGGAGTGGGTTGCCATTTCTTTATCAGGGGATCTTTCCAACCCAGAGATCGAACCTGGGTCTCCCACATTGTAGGCAGACACTATACCCCCTGAACCACCAGGGAAGCCCTAATCCCAAAGAAAGGCAATGCCAAAGGACGTTCAAACTACTGCACAATTGCACTCATCTCACACGCTAGTAAGATGATGCTGAAAATTCTCCAAGCCACGCTTCAGCAATATGTGAAACGTGAACTTCCAGATGTTTAGCTGGATTTAGAAAAGGCAGAGGAACCAGAGATCACATTGCCAACATCCGCTGGATCATCAAAAAAGCAAAAGGGTTCCAGGAAAAAACATCTATTTCTGCTTTATTGACTGTGCCAAAGCCTTTGACTGTGTGGATCACAATCAACTGTGGAAAATTCTGAAAGAGATGGGAATACCAGGCCACCTGATCTGCCTTTGAGAAATCCGTATGCAGGTCAGGAAGCAACAGTTAGAACTGGACATGGAACAACAGACTGGTTCCAAATAGGAAAAGGAGTGCGTCAAGGCTGTGTATTGTCACCCTGCTTATTTAACTTATATGCAGAGTACATCATGAGAAACGCTGGGCTGGAGGAAGCACAAGCTGGAATCAAGATTGCAGGGAGAAATCCCAATAACCTCAGATATGCAGATGATACCACCTATATGACAGAAAGTGAAGAGGAACTAAAAAGCCTCTTGATGAAAGTGAAAAAGGAGAGTGAAAAAGTTGGCTTAAAGCTCAACATTCAGAAAACTAAGATCATGGCATCCGGTCACATCATTTAATGGCAAATGGATGGGGAAACAGTGGAAACAGTGACTGACGTATTTTTCTGGGCTCCAAAATCACTGTGGATGGTGACTGCAGCCATGAAATTAAAAGACCATTACTCCTTGGAAGGAAAGTTTTGACCAGCCTAGATAGCATATTAAAAAGCAGAGACATTACTTTGCCAACAAAGGTCCATCTAGTCAAGGCTATGGTTTTTCCAGTGGTCATGTATGAATGTGAGAATTGGACTATAAAGAAAGCTGAGCACAGACGAATTGATGCTTTTGAACCGTGGTGTTGGAGAAGACTCTTGAGAGTCCCTTGGACTGCAAGGAGATTCAACCAGTCCGTTATAAAGGAGATCAGTCCTGGGTGTTCATTGGAAGGACTGATGTTGAAGCTGAAACTCCAATGCTTTGGCCACCTGATGCAAAGAGCTGACTCATTTGTAAAGACCCTGATGCTGGGAAAGATTTGAGGGCAGGAGGAGAAGGGGACAACAGAGGATGAGATGGTTGGCATCACCAAATCAATGGACATGGGTTTGGGTGGACTCTGGGAGTTGGTGATGGACAGGGAGGCCCATCGTGCTGCGATTCATGGGGTCGCAGAGTTGGACATGACTGAGCAACTGAACTGAACTGACAGTCATTCTGCATCATACAACTATTTTGTCACCTCAGTACAGTATTCAAAAAAATTACACAAGTTATTCAACACTTTATTATAAATACTTTGTTAGATTATTTTGCCCAATTATAGGCTAATATAAGTGTTTTGAGCATATTTTAGGTAGGTTATGATAAACTATGAGCTATAATCTTTCTCAGGACTTAACCCCACCATAATTTGAGGAAGATTTGTGTTTAAAGATTTTCAAAACAAGACTCTGATGCATATTCCTTTGATCTGTCAGTAGATTACCCAACATCTTTAGAGAATCTTTCCTAATACAGCAATTCAAAGATGAAAAAGAAAAATCAAATCTTCTCAAAAGTTTCAGAAGTGAATATGCAAATTGGAGCATAGGAGTGAAGGTCCAGATGCCAATTTCTAATGATACTGTGAATGTCAGATTTATTAGACAATTACATGTTATGATAAAAAAGGGGGAAAATAGGATTATGTTCTGTAGTTCTTAAGATGAAAAGAAGCACTGAAAGCAACCTAAAGTATGAGATACACAAGAGGCTTCTTTCAACAATAGTGTTAAGATTAACAAAAGAAAGGAGAAATAACCATTCATTGACAACTCTTCTAATACCTTGGTTATTTGACACATTAAGCTTTTCTATTTCTTCTTTAAAGTTCTTTATTTTTTTTCTCTTTCCAAATATGTTCTTACTTTCTAATAGATCATATTTTTTTCTGATATTTTTCTCCTAATATACTGTGAACATTTCTCCAGGTTAAAACATTTTCTTCAAATTCTTAATTTTAAAGGCTTTATGACTTTATGGCTTTATGACCATATAAATGTATGACAAGCAGAATCCAATTGTTGGACATTTAAATTATTTCCAATTGGGGAGTATTTTAAATAGTTCATCCAAATACGTTGTTTTAAAACATTTTATATACAGAATCACTTACTGACTCAAAGCAGTGCTGGGCCATTTCACAAAGGCTATTTCTTTTATTTCAGTCCAGAACTTTTAGGCGTTTACTGAAAGGGACAGACTTTCTAGCCTTCTTCAGTGAAACTACATAGTTCCTTAGAAATAGATATTTCAATTCTGTAATTTTGTGCTCTTTTCAATCATTTGCTCAGTCAGATAGAGCTTTAGCAGAAGCAACAATATTGTCTAAGGAATAGCT
This sequence comes from Oryx dammah, assembly GCF_014754425.2. NCBI lineage: Eukaryota > Metazoa > Chordata > Mammalia > Artiodactyla > Bovidae > Oryx > Oryx dammah. Next base: position 17,338,438 of record NW_024070200.1, read on the forward strand.
ATTCATATGGAAGGACTTGCTTCTTTCTCTTAGTTAATCCAGATTTTCATCCTAACAAAATTGAATAGTTGGCACTCTTTGATCTCTAAGAACAGCTACAGAACATGGGGAGCACTGAGGTGTTGCACCAGTCACACAGTATGTATTCAGAAGGTCTTTAGCATAATTTCTTACAGATTTCAGATCATGCAAACTATAGGAAAATGTCATGATAGGTCTGTAAACTGAAAACTGATCCACTAATCTCTCTGTCATGATACATATCTGTCAACAGCAAACTAAAAATGCCCTCTATCATTTTTAAAAATAAGTTCAGTCTGCCAAATTACCACCAGTTCATGGTTAGATTTCCTAAAGAATCCCTCTATTGCTCTTTATTTCTGCAATACAGGGCTATTGAGGAAAATGACACGTGAAACACTAGATGAACCTACATATCTGTCATCTTGATTTTGTCTGAACTTTCCACATCACCCTTCAAGGCACATGTCTGAATAATAGAGGTTACTGCTATCTTAGAATTAACCTGCCATAAATTCAAGGGTTCTTTTATTTAGCCTTTGAAACTCTTTCAAAATGTTTTCATCCTTGTTATTAATTTTAAATGGAATTCCAATAAAATTTTATTTTTCAATTCAAACCAAAAGTGACTATTAAAAATAACCATGGGTTATACAGTTATTAAATTCTATTTAATAGTATTTTGATTAGACTATCACTTACAATTTTTATTTTGAAATAGAATTTTCTTTGACTTCTTTCTTTAGAAATTAGTTTATAACCATTTGATATTTTGAAGAAAAAAATGTATGTGGTTTACATACATTTACATTTGTGTAAATTATATTAAAAGTGAAAGTGTTAGTCACTCAATCATGTCTGACTCTCTGTGAACCCAGTGACTGCAGTCCACCAGGCTCTTCTCCATGGAATTTTCCAGGCAAAAATACTGGAATGGGTTGCCATTTCTTTCTCTAGGGGATCTTCTTGACCCAGGGATTGAATCTGTGTCTCCTGCATTGTAGACTGATTCTTTACTGTCTGAGCCTAAGACTGTTTTCCCTCTATTTTACTAAATTGAATATTTAAAGTCTAAAATTAGTACATCAAGGGGATGATCAAGATGGCAGAGTAGGAGGACATGGAGCTCACCTACCCCTTGAAGAACACATCAAAAAAACATCTACATGTTGAACAGTTCTCACTGAAAACTAACTAGAAGTTGACAGAAAGATTTCTGTACAACAGAGACTGTAATAAAGATTGACATGAATTGTGAAAGAAGGGAAGAGAGGCAATCAAGCTGGGATCTGTGCCTATGGGAAGAGAGTCAGAAGAAAGACAGATTACACAGGTGGAAATCTGCCCTGGGGAGTGAACAGTTCAAGCCACACATTGGGTGCCCCAGTCATGGGATCCAACACAGGGAAGAGGAGCCCCCTTGCTGGTTGGAGGCCTGATGGGATTAACAGTAGGGAAGCCTGCACCTCACTCCCGAAGAACACATGAGAACTGACTTGCTCCTGGGGTAGGGCAAGTTGCCCTGGTGGCTCAGTTGGTAAACAGTCTGCCTGCAATGTGGGAGGCCCAAGTTTGTGCCTGGGTGAGGAAGATCCCCTGGGGAAGGGAACGGCTACCCACTCCATGATTCTTGCCTGGAGAATTCCATGGACAGAGGAGCCTGGTTGAGCTACCATCCATGGGATCACGAATTGTCTGACACCTGAGTGATTAGCACTTTCACTTTTTGAGGTAGGACAGAGAGGGGTGGGTTGAGTACTGCTCAAGTGGCTGTTACAAGTCGCTATTATCTTTGACATTTCTGCTGTTGGTAGCAGATATTTTTAAAAATTAGAAATTATTATTTTTACTGGAATCATTACAGTATCCACCAAATAAGTTGATTTCTACTGAAAGACATAGAAAATATTTAAGTAAATGTGGAAAATTGATACCATTCCCCAAACACAAAACCAAACTGTATTCTTTGATAATTCTCATCATATATTTTTAAAATTGAAGTCTCTATTGAACTTAATAATTATATGTTAATCATAAAAATATTTTAGGACACGTAAATAGTATAAAACTTTGGATTGGGGTTTTGCTTGTAGACAAACTTCCTTATTAACCAAATACACCCATGAACGCCAATGGGATGGAGGCACATTGGGACACACACAGGAGGAGGTAGCATAGGGCTGGCGAGCTTTTAATTTGTAAAAGTTAAGTCCAAATTCTTCCTCCTATTTAAGAATTTTCAGAATGAAATTCTCAGATGTGGATAAAATTTTTCCCCGGCGGGGGTGAGGGGTGGGGAATAAATTTTCTTTCTGGAATATAATTCATATTTGAATCACTTTGCAAGAAATTTAAAATTGCTCCATTTCATATTCCTATGAGATTTTCTTAAATCGAGGCTCTTAAACTATTCTCAGTGTTTAAATATGTAGTCTGGAGCTTTAAAGGGAAACTGAGCCTAGCACTTGGTAGGTATTTTTCTAAGTTTCTGTATAGCTGTGCCATTCATATTATTTTTATTATTCCTGTGGATCCTAAATAGTTATATCAGATGTATTTAGGTACCTAGTGTCAAATTCTAAGGAAGTATACAAAGCTGAAAATAAAAGCATACAGAAAGAGGCTTCTAGTTCTTTTTATATTTTCAAAGAGCCAACTTCAAGTGACAATAGTGCGAAATTTATCCTAAGTCATTTATTTAATTATTTTCTTCAGAAATAGCTATTGAACCAAGATGGCACACTAATCTTCAAGTTCTGAGACTACAATTGTCACAACTATGATTAGAGGGGTGGATTGCTTATCTGTCTGTATATGGTGTTTGATACCCATTGGTTAAAAAAAAAAAAAGACAATACATTTTGGGATACAATGATGATATATATAAACTGAATGAAATATGTGGCAATTCTAGGTAGGTAATTATTAACTTTAAAAATGTATCTAAAAACACATGAAATATGTGAAATAGGTGGAAGATGTAATGTACAGACAAAAGCAGTTTAGAAAAGATATATATTTCATGCATTGAACTCACATTGGTTATTTTACATATGATAATACACGTTTCAATGCTATTCTCTCAAATCATCCCAGTCTCTCATTCTCCCACAGTCCAAAAGTCTGTTCTTTATATCTGTGTCTCCTTTGCTGCCCAGCAAAAACCATCACAATATTGTAAAGTAATTATCCTTGAAGTAAAATAAATAAATAAAAAATTTTTTAAAGATACATATTGTTTAGAAACAGTAGCATTCTCAATTCTATCCATGCAGTGGCTAATATGAATGAGTGAAGTTTCTTTTTAATCAATGTTCAGATAAATTATATGTGATTTGGGAAATAGATTTTTTAATTTGAATAAGTGACAGAGATTTTAAAAATAAAACCCAAGAAGAATATTTAAAGTCACAAGGAAATTTTTTTTTTTTTTTTTTTTTTGGTGACTGTTGTGATTTAACTTGATTTCTCAGTAGCTGATGAGGAATGGTCAATAATTGATGGTGTTTTAAATTTTAGATCAGGTCCCAGGCAAAAGACCTGCTTGGAGTTCTTCTGGTTCACTACAGTTCTATGTGATTAGTAACATAATAAATACCGTTATGCGTTATCAATGATCACACAATGATCATATATCAAACACCATTAAGTCATGCAAATATAGGTGTCACTGGAAATTTCACTTCAGAATAAAATTCAATATCATTATGGTACCCCAATGTCATTAAGGTAGTAATATCATGGTAACTGAAAATTTTTTAAATTGAAAACTGTTCACTTATTTTAATAAATATAAACCTATTTGCTTATATATATATCCTTTTTAAAAATTCTTACTTTCAAATAGATTATAAGCCTTAGATTATTTCATCTTTATGACTAATCACAGACAGAATTGATATCCTATTCAAATGAATACTCTAGGCCTAACAATTTTAAGTAATTTCACAGGGTCACAAAACTCAATGGTATAGCATAAGTCTTGAAGGTTTTCTTTATTTTATTCATTCTTTTTTCTTTCTGATCCTCAGAATGGATAATCTCAAGTGATCTGTCTTCAAGTTTACTGATTGTTTTTACTACCAGTTCAAAGCACATTTGGGGCCCCTCTAGTGATTTTTCATTTTAGCTTTCACACTTTTCAAGACCAGAATTTCTCTTTGATTCCTGTGTTTGGTGATATAACATTTTCATATTTTCTTTAGACACGATTTCCTCTAATTACTTGAATATATTTTAAATATCTATTTTAAAGTGTTTGTCAATAAGTCTATTACTGAAATTAGGAAAATTAATGTTGACTACATTTTTTTGGTCCTGTTTGTGTGTCATAATTGTATTTATTTTCATTAATTCCATCTTCTTAATTATGTTTTCAATCTATTATACATTTGTTCTTTTTTCTTTGCATGAACTTCTTGTATACAGAAAGATTTGCTAATATCCCTCATTATGGTAGAGAATTTTGCATTATCTCCTATAGAGATTCCTATTTTTATTTTACATATATTTGTGTATAAAATCATCCCAATTATTAAAACATCTCTATCATCATATAGTAAGTTATTCTTTCTCTAATATTTTATATTTGAAAGATGATTTTCAGTAATATTAGTCTATATGCTAGTTTTATACTTGTTAGTATTTTTCAGTAATATGCTTTCAGTTCAGTTCACTTCAGTCGCTCAGTTGTGTCCGACTCTTTGTGACCCCATGAATCATAGCACCCCAGGCCTCCCTGTCCATCACCAACTCCCGGAGTTCACTCAGACTCACATCCATCGAGTCAGTGTGCCATCCAGCCATCTCATCCTCAGTCGTCCCCTTCTCCTGCCCCCAATCCCTCCCAGCATCAGAGTCTTTTCCAATGAGTCAACTCTTCGCATGAGGTGGCCAAAGTACTGGAGTTTCAGCTTCAGCATCATTCCTTCCAAAGAAATCCCAGGCTTGATCTCCTTCAGAATGGACTGGTTGGATCTCCTTACAGTCCAAGGGACTCTCAAGAGTCTTCTCCAATACCACACTTCAAAAGGATTAATTCTTCGGTGCTCAGCCTTCTTCATAGTCCAACTCTCACATCCATACATGACCACAGCAAAAACCATAGCCTTGACTAGACGGACCTTAGTCGGCAAAGTAATGTCTCTGCTTTTCAATATGCTATCTAGGTTGGTCATAACTTTTCTTCCAAGGAGTAAGTGTCTTTTAATTTCATGGCTGTAGTCACCATCTGCAGTGATTTTGGAGCCCCCTCTGACACTGTTTCCACTCTTTCCCCATCTATTTCCCATGAAGTGATGGGACTGGATGCCATGATCTTCGTTTTCTGAATGTTGAGCTTTAAGTCAACTTTTTAACTCTCCTCTTTCACTTTCATCAAGAGGCTCTTTGGTTCTTCTTCACTTTCTGCCATAAGGGTGGTGTCATCTGCATACCTGAGGTTATTGATATTTCTCCCGGCAATCTTGATTCCAGCTTGTGTTTCTTCCAGTCCAGCGTTTCTCATGATGTACTCTGCATATAAGTTAAATCAGCAGGGTGACAATATACAGCCTTGACGTACTCCTTTTCCTATTTGGAACCAGTCTGTTGTTCCATGTCCAGTTCTAACTGTTGCTTCCTGACCTGCATACAGATTTCTCAAGAGGCAGGTCAGGTGGTCTGGTATTCCCATCTCTTTCAGAATTTTCCACAGTTTATTGTGATCCACACAGTCAAAGGCTTTGGCATAGTCAATAAAGCAGAAATAGATGTTTTTCTGGAACTGTCTTGCTTTTTCCAAGATCCAGCGGATGTTGGCAATTTCATCTCTCTTTCCTCTGCCTTTTCTAAAACCAGCTTGAACATCAGGAAGTTCACGGTTCACATATCGCTGAAGCCTGGCCTGGAGAATTTTGAGCATGACTTTACTAGCATGTGAGATGAGTGCAATTGTGCGGTAGTTTGAGCCTTCTTTGGCATTGCCTTTCTTTGGGATTGGAATGAAAAATGACCATTTCCAGTCCTGTGGCCACTGCTGAGTTTTCCAAATTTGCTGGCATATTGAGTGCAGCACTTTCACAGCATCATCTTTCAGGATTTGAAACAGCTCTACTGGAATTCCATCACCTCCACTAGCTTTGTTTGTAGTGATGCTTTCTAAGGCCCACCTGACTTCACTTTCCAAGATGTCTGGCTCTAGATTAGTGATCACATCATCATGATTATCTGGGTCATGAAGATCTTTTTTCTATGGTTCTTCCGTGTATTCTTGCCACCTCTTCTTAATATCTTCTGCTTCTGTTAGGTCTATAACATTTCTGTCCTTTATCGAGCCCATCTTTGCATGAAATGTTCCCCTGGTATCTCTAATTTTCTGGAAGAGATCTCTAGTCTTTCCCATTCTGTTCTTTTCCTCTATTTCTTTGCATTGATCACTGAAGAAGGCTTTCTTAACTCTTCTTGACATTCTTTGGAACTCTGCATTCAGATGCTTATATCTTTCCTTTTCTCCTTTGCTTTTTGCCTCCCTCCTTTTCACATCTATTTGTAAGGCCTCCCCAGACAGCCATTTTGCTTTTTTGCATTTCTTTTCCACGGGGATGGTCTTGATCCCTGTCTCCTGTACAATGTCATGAACCTCATTCCATAGTTCATCAGGCACTCTATCTATCAGATCTAGGCCCTTAAATCTATTTCTCACTTCCAGTGTATAATCATAAGGGATTTGATTGAGGTCATACCTGAATGGCCTAGTGGTTTTCCCTACTTTCTTCAATTTGAGTCTGAATTTGGTAATAAGGAGTTCATGATCTGTGCCACAGTCGGCTCCTGGTCTTGTTTTTGTTGACTGTATATAGCTTCTCCATCTTTGGCTGCATAGAATATAATCAATGTGATTTTGGTGTTGACCATCTGGGGATGTCCATGTGTAGAGTCTTCTCTTGTGTTGCTGGAATAGGGTATTTGCTATGACCAGTGCATTTTCTTGGGAAAACTCTATTAGTCTTTGCCCTGCTTCATTCCAAGGCCAAATTTGCTTGTTATTCCAGGTGTTTCTTGACTTCCTACTTTTGCATTCCAGTCCCCTATAATGAAAAGGACATCTCATCTGGGTGTTAGTTCTAAAAGGTCTTGTAGGTCTTCATAAAACCATTCAACTTCAGCTTCTTCAGCATTACTGGTTGGGGCATAGACCTGGATCACTGTGATATTGAATGGTTCGCCTTGGAGACGAAGAGAGATCATTCAGTCGTTTTTGAGATTGCATCCAAGTACTGTATTTTGGACTCTTTTTTTGACCATGATGGCTACTCCATTTCTTCTGAGGGATTCCTGCCCACAGTAGTAGATATAATGGTCATCTGAGTTAAATTCACCCATTCCAGTCCATTTTAGTTCGCTGATTCCTAGAATGTCGGCATTCACCCTTGCCATCTCTTGTTTGACCACTTCCAATTTGCCTTGATTCATGGACCTGACATTCCAGGTTCCTATGCAATATTGCTCTTACAGCATCAGATCTTGCTTGTATCACCAGTCACATCCACAGCTGGGTATTGTTTTTGCTTTGGCTCCATCCCTTCATTCTTTCTGGAGTTATTTCTCCACTGATCTCCAGTAGCATATTGGGTACCTAATGACCTGGGGAGTTCCTCTTTTGGCATCCTATCCTTTTTCCTTTTCATACTGTTCATGGGGTTCTCAAGGCAAGAATACTGAAGTGGCTTGCCATTTCCTTCTCCAGTGGACCACGTTCTGTCAGACTCTCCACCATGAGCCGCCCATCTTGGCTTGCCACATAGGCATGGGTTGGTTTCATTGAGTTAGACAAGGCTGTGGTCCTAGTGTGATTAGATTGACTAGTTTTCTGTGAGTATGATTTCAGTGTGTCTGCCCTCTGACACCCTCTTGCAACACCTACCATCTTACTTGGGTTTCTCTTACCTTGGGCGTGGGGTATCTCTTCATGGCTGCTCCAGCAAAGCATAGCCGCTGCTCCTTATCTTGGACAAGTGGTATCTCCTTACCGCTGCCGTTCCTGACCTTCAATGTGGGATAACTCCTCTAGGCCCTCAACTAAGACAATCTTTCATTTTAGATGTCTTTTGTAAACAACACACATTCTGAATTTCATTTTTCATATGAATTTAATGCTTTTATCTCAATCATGATGTCTGTATACCATATTTTTACTTTATACAATATTACATTTTATACTTATTATGTTTTTTTTTTTTACTATAGGAATTTTTTGCTATTTTATAACAGTCAAAACATATAAAACATCTTAGAGGTTTATACTGTTTATATTATTTTATTTACTAGTATGAAAATTTTACATTTATTTCTTGTCTTTTAAAAATGCCCTTGAAATATTGCCTTGATTAATTTAATTGACAATTAAATGAAATATCTTGCCTGTTTTTAGGAAATTTCCAAAACCTTTATAAATACTAATTCAAACTATCTCCCTCCCACATTCAATGGCATTTTTATCCAGAATGGTATGTCTTAATTTTTATAGTTCCAAATTAAGCAACATTTTCATTGTTATTATTTTATTTTTTCACACAGTATGTCCTACCTACTTTACTAGTACATTTAGCTTAGTTTTATGTAATTTGTTTCTTCTTGCATTTCAATTGTCCCTTTTTCCTTTCTTCTTCTCTTCTTGCAATTTCAGATAATTTGCCTTCCTCTTTAAATATGTCTTCTGAGTTCAAAAATTGTATGATGTCTGTTTATTAGTAAACTCAATTTTTATTTTTCTGAAAGCACTGTATTTATTTCTTGAACAACTATACTTTATATATAATTCATGAATTAAGTATTATCTTACAAAATTTAAATAGTAATAATCGTAAAACTTTTTAGTATTTAAAATTTACCAGAAAATTTTTTGAGTCTGGGAACATATAATTGCTGTTCTGTCACTACTCTTATATATTAGTTATTATTTTTATCTCTCTTTTAATGGTAAGGTAATAGATGTACACAAAATTTTATTAACTTGCCTATAGATATAGAGTTAGTAAATGACAAACATGGAAGTTAACCTTGGCATACCTACCCTAGAGTCTGCTTTGTTAAATTTTGATATCTATGGTGTACTGCTTTTGTTGAAAAGCCAACAGTCAAATTTTGTTCTTCTTTTGGGTAGGGATACTTTTAATATCTTCTCTTATCACTTTGTATTCTGTCCTTTTAATAAAATATATCTAGGAGATGATTTATCCTACCCAGCAGCAGCAGCAACATATATTACAGTTCCTATATCACTAAACTTATAAATTACTTCAGCTCTCAGAAATTCAGTTATCATTTTTAATGTATTGAAGAAATATCTTTACTTTGTTCTTTAGAAATTCTGTTTAAATATGTGTCAGAATTTCTCATTGTATCGCCATATTATTTGAGTTTATTTTTATAAACTACAGATGCTTTGATTTCTGCTGCATTCTTTATAGTTACTTCTGATCCACTTTCCAAGTCCCTAATTCTCTGTTCAATTCTGTCTAGTTTTTTGTCAAACTACTCACTAAATCCTTTCTATTTTTTGGTTTAAACAAATATATTTCACAACTTTATTTCCAAAAGATTAATCATACATGTAGCTTATTTTTTTTAGAATTTCATAAATATTTTATATTCTCTCATAACTGTATTTGTTTTAGTCTTTTGTATGCTCAGGAAAATAGTAATTCAATATTTAATATTGGTGCTGCCTCAAATAATAACTTGCATTATTTATAAATAATATTAGCAACATTTGTGGCAATATTATGTTAATTTTTTTATAAATATCATGTTCCATGAGAATGCCTCTATAATTTTCTCAAATTAGTCCTAAGTTTATTATAATCAGAAAATCATGCCTGTTTATACAATAATTACCTACCCAACTACACAGACGCATCTATAAACTGACTGTTCAGTAGCCCATAGGTTGAAATAGGTCACACAGTATTATTATGCATAGTGAAATAATCAGTTCATTAATTTGAAGATATCATATATATCCTCCTAAAGTGATAAGAACTACACTTGGCCAGGATATCAGGTCACTAAGAATATTTGTCAATGCTTCTTCAGACTTGGGGGTTCACTCTCAGTCTTAAACTACACCAGTACCCCGTCATCTGGTACTGTTCATCAGTTCAGTCGCTGTCGTGTCCGACTCTTTGTGACCCCGTGAATCGCAGCACGCCAGGCCTCCCTGTCCATCACCATCTCCCAGAGTTCACTCAAAGACTCACGTCCATCGAACCATGATCCCATCCAGCCATCTCATCCTCGGTTGTCCCCTTCTCCTCCTGCCCCCAATCCCTCCCAGCATCAGAGTCTTTTCCAATGGGTCAACTCTTTGCATGAGGTGGCCAAAGTACTGGAGTTTCAGCTTTAGCATCATTCCTTCCAAAGAAATCCTAGGGCTGATCTCCTTCAGAATGGACTGGTTGGATCTCCTTGCAGTCCAAGGGACTCTCAAGAGTCTTCTCCAACACCACAGTTCAAAAGCATCAATTCTTTGGCACTCAGCCTTCTTCACAGTCCAACTCTCACATCCATACATGACCACTGGAAAAACCATAGCCTTGACTAGACGGACCTTATTCCGCAAAGTAATGTCTCTGCTTTTGAATATACTATCTAGGTTGGTCATAACTTTTCTTCCAAGGAGTAAGCATCTTTTAATGTACTGTTCATCAGAGGGATTAAATTTTGTCACATGTATCATTGTGTGTCATTTCAACCATATCTTGTTATATCTTTGTATAGATCTCTTTAAATAAACTCTTTGCTTACGTTGATACATGTGAGAAGTTGGAGTTTTAGTATTTTTAAATCTTTGGAATGTGCATTCTCAGTAAATGTATATATATATATATATATTTTTTTTTAAGTTCATACAGTTCTCATACAAGCAGAGACATTAACCTTTGCATCTTTAAAGTACCACCTCTTGTATGTAGGTATGATGTTCTATTCAATAAAATCACATCATTTTTAGGATTGTGTTATTTGTTGCAAAACATATAAATATATTTATTAAGCACTTCTATAAATAATTATTATTTCTTTTCTTTGCACATTAACAGAACATACCGAATGACACTGTCAGAAAATTTGCCTAAATTTGCTGACTAATTTCCTTTTAGCACTACTACTTGGATTGCATAAGAAATCAACTCTGGTATCATTCACACACTCATCATTAGATTACATTCTCTAAGAGTATACTTTTTTCCTAAATTTTCTTAATTTTACAGCTGAATGTTTAAATATCATCACAGTATTATGAACTGACATTTAGGGAAAAGAAAAAATGTGGTATTATTGGTAGTGACTTTACACAACTCTTTGGAATCACTTGTCTTCTTCAATGTCTCATCAAAATTTTTATTAGAACAAATTGTTTCTCTTTCATAAAAATTTATTTCCCTTGGGAGACATCTTAAAATTGGTTATAAAAAATAATCACCACTGATAAGGTTTATCTTTTGTACCTTTACTAATAAACTCCTTTGTTCTATGTATAGAAATAATAAGAACACAAGTATTATGTAAAGGCAGTCAAAAATAAAGTAACAGAATGACTTAAGTTTGTGTAGAGTCAAAAATATGGATATAATCAGGAATTTTTAATATCTATTAATCTATGATAATTTTGATCTAATGCTCAGTGATTTGAAGTTTATTCATGCAAGTGCTTATGAGAAATTATATAATTTATTACATGAACTTATATATAGAAAAAATTAATGTATATTATTAAGAAAAATAAAACATGATCATTCAGAAAAGGATACAACCTTTGTAGAATGCTACACTTCTAGGAGATGTATTTCTTCTCAAACCCCCTAGTCCTTATCATCATTAGCACTATAAAAAAATGTTAACAATTTATAGCATCTGTCCCCAGTAGTAAAGTTCATAGAGGAAAACTCTTTTTATTCAGAAAATTTCATTCTCACCCAAGTCCTAGAAATTGAAATATGTTAGGTCAAGTTCATATTTCTTTAAGGGTTCCTAAATATTATATATAAAAAGTGAAGACAATATTTATTTCCATACCAATTTTCATATGAGTTCATAACTCTTACTGTCACTTGGTATGCTTGCCTTTTGGGAAACAATGAAAAAATTCTATTAAGACACCTACTAAAACCATTTCATAGATCTGAATATAAATCTAGATTTCAGCAATAGGAGTATTACATAAATTATTCAAATAAAGAGTGTAAACTTGTAGTTTATTGGTGTTAAAAGTAATAAATCTGCTCTGTTATATAGGCTCACATGCTGAGCATAGCATTACTATTGTGGGGAAAGACGGTAATATATAATATTTGAAAAGCAGCTTCTTTTGCTGCTAAGTTTTTGCTATCTATACCCACACAGATAGTGTATTGGGCACCTGAATAAAAATTAAATAGAAACTAGAAAGTAGAAATCAATGTGTAGAACTGAAAGGAGTTTTTCTAAGTCTCAGTTTTCTCATCTGCATATTGCATAGATCAGATTAGATCTTCTCTGAGAACATTTCTGCCTATTAGTCATTATAATATATATTTCAGTGAATAGGAGAGATAGGTAGAAGGAGTCACTCAGTTTTATCATGCAGAAAAAATAGTTCTATTTAAACTAGATTGATGCTTCATTATTATTACAACTTTTCAATGGAAGAAAGAGAAGTTTGTCCTAAGTGGGAATATAGTTTCCTCTTGACTGTAAAAATTATGTAATTATGGTTGCACCTGAAACACAATCTTTCTTGTTGTTGAATCACAAAGGGACCATACAGGACAATTGTTCCTGCGACTCTTCATTGTCAGATAAAAGAAAAGGATATTGTGCTCAGAGAGCTGTGTACATTCTACATTTATTTAGTATGCACTTGATGAAACCCACACCACTATTTGGACTTAGGAGAAATATAAAATTAAAACAAGAAGAATTGTGAAAGGAAAATAATATTCTTAAGACCTCTAAAATTAATATCTGGTTAATGTCATTACTTCCCCTCTCCTTTCCCTCCTATCCATTTCTGCTTTTTCTAAAACACAGAAAAAACAAACAAACAAACATTATTTTCTTTCTCAAACAATAGCAAGATATCAACAGCTAAATTCCTTTCCATGAATTTAAGTTTCTGATTTGGTCTCCAGGCAATGTACCTATAATGATCTGTTTCCCACTCCCAATCTATCTCAGCCTCCTGAGATTGGCTTCCTCCTTTTAGATTCAAGGACTTCCCTCAAAGCCCAGTTGGTAAAGAATCTGCCTGCATAGAAGGAGACCTGGGTTTGATCCCTGGTTGGGAAGATCCCCTGGAGAAGGAAAAGGCTACCCACTCCAGTATTCTGGCCTTGAGAATTCCATCGATGGTATAGTCCATGGGGTCACAGAGTCAGACAAGACTGGGTGACTTTCACTTTTAGACTAAACTTAATCATCCTACAAACAAGATGCTCTAATTTCTTCAGTTGCAAATAGTTTGTCTCTTTATCTTTTTACTTATTTTACAAGTTATATTCATTTCAGTTTCTTTCTCTTAAATCAATGTATTCACATGCATTTCCCTGTCCTACCAATTAGATATTAAGTACATTAAGGTTCTCACTGGTAATGTTTATATTTGTCTGCTTATCTCTGGAAACAGAGTTCAGTTCATTTCAGTCACTCAGTCATGTCCAACTCTTTGTGACCCCATGAACTGCAGCACGCCAGGCCCCCCTGTCCATCACCAACTCCCGGAGTTTATTCACACTCATGTCCATTGAGTCTGTGATAATATCCAACCATCTCATTCTCTGTTATCCTCTTCTCCTCCCGCCTTCAGTCTTACCCAGCATTAGGGTCTTTTCCAATGAGTCAGTTCTTTGCATCAGGTGGCCAAAGTATTGGAGTTTCAGCTTCAGTATCAGTCCTTCAAATGAATATTCAGGATTGATTTCCTTTAGGATGGACTGGTTAGATCTCCTTGCTGTCCAAGGGACTCTCAAGAGTCTTCTCCAACACCACAGTTCAAAAGTATCAATTCTGCAGCTCTCAGTTTTCTTTATAGTCCAACTCCCACATCCATACGTGACTACTGGAAAAACCATAGACTTGACTAAGTGGAACTTTGTTGGCAAAGTAATGTCTCTGCATTCTAATATGCTGTCTAGGTTGGTCATAACTTTCCTTCCAAGGAGTAAGGGTCTTTTAATTTCATGGCCTCAGTCACCATCTGCAGTGATTTTGGAGCCCCCCAAAATAGTCTGCCCCTGTTTCCCTTGTTTTCCCATCTATTTGGCATGGAGTGATGGGACCAGATTCTATGATCTTAGTTTTCTGAATGTTGAGCTTTAAGCCAACTTTTTCTACTCTCCTTTTCACTTTCATCAAGAGGCTCTTTAGTTCTTCTTCACTTACTGCCATAAGGGTGGTGTCATCTGCATATCTGAGGAAACAGAGTTGGTACTCAATAATAGATGTACTATTGAATGACTTTATCATCAAAGATGCTTATTGGGCTAAGTAGGAGGAGAAGTAGGGAGTACGAACTTTGTTCCTGAATGCTAACCACGTTAAAAAGAGCATTTGCTAAATTTTACCTATACTCTGACTCAATTTGTGATTAAATAAGAAAAAAAAAGGCACATGTATGTGTTCTGAGATGGTAATAAGCATATTCAAAACCTTGATTACAACAAAAGCAATCAGTCTAGATGAAGCAGGACAGCTTCAGTAGGTTTCTTTTTTGTAGCACTCATAATATCCATAAAACTTGAGGATGAGTCAAGTAAGGATATTATGCTACAATGAAGTTTCCAAAGTTAGAAATCCATGCTGTTTATCAGAATTAAATTTTACATGCTGGTCACATTCATACTGCTTATGCTCTTAAACTGTGTTTTAAGAGTCTTCCCCTGAGGCCAAGGGGTGTGGTAGAATAGCAGAGAAACTGTTAAGGTGCTGATTTATACAGGCTTGCCTGAAGTACTACTAAATTACAGGAAAAATATGTCTCAACTTGGGGAAGTCCTGGGGAGAACTAATCCTGACAAGAGAGAGAACCAAGCTTGATGGATCTCATTTAACATACTCAATACAAAAGGAGAGATAATTTGGAGCATAGAATCAGGACTCAATTGAATACACTGTGGTCCAAATTTCTACATGAATGTCTAAAATCTTGAGGGAAAAGTGCAAGTAAATCTTAAAATCACTGGTCTCTGAACTCTAAAAATTATCAAAGCACACTTGCAAGATGAATAACAGAGAGAAGTTATGAATCCTACTATAGAACTCTGTCCTCTTAACAGCACAAATGGCCAAAGCATTAGCAGTGGGCTTCCTCGAATAGGAGCAGGCATCAGAGAAAACACCGACCCATGCAAAAACTCCATCCTTAGTCAGGAAATGGTAAAGCTGTAGCTTCATCCAGAGAGATTTCGAGATAGGAAATAATTTTATTTTCAAGATGGATACAGATAATAAAATAAAAGACAATTTTACACAATAACTGCTCTACTCCAACATAAACATCACATACAAACACACACACATGCATACTACAAAAATATAATCCTTCATCCTCACCCATGTAAGTGAAGGCAATGTGAGAAGCCTAGACTTCTACTATAGTGAGACTCTATGAGGTACACCCAACATGGAATGTCAGTAAAGACCAAATAGGGAGCTAAGACTCTCCCTCCCACATAGAACATAGAAGCACCCTCTCTACTGTGGTTTCAGTAGACTCCACTTGAGTAGCCTGGATTTCTAGCATACTTGAAACAATGAGGTGCTCCTCCTTTTTTCTGCTACAGTGATGACAGAAAATGCCTGAAGAATGACTTGGAAGCAACAATGAGGCTTCCCCACCATTTTGGCGGAGACCACTTGGGAAGTCAAAATTTACATCCCCATCCAGTAGTGATGAGAATACACACTCCCCGCCCTTGCTGACTAGTGGCAGCCCAATCGAGAACCTGATGTTTTACCTCCATCTGGCAGGAGCAAGGTGGTATCCTAACTGTTACCAAAGAAGTATCAGGAAAAACCAGCTAAAACAGAAGGTTTAATTAAGATCTAGTCTCACAATACTCAAAATGTCTAGTTTTCAATTAAAAAAAAAAAACAAAACAACCTGTCTTCATGCCAAGAACCAGGACTATCTCCAACAATGAAAATGGCAATAAATGGTCATACTATAATAGCAGACATGCTAGAATTATCTAACAAAGATTTTGAAACAGCCATGATACTAATGCTTGTATTAACTATTATGTACATAATATCATATATATTTTATATGCATTTGAAGCAAATGAAATATATAAAGCTTCAGCAAAGAAATATAAAGTTTTAAGCAAAGACATAAAAGACATAATTAAGAACCAAATGGACATTTTATAACTAAAAAACACAATACCCAAATGAAAAGCTCAGTAGAAGGGGTCAATAGCAAAATGGAAACAATCAGGAAACTGGGAGATCAAAACAAATTAGCCAATATGCATAAAGGAAAGAAAATAGACTAAAAAAATTAAAAGAGCCTCGCACACCTATGGAACTATTTTTTAAAAGTCTAACATTTGTGTCATTAGACTCCTGAAAGGAGAGGAGAGAGAAAGGGCAAGTCCGAACAAGTGCTTAAAGAAATAACAGCTGAAAACCTCCCCAAAATGACAGGGAACATAGACCTACAGTTTCAGAAAGCTGAACAAAGTCTAAACAGGATAAATTTGAAGAACCCCAATGCAAAATATATGTTAGTCAAACCTTTAAAAGTTAAAGGAAAAGAAAAAATTCTTTGAAGGAGCAAGAGAGAAATGAAACCTCAACTATAGGAAAAAAACAATTTGAATGACAACTCAGATCTCATCAGAAACTGTGGAAACCAAAAAGAAGTATCACAATATTTTTCAAATATTTCAAATAGAACTTCAGCCCTGACTAATCTACCCAGTGGGATATCTTTTGGGAATTAAAGGGAACAAAGACATTCTTACGCTGATGAGAAGTCACAAAATTTGTCATTTTTTAAATAAAAGCATGTATAAAAGAGTAAACTTTTTAGTTCTGTAAACCACCAAAGAAGGAATCTTGGAACATCAAGAACAAGAAAAATACACAATTGGCAAATTATGCATAAATAACTAGACTCTTTCTTGTGCATCCCCTCAATTACATTTCACAGTTGAAACAGAAATTAGAACACTGCCTGATGAGATTATACATGTATGAACAGAAATTATGTATGAACAGAAATTATATATGAACAGAAATTATGTAAGAGGATTGCATTACACATAGAGGAGGGCAAAGGAACTTAAAAAGAGGTAAAATTTCTGCGCTAGACTTGAACTGTTAAGTGTCAACACCAGTATACTGTACTAAGTTATACAAACACACACACAATATAGAACCTGAATCAGATATTAAAAAAAAAAAAATCTATCCCAAAGGATACAGTATGAAATCATTAGAAATAAATCAAAATAGAATTCTCAGAAATGTTTGCTCAAATATTGTTGAATTTAGTTTACTAATATTTAGTTGACACACTTACAGTCATACCCCCATTTTATCATGTTTTGTTTTATTGTGCTTTGCAAATGTTACAATTATTGCAAATTGAAGGTTTGTGATAACCCTGAATTATCAGATGATAGTTAGCAGTTTTTTCAATAAAATATGTTTAAATTAAGATATGTACCTTTTTCAAAGACATAATGCTAGTGTACATTTCATAGAATACAGTATGATGTAAACATAACTTACATATGTACTGGGAAACTAAATATTTCCTGTAGTTTCTAAATTCATTTTATTGTGGTAGTCTAGAATCAAACTAAAAACATCTCCAAGGCATGAGTGTATATTCATTAGAGATATAAATCCTTATTTTTTCCTGTCTGGCTTTAAGCAAGATAAGATGGGCCTAGTTGGATGAATTTGGAAGTGTTGTGCTGTGCTGTGCTTGACTGCTCAGTCATGCCTGACTCTTTGCAGCCCCATGGAATGTAGCTCACCAGGCTCCTCTGTCCATGGGGTTTCTCCAGGCGAGACTACTGGAGTGTGTTGCCATGCCCTCTTCCAGAGGATCTTCCCAACCCAGGGACTGAATGAACCCAAGTCTCCCACATTGCAGGTGGATTCTTACTTCCTGAGCCATCAGGGATCCTAAAGAACACTGGAGTGGGTAGCCTATCCCTTCACCAGAAGGTCTTCCCCACCTGGGAATAGAACCAGGGTCTCCTGCATTGCAGGCAAATTCTTTACCAGCTGAGCTACCAGGGAAGCCCATATTTATGTATTTAAAATAGTTTCAATCCCTGAATCAGCCGGTATCTATTAAATAAGTTGATTCAATAATTGATAACTTTCCAAACCACAAAGCATCATGTCCAGACCGGTTCACTGGTGAATCCAGCAAAATTTAAAAGTGAAAATCATACCAGTTCTCTACAATCTCTTTAGAGGAGAAAACCCAGGGAATAGTTCTTAACTTACTATTACTCAGACATTATCCTAATACAAACCAGACAGTTATTACAAGATAAGATTACTTACCAATCTCTCTCATGAACACAGATGAATAATTAAAATGGACAGAATTAGGATTAAGCATCTCTTTTAAAACAATAAATGCAAGTGGCTTAAACCTGCACATATAGTGTTGGTTATATAATAGAAATAGAAGTGGTAATTTCATTTATGCTATTTCTTTTTCACATAATTCCTTTAAGTGTGCGTGCTAGTTTATTTCAAATTACTTTTTCTGTGAATGTCTGATACATTCAAAATAATGTTTTCATATTCAATCTAATCCTTAGATTTGAATCCTAGGTGCCATTTCTTCTCTTGATTTCACACTCCATCTAGTTTCTCAACAATAGGTGATGGGCCATTTGGACATTCATCAAAAAAGAACAATAACATTTTCTTTGTTGAGAATAGTATTAAAATTATCTAAATATATGATAGCATTATCTTGAATCCGAATGAAGATTGTAAGCTTGGTTAGCATGGAATGCCATTTTTCATTCAGTGTAGACTGACAAATAGAAAATATTTATATGCAGATTTTTGTAAAAAGTAAGAATAATGGTATTTATTTATAGGAGCTTCCCAGGAGGTTCAGTGGTAAAGAATCTGCCTGTGATGTAGGAGACACAGGTTGGATTCCTGGGTAGGGAAGATCCCCTGGAGAGGAAACAGCAACTCACTCTAATATTATTGTCTGGGAAGTCCCATAGACAGAGGAGCCTGGTGGGCTATAGTCCATGAGGTCGAAAAAGAGTTGGAAGTGAGTTACTGACTAAACATCAAAAATAGCAATAACTTCTCTATAAGAGAAGTTGCCTAAATTTCTGATGTATGTCACAATTTCAGCCTCCCTAAGGCTTATCTGGGCTTCCCATGTGGCAGTAGTGGTAAAGAACCCGCCTGCCAATGCAATAGAATAAGAGAGGTGGGTTTGATCCCTGGGTTAGGCTGATCCCCTAAAGGAAGGCATGGCAATTCACTCCAGTATTCTTGCCTGGAGAATCCCATGAACATAGAACCTGGCAGGCTATGGTCCATAGGGTCACACAGAGTTGGCATGACTAAAATGATTTAGCACGTATTCAAGGCTTCTCTGCACCACCTGCCATTAAGTTCACAGAGAGGTAATTATGTAGCTATACATGTAAAAAATATTTGAAGTAACTAACTATGTGCCAGTTTAAAACTATGGTGATAAAACAGTAAACCAGAAAATGCCTCTGCCTTCATGGAGCTTTCCACCTAATGAAAATACAAGTATTAGTCAAGCAAATTAATAAATAGTGATTTTAGGTAGTAATGATAGGAAGAAAAATCAAGACATGTTTGAGAAGCATTCAGGTAGTTGTAAGAGGACCATTTTGGATGGTCTTTGAGGAAGTGATATTTGAGCAGAGACTTGAATATTGTAAAAAAGCAAGTTCTATAAAGACTGGGGGAAAGGATTAAGAAAGTAAACATTTTATATAAAGAGAAATGGAAAGGAAGATAAAGAATAAAAAAGTTGAAAGAAAAGTAAGTACAGCAAAATATCATCCTAATGGACATTAACAAGAATGTATTAATATATTAACATTCAAAGTATGCATTAAATGACAAAAATAAAAATCAGAATAATAGGTTATTTGTGTATTGGAAACAGAAATTAGATCTAGAAAAAAATATATGGTATACTACAATGTTAACTGCAATCAGAACTCTGGGTTCTCAGGTGTGTCTTTGTTCCCTGCACATCTTCTGTATATTTGATAAAATGCATTAAAAGTATTCTTGATGGGAATATGCTCAGTTTGTTAGAGAAGAGCCAGAAGGCCAGAGTGAATAAAGCGATCTGAGTAAGTGAATGAGTAGCCAAAAATGGGCAGAAAAAGTAAAAAGAAACCAGCTAAAGGCAAAGCTTGGTCCACTGAGCTAAAGAGTTGGGCTATTATACTAACTGGGATGGGAAGACACTGGTTTTAAGCAACAAGAGATAAAATCTAAATTATGTTCTTACAACGTTAAATAAATTGAGGGAAATGTTAGGAGTAGTCCTACTCAAATGGATGTTGGTCCATAAACCATTTTTACTTCTTTAAGATAAGCACAAGAATGAATAGTAAGCATGTGAAAACTTGTATAAAATTGAGAGATCGTGACTAGATAAAAGTGTATGATTTTTTAAGCTAATTCACTTTCACTATAATTTTTCAAAGTGAGATATTACAATAAATTGAAAACAATCAAACAAAGCTGGTCACTGACCACAAAGCACTTGAGAAGCACTTCCATAGTACAAGTGCAGAAGCATAGAAATCAGTTTTACTGCAGTAGACCAGAGGGTAGGTATATTTTGAAAATTAAGCCAGCAGAAAGAATTAGTCAAGTGGTATGACAAAAAAGAGAAATCATGGATAGGCTTTGTATCTTCACAATAACTCTGTTTTTAGTATAAAGTAGGTTTCTCCTACAAGAGCTGGAAAAGCTGTAACTAACACAGTTCCTACTTTAAGGATATTAATACAGAAACTTAGAGTAGGAGACTCACTTCCAAGAATAACACAAATACATGTAGTAGTGCTATGACTTAGACCCATGTCTGTTAAATACACACACACACACACACACACACACACAAACACACACTTTCTGCTATGTATTATTTTCATCACTTTGTTTAAATATTTTATTATAAGAAAATAATAGGATTTCCCCTTTAGATATAATATTATATTGAATGATATTTGTCCCCTAACACTGAACTTTACAAGAAAAAATGCTAAGGCAGGATATATAATTTAATGTACAATTAAATTGTTTCACTATTTTATATAGGAATTTTGTCTTCCTCTTCATAATTTATGTTGGTCTATAATTATCTTTTTTTAATCAGTGTTTATCAGCTATAAGTATCCAAGTCACTCATGAAAGAGCTTGGAAATTTTCTATCTTTTTCTAGAATCTGGAGTAATTTTAATTGATTTGGAAATATCTGATTTTTGAAATGTATTATCTTGATGTATTATCTTGACTTAGTAGTTTTTTGTATTTTTTGTTTTAGGAATCGTTCTTTGATTTTTAAAAAATTGTTTCTTTGGAACTTAGTTTGTTCAAATGTCTATCTCTACTCAAAACAGCCTTACTACAGAGTTCACAAATTTAATCAACTGCATGGAATATTTTTAAAAATCTGAAGAAATGCCACTTATCAGAAATGAGAAAAAGTAACATTAAATAATGATGTGGCTTATATGTGGAATCTAAAAAAAAAGCATACAAATAAACTTATATACAAAGGAGAAATAGACCTATAGACATAGAAAACAAACTTATGGTTACCGAAGCGGAAAGGGTGGAGGATAGTTAGGAGTTTGGGATTAACATGTATACACTACAATACAAAACATGGATAAAAATAAGGACCTACCATGCTGTGTAGCTGAAATTAACACAGTATTGTAGTCAGCTATACTTCAATTAAAAAAATAAAATTAAATAAAAATCCTAATCATAACCTCAACTCTGGAGAAGGAAATGGCAACCCACTCCAGTGTTCTTGCCTGGAGAATCCCAGGGACGGGGGAGCCTGGTGGGCTGCCCTCTATGGGGTCACACAGAGTCGGACACGACTGAAGCGACTTAGCAGCAGCATAACCTCAACAAAACTGTAAGGAACTAACAAATAATAATGCATTAAATTACAAAACAGTGTTAAGGGCATGAAACTAAATAAGTAGTGAGTAATAGTTTGTCAATATTTTTTTCATTTAAATTTTTCCCAAATTTATCTATAATGTAAATTTAATTTTATTATATACCCAATAGACTTCTCATGGTATAAGAAAATTGATTATAAATTAATTTAAATCAAAAATGAAGATAAATATTTAAAAACATAAATGAAGATAAATTCAGAAATTAACATCAATGAAATAGCTATATTATAAAATTTATACTAGACATCAGTAAGAAAATAATAAACTATCCAATCAATAATATTGAGAAGTTGTCTTGATAAATAAAAAATACTGAATTGTCACAATATTTATCAAGTAAATTCCAAATGATTTAAGGACTATATTTGAAAAAGAAATTAAGCTATAAAATTATTTAAAGAAATCAAATTCATTTGTGAGGTCAACTAAAAAAGAACTCCTTATGTAGAAGGCAGAAAATCATAAATAAAAGAAAATATTGATAAATTTGGTAAACATTACACATATTTACATGAAGAAATAAAATTTTACATTTAAAGGAAAGATATTTGCAATACATTCTAAAAATAATACATAGATACATTAAATGTCTCTATAAATCAAGAAAATAAAAAGACAAACATTCAATGGAAAAAGAAGGTAAGAATCTAAGCAATCAGAATAATCATAAACTTGAATAGTAAATAAGCATACAAAAGATATTAGTATTTAAATATATGCTGCTGAAAAGAAAAATGAAATATAATTTTATACATAACAAGGATGCAAGAGGAAGGAAAAATTGACAATGTCAACTTTTAGTGAGGATGAAGCACAGATTCTCATGTTGATGTGAGAATATTAAATTGCATTTCTCTTTAAAAAGACATTTGACTATATTTAGTGAACTTAAAAATTTTATATGTTATCACTTAGCATTTCATCAAAAAGATATCATGACCCAGATAACCACAATGGTGTGATGACTCACATAGAGCCAGATATCCTGGAATGCGAAGTCTGTTGGACCTTGGGAAGCATCACTACAAAAAAGCTAGTGGAGGTGATGGAATTCCAGTTGAACTATTTCAAAGCCTAAAAGATGATTCTCTGAAAGTGCTGCACTCATTATGCCGGCAAATTTGGAAAACTCAGCAGTGGCCACAGGACTGGAAAAGATCATTTTCATCCCAATCTTAAAGAAAGGCAATGCCAAAAAATATTCGAACTACTGCACAATTGCACACATCTCACATGCTACCAAAGTAATAATCAAAATTCTCTAACAGTATGTGAACTATGAACTTCCAGATGCTCAGACTGGATTTAGGAAAGGCAGAAGAACCAGAGATCAAATTGCCAACATCCATTGGATCATCAAAAAAGCAAGAACTTCCAGAAAAACATCTGCTTCTGCATTATTGATTACGCTAAGGTCTCTGTGTAGATCACAACAAACTGTGGAAAATTCTTCAAGAGATGGGAATACCAGACCATCTTACCTGCCTCCTGAGAAATCTGTATGCAGGTCAAGAAGCAACAGTTAAAACCAGAAATGGAACAACACTGGTTCCAAATTGGGAAAGGAGAACTTCAAGGCTGTATACTGTCACCTGCTTATTTAACTTCTATGCAGAGTCAGTTCAGTTCAGTTGCTCAGTCATGTCCAATTCTTTGTGACCCCATGGACTGCAACATATTAGGCCTCCCTGTTCAACAACTCCTGGAGTTTACTCAAACTCATGTCCATCGACTTGGTGATGCCATCCAACCATCTCATCCTCTGTCTTCCCCTTCTCCTCCTGCCCTCAATCTTTCCAGCATCAGGGTCTTTTCAAATGAGTCAGTTCTTCACATCAGGTGGCCAAAGTATTGGAATTTCAGCTTCAGCATCAGTCCTTCCAATGTATATTCAGGACTGATTTTCTTTAGGATGTTATTTACCTGGGATGTTATGTACCTGGGCCAAACTATGGTGGAGGTAATGAAGATAATGATGACCTCATTCAAAATGTCCCATGCATGCACTGCTACAATCAGTGGCCCCGATCCTGCAGCAGGCCACCCCCAATCCATGCTTCTGCCAGATTCTCCTGGACACTCACAGGCAAGTCTGGGTCAGTCTCTTGTGGGGTCACTGCTCCTTTCTCCTGGATCCTGGTGTGCACAAGATACACCATGGGAAATGCTGGGCTGGATGAAGCATAAGCTGGAATCAAGATTGTCAGGAGAAATATCAACAACCTCAGATATGCAGATGACACCACCCTTATGGCAAAAAGTGAAGAAGAGCTGAAGAGTTTCTTGATGAAAGTGAAAGAGGAGAGTGAAAAAAACTGGCTTAAAACTCAACTTTCAGAAAACTGAGATCATGCCATCTGGTCCCATCACTTCCTGGCAAATAGATGGGGAAACAATAGAAACAGTGACAATTTATTTTCTTGGGCTCCAAAATCATTGCAGATGGTGATTGCAGCCATGAAATTAAAACATGCTTGCTCCTTGTAAGGAAAGCTATGACCAACCTAGACAGCATATTGAAAAGCAGAGACATTACTTAGCTGACAAAGCTCTGTCTAGTCAAAGCTATAGCTCTTCCAGTAGTCATGTATGCATGTGAGAGTTGGACCATAAAGAAAGGTGAGTGCCAAAGAACTGATGCTTTTGAACTGTGGTGTTGGGGAAGAATCTTAGGAATCCCTTGGACTTCAAGGAGATCCAACTAGTCATTCCTAAAGGAAGTCAGTTCTGAATCTTCACTGGAAGGACTGATGCTGAAGCTGAAACTCCAATACTTTGGCCACCTGATGTGAAGAACCGACTCCTTGGAAAAACCTTCATGCTGGGAAAGATTGAAAGCAGGAAGAGAAGGGGATAACAGAGTATGAGCTGGTTGGATGGAATCACTGACTAGATGGACATGAGTTTGAGCAAGTTCTGGGAGCTGGTAATGGACAGGGAAGCCTGGTGGTAGTGCAGTGCAGTGGGTTGTAGAGTTGGACATGACTGAGCAACTGAACTGAACTGAGCATTTCACCATTTAGATGTATGAGCCAGAGTGAGTATGTGTAACAGAAGTGATGTTCATTGCTTACAGAAAATTTTAAAATGTGACAAGTGAAATATCCATCAACAGTTGATGGATGATTATGTTGTTTAGTCTATATATTTAGTAATGTATAGAGATTATAAATTATCTTGAGTGAACAACAAGAGAAAGAGAAGATTACATTTGCTTATATGTCAAGGAACATACAAGCAGTACATTATTACATGGTAAATAATAAAACTTATAAAATAATGAAGTAGAAGGGTACCTGTTAAGTATATACAATTGACCTTTGAATCCGAGGTTTTAGGCACCAGCCTTCTGCCCAGTGGAAAATCTATATATAAGTTAACAGTAGGCCTTCTGAGTTCTGTAGTTCCTCCATATGTTTCCTCAGTATACTTGGTTCCACATGCACAGATTCAAACTACTGTGAATTGTTTATCACTGCAGTATTTACTCTCAAAAAAAAATTCAAAAATAAGTGGACCACCACATTTCAAACCTGTGTCAACCATAGGTGGTTACCTCTTTGAAGAGGAGTCATAGAATTGGAGGGGAAGAAATACCAATTTCATTTTCAGTACACTCTTTGTAAGCTTTATATATAAAATATAATATAATCTAATGCACTGTTATTGTTCAGTCCTGTGCTGCTCTTTGCCACCCCATGGGCTCCTCTGTCCATATGCTCTCCCAGGCAACAGTACTGGAATGGGTTGCCATTTCCTTCTTGAGCAGATCATCCCAACCCAGGGATCGAAGCCACATCTTCTGCACTGTAGGTGGTGAGCTTGCAGGGAAGCTGCTGCACCACCAGGGAAGCCAAAACTAATATATTGAATACTTTAAAATTCTTTAATAGAACCTTTTAAAGTAAAAGAAAAAAATGACAAGTATGTAGGACACAAAACATGCATTGGATCTCGATCAAACGGCAGAAAATGGCAATTATGTAAGATGAATAAGTCTAGAGATCTAATGTATGGCATTAAAATTACAGTTAATAATATCATAATGCATGATGAAAAAGTATTTTATATGTAGAGCTATACATAACAAAAAAGAGTAGAAAAGTAATACAATTGCAAAAAAAGAAAATAGACATAAATTACATCCAGAAAATAAATGAACACAGGGACAAAACTCTTCCCCATTTGTTTAGTGTTGGCTGTTTATTTTTATGATGAAATCATTAGTATCATAAAAGTAGAAAACATCTTATTCAGTGGAAAATATTTTTTTTAATTTTTACCATTGATTTTATTTTAAAATATAAATTCATTTATTTTAATTGGAGGTTAATTACTTTACAATATTGTATTGGTTTTGCCATACATCAACATGAATTTTATTTTAAGATTTACCACTGTGAAATCACTTCATCTGGGCCAGATGCAACTTATCAATTGTATTCCCACTCAATATGAAGTCAGGGTGCAGTACATTCAAACAGAAACGCCCATCCTTTGCTCTTCCTCTCCACCTTCCTCTGGTCCTAATTCATTCCTGAAACTGGAATGAAACACGTTCAGGAGCCCTCAGGCCAGCTAGGTTTCTCATGCTGCCTTTGTACATCCTGAAGTTGAATTTAATTCATACCAGCTTGCATCATTACCCTGGTCTTTCTAAAATAGCTGAATCCATCAATACTCAAACCATTTATGAGAGGATATAAAATTTCTACCTATTTGTGGTGAATTACTGTTATTAATTGAATAAATATTAATACACATATTTCAAAGCAGAAGATCTTCACATTTTTTTCCACTGAAGAATTTCATTATTTTAATACAATTTAATATCTTAGGTGAATAAATATTTTTAAAAGCTTACGACAGGGTTTTGTAATTATGCATAGCCACCTGTTCTGAGTCATATATTTAGTTTAGAATGTTAAACCTACAGATTTACAGTTTTTCCATTTGGACTCTGAATTCTGGCCTGAATCTGTCACATAATTTCTAAGTAGTTTTATACACAGAACAGCCTGAACCACAGTCCAAATCACTAAAAGCAAGTCACCAGTTGTGATGGAGGCTAATGTCTCCAAGTCAGAGGGCTGTTATCTGCTATTTATATCAAAGCTTATACAGCAGCTGAGTCAGTATAATAGTGCACTAAAAGTGAAGTGGGTAAATATATTCTATTTGTTAGTTAATGGTTTGCATATGTATAAATTTACTTTCAACAATTTATTGGGGTGTAGCTATTCTATTTCCCTTGCAGAATACAGAAATGATGCTTGACACAACTGTGAATGGAGAAATCAATTACAGCTTTACTACTCTGTCTTTAGCCACTAATAAATCCTGAAATTTATTTATTTAAAAAATAAGTTATTAACTAGGAAACATAATTTCAAGCATCATCAGTTCAGTTCAGTTCAATCGCTCAGTCGTGTCCGACTTTTTGCGACCCCATGAATCGCAGCACGCCAGGCCTCCCTGTCCATCACCAACACCCGGAGTTTACTCAGACTCACGTCCATCAAGTCAGTGATGCCATCCAGCCATCTCATTCTCTGTCGTCCCCTTCTCCTCCTGCCCCTGATCCCTCCCAGCATCAGAGTCTTTTCCAATGAGTCAACTCTTTGCATGGCCATTATATACAGAAAATATGAGAGTAGAAATGTGGATGATAAACACGTGACTACTTCTAGCCTCTGGTTTTTCATGGAAATGTAAATGTTATTTATAATGGCAAATAAACCCTTAAATTGCTTTAATTAAAACAGTTTCTTTCTTTTGCAGCATTTTACCCAAATCATTGTAGATGAACGTCAAGAATACATCACTGGTTTTAACATGCTGAAGGATGATGCTAACATTTCAATTTTATCTTAAATGCTATTTCAATGAAAAGGTATTTTTCACTAAAAATATAAGCAAGATGAAGTGAGTTGATTTCTTTTTTAGCAATCTGACAGAAAATCATAAAAATATTTGTGATCTCAATTCTTATCTAAGTTGGGCCTCCCATTTTTGATCAAATATACTCAATCTGATCTCAAAAAGCAGCAATAACAAGTCAGTTTCTAATTTCATACCACAAAGACAACCATAATCCTTCATTTTAAGGCAATCTGTTGTAAATCTTAATGCCATGTGTAATTTTTTTGAAGGTAGAAATGTCACTGTTATTTGTTCTCATTCAGCTCCCATCTGCAATGCAGCATTAACCGTGAGTGATGCTGATATGTGGTGTCCAGGATATTGTTAGATGTAGCCCTGTGGCAAAGAGGTAATCGTATTGATTTTTCACTACTGCAGCAAATACTCTTGTGTCCAACTGCTAAGCTCTGGAAAAAATAAATAAAACCACAATGATCAGATCTGCTGTTGAAGCATGATTTCAAGTGCTTCCAAATCGTCTGCTGCAAGGTCATTTCAGTCAGTATTACCCTCATAAGTGGGATGCACTGGATAGTACTTGCAGCAGTATTACCCTTATAAGTGGAGGCATTGGATAGTATTTGCAGCTCTCCAAGCTTTCTACTGACCAGTTATTTGGAGCTGTTTTCTTCCTGACTATTATAAGTGTCAACACAAAATGTTAAGGAACAACTTGTTTTATAAATGAAGATATAAGCAATATGTGTACCACTCTGAGTCACAGGGAAATAGAATTAATAAAGCCATGTTGTGCTTTAGTTTTCATGGAATATCTAACAAAGGATTTTTACAAAATGAATGAAATATAATTTTGAAGGATGGAAAGATTTTTAAAAATGTGTTTCAAGAAAGAATTGTCAGTGAATTTGTTTTTTATTTGTTTATTCTAAGTGTTTTATTTTGTGCTGGTTTCTGTTGTATTAGTATTGATACTGTTCAGAATACAGTAGATAAAATTATTTGATTTCTATCTGACTGGGATTTATAAAGTATTTTTGCAGTTATTTCATTTTTCCATTTAGTATAGCTATCCTGAGAAAAAATAGTTTTTATATATAATATTTGTCTTTGTTTAGGCTGAAAGTAGTGATATAAACTTACTAGCTTATTTGTTATAAAACTATTTTAAAGACTTTGAAGTTATTTGCATTCATTCTTCTTTCAATCATTCCCTTATTCAAAATGTACACGCTGAGCTCATAGGATTCTTTCTGCCCTCAAGTAGTGTCATGTGTGGGAGAAAGCATTGAAACATAAAGAAATTAGTGCAATATCAAGTCAGCTTCAGAACAGTGATATGTCATGATGATAAAAGACCCTACTGCTTTCTGCTTAACATCATCTAATGGTGTTATGCTGTATGCAAAGTCCATTTTTTCTATTAGGTTCTACATAGGTCTACGTGATCTGGGTTCTTTCTTATTCTCATTATAGACTTTTGTCTGTTCCTATCCAGCCTCTTTCTTTTCCTCCTTCTCTTTCTCCTTCTTCTGCTTCAATCAGTAATCTTTGATTTCTCTGTGATGTGTATCACATGACTCTTTACCTAGATGGATGGTCTCATCTATGAATCTTCCTATAGGTTAGAAATCATCTCAAATGTCACCTCCCAAAGAGATTATCTTAAGCATAATTTCCCATTCTCCATTCCTTATCATTTTACTCTTTTGATTTCTTCCATAACAGTTAAAATCCTGAGAAGATTCTCTCCCCTCGCCCCCATCAAATATTATCTGCCCCTTCAATGAAATGCATTCTATCTAGAATGATCACAATTACAGTGCTTGGCTCAGGGTAGATAATCAATAAATATTTGTCAAATAAATGAATAGACAGTATTTTAAAATAATGTGTATTCCTAGTGCCAATTATAGAAGTTTTTAATTATAGGTACTCAAATGTTTAGCAAATTATTGAACCCTATTTTCATAATACACATGAAAGATAAGCCAACTTCAGGTAAAAGGTAAAGAGACATGATGAGAAGATGAAATAGCCTATAGAGTAATGTAGAGTCATGAATGATTTATGTAACTTGAAGCTATATGTAACTTTATATAAATAGGACAAATAGTCAAATTACAGGGTAAAAATGTACTAGATAATAAATTATTATGGTAAAGAGTTAGAGAACATGAATGTGAAAGTTCTAATATGCAATGAAAGAAAATTTGGATTGTGTCTATTAAATGATAAGGATTCACAGAAAAGTAAAAAGTAGGTGAAAGTGATCAAAGTTGCTATTTGTATCATTCTTGCATTTTTTTTAATAAGAGGATTGAAATATCATTCTACTGGCAGTACAGAGAGGGTTGAGACTAGACGAAGTGAAGGCAAATAGAAATCCACATGATAATTAAAGAAAAAGATGGGGAAGGTCTGAACTAAAGCATTGTCAGAGAGGCAGACTCAGATTTAAGAGGTACTTCTGAGATAACATATGGAGAGACTATTGTGAAGTGACAGGGAAAAATGAGTAAAAGATGAAGTCAAATTTGGCTAAATTACCAGGCATGTTAGTTGGCCATGAAAGGAAAATTTTAGAAAATAAAGCGTAATGAGCTTGATCTTGACAATTTTGAATTTGAGTATCTATTGTCATTTCAAAATGAAGATGTTTAGATAACCAGTAGGTTCTGGACACATTAGATTTCATTTGAAAAGCAACAGAATCTGCTCTGATTTGATAAGTATTTTTTATGTGTGCTTAATTAATAGATATTGCAAGGGTAAATAAGAATAAATAAGTGCAATTCATCAGATCATAAAGAGTGAAAAAGGAAGAACCATGCAAACCTTGGAAATGTCTACATCTATATTTAGGTTCACTGCTGTCTTCTTGGAGCTTCCCTGGTGGCTCAGTGGTAGAATCTTCCTGCCAATGCAGCAGATGTGGGTTCGATCCTTGGGTCTGGAAAATCTCCAAGAGAAGGAAATGGCAACCCACTTCAGTATCCTTGCCTGGGAAATCCCATGGATAGAGGTGCCTGGCGGGCTACAGTCTATGAGGCCGCAATAGAATAAGACATGACGGAATAACTAAACAACAGCTGTCTTCTCCTAATGGTAGCTGTTGCTCACCATGTCTGGCAAAAATAAAGAGTGAGTAATTTTATCAAGTTACTATATAAACTCACATTCACAGTAAAACATTTACAGAATTGTTTCTGGCTAAGTTAAATGTAAATTTTAATGATATCAGTGAGTTTAGTCAAATGTGATCATAAAATATATAATTTATCATTTGGTTTTACTTAGAAACATGAAAATGTAATTAATTAAATATTTCTTAATTCTCAATAAGTTTAGATTTGATATGGATAAAAGTATGTTCTAATGAGATAGAAAAGATACAACAATGTGTA
This sequence comes from Oryx dammah, assembly GCF_014754425.2. Classification (NCBI taxonomy): domain Eukaryota; kingdom Metazoa; phylum Chordata; class Mammalia; order Artiodactyla; family Bovidae; genus Oryx; species Oryx dammah. The sequence goes on from NW_024070200.1 coordinate 17,369,963, forward strand.
GCCAAAGCAGTTAGCAAAAAGGTTACTTTTGAAATTTTGTTGCCTATATTTTGGAATGGGATTATTGGCCAAATGATGAGTATTTCTGTTTGGGAGAGCTATCCCTTTCTCATCCAGACATTCTCAACTGCTCAAAACATGAGTAGAATAAACTATTGTATATATCGTATATGTCCCTGCTGCTGCTAAGTCGCTTCAGTCGTGTCCGACTCTGTGCGACCCCATGGATGGCAGTCCACCAGGCTCCACCGTCCCTGGGATTCTCCAGGCAAGAAACTGGAGTGGGTTGCCATTTCCTTCTCCAATGCATGAAAGTGAAAAGTGAAAGTGAAGTCACTCAGTGGTGTCCAACTCTTCGCGACTCCATGGACTGCAGCCCACCAGGCTCCTCCGTCCATGGGATTTTCCAGGCAAGAATACTGGAGTGGGGTGCCATTGCCTTCTCCATAGGGAGACAAAAATAAACATATATGGAAATAATGCAATTATGATATCTATACTATGCATATGATATGGAAAAAAAATATCTTCCTAAGAAATCTGTGGTTAACTTCTGTGTCCCATATCTACAAATCTAATACTGAAAGGCAGCTCTATTCATTCATGTTTCCTGAAGAAATGTCAATGAAAATGTACTAGCTTTCTAACTCTTAATCAGAAAAGTACTTTGCAAACAGAAAGTTACAGGTAAATTTCAACTGATGACCTGGGTTGTATTTTTCTTCTGTTACACAAAATCAAGAGAATTGTTGCCAAAAGAGTGTTTAGAGTAAGAAAAAGGAAACAAACAAGACCTGCAGATGTTCTTGAACAAAATTTAATTCCTATTACTAGTCTGTACAGTGAACAGTCAGAAACATGATTCATTGATTCAATTACTGTTAATTTAGTGGTGGTAATCTCCTAACCTTTAGATTTGGTTGTGGTAAAGCCCATAATGCAATGTCTTATTTTATTTCATACTTGCCAAGCATCAGATTTGCTTTGTATTTGATGCGGATAGAATGTAAGTGTACTATAATGGAATATTTTTAAATAAAATACCAGAAAAGTATGCCAACCAATTAAAAACCAAAAAACAGCATCACATTATAGTATAATTTAGTTATGGGCTCCATCATGAAATCTCAATGAGTTAAAGCACTCAATCTATTCTCTTTTTGAGTTTTCTTGTGTTTTAGCAGGATGGGGAATTGCTTGAACAACTTAGGCAGATAGAAAGAGTAGGTCTCAAAGCAAATCATTTGGAAGAAGGTGTTAAGCCACTGCTGATTAAAATTACACCAGTATCAACTACAAAGATAAACTGATAGATACATTAATTTTCATATAACAGAGAAAGAATGAATATACCCTATTATGAAGAATTCCACTCCTGAAAATACTTTACAGATATGAGTGCTTTTGTGTACCAGGAAATATACACAAGAAAAAAATTGTAAACTCTTCACTGACAATAGACTGATTAAGTAATGTGTGCCATAATCACCAATGGCATATTATGCACCAATAGACATGAGTGAAATAGTTACATACCAACAGATTGATTAATTTTATGGCATAAAGTTTAAAAAATCTGGAGACATACAAAGTAATGTATGCTGTATGATTCCAGTTATATATATTTTAAAAACTGAGAATACTCAGGAAAATTTAGGAATAAATAATTGGATTGTACCTGCTATGGACTGAATACTTGTGTCTCCCTCAAATTACTGTGTTGAAACTCTAATACTCAATGTGATGGTATTTAGAGATCAGGCCTCTGGAAAGTATTTAAGTCATGGGAATCAAGCTCTCAAGATGCTATTAATGCCCTTGTAAGAAGAACTCTCTTCCATGTCAGAATGTAGTGAGAAGACAGCTGTATGTAAACCAGGAAATGGGCCCTCACCAAGAACCAAATCTGCCAGCATCTTGATTGTGGACCTCCCAGCTGCCAGAACTGTGAGAAACAAATATTTGTTGTGGAAAGCACTCAGACTACAATAATTTATTATATCAGCCTGAACAGACTGTAACAGTAACCTAAAGTGAAAGGCAAGAGGAATTGCAATAAAGTCCATTCAGTTCAGTTCAGTTCAGTTCAGTCGTTCAGTCGTGTCCGACTCTTTGCGACCCCATGAATTGCAGCATACCAGGCCTCCCTGTCCATCACCATCTCCCGGAGTTCACTCAAACTCACGTTCATCGAGTCCGTGATGCCATCCAGCCATCTTATCCTGGGTTGTCCCCTTCTCCTCCTGCCCCCAGTCCCTCCCAGCATCAGAGATTTTTCCAATGAGTCAACTCTCCGCATGAGGTGGCCAAAGTACTGGAGTTTCAGCTTTAGCATCATTCCTTCCAAAGAAATCCCAGGGTTGATCTCCTTCAGAATGGACTGGTTGGATCTCCTTGCAGTCCAAGGGACTCTCAAGAGTCTTCTCCAACACCACAGTTCAAAAGCATCAATTCTTCGGTGCTCAGCCTTCTTCACAGTCCAGCTCTCACATCCATACATGACCACACAAAAACCATAGCCTTGACTAGACGGACCTTAGTCGGCAAAGTAATGTCTCTGCTTTTGAATATACTATCTAGGTTGGTCATAACTTTTCTTCCAAGGAGTAAGCGTCTTTTAATTTCATGGCTGCAGTCACCATCTGCAGTGATTTTGGAGCCCAAAAAAATAAAGTCTGACACTGTTTCCACTGTTTCCCCATCTATTTCCCATGAAGTGATGGGACTGGATGCCATGCCATGATCTTCGTTTTCTGAATGTTGAGATTTAAGCCAACTTTTTCACTCTCCTCTTTCACTTTCATCAAGAGGCTTTTTAGCTCCTCTTCACTTTCTGCCATAAGGGTAGTGTCATCTGCATATCTGAGGTTATTGATATTTCTCCCGGCAATCTTGATTCCAGCTTGTGCTTCTTCCAGTCCAGCATTTCTCATGATGTACTCTGCATATAAGTTAAATCAGCAGGGTGACAATATACAGCCTTGATGTACTCCTTTTCCTATTTGGAACCAGTCTGTTGTTCCATGTCCAGTTCTAACTGTTGCTTCCTGACCTGCATACAGATTTCTCAAGAGGCAGGTTAGGTCGTCTGATATTCCCATCTCTTGAAGAATTTTCCACAGTTTATTGTGATCCACACAATCAAAGGCTTTGGCATAGTCAATAAAGCAGAAATAGATGTTTTTCTGGAACTCTCTTGCTTTTTCCATGATCCAGCAGATGTTGGCAATTTGATCTCTGGTTCCTCTGTCTTTTCTAAAACCAGCTTGAACATCAGGGAGTTCACAGTTCATGTATTGCTGAAGCCTGGCTTGGAGAATTTTGAGCATTACTTTACTAGCATGTGAGATGAGTTTAAGGGAGTTAATTTTAGAGGATGGGCTACTTACTCCAAAGAGGCACACTGGAAGAGAGGTGTTGGGTTGCTGAATATTTCACTCCTTGATCTTTAACAGTTGAACATTATTTGATAATTGGTTAAGTGATGCATGTATGGTTTTATGTATTCTTCATTATGTGTTGCATGTCACAATAAATTTGATTAAAAACAAAAAGAAGGATCAGAAAGGGATCAAGGAAATAAATAATTCTAAGAGTAATATTTAAGGGGAGAAGTAAATTCAAGGATGGTTACACTCAAACATGATAGAGTGAAATTGAGACTGATCTCTACATGTTCTCCATCTATGGGGAGATTTGTCTTGCCAGGTTGCTATCAGTCTACTGCTATGCATATAAGCTATTTAGCTGAAATATAATGCATGCCACAACTATATAGTTGTTTACACAACAACTACTAGTTGTTATATAAATACAACAACTCTGCTAAGTTGCTTCAGTCATGTCTGACTCTGTGCAACCCTATAGACGGCAGCCCACCAGGCTCCCCGATCCCTGGGATTCTCCAGGCAAGAACACTGGAGTGGGTTGCATTTCCTTCTCCAATGCATGAAAGTGAAAAGTGAACGTGAAGTCGCTCAGTCATGTCCGACTCTTAGCGTTGAGTCAAAACTAAATTAATGTAGTTTACCTTTAAAATTAAGTATTTATAATTTTCTTAATTTACAATGTTGAAATATTTATAACAATTGAATTATGTTCAAATACTACATGTTTTTGCTAATACAGATTATTAATATTATGATGTCACATGGCCAGCCCTTCTTGCATGTCTGAATAGAGAAGGAAAAATGATGCAGGGTGATGTTTTCTCTTGTTATGAGAAAAGCAATTTCTTGATTTCTTAGTGTTTAGATTTATTTCTATTATATGAGACAACTCACCAAAATAATGCCTAGAGTGACTCTGAATAACGTGGCCATGTAAACAATTTGCTTCCTTCTTTATTTCTAGTGCATTATTAAACTTACGAGTTAAACAATTAGGGTTTTTAACTAGTACGTATACATGAAAATGCTTACTGACTTGCAAAAGAAAACAGTATGATTCGGCAGAAAGGTGTTTGTCTCCATAGCTAAAGTGAAACGACGAGTTTAGGCAATCACTTAGTTAATTCAAGCGTTAAAACTGTTTTTGCTTCAATTGCCTAGATAATCAAAATCAAGCTGCTGGGAATTTTGCCTAAATTTTCTTAGCATTTGTTCCATTTTTAAGTGAATTTGGTCATAGAAATGTAACTTCAGATATTTTCAGTGCTATTAGTTATAGGGAAATGAATGTAACTTGCTACTTTCATCACTCAAATGTTGAGGTAACTCTGGATTAAATGCAGAAATGAAAAGTTTCCAAACTTTCTTTTGAATTACTCAATCTATCTTCTGTTCTTTGCCTCTGCCTTGTTCCTCCTTTGTTCTTCTTGTTGTTTCTTATCTCTTTTATTTCTAAAATGCACACACACACACACACACACGTTTATGTATTACCTGCAGGCTCATTAACTCAGTTGTGTCTTTGTAACCCCATGAACTGTAGCCTGCCAAACGCTGTCTATAGAATTCTCCAGGCAGGAATACTGGAATGGGTTGCCATGTTCTCCTCCATTTGTACTAACTCCTTCCGAAAAAGGTCATTAATGTATACATTCTATTTGAATGCACACATAGCTTAGTGAAAGACTGCAAGTTTATTGACAAATTCCCCGAAGAATCAAGGAGTATTATAAGTCAGAACTTGAGTTACTTAGGAGGAGGGGGACAATGTATATATCATGATATGTTCAATCAAATTGCATAAGGCTTTCATTGTGAACAGAATATAGTGATGATTGTAGCATGGGGGTAAGTGGAATACAAGGTAGAATGTTAAGAGATGGTCATAGATAAAAGTAGTGGCTTGAGAAGAAGCTGTGTGGACTTCCTGGTCTGTTCAATAGACTGTCACCAAAGTTCTTTATGCGGGAAAGGGATATAACCAGAGTTTTGAGGGGATCACATAGGCATGATGAAGAATGGACTAAGAGAGAAAAGAGTGAGAGGGAGACCAATTAGAAGATGGTTAAAATAACCCAGGATTAAAATAAAGGAATAAGAATAGGTATAGAGCAGAAAGCAAATATTTTTGTGATAATTCTGAGGGATAATAGATAGATATTGGTAAAGTATTGGTTATAGAACATCTAGGGAAAGTGTATATATATTTGTAAGAAAAGAAGCAGGGAAAAATCAAAATTATTGGAATCAGAAAATTATAAGGAGGCAACAATGATAGAAAAACTAATGACCTGAACTGCCAATACATAATGAAAAAAGAAAAACATAGGGAAATTAGGGGTTTTGTCCTTAAATCTTTTCTTCAAAATTTAGGCATGTACAATACAGTCCATGGAATTCTCCATGCCAGAATACTGGAGTGGATAGCTGTTCCCTTCTCTAGGGAATCCTCCCAACCCAGGAATTAAACCCAGGTCTCTCACAATGCAAGAGGATTCTTTACCAGCTAAGCCACCAGGGAAGCCTAATTAAAGTATACTGTTCAGTAATTATTACTCTTTTTGGTTTTTTTGCTTGCTTTAACTCAAACAGAACTATCAAGTCAATGGATCAAAACTTTAATATGCAATAAAACCTAAAAAGACAAACTGTTAAAAGTCTTAAATATATGAACTAGATGGTGACATTTATTTCCTATTCACATTTATTGTAATTCCTCGGGAAATCTAATCACAATGATTTTCTTTGATTTATGAAGTTTTTACAGCATTTTGGTGTAAATATGTATACTTTTCCAAAACTAAGAATTTTGAAAATTAAATATCTCAGAGGAAATGAGAATTTTTCCTCCAAGCAAACTTCTAATATTCTATATCTTAGTACAAATGGAACATTTAATAGTGAATACTAATTGATATCCATCCATTCTTTTGTGCTTATATAGTTCCGCTTTATTTCTCTCCTATAGTGCTCACTGCATGATAGTATTATTCTGCACATCTATCTAGTCATCCCTTAAAACCAGCACAGTGCCTGGTTTGTACTTATACAGGGAATAGCTAAAATATTTTTTTAAATATATTAACAATTTTGCCAACTGGTGATGATTCTCAGATAACAGTCTATCAAAAACAGTACCCAAGTCCAGAAAAGAATACTACTATCTAGACTTTCTAATAAATTACCTTTTAAAAGTATTTTGAATTTATGGTACTTTTTAATGTACTTAATAATCAGAGTGAGAGTGTGCTTTGCCTAGTAACTCAGTAGTTACTAAGCTCTTAAGGGTCTTCAATATCCAAGTTAATTCTAGATTTAATATAATTATTACCACATAAACAGGAAGTACTTGCTCCCCATTATCATTTAATTCCTATGATACCTATACTGAAAATGTTTCAATTATAAATAAAAGTTGCTGCTGACCAGAACACAAACAACTTTGCTGACAAAAATTCAATAACAAATGAGTGACCCAATTGCCAGTGTAATTTCCCTAAGGAGCAATTCTTTCCATGAAGCTAGCCAAAGAGCTCATGTCTTTTCATGTTACCACCTATATGAATCACAGAATATTGATTTCTATATTAACTCTCAGAGAGCCTGACCTCCTTATAACAGTGCATGTGTGTTTCCATCTGAAGTGCCACAGAGAGGGGTTGTGCACTTGAATAATTTTCTCCACACCCCTGGGCTCTCCTTGAGAATAAATACATATACATATTTATGATGTGGCTCCATTTACTTAGGAGTCAAAAATAGCTGCATAATAAAAGCAATGATGTGTTTTAAAATGAATAGCAAATCTCATCATCTTTAATACAGACACATGCTGTTAATTCCGAATCCCTAAATTTTTATGGAAGCAGCCTCCTCTCTTCATCCTCATAGACTACGATGTTTAACTTTCTGCTTATTTATTGACCTGGATTTAGGAACACAACCTGTAAGAAACACTACATTAAGACAGTCCTGTGCTATATTTACCTCTGAATTTTTATGTTTGGTCTCCAGCAGTTATATGTAGTGGCATATTTTCAGAAAGTGTGGAACCTGAATCCCTTAGCCAGAAATGTAAACTTGGTCATCTTTATATCCATCTCCTTTTCCTCCAGACTGTGGCTCTCTTATTCTGTATGACTACCTTTTCTGTAATAAGTATATGACAACAGGCGCTCTCTCTACTGAATTACTTAATCTCATTTGAGTGCTGTATAAATTTAGCTTGAAAATTAATGAGGAAAGTCCTACATGATTCCCTTCACAAAGTTGTTTTGTCTCGACACAAGCAAATTCTTACTAACAAACAAGAATGGCTGAATTTCAGTCTTCAGGGGCAAACGTTTGTGTGTGTTACTCTCAAACAATTACAATTATTAGACATATATCCTGACTGCTACATTGGATCCCATTAGCCCCCAGAATATCTCTGACCTACAGAGGGCTGAATGTCACTTCTGAATGCTTTCATCTGATGAGGTCAGGGCCAAAGAAATAATCATTTTTATTAACTCAAAATTAACTTAATTCAGACTTTAATTATATCTGCCAAATCCCTCATCTTTGGCCATATTTTACTGGCTAGAAGCAAATCACAGGTCTCACCCACAAGCAAGAGGAGGGCATTACACAGAGCGTGAGCACCAGGAGATGGAGATTAAGGGGGTCATCTTCTATTAATGCCTACCACAGAGGGAGAATCAATAGGAATTCCCAATAGATTAGATAAATGGTTCAAGTGAAACAGAGAGGAAAGGACAACCCCTTGATTTTTGCCTGAACAAAAGGAGGGATGATGAGTTATGCTAGTCCTCAGGTGGAGTGACTAGAGAACGGAAGTAAAATAATTTCTTTTGGACATGTTACATATAAAATGTCAATTAAAATAGGCCATGAGAGGGTGTAATTGACAAGTCTTTGTTAAAGAAACAGATTAAGATATGCAAAGAATCAAATTTTATAATTCACATAGCAAGCATATACATGAAAATTACTCAATATATGCTAATAACAATAAAATGTAATTATGTTATACCTCATTTAAAATATTTGTTAGAAATACTGAAAAAATATCATTCTCCAATTAAAATTAGACCATAAGTGACAAGGGTTTCCCTTCATCTTAACCATTTAAATATTAAGAATAATTCATTTTTTATTTCTCTGATTAGAAAAGCAAGGGAAAAGATATCTTAATGTCTAGTTTGATGGATAAATAAGAATGTTACTCTGTGTGATTTGATCAATGAAAAATTGTTGTGGTTCTCTCTATATATCACATATTTTCAATAAACAGAAAAGTAAACTAATAAATGATAATTGTAAAAAAAAAAAATCAAATAGGATACTGAGCAAATCATCTATCATGCAAGTCTGGAAAACAGGAAAGTCCGAAAGAAGAGCTCATTTTCAATTTATACTGTCTTATTAAAAATGTATCATATAAAGCATTGCAAGGTAAAAAGCAATCTAACAATATATACCTCACAATGATAGATTAAGCACACACATAGAGAAATATATGTGCTAACTGAATTTTCATAAGCTTTTCCTCAAATATTACATCTGAGAGTAACTGTATCTCTAAATATAATAACTTTATCCTTTATATGGAATTCTCTGGACTTAAAAACATATTATCAGCTTCATTATAAGTGATGTAGATAGTAACGTTCATATTTATTTCACATATATCTCTTTTCATATAATGTTATTGTCATTATCTCATCTATTTTATTTGGTTTTGAGAGTTACAATAATATAATATGTTTAGATGCATATTAAACACTAAGATTATGAAACTGCTAGATTTGATTTGGATGACTTGCTATTCTGGGTGAATAAATTCTTCGTTTTAATTATTTTCTGAGAACCAATAACATGGTAGATGAGAGAGAGAAAAAAAACATTTATGTTTGCTTTATGTTTCGGAAAGAAAGAATTGCTATAACCAAGGTTTCTCTATTTATATTTTACATAATTAAAATGTTCCTGCTTAGAGAACAAATTGGATTCTATTATTAAATTAAGCATTGTGATGATGTAGAATTGAAAAAGAAGCATGTACTGCCAGTGGGCATTTCAAACTGCTAAGCTTTGATGACATTCCAGATAGTAAAAACATTCAGGATTAGAACTAGGTGGAAACAATGTATTTCTGGCAAGTGTGACTCAAATTAATGTGTTTATTTGCAAACTATAAATAAACATGTTTGTCATAATTTCATTTTTGTGCAGAACTGGTGCTGTATTGAAATAATAGTCTAGTCAAAGCTCAGTCTACTCATATTCTAAGCCATTCAGTGGTGAACGGCTTAGAATTATAAATCTCTGAACACGTATGGAAGCCATATGGCAAACATATCAGGAAATTTAAATTTTAAATTATGAGCAGAACTTCACTAAAATTTCCCTGGATACTCTGCTCCGTGTAGTTAATCTGAATTACTCTCACTTTTTCTAAGGATGTTAGTATTTCATTCAATATTGGCTAGAGACAGAAATAGATGAAGTAGTAAGCCCCTACTTTTTCTGAGCTTCAGTAAAAAGGAGAGAAGGGAAACTGTAGCGATTTTTAACCTCATAGTTAAGGTAATACTGTTTTTAACCTCATAGTTAATATTGAAAATGAAATAACATACCAGATTTACTCTAACTATAATTATAATGCATATTTATGTGTTCCATGACTTATAAATTATATTTTTCTCCATATCTTACTTATATACTTCTCAAAATAAAGTTTCCAAACTATTGATCTTTTCAAGCTACTGTGGTTTATACACAATAGAACCTTTTCTCTACTATTGCTATTCTATAAGATAAAAATTGCAATGTTTTTCCTAACACACAGTCATAGTAAATATTTTTTAGTGCCAGTTCTTTGGAAAACTACAATTAAATACTATTAAATTTATCAGCCTGGAAAGGAAAAAAAAAAAGTACGCTGTTGTCACTTTATTAAGAATTATTTATGTACTTTTGTTTGTAAAGTGCCACAATAATTTAATGCATGGATTTATTTGTTTAGGTCAGTAGTTTGCTGCTCATAAGTATTTGATAAGCATCTAATCTCTCCTGTTCTCCAGAATTTAGCTAAAACATCAATGTTGTAAAGATTAGAGTGAAACTGAGATATACATATTCAGCAGAGAATAAACAGTTTCCTAGAAATGGAATCCCTCTAAGTGTTATAGCACTGTTACAATGTGGCTTTAGTCATATAAAAATGTATTTTTATATTTTTAGAATCTATGCAACATACTGATATTCATATGGCTTTATCACTAAAGGACAGCCGCTTTTCTGATTTAAAGGACAGAATCACTCAAAAAAATCCTTTTTTTTTCTTGCAAATTTTAAAGCATTATAATAACAAATTCTATTGAAAAAAAATCATCATGTAATGAAAATTCTTCCTAACATTATTGCTAAGTGATTAGGGAAAGAGAAAAATTTACTATTTTAACACTCATAAAAATCTCTGTATCTGCTTAAAAAAATAAATAATTGCTCATACATTTGAGTTTTCCGTACAAATATACACATAATGACTATTTCAGGCCAGTATAATTAAGACAATACTTTAATATAGAAATGCTATATTGAATAATGAGTAATGGCCCTTCTACATAATATTCTTGTAAAAATACCAAACTTTCTTCAGAGAATCTTACAGTTTTTTACTTTTCAAACTTGCCCTGATGACAAGGTTAAATATGTATCCATAAATACATAGCCTTGCCTCTATTGTCTTTAATCACATTCCAATGAGTTTTCTTCCAGTTTTCCCACTGATACTTTGGATGGATTTTACAGCTTTCCAGATGCTTTTTACTAAACAAGATCTCCTATCTTTAGTTCTTAAAAAAACCAAGACAAGCCTACATTCAAATTTTAATTTTGCATATAATAGTTTGTCTGCAGTCTGCCTAGCTCATTTCTGACCTACAGTCTCAGGGCTAGGTGGGAGGAGAGAGAAAGGTAGTGAAGAAAGTAGCTTTTTTCTTATTCTGACTTAAATTTATCAGATTACACTTTCCACATCTCGAGTCCTCTGTTGTAACTTCAGTTCCATTATATCCTTCTTGTGCCTAGCAAGTTCCACATCCCTTGGTAGCAGTTCAAGCCATTTTCACTGCCCTTTCTTCAGTTTTTATCAGCTCTCCTGACATGAGAGATGTGTACTAGCAAAAGGGGAAAGTTTCTTTGCCATGGATGACAGGGATGGTGGGTTTGGATATGGTCAGGTGATTTACTCTAAGCACATGTCTATTCACCCAACAAATATCTAAATATATTCTTTTAATAAAATCATTTGTCAATAATAGTTACTATTAATAATAATATGCTATTTATTCAGGACAACTACATTGACATTATGATAAGTAAGCTTTTACCTCTCCCTTCCCTGAATTACATTGCAAAATATCACAGTAACTGAGAAATAATGGTTCAGTGCTCAAATTGCTCCTAATTCTCAGCATTCCTAACCAGAGAGAATTTTAGATTTCCTTGTTATATTTGTGAATCAGATAGCTAAAATAGCTTCAGGGACCCTACAGAAAAGTAGATAAAGCAGGTTAGCTAAGAGTTAATAGAGAGGAATAGGAATCTGTCCAAAAGAGAGTATATATTATACATGATAAAACAAAAAAACAAACAGTAATGCAGTCCCATACTCCACCCCCAGCCCAGAGAAAACAAACACTTGTATACACCAATTAAATTTATCTCTAATGTGATTTTGTGATCACAATCCTAGAGGTATAATGCAAATGAGGTGCAACTTCATTTTTTTTTTTTAGTAGTACCTACGTGGTTTCAAATGTTTATATTTATATGGCTGATCTACATGCACATTTTCACATTACGTGATATATAAATATATTATCATCTTCTTAGTTGCCTTAATTCCATTTATTAAGGTTTCCATTTCTTTGCCAGTGATTTTGAGAGGCCAAATTTGTCACTCAGCATCATCCAGTGGTAGAGAAGCTGCCTGCAAATGCAGGAGTCATAGGAGACACAGGTTCAATCCCTGGGTCAGGAGGAGAACATGACAAGCCACTCCAGTATTCTTGCCTGGAGAATCCCATGGACAGAGGAGCCTGGTGGGCTACGGTCCATGGGGATCACAAGAGTCAGACATGACTGAGTGACTTAACACTTTCACTTAACTTTCAATTCAGGTCCAACAGTAATATAACAATTCATGCACCGAAACCAAACTGTTTTAATTAAATCATCTTTATCATATATTTTAATATATGACAGAGCTATCTCCACTTCCCTAATTTACCTCCATTATCAATGTTTTTGTCTTTCCTACTTATTTATTTTTTCCAGATAAAAAATTAACTTTTCTAGCTATAAAAAACGTTTGGCACTTTTAGTTGGATGATGTTAAATTTCTATACGACAAGGGAAAACATATTCTTTTGAAGTTGAGTGTGAAATAATGTGAAAGAATAGAAACTGGGAAATACTGACACAAAGCCAGTTTACACCTACTCACAGGACCTTTGACCAGGTGCTCACAAGAATGTCAGGTACAAAGTGGCCTCTGTTGGGATGCAGGCCCAGAGAAGGATACTGCCACTATTGCAGTATACTTTTGCTTAGAAACTTCCATCCAAAGAAAATAAGCCTTAAGCTCCTGGAGGAAAATGAATGAACTCTCAGTATGTGGAGGAACACTTTTGGCAGTGGGAAAATGGTAAAAGAAAACCAAAAACAAACAAACAAGAAAACCACCATCCCTGTGGCTAAAATGTGACAAGCATCCTACACCAATGCTATTTTAAGCCTCCAACCTTTGAAGGACTAGCAGGAAATTCTCTACATAAACTTATTGAAGATACAAGACAGAGTTTGACTACCACTGGAAAGAGGCAAGATCACTGTGAAGGCTGAATCTTTGTGACCTAGAGACACAGAGCCTGCCTAAGCACTGAGGCTGAACAAGATAATAGAGAACATAGCTAGTTACCAGCATCAAGCCAGGAAATACCAGGAAAAAAAATAGACTGCAATGGAGAAGGGGCAAGAGGATGAAGAGAGACTTTCCACTGAAGTGCAGGTGCAAAGAATAATTGAAAAACTGAATGCAAGCAGAAACACAAGAAAACTCTTCATCATCCTAGCTGCAAGAGAAATGCAAAGCCATTTGTGCACTAAATTTAACTATAAACATTACAAAATACAAACGTGGTTTAACCCATCACTAGGTTAATAAGTCAAATCCTTACACTAGCAGCCTAGTACAAGAGAAGATGTGATATTTCCTGGCAAGAATCAACAATTATCACACACACATAACCACCATAAACAATGACAGGACCAGATTTATAGTGGACCTAGATGTTTAAGCTATTAGCTAGGAAATTTAAAATAACTATGATTTACATGATAAAGGTTTTAAAGGAAAAGGTAGACACATTGCATGAACAGATGGTGAATTTCAGCAGAGATGGAGACTATAATATAAACTCAAATTTTTCAAGTCATTTCAGCTAACTTAGGTTTAAGGACTTAACTATTAGCTCTGGGCCTTGTACTTTAGTCATAAAAGTAAGCCTGGCTTTGTTATTAGGTGGTTATCAATTATTTGTAACATGGTCTTAGATTGAACTTCACATTGAAGCATCAACAGTATCAATATAATTAAAAATAAATAAAACCTCAGTCTCTTTCTTTCTGGGTTGTAACAACAAACAATAATTCAAAATTCTTGTGAGAGAAAAACACATGCATTTAAAATCTATCCCACACAAATGCAAAATATTAGCTTTTTTGAGATAGATATTAAAAGAATGCTATCAGCCCATTAATCACAAAATAACAATCTCCTTCAGCTTCTTGCACAGTTTGAGTCAACCAACACTATTAGATATATGATATTATTTAATCCTATATAGTATACAATTAATCTCTAAGATCAATCAGTTTTTCTCATTGACCATATTAAACTATTAGATAAAAATATGTGAGTATGAATAGACTTGCTTCTAGCATATCTTTAACTAAAGTTGAAATTTCTTACTGTTAGGAATCCTAGAATAGTTTAACTTAGGCATCTGAATATGTTTAAGTAATTATAAATAGTCTCATCTAGTGTAAACAATTAAAATAAAATGAAAAGAATATTTTCAGCTCATCCAGATTCACAGAGGTTGGTTAAGAAATAATCTTCCCTTCAGATTCATAGCATTCTGATGATACTTTCTTGTAAAAATTAGGCAGTAACCACACATATTAGAAAAAAGAAAACACTACTGTATGCTTCCCACCTGAAATAGTCACAAGGAAAGGAAGTTTGTTCTGCCACTCTCATTATCATTGTACTGAAGTGTATATGGCATTAAAAAAGGAATAAATATAGTACAACTCAAAATTTTTAAAAAGAAGTAAATTGTATTTATTCAAAAAGGCATAACTATATTTATACACAAAATATAAGTATAAAAAGCTAACAGAATAAGTTTAATAAGGTTTCTAATTTTAACATTTTTATAAAAACAAATTGTACTGCTATAGCAACGAATAAAAGGAAATTGAAATAGACATATTAAGTACAGCCACATCATAAAATTAAATGCTTAGGATAAATTTGAAAAGATGAACAAAATATGCATTGAAATTTTTTCAAAATTTGATGAGAGAAATTAAAGATGAACTAAAAAAAGTGGAGTGGACATGCAGTAGAAGATTCAATATTGTGATATTAAATTCTCCAAATATTCATTGCAATTCTGATCAAAATCTTGCAGGTTTTTTGGTAAAAAACAATAGCAAGCTGGCTCTATAATTTAGATGAAATATAAAGATTTTAGTGTAGCCCAAAGAACAAAACTGTAAGACTTCTACAAGTCTTGATTTTAGACTTATTATAAAACTACAGTAATTAAGACAGTGTCATATTGGCATAAAGAAAAATATATAGAAAATAAAAAATAGTGTAGAGAATATACAGATAGATCCACACACATATGTTCAAGAGATTTGGAAAAAGTGCCAAGACAATTTAATGAGGAAAGAATAATTTTTTTCAGCAAGTGGTGATAGAATATTGGATAAAGCCAGTGCAATTTTCTTGCCTTGCTTTTAGAAACAGAAAATAGTATAATCACATTCTACCCCTAGGTGTTTGCATAAGATAAATGAATATATATATCCACACAAGGTCTCAGACTTGAATGTTTATAGCAAATTTGGGTATTACATAACACAAACATAACACAAAACTGGAAGCGAATAGATTAACAATGCAGTACTGCCTAGCCTAAAGAAACAAGCAAATGTGACATGAAATGAATCTTAAGCCAGTAACATCAGATGAATGAGGCCTGTCCAAGAAGCCTCCAAAATACTAAATGTTGCTTTATTTCATTTTTGTAAAATTCTATATATTATAAACTAATCCACTGTGACAGAGAGCCTAGTGGGCATTTGGGATGGAGAAGTGTATGTTTCCCATGATGGAAATAGTATAGGGAAATCACCTTGAGCATATTATAAGCCAAATACCCTGTGGACCTGAGATTAGGTGGTGAGTCTTCTGTGGGAACATGTATCACTCTTATTTGGAAAGAGGGTAAGAGAAATTTCAGCATCAAATGAATTTTCACTCTGAACACAAATGAAAAATATGTGAAATTTTCATGTTTATTTTCTCTTTTCCTCTCTCTCAGATATTCACCACCTCCTTTCCCATGCCTTTATTTTTTCCTTTTAAGGTTAGTTATATTGCATTATGTCATTTTGAAAGTGATGTACCTTGACATCTTTGCCTCAATTATTATGGATTAAGTCATACCTTTATACCAGGATCAGTTTATTCTTTCTTCCAGATATGCTCACCTGCCACTCTGACAGGTTTTAGTCAATTGCATTATTTCTAGGCCAAAATAATCCTTCCATTGGCTTGAGTCATCTCAGTGCTTGAAAATCGCCAGCTGCTTTCTCTGTTGACACACCACCATAGAACTTGAAGCCCTCATACACAGTGCCAGCTGACAAGAGAGAATACTCTGCTTTTTCCCTGACCAAACTGCTTGCACAGAAGCTCTGGCTTCTTCGGTGGTAGTGGAAGGGCTGTGCAACAGAGGACAGAAGTGCCACGGAGGTTATGCCTCTTGGGGTGACTCTGAATAAGTGAGAAGGGAATCTAGGGCCATCCAGAAACTCAGTGATGCCATAATACACCTCTGGAGACCTGGTCCTTGACTGCAAAAGCACATGTGTTTATTGGGAAGCTCTAGCCAGCTGGTCCACCACATTACATTTGACCTTCCCTTCTTTTCTTCCAGTTTCTCAGTACATTTTCCTTGGGATTGCATCCTTCCCATAAAGTATTATCATCCAAGCCTTGGCTTCAGGGCCTGTGTTTTCAGAGAGCCCAGTTTAAGTCATTCATTCATGCCACTTTTCTATAGCCTCTCCTCTAAATGTCAACAGGATTAATAGGTAATGATGGTTATGTTAAAATGGAGATTTTCTGCTTTAGAAATTAATCTACATAGTGATCGAACAGCAGTCCTTTTTGTTACACTAGTCACTTGTGTTAGGTAAGTAGGCTAGCATAAGTTATGAATAAAATGTTAGACAGAAGGAGAGATATTCCATGCTCCTGGGTTGGAAAAATCAATATTGTAAAAATAACTATACTACCAAATGTAATCTAAAGACTCAGTGCAATCCCTATGAAATTACCAATGGTATTTTTTACAGAACTAGGACAAAAACAAACAAACAAACACAATTCATATGAATAAAATGTTAGAAAATAAGATAACAATGAAAAAAGTCCTTGCACTTGGTAAACAATTATTCGGGGGAAAAATGCATGAAAAATGAGTGCTTTATCTTTTTTTTCTTGTTTGTTACATGTTTCCTAGTAATTTAACATTATCATTAACCATGGACTATCATATAGTCAAATATAATGTATTTTATTACATAATGTACTCTTTTTAGATTAAGCAGATTTTACTGGGCAAATTTGGGTTAAGGTCTTAATTAATGATTTTTATTATACTGTCTTTTTTTAAGATTCTTAGAGCATTAAGAAAATGTGCTGACCTAGACAGAGGCAGATGACATAGGATTAGTGGCAGCTCACTGACATTAAGTCATTTATCAAATGCTGACAAATCACTGTTAATTTGTATTGATTCACTAGCCTTGCTTAGTGAACTGAAAAGGCAAATCCAAATATACACTGAACAGAAATGGGAAACCTGACTGCTTTCATCAAATCAAAGTCAAGTCAAGCTGAAATTTTTCTTATTTTTGTTCATTTAGATTTTAGATTTTTCTATTAAATTGAACAAAACACTTGGTATAATTGCTCTAGATACAAGGAAGATTTTGCTCTTAAGAACCAAAACTTTATCAAGAGTTTCATGAAGTTGTAGAGGGCTTCAGATTTGCATTTTGAAATGGAATCTTTCTACCAGGGTCAGAGTTTAATTGCTTATGAATAGGAAATTTCACTTGCTTCAGCATAATTTCAAAATGTACTTCTTAAAATCTTGTTACTTTTTAAAACTCATAGTATTAAGTGATGTATTTGATATATTACATGATATACTGAAAAGGCTCACACACTTTGACCAATGATCTAGTATTTCACATGCCGCATAAGAATATACCTGTATTTTCTACATTTGATCATGTGATATAAACAGATATATATTCTTGAATTCAATGGCCACTACATAAATCTATAAGAGAGATCCTCTCCACATTTAAGGAGGGAGCTAAGCTTATAAATTTAGCTTTATTTCTTAAAAATGAAATTAAAAAATACATATCTATTTCTATAATTTCACCAAAATTTGTCCCTTTTCATCTTTACGAAGAAAAATCTCAAAATATTTCAGTTATATACCATAATGTACAATACTTGTAGCTATAGTCATTTTCTTCTGTTTATGGTCTTCTCTGGAGACATATCTGAAAATGTACTTTATATCTGAGAGGCATTAATTTTTTTAGTGCAAATTAATTTTCTGAGAATGATATAACAACTGTGTAATTTGACTCTTTATTTCCTATTTAATAAATATATTCCCTTAGCACTCTTCTGTTTAAAATATCAGGCTTCCCTGATAGCTCAGGTGGTAAAGAATCCACCCACAATGCAGGAGGCCAGGGTTGGATTCCTGGATCGGTCTGGAAGATCTGCTAGAGAAGGGATAGGCTACCCACTCCAGAATTCTTGGGCTTCCCCTGTGGCTCAGCAAATAAAGAATCCGCCTGTAATGCAGGAGACCTAGGTTCAGTCCCTGGGTTGGGTAGATCCCCTGAAGAAGGGAAAGGCTACCCACTCCAGTATTCTTGCCTGGAGAATTCTGGACTGTATAGTCCATGGGGTCGCAAAGAGTCGGACACAACTGAATGACTTTCACTTTCCTTTCCTGGCACTCTTCATTTAGGTCAGCAAGCACACTGTCAAAAATGTAAAAATAGTGAAAATTTAAAACACTAGATCAATAAAATTGTATTTCACAGGGATTAATTGTGTATGTAAGAAATGCTTGAGAACTGGGAGCTTTCAAATCCAAAAGTGATATGATATTCTGTGGCATGATGTAACAGGATGGCTTATAAACTGAAAGGTTAGTTGCTTAACCTTTACAATGATTGATTATTAGAATGGGGTTTTCCAGACAGCAGGAGATTGGTTAAAAGTAATGGTCGCATACCATTTTAGGAAGATGATTTAAGATTATGATAAAAATAAATATTTCTAAGAAATAAGCTATTTCACTTACATTATGAAATAAGTTACATTTGCTTACATGGGTTAAATAGTTTTCTCTGCTTGAGGGATTCTCAAGCTTGATCTCCATTTTGTGTTATTTTAACAATATCAAAAGGATGCTTGTTAAAACACTAGCTTTGACAACTGAAAATGAGATGTCTTTAATTTGTTAATCACTCTTTAAATTAAGGTATTAACTCAGAATAGGAATTCTTTAAAAAGGTACAATATACTATCTTCTGCATTTTGAAAGTCAAAATATTTCAGCTGGTCTTAATCTTCCTACAATTGCATGTAGAGAGGTGATGCTGTTGTTTGCTTTAAAGGCCCCCCAAATAAGTTAGTGTTTCCTTTTTAAATATTCACATAAACATAGTTTAGGTAGAACTCAATATGGTCTGACTCCTCTTGGCAGGACATGTGCTCTCCATAGGCACCCCTGGTCAGCTTTTCACATTGCCATCACTTGCATACACTCTTAGAGGTGTGCCCAGTATTGACTATCCTTTTACAAAGAGTAAAAATGGCTGTTATTCTCGCAAGTTACTTGCATGTTTCAAATATTTACAGAACTATTTATAGAAAGTGTCCACTTGTGAAATGAAATTTTTACAACAGAGATCTCTTCCTATTAAAAAAGGTTTTAATATCATTAAGAAGTTTAAATTATGTATTATTAACCTTTTTCACATGTTTAAACTCATGTTTTCCTTGAAAACAGAAATTTTCTCAGAAAAGGATACTATGTATAGAATTAAGAAAAAATGTATTATTGTGGAGGGTGGGTCCTTTTAGGACAATTATCTGTTACACAGGATGTGGGCTTGGGATAAGGAACAGGGTTTTGGGGGAAAAGGAAAAAAAAATTGCAAGATCAACTTAGCAGCCTGAAGATCCCCTAGTTTCTCTACCAACTCATGGAAAGGGGTGCCAGGGTCAGGCCATCTTTGGACCTGGTGTGGGTTTCAACATTGTGAGCACCCTCAATATAGTAATGAAAAGAATGCTGCTTTATATTTGGAGAATATATGGGCTGCTTGACATTGGGCAGTATTGATTTAGGTGGGAGCTGTTTACAGGAATTGCTGGAAAAGCCAGCTGCTCGGTACCTGGAGACTATAGATCAGACAGGCTATTGGAGCCTGTTTGTGATTACAAACATCTCTGCCAAGAGATGAAGTGGTGAAGAAGCCAAGAGTGTTGTGGGAAATGAAGCTTCAACACCTCCCCTGCTGTTGGGAGAAGAAAAGCTGAACCCTCCTGTGAACTTGTGGTCTGGGCCACCTAGGATTCTCGGGTAAGGTCATTTTTCAGAAAAGCTCGTTCCTCCCAAAGCATAATTTATTATACTTGGTAAACACAGACATTTTAAAAAGCTAAACAGACAAAACTAAGATCTAGAGAGTTTTATTATGTATATTTTAATTGATTTATTTTGATCTTTCCAAATAGCTCATTATTCAAAACAAGATTTTTTTTTTTTAAAAAGAGTGTATTTTGAAATGTGATTAGCTTAGCTAGTTGTCTTAGAAATAAAGAGAAATAATACAGTTTATGGGAGTTGTTAATTTTGTGATTGAATGATACTATTTTATTAAAAAAATGTTTGTTAAAGAAAAATTTAGAAAGATATTCAGAAAAACTTTCAATGATTTTTGCATTTAGATTAAAATATCCCAAAGACATGGAACAATTGACTTGTTCAAAATTAGGAAAGGAATACAACAAGGCTATATATCGTTACTCTGCTTATTTAATGTCTATGCAGAGTACATCATGTGAAATGCTCAGCTGGGTGAATCACAAGCTAGAATAAAGATTGCTGGGAGAAATATCAACAACCTCAGATGCAGAGGATAGCACGCTAATGGCAGAAAGTGAAGAGGAATTAAAGAGACTCTTGATGAGGGTGAAGGAGGAGAGTGAAAAAGCTGGCTTAAAACTCAACCTTCAAAAACTAAGATCATCCCATCCAGCCGCACTACTTCATGGCATATAAAAGGGGAAAAAGTGGAAGCAGTGACAGATTTTATTTTCTTGGGTTTTAAATCACTGTGGATGGTGGCTGCAGCCATGAAATTAAAAGACACTTGTTCTGTACAAGGGAAGCTATAAGAAACCTTGACAGTGTATTGAAAAGCAGAGACATCACTTTGTAGACAAAAGGTCCATATAGTCAAAGTTACAATGTTTCCAGATGTCATATACAGATGTGAGAGTTGGACCATAAAGAAGGATGAGTGCTGAAGAATTGATGCTTTTGAATTGCGGTGCTGGTGAAGAATCTTGAGAGTCCTTTGGACAGCAAGGAGATCAAGCCATTCAATTCTAAAGGAAATCTACACTGAATATTCATCAGAAGAACTGATACTGAAGCTCCAATACTTTTGCCACCCAATGGGAAGAGCCAGCTCACTGGAAAATGCCCTGATGATGGGAAAGAGTGAAGCAGGAGGAGAAGGGGGCAGCAGAGGATGAGATGGTTAGATAGCATCATTGACAATTCAGTGGATATATATTTGAGCAAGCTTTGGGAGATGGTAGAAGACAGAGGAGCCGGGTGCACTGAAGTCCCTGAGACTGCAAAGAGTCAGAAACAATTTGACAAATAAACAGCAACAATCCCAGAAATATTAATATTTTCACTAAGTACTGGTATTTAAGATATAAAGAAGAAATAGCTGAGGCATCATCAGATTAAAATACCTCTCTTATCAAATCAGGATTTATGTCTTCACCACATCCCCCTCAAAAGAGAAAATGTAAACACGTATAGTCATCTGTTACCCTGGTACATGTTCTCAAGGTCATTAGGGTCATTGTACTCTCTTAAGTCTACAAAATTATCCTTTAAAAATATGGCAAAATACTGCATCATCTTCATACTTCAATTCTTACATTTTTAATAGATAAAGGAAGAAAAGAGTCATCTTTGAATTCCAGTATTCAAGTATTTATTAATATCTTTGCAATAAGATAGAGAAAATATTCAATACTTTAGCAACTTAGCTTATGGTTTGATTTTGCAACTAACTCTTATATTGGTTTACAGGCAGTTTTTAATAAACAATTTATGTGGTATTAAAATGAAGACAGAGAACAAATGATTGCAGTGTAATTTTATAGTTCATTTTTTAGGGAATTTTACCTATGTGTTTTATTTTATTTTTTTTTACCTATGTGTTTTAATTTGATGAATCAAACATTTGAATTATAAATTCACCTACTGATAAAAGAGATATTCTCTTTGAAATAGGTTTTTTTTTTTTAAATCTCTTGCCCAAAGCTGTATACCATCTCCTACAAAACAGCAGCTGTTTTACTCATGAGCTTCTATATAAAATCCATGAGAAATGAAAGAGCCCTGACATTTGGGCAGAGTTCAGGCCAAATATATTTACATGACAAGGACTCTTACTTTCTGTTCCTGTAGACACCAACCCTGCGGAGGCACAATTTAGTCAGATTCCCTTAAATAGAACATTCCTGTTTGTAGAATATCAAAGTCTATGTGTGGTCGGAACATTTCCATGCACTGAAGCCACATGTCCTGCAACCTGCTGCTTCAATAACTGCCAATATTTTTCAATGAGCAGAAAGTTCCAGGTACAGATATGTTACACTGCTAATTCTGTATCAACCAGATTGAAAAAAATATAAAAAACTCTTCCAATTACCTTGCATATATGACCCAGCAATATCATTTCTTCTCTGAATGTCCAAGTTTACCTCAAGAGAATATATATATATGTATATATATTTATAATTTCTATCTCATGTAAACATATAAAATTCTTTATTAGCTAATAAAGTAAATCCAAGATTAGAAACTTAGTCTATTGCAGAACATTTAACCAAGTCAGACATTCTACTTCTTAACTGTTAGGAAAAACTTTTCAGTATCTTTTGTGGAATTAAAGACACTCATATTTTCTGGGAAGCTGTTGTTAAATTTTCTGTTGTAGTAGTTAAAACCCATCAAAGAGTAGAAAAAATAATGAAACATCTAACTCCTGGAAGCCTCATCTATAGGCTAAGATCAGACACCCAAAATATTCTCAGTAGTGGATTGTAAGCCCAGTGTTGGAACTAAAGATCCACAATCTGAGTTGTTACAGCTAAGTATTAAAAATTTTTTCAAACACTTTAATTTATATAATAAATTTACTGTAACTAGATTATGCTGCTGCTGCTGCTAAGTCGCTTCAGTCATGTCCACCTCTCCACAGACGGCAGCCCAGGCTCCGCGGTCCCTGGCATTCTCCAGGCAAGAATACTGGAATGGGTTGCCATTTCCTCCTTCAATGCATGAAAGTGAAAAGTGAAAGTGAAGTCGTGTCCAGCTCTTTACGACCCCATGGACTGCAGCCTATCAGGCTCCTCCGTCCATGGGATTTTCCAGGCAAGAGTACTGGAGTGGGGTGCCATTGCCTTCTGAGACAGGTATAATTACCTAATGTGTTCAAAATAATGTTCAAAGTGGCTAAGTTGCTCCTCTCAGATCACAAAGCCTACTAGCAATAAGGAGGATAAAGAACCTAAAATTGTAACTCAAAGACCTTTTCTCTGCTTTTTTCCCCACTTTCAGTTCTTTTGGATATTTTCCAGGCAAGATCCAAAAGTCAAATTCTTTAAATTACTGACAGATATATTATCTCTGCTAGAATCCAAAGGAAATAATTCTATTTTCTATAAGCTTTTTTCTTGAATTCAGATGTTTGAAATTTCTGTTAATTCCCACTTGATGCCTTTTAAAGTCACAGATTTCTAAACTCTACCCAGTCTACTTCTAAGGACGTGGCCTGTGGCTGGTGCAAAATATCTAGATTAGGATGATTCACTAGGATGTTCAGGTGCTACCCTCTAGTGTACTGCTTCTTTGATCCATATTGCTTATTTATGTCTTTGATATTACTCAATTATATCACAAATACCTTTTAGAAAAGCATTAAATGTTATTGACATTTCCAGAAACTTGTGTGGTGATAAATGAAACAGGAAGAACGCTAGTGTTCTCATTACTAGCCATTTAATTCTCAATAATGGTTGTTAATAAATATTTACTGTTGTTGTTTAGTTGCTAAGTCTTGTCCAACTCTTTGCCACCCCATGGACTACAGCTTACCAGGGTCCTCTGTCCATGGGATTGCCCAGGCAAGAATACTGGAGTGGGTTGCCATTTCCTTCTCCAGAGGATCTTCCTGACCTAGGGATCAAACCCACACCGTCCGCATCGGTGGGTGGGTTCTTTACCAATGACCCACCAGGGAAGCCCAATTAACTATTTAGACAGACACTGAAAAAAAAAATTATGGAAAGATGGAATGGCAATTTTGGTTGGAAAGGTTCAATTCAGTTCAGTCACTCAGTTGTGTCTGAATCTTTGCAACCCCATGGACTGCAGCATGCCAGGCTTCCCTGTCCATCACCAACTCCCAGAGATTGCTCAAACTCATGTCCATCGAGTTGGTGATATCATCCAACCATCTCATCCTTTTTTGCCCCCTTCTCCTCCTGCCTTCAATTTTTCCCAGCATCAGGGTCTTTTTCAGTGAGTCAGTTCTTTGCATCAAGTGGCCAAAGTACGGGAGCTTCAGCTTCAGTCCTTCCAATGAATATTTAGGACTGATTTCCTTTATGATTGACTGGTTGGATCTCCTTGCTGTCCAAGGGACTCTCAAGAGTCTTCTCCAACACCACAGTTCAAAAGCATCAATTATTCAATGCTCAGCTTTCTTTATAGTCCAACTCTGACATCCATACATGACTACTGGAAAAACCATAGCTTTGACTAGATGGACCTTTGTCAGCAAAGTAATGTCTCTGCATTTTAATATGCTTTCTAGGTTGGTCATAGCTTTTCTTCCAGGGCTTCCCTCATGGCTCAGCTGGTAAAGAATCTGCCTGCAGTGCAGGAGACCTGAGTTCAATCTCTGGTTGGGAGGATCCCCTGGAAAAGGGAAAGGCCACTCACTCCAGTATTCTGGCCTGGAGAATCCCATGGACTATACAGCCCATGGGTCGCAAAGAGTTGAACACAACTGAGCAACTTTCACTTTCAGTTTCTTCCAAGGAGCAAGCATCTTTTAATTTCATGGCTTCCGTCACCGTCCACAGTGGTTTTGGAGCCCAAGAATATAAAGTCTGTCACTGTTTCCGTTGTTTCTCCAGCTATTTTCCATGGAGTGATAGGACCAGATGCCATGACATTAATTTTCAAATGTTGAGTTTTAACTCAGTTTTTTCACCCTTCTCTTTCACTTTCATCAAGAGGCTTTTTAGTTCCTCTACAATTTCTGCCATAAGGATGGTGTCATCTATGTATCTGAGGTTATTGATATTTCTCCTGGCAATCTTGTTTCCAGCTTCTGCTTCATCCAGTCTGGCATTTCACATAATGTACTCTGTATATAAGTTAAATAAACAGGGTGACAATATATACAGCCTTGATTTACTCCTTTCCTGATTTGGAACCAGTCTGTTGTTCTATGTCCAGTTCTAACTGTTGCTTCTCAACCTGCATACAGATTTCTCAGTAGGCAGGTTAGGTGGTCTGGTATTCCTATGTCTTGAAGAATTTTCCACAGTTTGTTGTGATCTACACAGTCAAAGGCTTTGGTATAGTCAATAAAGCAGGAGTAGATGTTCTGGAACTCTCTTGCTTTTCCGATGATCCAACGTATGCTGCCAGTTTGATCTCTGGTTCCTCTGCCTTTTCTAAATCCAGCTTGAACATCCAGAAGTTCATGGTTCACATACTGTTGAAACCTGGCTTGGAAATTTTTGAGCATTATTTTGCTAGCGTGTGAGATGAGTGCAACATGCGGTAGTTTGAACATTCTTTGGCATTGCCTTTCTTTGGGATTGGAATGAAAACTGACCTTTTCCAGTCCAGTGGCCACTGTTGAGTTTTACACATTTGCTGGCATATTGAGTGCAGCGCTTTCACAGCATCATCTTTTAGGATTTGAAATAGCTCAACTGGAATTCCATCACCTCCACTAGCTTAGTTTGTAGTGATTCTTCCTAAAGCACACTAGACCCTGTATTCCAGGATGTCTGGCTCTAGGTGAGTGATCACACCATTGTGGTTATCTGGATCATGAAGATCTTGTTTGTATAGTTCTGTGTATTCTTGCCACCTCTTCTTAATATCTTCTGCTTCTGTATTAGTTAAATAAATCACTATGAATTAACTCCACGTTCCCAAACTAGGGAAGCTAGTTATCATCTAGATTTCAGAATACTCTAGGCTGTCATGCTTATTTGTCTATTTGATCTCAGAGCACCTCTGTTTTGGCTTGAGTCAGTTTTTTGTTTTTTGGTTTTTTTCTGTAAAAGCGTTCAGAACTAGATTCTCTTCTTGAGCTTGGGACTTCAAATAGGCCTCATTGTCTCAAAGTCCTGCATGATTTTCTCATATAACCATCCTTTCTCTCTTTCACATGATATGGTTCTGGTGTGGTAATGTAATTTACCTTTCTATTTGTGTTTTAAACATATTTTTTCATTAAAGATTATCCTAGAAACATATCAACTTTTAATAACATTCAGTTCAGTTCTGTCGCTCAGTCGTGTCCGACTCTTTGCGACCCCATGAATTCCAGCACGCCAGGCCTCCCTGTCCATCACCAACTCCCGGAGTTCACTCAGACTCACATCCATCGAGTCAGTGATGCCATCCAGCCATCTCATCCTGTTTCGTCCCCTTCTCCTCCAATCCTTCCCAGCATCAGAGTCTTTTCCAGTGAGTCAACTCTTCGCATGAGGTGGCCAAAGTACTGGAGTTTCAGCTTTAGCATCATTCTTTCCAAAGAAATCCCAGGGCTGATCTCCTTCAGAATGGACTGGTTGGATCTCCTTGCAGTCCAAGGGACTCTCAAGACTCTTCTCCAACACCACAGTTCAAAAGCATCAATTCTTCGGCGCTCAGCCTTCTTCACAGTCCAACTCTCACATCCATACATGACCACTGGAAAAACCATAGCCTTGACTAGACGGACCTTAGTCGGCAAAGTAATGTCTCTGCTTTTGAATATGCTATCTAGGTTGGTCATAACTCTTCTTCCAAGGAGTAAGCATCTTTTAATTTCATGGCTGCAATCACCATCTGCAGTGATTTTGGAGCCCCCCAAAATAAAGTCTGACATTGTTTTCCCATCTATTTGCCATGAAGTGATGGGACCAGATGCCATGGTCTTCCTTTTCTGAATGTTGAGCTTTAAGCCAACTTTTTCACTCTCCTCTTTCACTTTCATCAAGAGGCTTTTTAGCTCCTCTTCACTTTCTGCCATAAGGGTGGTGTCATCTGCATATCTGAGGTTATTGATATTTCTCTCAGCAATCTTGATTCCAGCTTGTATTTCTTCCAGTCCAGCGTTTCTCATGATGTACTCTGCATAGAAGTTAAATAAGCCCAGTGACAATATACAGCCTTGACGTACTCTTTTTGCTATTTGGAACCAGTCTGTTGTTCCATGTCCAGTTCTAACTGTTGCTTCCTGACTTTTATATAGGTTTCTCAAGAGCAGGTCAGGTGGTCTGGTATTCCCACCTCTTTCAGAATTTTCCAGTTTATTGTGATCCACACAGTCAAAGCCTTTGGCATAGTCAATAAAGCAGAAATAGATGTTTTTCTGGAACACACTTGCTTTTTCCATGATCCAGCGGATGTTGACAATTTGATCTCTGCCTTTTCTAAAACCAGCTTAAACATCAGGAAGTTCATGGTTCATGTATTGTTGAAGCCTGGCTTGGAGAATTTTGAGCATTACTTTACTAGCGTGTGAGATGAGTGCAATTGTGCAGTAGTTTGAGCATTCTTTGGCATTGCCTTTCTTTGGGATTGGAATAAAACTGACCTTTTTCAGTCTTGTGGCCACTGCTGAGTTTTCCAAATTTGCTGGCATATAAAGACTATTAATTTTTTTTTAGTCTACTCTGATTTTACAAAGTTTCCTTTTAATTTCTCTCAATCTCTCTCTCCATCCCTGCTTCCCTTCCTCCCTCTCTCTCTCCCACAATGTGTCTAAATCTGCTGGAGGAAAATGGCCTAGTAAGAACAGACTCTACTTCTGACTGCTATGGCTTTTTATTTGACCTTTAACAAATCACTTCACCTCTGGCTCAGCTGGGAAAGAATCTGCCTGCACTGAGGGAGACCTGGGTTTGAACCCTGGGTTGGGAAGATCCCCTGGAGAAGGAAAAGGCTACCCACTCCAGTATTCTGGCCTGGAGAATTTCATGGACTATACTGGGGACTATACAGTCCATGGGTTCAAAAGAGTCAGACAAGTCTGAGAGACTTTCACTTTCACCTCTGGATATCACATTTCTTCAGATCTATAAGAAGAAAGTTTTATCACTTTATTTTAAAAGTTTTTTCAAAGAATAACAAATAATTATACCTACACAGCATAAGTAGAGTTACAAATAATTATACTTGTGAGCCTTAGATTTGAACTATCCAGAATATATTTTCAAAATCAAAGTATGATGATTTTATGAAATTATTTTACTATACTGGTGAATAAAATTAATTAAGAGATTTCTATATTAAAACAAGAAAATCTCAATATTAAGTAATAATATAACATTTGGTTAATTGGGCTTGCAGAGGCTCTATAGCAATGTAGACAGAAATGAAAGCTTTGGAATGAGAATTATTTTCAAATTCTAGTAGACCATTTTCTGTTTGACTTTGGAAATGTGACTTTACTTCTAAATTACAGATTCTTCATTTTTCAAACAAGCAAAGTTTTGCTTTAATATGAAAGAAAATAGGTGAATCATTTCTGATCATTTCTAATGATGTATTGCCATAATATCATGGCATACAACCTGAAAAAAAAAAAAAAAACTTTGATGTCCTAAAAATAAATCTTATATTGAACTAAAATATTATCACCTTGAAATGTGTTTTTTTTGTTTTTAATAGACATCGCTCCTTGATTCTTGGGCCTATTTGTAAAATTTGAGAAGCTACACTTGCATAAAATTTTTATTTTTCTAGTTTTTATTATTTAAAAGTTACATTTTAAGTGAGAATAACAAGAGATATTGCATTCATACTAGCTATATACTAGCATGGTAAATGAAGCCTGGCAGGTTTATAAATAGTCTCATCTATCTAGTTAAGGGTTAGTCCTACTTTCTTTAAATACCTATGCTGGCAGTCTAACAACCACCACAGCTTGGCAGCGTATGCAGCAAATATAAATACTCAACAATTTAAAAATTCTCTTTTTTAACAAAGCAGTTAAAAAGTAATGTATGGAAGAGATGAAGTAGGGAATTAATAGAATAAATTTGGAGAGCTGAAACCATGTTCAGTAATCATTCAAATATAAAATAAGTTAAAAATAAAAACTATAATATTGAATTAATATAAAGGTGTATTACATTCTCCATATCATATCCAATACATCTATATCAATTTTTTTAAATGTCTTTAAAAAGCCAGTTTTTTTAGAATATTCTTCATGTGCTAGAACAATGCTAAGTCATTTACCTGCATTATTCATTGAATTTTCATGTGGTTCATTTTTAGATAACAACACTTAGAAGATCAAAATAGATATTTCTCCAAAGAAGTTATGCAATGGCCAAAAAGCACATGAAAGGCACTGATTATTGGAGAAATGCAAATCAAAATTACAATGAGGTATCATCACACATCGATCAGAATGGCTATCATCAAAATGTTTACAAACAATAAATGCTGGACAGGGTGTAGAGAAAAGGGAACCCCCCTACACTGTTGGTGGGAATGCACAATGATGTAGCCACTATGGAGAACGGTAAGGAGGTTCCTTAAAAAACTAAAATAGAAGTATCAAATGATCTAGCAATTTAAAAGAGACATGCAAGGGATTTCTGTGAAAAACACCAATACAGTATACTAACACATATATATGGAATTTAGAAAGATGGTAATGATAACCCTGTATGTGAGACAGCAAAAGAGACACAGATGTATAGAACAGTCTTTTGGACTCTGTGGGAGAGGGAGAGGGTGGGATGATTTGGGAGAATGGCATTGAAACATGTATAATATCATATGTGAAATGAATCGCCAGTCCAGGTTCGATGTAGGATACAGGATGCTTGGGGCTGGTGCACGGGGATGACCCAGACGAATGGTATGGGGAAGGAGGGGGTTCAGGATGGGGAAAACGTGTATACCCATGGTGGATTCATGTTGATGTATGGCAAAACCAATACAATATTGTAAAGTAAAAAATAAAATAAAAATAAAGTAAAATAAAAAGTAAAGTAAAATAAAATAAAAAAGATACATGCATCTCAGTGTTCTTTGCAACACTACTTAACAATCCTTAGACATGACAGAGGAATGACTAAAGAAGATATGGTATGTATACTACAATGGACTATTATTCAGCCATAAAAAGTATTAAACAATGCCATTTGAAGCAAATGGATAGACCTAGAGATTATCAAACTACTTGAAGAAATTCAGATAAAGGCAAATATCATATGATATCATTCACATATGGAATCTAATTTTAAAGGTGACAGAAATGAATTTTTACAAAGCAGAAGCAAACATACAGATTTTGAAAACAAACATGTGGTTACCAAAGGGGAAATGTCTGGAGGAATAATAAATCAGGAGTTTAGGATTAACATACACACAGTATATAAGATAGGTAACCTATAAAGACCTACTGTATAGTACTGGGAACTCGACTCAATATTCTGTGATAATCTATATGAGAAAAGTATCTGAAAAAGAAAGAATATATGTATAACTGAAACATTTACTATACACTTAAAATTAATACAGCATTGTAAATCAGCTATACTCCAATAAAATTTTAAAAACAAATGAAAAAGAAAAAAGAAAAGAAAACTTAGCAGAAGTCAGATAAAGTGACCCATGCTACTGTCCCATGTTACACAGCTGGTCAATGGAATATCCAGAATTCAAACTCAGGTCCATCTGAATCCATTGCCTGTTTCATATGTTTCATCCATGGATCAAGGGAATTTCAGAATCTGCATTAAATGGCCTTCCTATTGCACTTTCTGTCCATTACCACTAGCTTACAAGATTTTTGTGAAGCTACAATTTCTGAAGTTTTGATTATGTGAATATCTTTGCAAAACTTATATCTTAGAAAATATTATAAGATTCAAAAATCTTTTCCAAATTATATATTCTTTCTTCACAGCATGCCCTTCTGTAAAGCACTGTGTTAATCTGAGTGGTGAGAATTATCATAGACTGCTTCTTTTAATCCACAAATGGGAATTTGCTGTATGACTCAAGGAACTCAAACCAGGTCTGTGTAACAACCTAGAGGGGTGGGATGGGGAGGGAGGTGGGAAGGAGGTTCAAGAGGGAGGGGACAGATGTATATCTATGGCTGATACATGTTGGTGTTTGACAGAAACCAACATAATACTGTAAAGCAATTATCCTTCAATTAAAAATAAATAAATGCTTAAAAAAAGGAATTTTAGATTTAGTTTCTCCTTATTTCATAAATTTTAAACCATACCCATTATACATTATGTCTCTAAAATTTGTACAATTATAAAGACAAATAGTCATTGAAGTACAGTTTGTAATCTTTCTTTTAAAAATAAACTAGAATATATTTATCACTCAAATCACACATTTAATATGACTCGAGTGAGTGAATGAAAGTCACTCAGTCATGTCCAACTCTTTGCAACCCCATGGAATCCATGGAGTTCTCCAGGCCAGAACACTAGAGTGAGTAGCTGTTCCGTCTCCAGGGGATCTTCCCAGCCCAGGGATCAAACTCAGGTCTCCCACGCTGCCGGTGGATTCTTTACCAACTGAGCCACAAGGAAAGCCATGTATACTTCTGGATAATACGCTCATTAGCTTAAGTCATATGGTAAAGTCATAGTAAATATCATTGACTTTTTATTATTTCTTATAAAATGCAACTCGAGCTCTACATGCAATAGCAATAATTATCATATTTGTTCCATTGTAATATTGTTGCAGTTTTAGGGAAATAAATGATTATAATACACAATTTGAGCTCAGTGGCCTTTTATTTAAGTAGTTTAAGAAACAATTTGATATTTTTAGCTTGAATACACAGAAAGACACCTCAATAGACCATAATAGTTCAAGTTCACAAAAAATCAGACATGCAAACACTATCATTTGTGTCACAATGCTTTTTTTTTTCTTGTGTTCAGCTGCAGATGAGAGGTACAGAGTAGACACAACTGATATTATTCTAATAATCCAGCTGTAGGTCTTGTGAAGAATTATAAAGAGGCTCTACTCCTCAAAGTTCAGAGACAACAAACAACTTTACTTGTTGATATGAAACTGTATTTTGTTTAGGAATGAGACATAATTATTTGGATTTTGGATTTTCTGAATCCAAGTTCTTCTTTGCCTTTATACATTCAGATATAAAAATTATCATGAGGAAGTCCATTGAAATATATTGACATATTATTTGTTATATGTTTGAACAGAAGTATAAATTTTTATTTTATTTATTTACATTTATTATAAATAAATGTCTAGTATCATAAATAAGCCATTTTTACTAATATTACATTTTTTTAACATCACTCTTGCTTAAGGCACTCAAGAAAACAATTTAATGAAACTATTTTACATATAAAAGCTTCTAAAACATTTAAAATCCACAGAAAATGAGAAGTTAACCATAAAGTTAAAAGGGATCTTTAAAATTTACCTTTGGACAACTAAGAATGTAAAAGAAGGCCATATTGCATTTTTTTTGGTTTTTTTTCATTAGGAAATTGCTATACAAAAAAATCATTTTGTCATACTGGCTTGCACTGGAATATACAAGCTATATTCATTTTCAAATGAATATAATGGATTAATATTTATAACTCATGATCTGTTCAGGAAATACAAAATAATCTAAAATATTAAGCATGATAATTTTAAAAGATTATACATACTGACAATTAAGTAAAACATATCTTTTTGCTGTCTTCCTAAGGATTACTGATTATTGATAGGCAAGTATCTAAATACATCTAAAAACATCTAGGAATATGTCTATGTTAAATATCATAGGTATGTGTAAGATTATCTCTTATCCTCCCTTCACTTGCTCCATTTCTAATGGAACCTTACCAATAGCAATAATATATGCTCCATTCTCTTCTATTTAAAATGACAAATTCCCCCTTGATCCCAGTTTTCCCCTCTAGAACTTTGCCGCCCTTGCCTAACAACTCTTCTATTTCTTTTCTTTTCACTGATTCTGGTTTCTATGAATACAGTATGGAAGAGAAATAAAAGGAGAAATTATTGATGCTTTTGCTATTTCCCTCTTTGAGTAGATGTGTAATGTACACATGCATATACATAAATATATACATATATTAATTATTTAATTTCATTAAACCCGTAAAGTCCACTTTTCTCAACTTTTTATATTTTGCAAGGTTTCAACCACTAGTTGGAAATACCAGGGTTGTAACTTTTTGTTTAAAGCTCTTTTTCCAATTTCTTATCTCAAGAAGAAAAGAAACTTTATTATTCATGGTATTTGGTATTGTCTGAAGGATTGTTCTTCCTTCTCTTTCTTCTTTACACATTTATGGAATGCTGTCTGTGAACTACATGCTGAGGATGAACAGCAAAATCTTTCATGTTTCTTGATGAATTAACTGGTTAAGAAAACCATTTTAAAGTTTCAAGCTAGAGTATGACTATTATTTCAGCAAGATTCTTCTGACAACTTTGTTGAGAATAGAGGCAAACCTGTCTCAGGGAGGCCAGCTTAGTGATAATAGCTGTTAATAATGTAATAGCTGATAATAAATGTTAATAGCTTTACATTATAAAGTACTAGTGAAAGAGTTTAGGAAAATATAATGCAGGGGGAATAGAGAACAGGATAATAGAGAAGCTAGAATGGAAGGGAAAAGAAGAAAATGGCCTGGACTAACACTGACAGCTCACAGTAGCAAAAAGTGAAACTGTTAGTCGCTCAGTGGTGTCCCGACTCTTTGTGATTCATGGACTGTAGCCCACCAGGCTCCTCTGTCCATGGAATTTTCCAGGCAAGAATACTGGAGTGGGTAGCCTTTCCCTTCTTCAGGGGATCTTCCTGACCTAGGGATCAAATCTGGGTCTCCTGCATTGCAGGCAGATTTTTATCATGTGAGCCACCAAGGAAGTCCAACAGTGGGCAGAGGAGTAATCAATTTCAGATAAAGACCTGCATTTAATAAAGTTGTTGGAAGGGAAATTTGATCAAGAAACATCCGGAAGCCAGTGGAGAAATGTCAAGAGAAGAAAGACCTATAGTGTTAACTTAAGGTAGGGTGAGTAAGGCAAGACAAGCACCAAAAGTGCAATTCAATAAAAAATCTAACTTAAAATTGCTTTCAATTTTTTCAGCTTTTAAATTAGAGGTTATTGTTGATTATTTTCAGAAGTGCTTGAGGTTGTTGATAGTTTAAGCCTGGTTACTGTGTTTTGAAGAGTAAACAGAAGATGAGAAAATGATGACAATGTAGCAGGTGCAGAGGATAAGCCATTAGAGAAATTAAAATGATATCCCTTCCTTGGCAATGAGAAAAATGGGCTGCCTATAAAATTTAAACATCAGCAAATGTGAATAGCTTTACACTATAAAGTATTAAATAGTTGCCATTCATTCGACACCTTTTTCTTTAGGTTCTCTGATGTGTCCCACTCTGTTCTGCTTGCTGGGAGCAACATTCATAGACTAGTGAATGACAGGAGAAGGTCATTGTTTTCATTTGGATAGTGAAGAATGAAAGAATGCACTAGATAATTTCAGAAGCTCGTAAGTGCCAGGAAAAAAAAAAAAAGTACTAGAGCTTGACTGGGGAGGAGGAGAAGGCTAGTTCAGCTGGGTAATCTATATCAGGCCTATTGAGCAGGTAAAATGTAAGTGATAGCTGAATGAGCAGGAGGCAGTCATGGTGAAGATCTAGTGTGGGACATTCTGGGTAGTGGAGGCCACAGCAAATGCAGAGGCAAACTTGACCTGCTTGAGGGACAAATGCAAGTCAGTTCTAAAGGAATAAGATATAGATGCATAGAAATTCCTCTTCTTTTCTTAGTGTTTTAGTACAATTTTACCAACATGCATTCACCAAGATCTTTTTGTCAACACTAGGAGCCAGGCACAGCTTAGCTTAGCATCAGTTAAGTATGTAACAGGTTTTAGTGTTTGCCAGCCATACTTGTTAGTTTAATGACAGAACATGTGCAAGAGTTTCCAACAAAACCCCTTTTCTTTCACTAAAAATATCTTTACCACTAAATGGCTACTGGAGTAGAAGTATCTGTTCAATACAAAGGTCATTCAATTGCCAAATTCAATCAAAGAATTTCTCACCCCAAAAAGTGACACTATGAGGAAATGTCATTTCTTCATGGTTTCCAGTCTAGACCTATTGTCATTTTGGACAAAACCCACAGGCTCTTTATTCCTGATTTTCTTCAAAAGATGTGTATGATGAAAACCAAGAACTATTTACTGATGCATCTATTTCTTTAAATAATCTAGGGAAATTGTTGCAACTAAATGATCTTTCTTCTCAAATAAACTTTCCTATTAAATCGCTTTTGCGAATTTTCAAATGTTTTGGAACATTTCTAGGCTTACTATGTCTCTACTACCACTCCGTTTCTCAGTTTGATACATAAATCAGCTTGAATATATACATTTTCATACTTTAAAGAAACACATGTACTCGAAGTCTCCATTCTTCACCTTCTAGTCTTTCTCAAATCAGGGTGAAAACCACTGATGAAGGCTGCCAATGACTTACATCTCATTACTCCCAATAGTCACTTCTTTGTTTATCTCATTCAGTTACAGAGCATAATGGATCATGATTGGTCATTCCTACCTCATGGTAAAGGTGGCAAATATACCCCTCTGATGAAGGGGTACAAAAGAGAGGCTATTCCAGTAGTAGAAGCAGTAACAGCATCCCACTGTTAGCTCTTTCTCAGTCATGGCCTTCTTAAATGATCCCTGGTCAACAAGAGAGGCAATGGTGTACAGCTCAGCCAATTTTCCCCATATGGGACTCCAGTAACAGGAACTCTTTGCTCACTAATGGGCTGGCTGTGATTGTGTCAGGACCATATCTATCTGACAGTCCCTCTTGCAAAACCCTGCTTCCTCCACTTTTTCTTTCAAAAATATTAATCACCCCAAACCTTTTGAAATCCTAACTTTTACCTCAGTATCTGTTTTCTAGAGATTCAACCTGTCTGTATAATTTACATGTATCCTGCCCATTGGTGTACTTTCTGGCTTGAACTGGCTCGTTGGAGCTAATCTTTAAATTTTCATGCATTTTGTGAGCTGTTTATAAAAAATAAATTATATAAATACAATAATGATGTGAGGACTGATAATTGGAAGGAACTGATGCTGAAGCTGAAACTCCAATACTTTGGCCACCTCATGTGAAGAACTGACTCTTTGGAAAAGACCCTGATGCTAGGAAAGATTGAAGATGGGAGGAAAGGGGACGACAGAGGATAAGATGGTTGGATGGCATCATTGACTCAATGGACATGAGTTTGAACAAGCTCTGGGAGTTGGTGATGGACAGGGAAGCCGGGCAGGATGTCCATGCTGCAAGCCATGGAGCTGCAAAGAGTCAGACACGACTGAGCGATTGAACTATATTAAAAGAGTGAAAACTCAAAACTTATTAGTCCTAATTATTTTACACATTTTACTAATACTATGCTCTTGAGGGTATTTAGGTCTATTACACATGTATAGTGAAAATGCTCTACAGTATCCTACTGCACGTCTTTTCCCAACTCTGCCTCCAGGGACTCTGCTTTGATAGGCTGAAATAAGCCACAGTGGGAGGGCTGGCACTACAGGGACTGATGCGCACTATAAAGTCACTCCCCTCTGCCCTTAGGCAAGTCCGCTGTTAAACATTTACCAGCATACCACTGCGCCTATCATTCTAATTGCTTCTTAATTTTTTAAAAACTCTTCTGTCAGAATGCTCAGTGTAATCATAAGATTCTGGCTTTTGCTCTCCTCCCTCCCTAGCTCTGGAGAAGGCAATGGCACCCCACTCCAGTACTCTTGCCTGGAAAATCCCATGGACTGAGGAGCCTGGTGGGCTTCAGTCCATGGGGTCGCGAAGAGTCGGACACAACTGAAGCGACGTAGCAGCAGCAGCAGCAGCAGCTCCCTAGCTCCACTACCTTGTTAGAGCTTTGATCTAGCTTTATGATATATAGATAAAGACAAAAATACATAGATATAAGTATAATCAGACTTTTTAGCAGTGTGGGGAATGTTTTTGTCCTGGGAGGGTAGAACCTGGGTGATCTATTCCAGCATTCACTTTAATGTTCGTTGATATGTCAGCTTTATTATCATATCATGCCCTATACAGTTACTTTCCTTTCTTTATGAGATCTTTTTTCTAGATATCTACGTGGTCACTTTTCCCCCATATTCACTCCTCATCTCAAATACCCCTCAGAAAAGATATCATACCTTCCTGGATCCCCCTTGCTAAATTAGCACCAGCTCCTCTTCATCTTATTTTAATTGCTTTTCATGTATACATAGTGTCAAGTCATACAAAGCAGTGGAAACTTTATTTTCTGTTGCATTTCTATATAATATAGAAACTTTACAAATAGGGCCTGTAACTCGGTCACCATATTTTCCTAGTGCCTAGATGAATCCCTGGAAAATGTGAGGAAATTAAAACAATGTATTGTATAACTAATATATTAGAATGTTATAGAAGTATTTGCTTGATAATTCTATTACTGCACAGTATAGACTTCAGCCTATCTATCTTTTTGAAAAAGAAAATTAAGTACATTGTCACTAACCCAAGAACCAAAGTAGGTGTTGTGGTATTATCAATACAATTTGTAATACTTTTGAAATAGTAGTGTAACTGCTCTAGAGTTTTTCAATACATATATGCAAACCCTGCGATTACACTTATGTAAAATTATTCATTGGGTTTTTACACAATGAAGAAAAGCTCACAGTGAAGAAATTTCTTATCTCTAGAGATTATTTTCTGCCATTCTCTTTGATTTTCTGATGAAATTAATGTATTTAGGCAGTTGAACTGGATTCCTGAGACTACCCACAAGAATTAATCTGATCAGATTTAGAGAAAAATTTCTCAGCATATGATAGTTTTTCTTCGCCAGTTAGCTGCATGCCATATGAAGTAATGGGAAATGTTTCGTAGTATTGGAGATTACTTTAATCACATAATGGTTATGGATTTGCCCTAACAGAAATACAGTTAATGTTTGAATAGTCGGATATGTTCTAAGTGCTATAATTGCCTTGAAACTAGCATAGCTTGAAATGGTTATCAGGCAGTCAAATTGTTTCATTTGTTTTTTGCTATGCTCCATTAGGTATCCTACTACAAGCTTTCATAGTGTCAACTTATAAATATGCCATTTACCTGTTCAAGGAAAGAAATAACTTTTAATGAAGGTTATCTTCAGGGAGAGAAAAGGAATCAGGGCACTAGATACCTTTAAAAATATAGCCTCTATAATAAAATACTGATTTCATATGGGACTATTTTGATTGTATCATTTTTCATTATAGCAGTGTGCTGTGCTTAGTTACTCAGTCATGTTTGACTCTTTGTGACCCCATGGACTGTAGCCCACCAGGTTCCTCTGTTCATGGGGATACTCCAAGCTAGAATACTGGAGTGGGTTGCCATGCCCTCCTCCAGGGCATTTTCCTAACCCTGGGTTAGAACCCAGGTCTCCCACATTGCAGGCAGATTCTTTACCTTCTGACCCACCAGAGAAGCCCTCATTATAGCAAGGGAGTAGTAATTTGTTTAAAAACAATAAAAGTATTTCAGCATGCCATACTGACACATATATGAATGTCTTAAAAAAAAAAACACCTTTATTTTATATTGGAGTGTAACTGACCAACAATGTTGTGATATTTCAGGTGTACAGCAAAGTGACTCATCCATAAAGATATAATACAATTGAAAGACAAGATGTAGAATGAAGAGAAATTTATGCTAGTGTTCAATTCCTCATGCAACGCATTCAGTGTAGGGTGGTTCTAATGACAACATATTAGAATTTGGTCTAAAATTTTTGAATAACTTAAATGCCATTCCGTACATCATAGATATTATCAAGCTGTTTTGAGCACTGTAAACAATGGAAAGCTCCCTATAAATTCCTAATTCTACAGGCCAGAAATCATGTTAATGTGGATACATTTTAGAATACATTAAAATAATGAATTACTAAAACTAAAAAAGGCATTATTATTGAGCAAAATTCTACCTTATGGACTTAAAGCTTTGGTCTAAGGCTGCAATGGAAATAATTCTTCATAAAATTATATAATATCCATAAACATTTATTATTTATCTTCTAAATATTTAAGGACTTCTAGCCTCATTTAAAGATATAAGAATGAAAATATGTGCATATATCTAACCAATAAATAATTTAAACTTCAGAGATCTTCATTCTTTATATTTCTGTGAGAATTAATTCTGTACTTTTATCTTCGAAAAAAAAAATGGTTATAGATTCTTTTGTTGAGATTTAGGAATGCTTTTGTTCTCCAATAGCCCTAACAGTCTACATCAAACTCAGAAATGCAGCAGTGGTTCTAGGAGGACTGAATCTTTGCAGCTACCACCATTTGCTTCAGCAAATACTACCTCTGTCATTTTTTCATGCTCCATCAAAATGAGACCGTTTAAAAGAACAGTTATATCGGTCTCAGGTCCTCCCTTTGAGTTTCCAGCTCACCTGATATAAAGACGTAACTTTTAACTTTTTTCAGCATTTGAAAATGGCAGTGTATATCTATTTTATTCTGTAGGAGAAAAAAAAGGTGTGTATCTACATTTCTATCCTCTAGGTTATTACTGGACTATAAGAAAGCCATAGATTTTTGTATTGATGTTTAAAGGATATTTTCTTCAGGTTTGTGTGTGTGTGGTTTTTCTAACCTTTGAAATGATCAAAGGTAAAACAGGTGTTGGCCTCTGTATTAGGCTTTTAACCCTAGAAAATAGTGTTCATACTTTCCTAATCATGACAAATAGAAGCACTGGCTGCACTGCATATGCTAAAAGTGAAAAAGTCATTATTTTACACTCACAACAGAATTGAGATACTTTGATACTGATCAGCTTATTCTGACCAAAGAAAAATTTTATTTCTCTTGTCAAATATTATCATCCTAAATAATATTTAATAGTTAAGCCAATGTAAGATTAATCAGTTTATATCAACCTCACACACTTAAACACTAGCAATTCCTCTTTTAATGTCTTACCCTTCTAGGGGATGGTAATTTGAGAGCTACTTTGCATACAGGATGCTTGGGGCTGGTGCTCGTGGATGACCCAGAGAGATGTTATGGGGAGGGAGGGGGGAGGGGGGTTCATATTTGGGAACGCATGTATACCCGTGGTAGATTCATGTCAATGTATGGCAAAACCAATACAGTATTGTAAAGTAAAATAAAGTAAAAATAAAAATTTTAAAAAAAAGATAATGAAAAGTAGAACTCATTCTGTTCAACTATTTGTTATTTTTACTTTATTTAAAAAATAATTGCTACACATTCTCTCTCTTTTTACCACTACGTTTCCTACATCCTTCCCTCCCTCTTTCTTTTCCTCCCTCTTTTTCCCTCCCTCTCTCTTCCCCTCCCCTCACACCACACACAGAAATGCACTACGTTGTCCATGTAACATTCAGAATGTTATCCATTTGATGAACCAAAAGAAGTACGTAGAGTATAATAATGTGCACAGTAATGAAATGCAGTTATTTTCCTTTTCATTTCTTTTTCTTGTTCCCTTTACCCTGCCCCCTATTCAGTAATCACCTTGATGGGCTTGTATTTTGCTTTGTTTTTCTTGAATGCATTTAATAAATATTATTGCTAGAATCTATAGGATTTGGTGCCTTCATTTTAACTGATCCAAGACTTAGGATAAACTAGTTCACATACCATCTATATTTTTTTTTTGATGTTAGTTTTAATAAATGTTGCTTAATTTCAAAACAATGCCTGCACCTGCCAAGTATAAGAATACTCTTCTACTTATGCTTCTGGAAAGCATAAATTATTTTTGTTTCATTTTTTAGAGCCTGATATATTGAAAGAGTTATCAGTTTACAATAATTTACTTATCTCATACAACTAATGAATTTTCACTTTCCCACAATTTACTTTATTACATCTTTTGCTGCCATCCATATAAAAAATGTATATTTTACCATTTATCTGCTCAGTACTTTATGGTATCTCTTGCTAAATATAAGTGATTTTAGAGATATAGATGTAAGTATAGATAGAAGAATGGAAATATGGCACATTTTTAAGAATATTTTTATTTCACCTAAGCCTTTGATTTCTGTAATAATAACCCTTGTGAATGAAATCACAAAGTGACCAAATCCCATTCTGGAGATCATCAGCATTTAATGATTAGCTAAGGAAATTGATGCTTTTGAACTGTGGTGTTGGAGAAAACTCGAGAGTCCCTTGGACTGCAAGGAGATCCAGAAAGTCCATTCTGAAGGAGATCAGCCCTGGGATTTCTTTGGAGGGAATGCTGCTGAAGCTGAAACTCCAGTACTTTGGCCACCTCATGCAAAGAGTTGACTCATTGGAAAAGTCTCTGATGCTGGGAGGGATTGGGGGCAGGAGGAGAAGGGGACGACCGAGGATGAGATGGCTGGATAGCATCACTGACTCGATGGACGTGAGTCTGAGTGAACTCTGGGAGTTGGTGATGGACAGGGAGGCCTGGCGTGCTGCAATTCACGGGATCGCAAAGAGTCGGACACGATTGAGAGACTGAACTGAATGGTTAAATTGCTTTCAAGAAAGACAACATTTGGAATTTTATCCTAGTTTTTTAAAATGTATGAAAAATATGTTTAAACCCTAAAAAGAGAAAAATAATAATTATATATTCATATTCAGTTCAGTTCAGTTGCTCAGTCATGTCCAACTCTTTGTGATCCCATGAATCACAACATGCCAGACCTCCCTGTCCATCACCAACTCCAGGAGTCTACTCAAACTCA
The DNA here is from genome assembly GCF_014754425.2 of Oryx dammah. Taxonomy (NCBI): domain Eukaryota; kingdom Metazoa; phylum Chordata; class Mammalia; order Artiodactyla; family Bovidae; genus Oryx; species Oryx dammah. Next base: position 17,412,234 of record NW_024070200.1, read on the forward strand.
TGTCCATCGAGTCGGTGATGCCATCCAGCCATCTCATCCTCTGTTGTCCCCTTCTCCTCCTGCCCCCAATCCCTCCCGGCATCAAAGTCTTTTCCAATGAGTCAACTCTTCACATGAGGTGGCCAAAGTACTGGAGTTTCAGCTTTAGCATCAGTCCTTCCAGTGAACATCCAGGACTGGTCTCCTTTAGAATGGACTGGTTGATCTCCTTGCAGTCCAAGGGACTCTCAAGAGTCTTCTCAAACACCACACTTCAAAAGCATCAGTTCTTCGGTGCTCAGCTTTCTTCACAGCCCAACTCTCACATCCATACATGACTACTGGAAAAACCATAGCCTTGACTAGATGGACCTTTGTTGGCAAAGTAATGTCTCTGCTTTTTAATATGCTCTCTAGGTTGGTCATAACTTTCCTTCCAAGGAGTAAGCGTCTTTTAATTTCATGGTTACAGTCACCATCTGCAGTGATTTTGGAGCCCCCCAAAATAAAGTCTGACACTGTTTCCACTGTTTCCTCATCTATTTCCCATGAATATTAGTAAATTAATAATTATCTGTGTAAAGATAAACAACTATCTTTTAGATTCTCATTTTCAATGACATTATAAGAATTTGACTGATGAAAATACCTAGTATTGGCCAAAAAAGTGAATACAACAACCTCCAAAATTATATCTGTTCAGCAGGTTTACAGACTGATAAATAATTCTCCAAATTCCGTAACAAATATCTATAATGACTACACTGTCTTGAAAAAAAAGTTAACTTAAGATAAATTACTTAGATGAAGTTTTTACATCTGTACTTTTTATTAAAGCAATGTGAAATAAATCCCCAGGAAACTATATGATATTTATGCTTTCTTTTTCTATGTAAAATTAAAAATCTGGCATGAAAATGACTTTAATATCCCTGAAGCACATTTTAGTGTACAAGATTAGAAAATAGTGAGGTTGAGCTTTAAAATGTGATATTATTAAACTGCTTGTCAATATCATAAATTAAATGACTCTAATTAGCAAAATTCATAATTAGTTATAGTCTAACTCATTATGATAGACTGTTATTAGGAATTTCTCTCACCCAAATGATTTAGATTCTGTTAATATCAGGGACTGTCATAAGTAACATTTCTTCATATTACAACCAGCTTTAATCAATTCTAATTCCTGCCTCTGCAGGTTATCTTAAAAATTATTTTAAGAAATTATACTCTATGCCTACAGCAAAAAGTTAATAAATAAAATAAGACTGAATTATATTTTCAGGTCTTACAATATTATATAGTGGTATTATTATAAATCAATTATTGTGTTTATAGCATGTAATATAAATAGGTCAAAGTAGCAATAGAAATCCATCTTTATGCTCATATACATGTGTGTGTCTATGTATGTATACATAAATATAAACAATTATATTTCATATCTGTAGAGAAGGCTCAACACTTTTTTAATCTATTTTCTGGTTATTAACTATGCTTCCTTGAACATACTTTATTGTTTTCAGCTATGACTAAATATGATTTTAATTAGGACTATTTATTGGAAGATTATAAAAAGTCAAATGAGAACAGGAAGGAAGGAAAGAAAAAAAGAAAGGGAGAGAAGGAAGGATGCATAAGACACTAGCCTTTTCAAAACTGAGTCCCTGGAAATATTGTCTTAAGGTATATCTTTTTTTTTTTTCTTTTAAGGTATATCTTAATCAAGACATATCTTTAGCATCTATTACCTAGACTTGAGTAATGCCTGGTACACAATAGATTTATTTGTTCTTTAGTATATTATTCCTGCGTACATGGTGACTTTAATCACTGCCAAGCAGTGTCACCCTTGAATATATTGTTACAAATTCTCCAAACAATGATTTGAGGAAATCTTTTGACAAATGAAGCAACAAAGGCAGTGGTTGCTCTGAAAATTCAAGCAAATCTCAAAAGTTCACAAAGGTAGCAGTTAGCTGAGCTCAGAAGTTAATGTGTGATATCTTCATACAAAGCTTTCCATTCAAATTAATTCACTATATTGCTTATTCGATTAGGAGAATGGTATAAAAATTCTAATGTCTGTATGAAGTAGATGGTTGGCCCTACAATAAGAAATGTGACTATAACAAATAGAGGTATCTAAAGCTCCAAAACATACCGTGCCCTTCCTCACCTACTAGCTGGTGACATTAGTACAAGGATTTACCTTTAAATGAAATGTTTCTGGGAAAGAAAGCACTCTCACTATTATTACACTATCAATCCTGAGGATATAATAACAGCTTAAGGGTGATATGTGGAGACAAGAAAGATGGTTTTAGACAGCTGGACAAATTAGGCATGCTTAAGGCAAGAATGAAAGAAAACAGACAAAGGCAGCTGGATTTAAATGTCAAATTGTCCAACTTCAGATACTGATCACTTAAATATTTTATAATTTAAAAAGAGTAATAGATTTTATGAGTATGCTAAGTAGTATAGATTGAGGGGGAAAAGTGACCTCAAGGAATCTTCAATTGATTAAAAGATTTTGTAAACTCAGCCCCAGGTATGAAGTAGTTCACAAAAAGTGAGTTTTAATCCCTCATAAACTATCCTTTTATCCCAATTTCCCCATAGAGTAGTAGTACTCCCTTACTTATCAAGCCCTTTTTGGAAGTTGCACCCAGTGGCAATCACCAAAAGTTTTTCAGCTGCTAATTCAAAACATCAAAATTGTAGTGGTACTGGAATGCTTTGGCTACCTGATGAGAAGAACTGACTCATTGGAAATGACCCTGATGCTGGGAAAGATTGAAGGCAAGAGAAGAGTACTACAGAGGATGAGATGGTTGGAGGGCATCACCGACTCAATGGACATGGGTTTGAACAAGATCCAAGAGTTGGTGAAGGACAGGGAAGCATGGTGTGTTGCAGTCCATGGGATCCCAAAGAGTTGGGCAGGACTGAGCGATTGAACTGAATTGAACTGAATGGTTGCAGAGCCATATTTTAACACTGTAACTTTGAGATTTCCTGAGCAATATACTTGGCATTAGTGAGACACTCATAAATGAGGTTTATATGTAAATCCTCTGCTTTGTCAATAGCCAGATATTTTGATTTATAAAATGTTTCAATTATTATCTCACAGGTATTGTTTTCATTTAGTCAGCAATAAAAACAGATAATAAATCTTAATTGCTTCTTTTGTCAAATGATTTATCAACATTCCATAGGGGAAAAAATCTAAAGAAGAGTGCACTCAGTAATTTATGAATGATTGTTGATAGCACATATATTTCTATTGTGTATTAAAAATATAAGTTGAAGTTTGATAATTTCCTTAAGTTGCTTTTCTGGTTTTGAATTTGACAATATACAAAATGATTTAAAGAATACAAATGAAAATAATTTTGGTCTCATTAGGCCATGGCCTAATATACCAGTGCCAATAGCAGAAAATGAGTATCAAATTAAATTCAGAGCTAACAATATTTAATTCTGTCTGAAAGCAAGACCACAGAAACCATAAGAAAAATGTCTGCAACAAACACAATATTTAGAGCTTTAAAAATTATACCAATTCATATTTCATTTGCTTCATTTTATTAGAATGCTGGCAAGTTATGTGCAACAGTGATTCTGTAAAAATGATTTAGATTCTCTAATAATAATCTCAGCTTAAAGAGATAAGTAATCATAAGGAAGCAAATATTCCTATAAAAATACATGCCTATACTTCTTAAAACTTCACAGAAAAAAAGGTAAGATAATTATAAGACTTAAAACTAACAACTAGAACACCAAATAAAATGAATTGCTAACCTAGGGGAGACTATCCCCTGTTGTACAATACATTTTGCCAATTTGAAATTGAGGAAGATTTTTTTTTTAATGTGTTTGAAAATATTCCCTATGCTTGCTGAAAAAGATGAGGCATAAAATTGTATAGGAACATCAAAAGTGAGATGCGAAGAAACTTGGGGAAGCCACTGGCATGCTCATAAATGGAAAGAGAGCAAAAAGTTATCGAAGTGTTTAAGGATATAGGAATAAAATGAAATCTAACAGGGAAGGAGAGAGAACTGTATTGAAAGGTGTTCCCAGCTGGAAAAAATCATTTCCAGGTGGTTTTTGTTTCCATCAAATCAAATCAGGACATGAAACTTGAGACAGTATCCCATAATTAAAAAAAAAAAAAATCATTTCCACTACTTAAAGAGATTTGCTTTAGGGTTTTGAGAAGTATTTAAGGGCTATTTATTGTCTGGTGATAGAAAGTGAGAAATAAATTTAACTCATTCCTTACAGAAGTAAATAGAATAAATCTGCCATTCTAAATATTGTTTTGAAATATATTATTAATAGTATAATATGTGAATCTTTGATTATATAGTATAAATCATACTACACTTAACTCCATAAGTTTTTTAAAATTATAAATGTCTGGTCTGTTCTCACTATATTTTTAAGTATATATAACACCTATTGTATATAGTAAGGCTTGGTTTCACTTTTAATTTGAATCATTATTGTTGAATGGTAAGCTGGAAATGAGTATTGTTGGTTATACTTATTCATACATTTTTCTTTATAAATGACATCACATTATTTTGAGCAACCTCATACTTTAACCACTTATGTATTTCTAGCATAGTGTGAAGGTAAAGTCATTCAGTCGTGTCTGACTCTTTGAGACCCCGTGGACTGTAACCTACTAGGCTTCTCCGTCCATTGGATTCTCCAGGCAAGAATACTGGAGTGGATTGCCATTTCCTTCTCCAGGGGATCTTCCCGACCCAGGGATCGATCCCGGGTCTCCCGCATTGGAGGCAGACGCTTTAACCTCTGAGCCACCAGGGGAGATACCTGAAACGTAATTGTTACAAAAATACATCCTTTATTTAGGCCTGAACACAGTTGGGTAAGAGGAACACTAATGTTATTCTATATAATAATAATTTAGGTTTATACCATAGTTTAAAACAGTTGCTCTTCTTAAGAAGCAATGCCAGAAAACTTGGAAAATTCAGCAGTGGCCATAGGACTGGAAAAGGTCAGTTGTCATTACAATCCCAAACAAGGGCAATGCCAAAGGATGTTCAAACTATCTCACAATCATACTCATTTCACATGCTAGCAAAGTGATGCTCAAAATTCTCCAAGCTAGGCTTCAACAGTATGTGAATGGAGAACTTCCAGATGTTCAAATGGGTTTACTATTTAGACCCAATAGTAATGTAATGTAAATATCTCTTGTACTACATTAAATGTAAATTTCTTTATTAAAAACACCTTATTTTTGCATGCTATTTTAGCTTACATGGTGGCTCAGACAGTAAAGCATCTGCCCACAATGCAGGAGAACCCGGTTCGATCCCTGGGTTGGGAAAATCCCCTGGAGAAGGAAATGGCAACCCACTCCAGGACTCTTGCCTAGAAAATTCCATGGATGGAGGAGCCTGGTGGGCTACAATCCATGGGGTTGCAAAGAGTCAGCCATGACTGAGAGACTTCACTTTCACTTTCACATATGTATCTCAGCTCTTCAAGTGATATTTGAACCCGCTATACCCTCTCTCCCCGAGAAGGCAATGGCACCCCACTCCAGTGTTCTTGCCTGGAAAATCCCATGGACGGAGGAGCCTGGTGGGTTGCAGTCCACTGGGCTGTGAAGAGTTGGACATGACTCAACGACTTCACTTTCACTTTCTTTTTAATTTTTTTATTATTTTTTAATTTAAATCTATTTTAATTGGAGGCTAATTACTTTACAATATTGTATTGGTTTTGCCATACATCAACATGAATCCGCCACGAGTGTACACTTTCACTTTCATACCATCACACTAGTCTCCTTATTAATGAGTTAGTTAAAAATGGTTGACATGTTTATTTTTATTACTCATGCTTCTAACTGTTCAAAGTTTATATTTTAATATCACAGAGTTGATTTTTGTCTGTTCAGAAACTCACTCTTCCTTCACCAGACAAGGACTCCTTTCCCCATCCATTCATGTGAAAGGGGTGGGGCTGCCTACCTAGTATATTTCTTCCTGGCCTTAATTTTAAGAACATGTTCTAGGACATTCCAGTTATAATATCATATGCATCTGTGTAAACACAGTGTTTGTTAAGTTAAGCCAGATCTTTATTCTTCTCCAGATATGTATTTTATCATTTTAGAAGTGTAAGGAAAAAGCAGATTTGGATAATACAGCTAGCACAATGTGAATCAGGAATTATCAGCCACATTTTTTTCTCAGCACATTAAGTGGAAGAGAGAAAGAAAAAGAGGTCAAATAGATTTTGATGATTTCTCTAAATACCTGCATGAAATTCTGCATAAAACCACATTTCTAATCTGCTGCTGCTGCTAAGTCACTTCAGTTGTGTCCGACTCTGTGCGACCCCATAGACGGCAGCCCACCAGGTTCTGCTGTCCTTGGGATTCTTATAAGCGAGGGGAAAAAATCATGTTTTTGCTTATAGGAGTTTGATTTCTCTGTTTCTTATACCAAAGAATCCTAGCAGAGGGTTAAGCAATGGAAATACTGTAATATAGATTTAGAAAACAAAATAGTGTATATGAACATGTTTCACATGAATTAACCAAACCTAAAATTATAGTAAATTTTAACTTACTATTATCATAATACTTTGAAGATATATTCAAAATTCATGTGTTTTATGGATTATTGATTTTTGACTGGATCTCTTCAGCTCAACACTAAAATAAGGAGTGATGAGGTTGCAATGATAAAAACAATTCAGACACAGGATTAGAAAAATATTGAGAATTGTAAAACATAATTACAATAAAAGTCAAAATAAAGATGCTATAATAGTTGGTAGCTCAGGAATTTTTATGTTTGTTAAAGATCTTAAAATAATTTAAAGTAATTAAATGGATAATTTGACATTTGGAATGAAAATTATGGAGTACATCATTTTTTAAAAAATGTCTATTAATTTGGTATATAGGAGATACTTGAAGCTATGGTAGTACAGATTTATAAATATTTTTAGTAGAGTACAAATAAATTTTTAAAATATGACTGTTTAAAACTAGCATGAAGACATATTTGGTGATGTTGTGACCATTTTCCTTACAAAGCACTGGAGAGAGAACTGATGCTTGTATAAAGTTATTTGTACTCCACTTTTTATCTGAAGAAAAAAGGAATTGCAATTTGTACGTGAGAAAGGGATTTAATAAGATTTTTTTCTTTAAAATATTTTGTAGGTTCTAGAGCCTTCATAACTGCCTGTCATGTCCTCCTATTTGGGCCATAAATGACTCATTTTTCCTTTGTTGCATCAATTCATAGATGCCGAAACTGTCTTACTTACTTGCCCTTAATTTATGCCTGTCTTTTACCACATGTAATCTCCTGTAGACTTTTACTGGAGTGAGAACAGAAAGTGGAGGGTGAAGGAAAGGTTTCAATCACTGAAATCTTTATCTATGTTTGTTGTTCTTTTTATCATTACCATAAAATATGTGCAGATTGTTAATTCAAATTCCCTTCTCTAGGAATTTGGCTTCAGTATCTGTTAAAACATTTTAAGTGTATTATTGTGATAGTTTTGTACAGATAGCTTTCACTATATTCTTTCTGATTTCTGGAAGGCACAGATATTATTCATCATTTTTATCCATAGGATAAAGTTTTGTATTATAAAAAAGTTAAAGCTATTATCTATCTATACTTAATATGATAGCTCCTAAATTCACTTTTCTATTGAGAGAGAAATATCTAAATAAATATCACCAACTTACATTTGATTCCAATGAATACTTCCCATTATGTTTAACACTTCCTCAGGCATATCATGCTATTGACAGACTGTTTATATGGTATTACATAATTTTAAAAGAGATAATTTTATTATTTCTTAGGAATGTATACATGTTTAACTCATTGCCATTCTGATACAGTTCTGAAAGGCTTTTCAACTTGTATCTGATAGCTGTAACAGGTGATGAGAGGGAGGTAGACATATTTGGCCTTGTAGACACTCTGAAAGTTTGAGCTTATTAAACTTGTTTAATGCGGACATTCTATTTTAATACTGGAGCGGGTTACCTGTGGCAGAGGAAGATGGTGGAGTAGAAGGAGTACACTCATCTTCTACTGCATGAACACCAAAATTACAAATCGCTGCTGAACAACTGTTGACAGGAGAAGATTTAATCCCACCAAAAAAAAAAAAAACATACCCCATGTCCAAGTGCAAAGGAGAAGCCCCAGCAAGACAGTAGGAGGGGCGAAATCAGGTTTAGAATCAAACCCAGTACCCACCAGAGACACTAGAGGGACTCAAATAAACCTTGTGCACCAGGACCCAGAGACCCCACAGAGACTGAGCCAGAACTGCGTTTGAGTGTCTCCTGTGGAGGTACAGGTTAGCATTGGACTGCCATGGGGACAGGGGCTCTGGGTTCAGCAGACCTGAGTATGGCATAAGACCTCTTGGAGGAGGTTGCCATTAACCCCACCATAGAGCTGCCAGAACATACACAGGACTGGGAAAACAGACTCTTGTACAGAACAAACAAAACTTTGTGCCCACCAGGACTCAGGAGAAAGGAGCAGTGACCCCAAAAGAGACTGACCCAGACTTGCCCATGAGTGTCCAGGAGTCTCTGGCAGAGGTGTGGGTTGGCAGTGACCTGCTGTAAGGTCGGGGTCACTCAGTGCAGCAGTGTAAGCATGGGACATTTTGGAGGAGGTCTCAATTATCTTCATTACCTCCACCATAGTTTGGCCTTGGGTCAAATAACAGGGAGGGAACACAGCCCCACTCATCACAGAAAATTGGATCAAAGATTTACTAAGCATGGCCCCACCCATTAGAACAAGACCCAGTTTCCCCTTAGTCAATCTCTCCCATCAGGAGCTTCCATAAGCTTCTTAGCCTTATCCATCAGAGAGCCAAGAGAATAAAAACCACAATCACAGAGAACTAAGAAAACTCATCACATCAAACTCAAGGAACTCATCACAGCCTTGTCTAACTCAATGAAACTATGAGCCAAGCTGGGTAGGGCCACTCAAAACGGATGGGTCATGGTGCAGAGTTCTGACAAAACGTGGTCCACTGAAGATGGGAATGGTAAAACACTTCAGTATTCTTGCCCTGAGAACTCCATGAACAGTATGAAAGGCAAAAAAATAGGACATTGAAAGATGAACTTCCCAGGTAGGTAGGTGCCCAGTGTGCTACTGGAGATCAGTGGAGAAATAACTCCAGAAAGAAGGAAGAGACAGTTCAGTCGCTCAGTCACGTCCGACTCTTTGTGACCCCATGAACCGCAGTATGCCAAGCCTCCCTGTCCATCACCAACCCCCAGAGTCCACCCAAACCCATGTCCATTGTGTCAGTGATGCCATCCACCATCTCATCCACTGTTATCCCGTTCTCCTCCTGCCCTCAATCTTTCCCAGCATCAGGGTCTTTTCAAATGAGTCAGCTCTCCACATCAGGTGGCCAAAGTATTGGAGTTTCAGCTTCAACATCAGTTCCTCCAATGAACACCTAGGACTGATCTCCTTTAGGATGGACTGGTTGGATCTCTTTGCAGTCCAAGGGACTCTCAAGAGTCTTTTCCAACTCCATAGTTCAAAAGCATCAATTCTTCTGTGGTCAGCTTTCTTTATACTCCAACTCTCACATCCATACTTGACTACATAGCCTTGCCTAGACGAACCTTTGTTGGCAAAGTAATGTCTCTGCTTTTTAATATGCTGTCTAGGTTGGTCATAACTTTCCTTCCAAGGAGCAAGCGTCTTTTAATTTCATGGCTGCAATCACCATCTGCAGTGATTTTGTAGCCCAGAAAAATAAAGTCTGACACTGTGTCCACTGTTTCCCCATCTATTTCCCATGAAGTGATGGAACCAGATGCCATGATCTCCGTTTTCTGAATGTTGAGCTTTAAGCAAACTTTTTCGCTCTCCTCTTTCACTTTCATTAAGAGGCTCTTCAGATCTTCTTCACTTTCTTCCATAAGGCTGGTGTCATCTCTGCATCTGAGGTTATTGATATTTATCCTGGCAATCTTGATTCCAGCTTCTGCTTTCTCCAGCCCAGCATTTCTCATGATGTACTCTGCATATAAGCTAAATAAGCAGGGTGACAATATACAGCCTTGACATATTCCTTTTCTTATTTGGAACCAGTGTGTCGTTCCATGTCTAGTTCTAACTGTTGCTTCCTGACCCGCATACAGGTTTCTTAAGAGGCAGGTCAGGTGGTCTGGTATTCCCATCTCTTTCAGAATTTTCCACAGTTTATTGTGATCCACACAGCCAAAGGCTTTGGCATAGTCAATAAAGCAGAAATAGATGTGTTTTTCTGGAACTCTCTTGCTTTTTCGATGATCCACCAGATGTTGGCCATTTGATCTCTGGTTCCTCTGCCTTTTCTAAAACCAGCTTGAACATCTGGAAGTTCATGGTTTATGTATTACAGAAGCCTGGCTTGGAGAATTTTGAGCATTACTTTACTAGCATGTGAAATGAGTGCAATTGTGCAGTAGTGCCGGGGTCCAGCCCTGGTGGATCCAGGGTGATTCGAAGGTGGGGACAGAGTCGGCATCCTTGGAAAAATACATATTTAATTACAGATATATAGAGAAATTAGAAATGGATAGTGTAGTAGGAAAATTAGTGGAGAAAAGGAGGCTGAATCCAGATGGGAATTCAGCCAGAAAAATGGGGAGCAAGAAAGAAACGACATGGGGGAAGCAGTCTTTCCGGAAACTGATCCTATTTCTTTATTTTTGGGTTTGCTTATATACCTTTGTTACATATAGGTATGAATACAGAGTCACGTGGGGGTCAGCAGTCCTGACCTTTATCAAAATCAGGTGCTTCACATAAAAAGGTCTTAGGGATTTTATGATCCTTTCTTTCTGATAACCAAAAACTTATTTTTTCCAAGGGTGTTTTTTCTTAAACCAGGCACCACCCTCCAAATAAAGTTACATTCCTATAGGGTGAGGGTGTAGTGAGTTACAATCAAGAAAGGAATTTATTTAACCCAAGGTTAACATGATTAATCTTAAAGGTTAATACTTATTTCTCCTATATGCTTAAAGGTTAATACTTATTTCTCCTATATGTTAGTTATATTCATTATAAGGGCAGGGAATATGGAGATTTAGCAGCAAACATCAGCCCAACAAATGAAAATCCTTTCACCAATGCTCCCCTTAAGATCTATTTAGTCTTAAGATAGTGATAAATTTACATTTTACATAGCAAGGACACAGTGATTTATAACAAAGTACAGTGATCTATTATAAAAGAGAAAATTCATTAACTCAAAAAGTCTAGTATTGCTAACCTTAAAACTACTATATTTCCTTTTCTATATTCCAAATACATTGGTTAATATATTCCCAGGTGCCTAAGGATATGGAGGCCTGGCAGCAATCATTGACTCAACAATGAGAAAAGCCCTATGCTAATTTCAAAATACTCCAAAACTCTGTTTATGGTTGAGAGGTAGTAAACAATCATGTGGTAGTAGCAGGAGCATGGATAATCCTGTCACACAAGCTAGTCTGTCAGGAGAGAGGTTTGACCTGAAACACCCTTGTCCCACCCAGGGCAGGGAATTAGCAGCAATTATTGGCACAACAAATGAAAAACCCTTCACCAATATAATTCCTAACCAACCCACTATACTAATAATTTCCAACTCCCCAAAAGAATTTGCCTTTAGTAAGTCTAAAGCATCTGTAAAAATCACATGTGGCCAGACAAAACTATACAGTTGGGCTAGATAACCTTCAGAGGAGTCCGTAAGCTGAAATACTCTTGTCATGCCCAGGAATTTTTATTGCCTTGGAGCTGCACGTTTACTCATTCTCTGAGAGAAACGGTTATGGGGGAGAGCATAAAACAGATTCTGGTTTTGGGGTAGATGCTCGGGAACAGGGGGTTTCCTGAGGCTTGATCACGCCTTTGTGTATGCCAAGCCTCCTTCCTCATGGCCTTTGCCATGGGCGGAGTTCCTCATGCTGGCCCCTGGCACAGTAGTTTGAGCATTCTTTGAAAAGACAGAGCCACAGTGAAAACAGCACCCAGCTGTGGATGTGACCAGTGATGGGAGTAAAGTCTGATGCTGTAAAGAACAATATTGCATAAGAACCTGGTATTTTAGGTCCATAAATCAAGGCAAATTGGAAGTGCTCAAATAGTAGATGGCAAGAGTGAACATCGACATTTTAGGAATCAGTGAACTAAAATGGACTGGAAGGGGTGAATTTAATTCAGATGACCATTATACCTACTACTATGGGCAAAGTCCCTTAGAAGAAATGAACTAGCCATCATAATCAACAAACAAGTCTGAAGTGCAGTACTTGGATGCAGTCTCAAAAATGACAGAATAATCTGTTTGTTTCCAAAGCAAATCATTCAGCATTACAGTAATCCAAGTCTATGCCCCAACCAGTAATGCTGAAGAAGCTGAACAGTTCTATAAGACCTATAAGACCTTCTCCAGAAGTAAACTCTGGGAGTTGGTGATGGACAGGGAGGCATGGTGTGCTGCAGTCCATGGGGTCGCAAAGAGTTGGATACAACTGAGCGACTGAACTGAATTGACTTACAAGAACTTCTAGACCTAACACCCAGAAAAGATATCCTTTTCATTATAGGGGACTGGAATGCAAAATTAGGAAGTCAGGACATCTGGGGAAACAGGCAAATTTGGCCTTGGAGTACAAAACAAAGCAGGTCAAAGGCTAATAGAGTTTTGCCAAGAGAACACACTTGTGATAGCTAACACACTCTTCCAACAACACAAGAGAAAACTCTATACATGGACATCACCGAATGGTTAATACTGAAATCAGATTGATTATATTATTTGCAGCCAAAGATGGAGAAGCTCTATACAGTCAGCAAAAATAGGACTTGGAACTGACAGTGGGTCAGATCATGAACACCATATTGCCAAATTCAGACTTAAATTGAAGAAAGTAGGGTAAACCACTAGACAATTCAGGTATGACATAAATCAAATCCCTTATGATTATATAGTGGAAGTGATAAATAGATTCAAGGGATTAGACCTGATAGAGTGCTTTAAGAACTATGGACAGAGGTTGATGACATTGTACAGGAGGCAGTGATCAAGACCATCTCCAAGAAAAAGAAATGCAAACAGGCAAAATGGTTGTTTGAGGAGGCCTTACAAATAGCTGAGAAAAGAAGAGAAGCAAAACGCAAAGGAAAAAAGAAAAAATCTACTCATTTTGATGCAGAGTTCCAAAGAATAGCAAGGAGAGATAAGAAAGCCTTCCTCAGAGATCAATGCAAAGAAATAGATGTAAACAACAGAATGGGAAAGACTAGAGATCTCTTCAAGAAAATCAGAGATACCAAGGGTACATTTCATGCAAAGATGGGCTCGATAAAGGACAGAAATGGCATGGACCTAACAGAAGCAGAAGATATTAAGAAGAGATGGTAAGAATCCACAGAAGAACTATACAAAAAAGATTTTCACGACCCAGATAATCACGATGGTGTGATCACTAACCTAGAGCTAGACATCCTGGAATGTGAAGCCAAGTGGGCCTTAGGAAGCATCACACGAACAAAGCTAGTGGAAGTGATGGAATTCCAGTTGAGCTATTTCAAATCCTAAAAGATGATGCTATGAAAGTGCTACACTCAATATGCCAGAGAATAAGGAAAACTCATCAGTGGCCACAGGACTGGAAAAGATCAGTTTTCATTCAGTCTTAAAAAAAAAAGATAATGCCAAAGAATATTCAAACTACTACACAACTGCACTCATCTCATACGCTAGCAAATAATGCTCAAAATTCTCCAAGCCAGGCTTCAACAGTATGTGAACCATGAACTTTCAGATGTTTAAGTTGGATTTTAAAAACACAAAGGAACCAGAGGTCAAATTCCCAACATCCGTGGATCATCAAAAAAGAAAGAGAGTTCCAGAAAAAACATCTACTTCTACTTTATTGACTACACCAAAAATTTGACTGTGTGGATCACAACAAACTAAGGAAGATTCTTCAAGGGATGGAAATACCAGACGACTGACCTGCCTCCTGAGAAACCTGTATTCAGGTCATGAAGCAATAGTTAGAACTGGACAAGGAACAGACTGTTTCCAAATAGGGAAAGGTGTACGTCAAGGCTGTATATTGTCACCCTGCTTCTTTAACTTATATGCAGAGTATAACAAGAGAAACCCTGGGCTGGAGGAAGCACAAGCTGGAATCAAGATTGCAAGGAGAAATATCAATAACGTCAGATATGCAGATGACACCACACTTATGGCAGAAAGTGAAGAACTATAGAGCCTCTCAATGAAAGTGAAATAGGCTGAAAAAGTTGGTAAAACTCAACATTCAGAAAACTGATTCATGGCATCCAGTCCCATCACTTCATGGCAAATAGATGGGGAAATAATGGAAACTGTGAGAAACTTTATTTTGGGGGGCTCCAAAATCACTGCAGATGATGATGCAGCCATGAAATTAAAAGACACTTGCTCCTTGGAAGAAAGGCTATGACCAACCTAGACAGCATGTTAAAAACCAGAGACATTACTTTGCCAACAAAGGTCCATCTAGTCAAAGCTATGGTTTTTCCAGTAGTCATGTATGGATGTGAGATTTGGACTCTAAGGAAAGCTGAGCACCGAACAACTGATGCTTTTGCACTGTGGTGTTGGAGAAGACTCTAGAGAGTCCCTTGGAATGCATGGAGATCCATCCCTTCAACCCTAAAGGAAATCAGTCCCGAATATTCATTGCAAGGACTGTTGCTGAAGCTGAAGCTCCAATACTTTGGCCACCTGATGTGAAGAACTGACTCATTTCATAAGACCCTGATGCTGGAAAGATTGAAGGCAAGAGGAGAAGAGGATGACAGAGGATGAGATGATTGGATGGCATCACCGAGTTGATGGACATGAGTTTGAGTAAACTCCTGGAGTTGGTGATAGATAGGGAAGCCTGGTGTGCTGCCGTTCTGGGTTCACAAAAAGTTGGACACGACTGAGTGACGTAACTGAACATTTTATTATGTTTTTGTCAATGTTTAATACTCTTCTATCATCCACAAAAAAAATAGGTATACTAAGAATTTTACCTCGTTTTAATAGTTTTATAACTTACCTATTTTTTTCACTTCTGAGAGGTTAAATTTTAGTTTTCTGTGGATATTGGTATTTATTATTTACTTAAAAATATTCATTATAGAAAAAAGTACATTATCAAATCAGAAAACTCTATGGCTGTTTGTTATAAAAATGAAAATATCTATCATATTGTTGGGCTGTTTCATATTATTATTTGCATTTATTTTATGTCAGCATCTATATTTGCAGACATACATAGCATTTTATATCTTTAATTCACACACTTTCTACTTGCTATGTTCATAAGTGAAAGTGAAAGTCACTCAGTCATGTCAGACTCTTTGTGCCTGATGGACTATAGAGTCCATGGAATTCTCCAGGCCAGAATACTGGAGTGAGTAGACTTTCCCTTCTCCAGGGCATCTTCTCAACCCAGGGATCGAAACCAGGTCTCCAGCATTGCACGTAGATTCTTAACCAGCTGAACCACATAATATAAAGCAACCAATTATATACATTAGCTCCTCACTGGATTTGTCAATGTTCTTCTTGTTTGCATTTAATGTGTCAGTATCAGCAATGATGATATTTAATAACATCAAATAGGCTCTTCTAACAATAAGGAAAATTGGTCATATAAATGTATGTTTTTCTCCAAAAATAAAAACAGATGTTAGTAGCTCCACTCCTGTTTTATAATTTCAAAGTGGCCACATTTTTATATTTTAGGGGAAAAAGACCAGTATGAGAATCATGTTTTACATGAAATACCATCAAAAAAAAAAAAGCTGTTATTCCTTCTGAACACAGGTCCAGTGGAGAATTTAGACAGTGAACAGATTTTGCTTTAACACAGTGCCTCCAGCACACAGGCTTTTTATAGGTGTCAGGGGATTCAGGTCCATGACAGATTTCACATATACACCTGCTCTTTACTGCAAATAATACAACATCTTAACATTGAGTAGATCTGGTGTTACACATAGGTAAGCCAGGTATCCTTCAAGTGAAAGCAATTTATTTAGATTTGTCCAAGGCTTTATTAAAAGCCACTGCTTTAAAATATATATATATTTCATCATTTTAGAAGTCTTAGAGCATCATATGTCTGTAGAGTAAGCAATCGGAGTCAGTCCTGTTCTGCCACTAGGTGTCACTTAGCCTCTTGGAACAAGTTCCTTTTTCTAAACACTTAAGATTTTATCTCTGTGATTCCCATCAGCATCAATATTTATGATTATGTGTAGAGATAAGAAACAGAAAATGTGTCTAAATGTTCATTTCTTTGGATAGATAAATGACCTTTTCCAGTAATCTTACTCTTCTCAATAAACCTACTCTCCACATACTACTTTGGTTCTTCTTTCTTCCTGAAATTTCTCTCTTCAGATTATCCACCTGGCTTTCTTTGCTTATCAGCAACGTCTAAATGAGATATATTCCTGACTATTCTACACACAACTCTGGCCTTGCCTCAGTCTTTTTAGACCAATAATCTTTATTCCCTTTTATTTTGATTCTACCTTTTCTTTTATCCTGGCACTTTTCTCCTTTTAACATACTGTATCATTTACTTTTTTATCATGCTTATGGTGAAGTACCCATACTCTTCCTGATGGACTATATAATGTCTCCAAGGGCAGAAGTCTTTGTTAAATCACTCCAGTATGTACAACACCTAGAACAGTGCCTATACTTAGTTGTAATCAAATATTTATGCAATGAGTGAATTGATTAGAGATCAATGCTGTCATATGTAACATTTTTAAATAATCTGAAAACAAACTGTGCAACTTTAAAATAAATTCATGCTCTCTCAAACTAAAAGAGATTCAGAAAATTGTAGAAAACATATAAGCTGATGTGCATAAGTAGAAAGGAAGAAATTTATGGAATGAAATTTAAATTTTGAAAATAGACTCTTCTGGCACATAACGTTGAGCAGAGTTGTTCCAGCCTGAATGGGAGGGAGGTTGGGGGAGAATGGATACATGTGTATGTATGGCTGAGTACCTTTGCTGTTCACTTGAAACTACCACAATATTGTTAATTGACTTTACTCCAATACAAAATAAAAAAGTTTAAATTTAAAAAGAAAAAGAAAATATAATCTTTTTTTTTTAACCCCCAAAATGTCCACAATAAAATTAGACCAGGAAATGAATAGGCAAAAATACAGAGTTTGGGAGAAAAAAAAAAAAGCTATCTCTTTGGTTGGTGTGAGAGGAAGGCAGGAAGTTAATCCAACCCATTCATAACCTTCACCCCACCCCAACCCCACCATACAATGGAGTCCTTTCCATT
Organism: Oryx dammah; assembly: GCF_014754425.2. Lineage (NCBI taxonomy): Eukaryota > Metazoa > Chordata > Mammalia > Artiodactyla > Bovidae > Oryx > Oryx dammah. The sequence continues at coordinate 17,429,643 of NW_024070200.1, forward strand.
TCAGGGAAAAAAGCAAACACCAAAGATGCCAGGAAAGTTTGAAAAACATCATCTTCAGGAAAGAATGACTTCTGAAGGCCAGAGTTAAAGTTAACTAAAGATAATGAAGGGATTGCTACCCAAGACCAGGTTCTGATGAGTCTATATGCTTGGTTCAGTGGATTAAGAATTTTTTTACACAATGGAGTATTATTCAGCCATTAAAAAGAATACATTTGAGCCAGTTCTAATGAGGTGGTTGAAACTGGAGCTGATTATACAGAGTGAAGTAAGCCAGAAAGAAAAACACCATTACAGTATACTAATGCATATATATGGAATTTAGAAAGATGGTAAGGAGAAGGCAATGGCAACCCAATCCAGTACTCTTGCCTGGAAAATCCCATGGATGAAGGAGCCTGGTGGGCTGCAGTCCATGGGGTCGCTAAGAGTCGGGAACAACTGAACGACTTTACTTTCACTTTTCACTTTCATGCATTGGAGAAGGAAATGGCAACCCACTCCAGTGTGCTTGCCTGGAGAATCCCAGGGACGGGGAGCCTGGTGGGCTGCTGTCTATGGGGTTGCACAGAGCCGGACATGACTGAAGCGACTTAGCAGCAGCCACAGAAAGATAGTAACAATAACCTTGTATGCGAGATAGCAAAAGAGACACATGTATAGAACAGTCTTTTGGACTCTGTGGGACAGGGAGAGGGTGGGATGGTTTGGGAGAATGGCATTGAAACATGTATAATATCATATATGAAATGAATAGCCAGTCCAGGTTCAATGCAGGATACAGGATGCTTGGGGCTGGTGCACTGGGATGACCCAGAGGGATGGTACGGGGAGGGAGGAGGGAAGAGGGGTTCAGGATGGGGAACACGTGTACACCCGTGGTGGATTCATGTTGATGTATGGCAAAACCAATAGAATATCGTAAAGTAATTAGTCTCCAATTAAAATAAATAAATGTAAATTTTAAAAAAATTTAAAAAAAGATTTTTTTTTACAAAGTGCAGGGAATTAGGGAAGTGATTTAACAAACGACAGGAATCCAAGTGTTTGTATATTCTAGAGGCATAAAAAGCATTTTAAAAGGTTTTCTAAATTAATGAGGTATTCCTATAATTTAGGTAACATAGTTTACATAGAGATCACATATTGTATAATTTTAACTTGCCCAGATAAGATGCACAGAAGAGAACCACTCTTTCCCTCATTTAGATTTCCACTAACCAAGTCCTTTGTAAGGCTCTCTATCAGAGCAGAATAACAGAATAAAAGCAATAGACCTGAAATTTTATTTCAATTCTTTGGTCCTAATGTTATCAAATAATCCCTTGAGCCCTCTAAATCACTTTCAACTGAACTGACATATGTGCAGTGACTATTTTATTCTCTGACATTCCTATTATAGGTTGCTTAGTAATAAACATATACAAATGAGCTGTGACTCTGATAAACTATTCAGTTTAGCTATCTTAGTGGTCCATCTGGACCATGAAATGATAAAGTTTCAAAACATTTATATACATTAAGAGGAGTGGCCAATATAAACCTGAATTACCTGTTATGGTATCCAACCAAAACAGCTCCAATGGGTCAACATCAGGTTATGCAAATTGTGCCATGTTTATTCATAGAAATATTGAAACATTATTTGTATTGATAGCTTTTTAAATATAATGTGGAACCAATGGTGTCCATGTTCACTCAACTTATAAAAATCACCAGGCTTTATGCTAAAATGAAAAATGCTAATGAGTAACAGTCACAAAGAATCTTCCCCAATTTATGTTCCTGTAAAGTAACTACAAAATGGAATACTGATGAGTGGAATTCCTTTGTTCCAGAAGTCTATTAGCTTCATTTTCACACTCCTTCAATGGCTTACGTAAAACTCAAAACCCTTGTTTCTTGCGTAGTTCAAGTGCATACTATTGACACATACAACATTTCAATTAAAGTTGAATTTTTATAATACATATATTTATTCTAATTGATACATCCCTATTTATTAATTTGACAGAATAATAATTTTGCATATAGGTTGTTAATAGTAAAATAATTTTATATACACATTGCTTAAATTCAGAAAATTTCATGGCCAAAACAGGGTCGGGGGACCCACAATGTCCAGTAGAGGAATGGATAAACAAATTGTGGTATAAGCATACAAGGGAGATACCCCTTACACCTAAAATCTGATGTGCTCCTCATAACACATGATAATGGGGATGAATCTCTATAGCTGAAAGAAGAAGACAGGCAAAGAGAAAGCAGAATAACTTTATCAGAGTGAAATTTTACAAAAGGCAAACAACCTATGGTGAAATAAAGTAGATGATATTTTGCTTTGGTTGATGGGTGTGTGTATTCCGGGCAGGACTATGGGAGACTATTGGGATATAGGGATTTACTCTAAAATAATTTGAAGTTGTATGAGTGGTCAGTGAAACTGTTCTATATCTTGATTTTGGTTGTCATAGTATAGGTGTATGAATTTATCAAAACTTTTCGAACTATACATTTAGACAGATTTTACAGGGTGTCAAACCTGAAGAATGATAACTATTATAAAAATAAACATAGCATTGTACTGAAGGTCCCCTGTGGATTTTGGGAATAGGCAGAGAATAACAGCAAATCTTGCCAAAAAAACCTTTCTTTTGTCTCCAAAGTTTCACTTTTTCTGACACTTCCTCAAATCACTCCTTTTCTCTAATTTATCTTTACACTCCTGATCTATAGAAGAGTATCTCTTTATTATTCGCCACTGTCCTCCAACCCCTACCTTAAACCGTCTCAAGAGCTCAAATTTTCAGTCTGAACTAAATTAGTGCTTCTTTAGTTTATTCCAATTGCCAAAAGGCAGAAAAAAATGCAAGGCTCAAAAACAGAGAAGAAAGAAAAGAGGGAAGAAAAGAGAATAGAAATGAGTTTACAGTTTATTTTATTTTTAAGCCAATACCATTGTGGTATTTTCTTACTAATATTCTTACCTAGAATGTAAGATATATTCATTTTCTATTAATAAAAGATATAAACCTATAAGATAAGAAACATGACAAGGGAATCATTTATTGTCATAACTTTGCTATATTCTTTCTTTCCCCTTTGCTGTTCAAATCTGGGATTCTTTTAATCGAGAGGAATCATTCTATTTATCTTTATTTCATCAAATCTTATAATCAATAAGTAAATCATAAAATGTTTTGCCCTGAAAATTAGTTCAAGCAGCCTTCATCTCCCTCTCCTCACCCTCCTCCTCTAACACACATCTAGAAATAGTTTCACTTAGTGTATCACTTACAACTCTGTTATACTACTAGTCAGAAGCTGACTGATCAAGATGGTCATCTCCTCAATAGTTAAATTGGAGTAGTTGAAATCAATGTATTTTTTTTTCCTGGTTTCACTGAGGCTAATATCTTAAGAACACTATGGACACAAATTTGGTCACACACCCTGCTTTGCATGGGCAAAAGGAAAGAATCTGACTCTATCCTTTTTCTATTACTCAAGTGTGTACAATTAAGACAGATGAGTGCAGTGGACTCTGAAATCCCTATGAAAAGAGGATTTCTAGAAGGATAATAGGATTCATAAAAGAAAAACCCCTCAAACTGAGAACTCTGGTATGGTTCAGCAGTACCTTAAAAGAGATGAGATTGTTACAGATTTCCATCAGTATACAGGCAGTATTTGAGAATAATTGCAATGTAGATAGTGTAGCTAGGAGATGCTCTGTGAAATAGTGTCTTTTGAGTTAAGAGCTGAAGTAGATGAGAGCCCTGCGGGAGACTCAGGAAAAAGTAGTAAAAGATGAGATCAAAGAGTTAGGGATGAGGTAGAGAAAGCACAATTTGTAGAATCTCATAAACCATTCTAAGAATTTTAGCATTTATCATGAGTGAAACAAATTTCACACTGGAGTATTTTCTTCTGAGAAGAAAAAAAGATCTGACTTTGTTTTAAAGAATCATTCTTTGTGCAGTGTTGAAAATGAACTGGGAGGACAGGTACTAAAGCAGGAAGAGCTATAAGAGGCTGTTGTGATAATCCAGGTTTGAGATGACAGGGCTTTGGATCATAGAAGTAAAAGGAAAAGTGGTGAAAAGCACTCAAATGACACATCTATTTTCAAACTTGATATTCAAAAGACAGGCCTACCTTACTACAAAATCTTTGTGGTTTTTAATTTTCTCCTTTTCTTGAAAATCTCCATTCCATTATCTAACATAGTACTCTTAGTGTAGACATACTTAGTTAGTTCAGTCGCTCAGTCATGTCTGACTCTTTGTGACCCCATGAACCGCAGCACGCCAGGCCTCCCTGTCCATCAACAACTCCCTGAGTTCACCCAAACTCATGTCCATTGAGTCGGTGATGCCATAAATCATCTCATCTTCTGTCATCCCCTTCTCCTCCTGCATTCAGTCTTTCCCAGCATCAGGGTCTTTTCAAATGAGTCAGCTCTTTGGATCAGGTGGCCAAAGTATTGGAGTTTCAGCTTGAACATCAGTCTTTCCAATGAACACCTAGGACTGGTCTCCTTTAGGATGGACTGGTTGGATCTCCTTGCAGTCCAAGGGACTCTCAAGGGTCTTCTCCAACACCACAGTTCAAAAGCATCAATTCTCCAGCACTCAGCTTTCTGTATAGTCCACTCTCACATCCATACATGACTACTTGAAAAACCATAGCCTTGACTAGATGGACCTTTGTTGGCAAAGTAATGTCTCTGCTTTTCAATATGCTGTCTAGGTTGGTCATAACTTTCCTTCCAAGGAGTAAGCATCTTTTAATTTCATGGCTGTAATCATCATCTGCAGTAATTTTGGAGCCCAGAAAAATAAAATCAGCCACTGTTTCCAGTGTTTCCCCATCTATTTGCCATGAGTGATGGGATCAGATGCCATGATCTTTGTTTTCTGAATGTTGAGCTTTAAGCCAACTTTTTCACTCTCCTCTTTCACCTTCATCAAGAGGCTCTTTAGTTCTTCTTCACTTTCTGCCATAAGGGTGGTGTTACCTGCATTTCTGAAGTTATTCATATTTCTCCTGGCAATCTTGATTCCAGCCTGTGCTTCCTCCAGCCCAGCATTTCTCATGATGTACTCTGCATATAAGTTAAATAAGCAGGGTTGATCAATATACAGCCCTGATGTACTCCTTTCCCTATTTGGAACCAGTCTGTTCCATGTCCAGTTCTAAATGTTGCTTCCTGACCTGCATACAGGTTTCTCAGGAGGCCAGCTCAGGTAGTCTGATATTCCTTCTCTTTCAGAATTTTCCACAGTTTATTGTGATCCACACAGCCAAAGACTTTGGCATAGTCAATAAAGCAGAAATAGATGTTTCTCTGGAACTCTCTTGCTTCTTCCATGATCCAGCGGATGTTGGCGATTTGATCTCTGGTTCCTCTGCCTTTTCTAAAACCAGCTTGAATATCTGGAAGTTCACAGTTCACGTATTACTGAAGCCTGGCTTGGAGAATTTTGAGCATTACTTTACTAGCATGTGAGATGAATGCAATTGTGCGGTAGTTTGAGCATTGTTTGGCATTGCCTTTCTTTGGGATTGGAATGAAAACTGACCTTTTCCAGTCCTGTGGCCACTGCTGAGTTTTCCAAATTTGCTGACATATTGAGTGCAGCGCTTTCACAGCATCATCTTTTAGGATTTGAAATAGCTCAACTGGAATTCCATCACCTCCACTAGCTTTGTTTGTACACATACTTAGTATATAACAAACTATACCTAATTTGTTGAGTTAATAATTGATGATGAATTTCAAAATTCTTTGGCTAAATAGAAATAACAAGCTTTATCTCACACACACACATATACATTTGAACAAGTGATGAGAAAACTGGACAGCTACAAGAAGAAGAATGAAACTACACCATTTTCACATATCACGTACAAAAATAAACTCAGCATTGATTAAAGATATGAAAATAAGGCCTGAAACCATAAAATTCCTAGAAGAAAACATAGACAGTACACTCTTGACGTTGGTCTTATCAATATGTTTTGGCTATGTCTCCTCAGGCAAGGGCAACAAAAGCAAAAATTAACAAATCAAAACACATCAAGCTAAATTTTTTACACAGCAAAAATACCCATCAACAAACATAAGGGAACATACTGACAACAAAAGAAATTTGCAAAGTATATATCCAATAAAGTGTTTATCCCCCAAGTATATAAAAGCATATAATGCAATATCAATTAAAATCCAATTTAAAAATAGGCAGAGGATCTGAATAGGCACTTTTCAAGGAATACATACAGATGGTCAACAGGCACATGAAAACATGCTTAACATCGCTAATCATCAGGGAATATAAACAAAACCACAATTAGATAACACCTCACACTTATCAAAGACAATAAACTGTAAGTTTTGCTGAGAATGTGAAGAAAAGGAAACCCTTGTGCACTATTGGTGAGAATGAAAATTGGTGCAGCCACTATGGTAAACAGTTATGGAGGATCCTTGAAAAATTAAAAGTAGAACTACTATATGATCCAGGAATTTCACTTCTGGATATTTACCTGAAGAAAAGACAAATGCTAATTCAAATATATATATACACCCCAATGTTCATTGCAACATTATTTATACTAGCCAAGATATAGAAGCAACCTAAGTGTCCATCAATAGATGAATGGATGCAGAGACCAAACTTATGTTTGAGAGAGCAGAGGAGGGTAGAAGGATGGGCAAAACAGGTGAAGCATGTAAAGAGGGCTGCTGCTGCTGCTGCTAAGTCTCTTCAGTCATGTCTGACTCTATGCAACCCCATAGACAGTAGCCTACCAGGCTCCCCCATTCCTGGAATTCTCCAGGCAAGAATACTGGAGTGGGTTGCCATTTCCTTCTACAATCCATGAAAGTGAAAGTGAAAATGAAGTCGCTCAGTCGTGTCCAACTCCTAGGACCCCATGGATTGCAGCCCACCAGGCTCCTCTGTCCATGGAAGTTTCCAGGCAAGAGTACTGGAGTGGGTTGTGTTAAGAGGGGAAAACTAACAATTATAAACCAAGTCCCAGGAATGCAATGTAGAACACAAGGGAATATAGTCAATAATATAGTAATAACTTTTTATGGTGCATAATGTATATTGAATAACTATGTTGTACACCTGAACCTAACATTTAACTCGACTATTTTCAATAAACAGCAACAACAGCTAAACATAATGATGTTTTGCAAATGTTAATACAAAATAATGATAGGCAAATGAGAAAGCAAACTCGTTGGAGACAACCTATGGAAGTGTGTTATATTTAGAGTACATAAATACTGGGCAGCAGAGCTATGTTTAGAGTACGTAAATATTGAAATATTAAAGGATGAGTAAGTGTTGGGAATCTAGAGACAAAGAATAATAAATATTTAGGATATAATGCCCTAAAATCTAAGAAGGAATTAAAGTAGTTGCTGGAAAGGAAGAAGATGGCACTCTGTTTATGTTTAGTTTATCCTCTGAAACTCATCTGCCATTATCTATAACAAGAAGATCAGTAGGGGAAATGTGTTGTTTCTCTTTTTCAATAGGACAAAAGAGGGTGTATGGTAAAGTTTTTAAAATAATTTATTTGGTAGAAATAAAAGACCTCATTCACCAAGATTGCCAAGACCTTGAAGTTAGATGTGCCTAATAGTGGGATAACGTTTCTGTGTCTCAGTGCAAACACTGAGAAATATTAAGTGACTGATTTACTTTTCCTGTCTGATGCTTTCCTTTTATAGCAATAAGATTTTGGTCCAAACAGCTTTTAATTATTAGTTGTAATTAATTATTAGTTGCTTACTACTTTTTTATAATTATATTCATCTATGCATCAAAATCCTCTTCTAAAACTCTGCCAATGTTTTAACTCTTCTTGTTCTCTCACAGAAGGTAGGGTGATCATGCTGTTAGCAAGTTCAGAATTAAATATATGAAAATTATGATCTGTTCTCTTCAAGTCAGATCCTGCAAATATGATACATAATTATATGATTAACTAATATAAAATAATGAATATAATGCTACTGCTGAAAAATGATCTTTTTATTGCAAAGAGTACAATGGTAATTCATTTCATTGTATGGGATATTTCTTCTATTACATAAAGACAAATTTAGATGTGTAAAATTCATATGTCTTATTCCCAGGCTGCATCTTCTATTGTGATTCCAACTAAATTGTTGCTACATAATGATACCACTCATTATATTAATTATCTCCTGTATTTCCCAGTAAGTCTGTGTAAGTAATTCAAGGGAATCTGTATGTCAAATCACATTAGTGAAGTAATACATCAAACATCTCATAAAGCAAATCCACAAAACACGTGGATCAACTTTTTATTATCCCAACTCAAGAAATTTGATAGCATGTATTATAGATAATGGTTATATTTATTATTGCTTATTTTGTTGCAAGCAGTTTCAAAAGTAATTTATATGTATTAATTCACTTAATTCACCTGTGTTGGTTAATTTAATGTGTCAGTTTGACTGGACTAAGGGATTCCCAGATAGTTTTTTTTTTTTTTTTTTTTTTTTTACTTTATTTTACTTTACAATACTGTATTGGTTTTGCCATACATTGACATGAATCCGCCACGGGTGTACACGAGCTCCCAATCCTGAATCCCCCTCCCACCTCCCACCCCATATCATCTCTCTGATTCATCCCCATGCACCAGCCCCAACCATCCTGTATCTTGTATCAAACATAGACTGGTGCTTCATTTCCTACATGATAGTATACATGTTTCAATGCCATTCTCCCAAATCATCCTACCCTCTCCTTCTCCCTCACAGTCCAAAAGTCCGTTCTATACATCTGTGTCTCTTTTGCTGTCTCGCATACAGGGTCATCATTACCATTTTTCTAAATTCCATATATATGTGTCAGTATACTGTATTGGTGTTTAAAATCATTATTTTGCATAAATAATCTATGAATCCTGTATTGTATGAATCTATCATGCATTGTATGATCTATTGCATGAATGCATCTATGAGGGTCTTTGAATCTATGCACTGAGTAATGATCTCTCTCACCAGTGTGATTGTGCAACATCCAATCCAGTGAGTGCCTGAATAGAACAGAAAGACATAGGAAGAGTGCATTTGCTTTTTCCCCTTGAGTTGGGACACACATCTCCCGCCCTTTGACATTGGTCCTGGTTCTGAGCCTTAAAGCTTGTACTGAATTACATCACTGACTTTCCTGTTTCTCAGATTTCAGGTATCAAAGGATGGGACTTTTTGGTCTGCATTATCCTTTGAGCCAACTCTAATCATAGATCTCTTCTTTTATCTATCTGTTTATCTATCCATCCATCCATCCATCCACTTTATTCATTCTATTTCTTTGGATACCCTTAATACATCTTCCAACAATCTCATAACAAATGTACTTTTATTATATTTATGTTGGTTTTAATAAAACCAGGAAAAAAAAATCTGAATAAATTGCCTCATGTCACCTAGCTGTTAAGTGATAAAGCTAAGGATGCAGCATAGGTTTTGATAGATACAGGCATATATTCTATAAATAAGTCTTTTGTATTTATTCTATAAATAAATCTTTTATATGTTTATAAATGAGATTAATACTTTATAAAAAGTTATCTTCTACACTTTAATGGTGAATTTCATATTCACTATATGCTTACTTGTATAGAATATTACCAAAAAAGCATAACTTTCAAATTCCTATTTTAGAGTATTTGGAAAATCTATTATAATAAATGGTACTTTAAAATGCTTTACAGTTTGGATCAAGAACACTTGGATTTAAAGCAGAGCCCATACATTTATTAATTGCATGAATTTGGTAAGTGTCATACCCATTTAAGCCTGGAAAAGAGATAATAACACCTAACAGAAACTTTTCCGATGAAATTAAATATGATAACGTCTCAAAAATATAATTATTGGCTTAGAGTAACTGTATAATAAAATTATAATCATTTACTTTTATTTCTATAGACAGCTGTATGTTTAAAAACACAAATGTCATACATACAGGTGACGATGGTTCTAAATTTAGCCAAGGAAATTTGAATACTGCATTGAGTGTTCTCATGGTTTATGACGGGGAAGGCAATGGCAACCCACTCCAGTACTCGTGCCTGGAAGATCCCATGGATGGAGAAGCCTGGTGGGCTGCAGTCCATGGGGTCGCTAGGAGTTGAACACGACTGAAGTGACTTAGCAGCAGCAGCAGCAGCAGCAGCATGGTTTATGATGTCTGTACTTAACCAAAATACAGTATCTTTTGCCATGTATATGAATATATATTTTATGCTACATGCAAATGTGAAACGTAAATATCCTATTGACCACTTTGTGAAAATAAAAATGACAAATGAATTGTATTATATCAATTTAGAAATTCAGCCGCAAAATATAAATTCTTGCATTACCATGGTAGAACATTACTCTAATTTAGCAGTATAAGCTTAGTTCCTGAAGAAAGGCAATTTAGCAGGATTTCTGTACTGAGTATTGAGTACTCAGTATACTCAATAAGGCATTTAAATTTTATTTTGAACTTTAATTTTTTGTGACTATTCCCTTATTTGAATTCTAGGAAGACCTTTAAAAGACTTTTGCTTTAATGTGTAAGTCTCATTATTTTGTTTACACAATTAGAAGAAAGAACATTTATATAGGATCTGATTATCTTTCTTGGAATTACTCGTGACTAAGATGTTTTCTGGAGTCCAAAATGAAACTTAATTTTGTTTTGTTTTTCATAATCCAACAAGAATGTTTTTCTCCATCAATTCAACTGAATCAACTGCAAGCAAAAATGAGACATATTGGAGAGTTTCTCCCTTAAAGCATGCATCATTAGTATATTTCCATTTGTTAAAATTGTTTAGTACAGTGAGGAACACTAGGCAGAACACAATGTCCACAAACTTGATATCTTAGATAAATAGACCAATTCTTTGAAGAACTCATGCTACGAAAAGTCATGCAGGGAAAAATATATTATCTTAACAGGCCTATAGCTATTGAAGAAATTGATATAGTAAATAATTATTATGTCTACATTATTTTACAGATGAGTTAAAGAACATTTAAGAAAAAATAGCAATTTTTCACAGCCTCTTCTAGAAAATAAAAGCAGAGGGAACACTTCCTAACATAACATGAGGTAAGCAAGAATCCATAATGTACCGCAAACGTATAAAGCAATCTCACTGAAATGAGTAGGGTAAAAAAGTGCTGACCTAAGTTTAGAAACCCATAAAATTAAGGACAAAATAAATTGTATATAAGCAATGTATTCTAGTTGATGAAGTTAAAAACCAGAGAGTATAGGTTAGCAATTCTGCTGCTGCTGCTGCTAAGTCACTTCCGTCGTGTCTGACTCTGTGCGACCCCATAGATGGCAGCCCACCAGGCTCCCCCGTCCCTGGGATTCTCAAGGCAAGAACACGCCATTTCCTTCTCCAGTGCATGAGAGTGAAAAGTGAAAGTGAAGTCGCTCAGCCATGTCCGACTTTTAGCGACCCCAAGGACTGTAGCCCACCAGGCTCCTCCATCCATGGAATTTTCCAGGCAAGCGTACTGTAGTGGGATGCCATTGCCTTCTCCGAGCAATTCTGATACTACTATAAATATATACTAGAAATGAGTAGTTAGGCAGGTGGATGTCAAACATTTGAAGTCAGATTTCTCACTGTTAGAGTGGGAAATTATAGATAAGCAAGCAGAGAAGGACTAAAATGATTCATTTGGTAATGGATTCATTAAAAGTTTGAAAAGTCACTATAAGATCAAGTTTCAGTTCAGTTCAGTCCTCAGTCGTGTCCGACTCTTTGCAACCCCATAAATCACAGCACACCAGGCCTCCCTGTCCATCACCAACTCCCAGAGTTCACAGAGACTCACATCCATCGAGTCAGTAATGCCAGCCAGCCATCTCATCCTCGGTCGTCCCCTTCTTCTCCTGCCCCCAATCCCTCCCAGCATCAAAGTCTTTTCCAATGAGTCAACTCTTCACATGAGGTGGCCAAAGTACTGGAGTTTCAGCTTTAGCATCATTCCTTCCAAAGAAATCCCAGGCTTGATCTCCTTCAGAATGGACTGGTTGGATCTCCTTGCAGTCCAAGGGACTCTCAAGAGTCTTCTCCAACACCACAGTTCAAAAGTATCAATTCTTCGGTGCTCAGCTTTCTTCACAGTCCAACTCTCACATCCATACATGACCACAGGAAAAACCAGAGCCTTGACTAGACGGACCTTAGTTGGCAAAGTAATGTCTCTGCTTTTGAATATACTATCTAGGTTGGTCATAACTTTTCTTCCAAGGAGTAAGCATCTTTTAATTTCATGACTGCAGTCACCATCTGCAGTGATTTTGGAGTCCAAAAAAATAATGTCTGACACTGTTTCCACTGTTTCCCCATTTATTTCCCATGAAGTGATGGGACCAGATGCCATGATCTTCTTTTTCTGAATGTTGAGCTTTAGGCCAACTTTTTCACTCTCCTCTTTCACTTTCATCAAGAGGCTTTTTAGTTCCTCTTTACTTTCTGCCATAAGGGTGGTGTCATCTGCATATCTGAGGTGATTGATATTTCTCCTGGCAATCTTGATTCCAGCTTGTGTTTCCTCCAGTCCAGCGTTTCTCATGATGTACTCTGCATAGAAGTTAAATAAGCAGGGTGACAATATACAGCCTTGACGTACTCCTCTTCCTATTTGGAACCCGTCTGTTGTTCCATGTCCAGTTCTAACTGTTGCTTCCTGACCTGCATACAGATTTCTCAAGAGGCAGGTCAGATGGTCTGGTATTCCCATCTCTTTCAGAATTTTCCACAGTTTATTGTGATCCACAGAGTCAGAGACTTTGGCATAGTCAATCAAGCAGAAATAGATGTTTTTCTGGAACTCTCTTGCTTTTTCCATGATCCAGCGGATGTTGGCAATTTGATCTCTGGTTCTTCTGTCTTTTCTAAAACCAATCTGAACATCAGGAAGTTCATGGTTCATGTATACAGACTTAAATATAGAATATTGATAGGTATATGTGTATATAGAGATTCCTAGGTGTTGCCAATGATAAAGAAGCTACCTGCCCATGCAGAAGACATAAAAGATGTGGGTTTGATCCCTGGGTTGGGAAGATCCCCTGGAGTGGGAAATGACAGCCCACTTCAGTATTCTTGCCTGGAAAATTGCAGGGACAGAGGAGCCTGGCCACAGAGTCACAAAGAGTCATACATGACTGAGCGTACACAAGTATGATATGCATATACACATGGGTTAGTATGGAAGCATTTATTTACTTGTTCTGCCAGCTGACAACCAAAAGCAATGACAATAGGCAAGAAGCACACCTAGCACCTATATCTTACTTTCTAACACCAATCTCCCATTTAGAAAAACTATGTTCCTCAGAGAAATGTTTGATTCTACGAAATACACATGAGCTTGGAGGACTCATAATATCAGAAAGCAACATGGCACCCAAGCAACACCCACAATGACTGTTTTATGCCAAAGACACAAGAGACAACTGACAAACCTCCAAAAGGTCAAAGCTATTCTGTAATTTGAATGCAAAAATAATTTATTATAATTTAATTACATAATTTTTTCTTGGCAAAACTCTATTAGTCTTTGCCCTGCTTCATTCCACATTCCAAGGCCAAATTTGCCTGTTACTCCAGGTGTTTCTTGACTTCCTACTTTTGCATTCCAGTCCCCTAGAATGAAAAGGACATCTTTTTTGGGTGTTAGTTCTAAAAGGTCTTTTAGGTCTTCATAAAACCGTTCAACTTCAGTTTCTTCAGCATTACTGGTTGGGGCATAGACTTGGATTACCGTGATATTGAATGGTTTGCATTGGAGATGAACAGAGATCATTCTGTCGTTTTTGAGATTGCATCCAAGTACTGCATTTCAGATTCTTTTGTTGACCATGATGGCTACTCCATTTCTTCTGAGGGATTCCTGCTCTCAGTAGTAGATATACTGGTCATCTGAGTTAAATTCACACATTCCAGTCCATCTTAGTTTGCTGATTCCTAGCATGTCAACGTTCACTCTTGCCATCTCTTGTTTGATCCCTCCCAATTTGCCTTGATTCATGGACCTGACATTCCAGGTTCCTATGCAATATTGCTCTTTACAGTATCGGATCTTGCTTCTATCACCAGCCACATCCACAACTGGGTATTGTTTTTGCTTTGGCTCCATCCCTTCATTCTTTCTGAAGTTATTTCTCCACTGATCTCCAGTAGCATATTGGGCACCTAATGACCTGGGGAGTTCCTCTTTTGGTATCCTATCATTTTGCCTTTTCATACTGTTCATAGGGTTCTCAAGGCAAGAATACTGAAGTGGTTTGCCATTCCCTTCTCCAGTGGACCACATTCTGTCAGACCTCTCCACCATGACCCGCCCATCTTGGGTTGCCCCAGACTGCAAGGAGATCCAACTAGTCCATTCTGAAGGAGATCAACCCTGGGATTTCTTTGGAAGGAATGATGCTAAAGCTGAAACTCCAGTACTTTGGCCACCTCATGTGAAGAGTTGACTCATTTGAAAAAACTCTGATGCTGGGAGGGATTGGGGGCAGGAGAAGGGGTCAACAGAGGATGAGATGGCTGGATGGCATCACGGACTCGACGGACGTGAGTCTGAGTGAACTCCAGGAGATGGTGATGGACAGGGAGGCCTGGCGTGCTGTGATTCATGGGGTTGCAAAGAGTCGGACACGACTGAGCGACTGAACTGAACTGAATTACATAATTATAACTCAAAACATAGATTAAGAACACATAAGTCCATACTTATATAAATAAATAACTTGAATAAAAATGAGAGTAACTTCACAATGTAGATAAATTCTAAATAATTTATGTAGATACTCTGTCTTCAGGGAGGCAGAACATAATTCTCTACTCCTCATCTGTGGGCTGAGCATAGTAAATTTCTTCCAAGAAGTACAGCATGAAAAGAGGTAAAGAAGAGTTCCTTTACAACAAAGTTTTACAAACACTATATCACCTAAATGCTCAACGTCATCATCAACTGTTAGAAGCCATGTTAATATTGTGTGCCTTTAATATCATGTGATAAAATGGCTCTTTACCTCTGTGTTCTTTCCCCCAAAAGATCTAACTTTGGATTCAGAGTAAGAAAAATGTCAGGCAAATATATCAACAGCTGGACATTCTATAAAGTACCTGGTCAGTGCTCCTCAAAGTTGTCAAGGTCATCAGAAACAAGGAACATCTGGGAAACTTTCGCAGCCAAGAGTACCTGAAAGAGAAATGATGATGCAATTTGAATGATGAGATGATTAATGATGAAAAATGAACAATGTGGTATTTCTGGATGGGATCCTGGAAGCAAAAATGACATTAAATAAAACCTAAGGAATCTAAATTGGAGAAGGCAATGACACCCCACTCCAGTACTCTTGCCTGGAAAACCCCATGGGTGGAGGAGCCTGTTGGGCTGCTGTCTCTGGGTCTCACAGAGTCCATCAGGTCACGAAGAGTCAGACACAACTGAGCGACTTCACTTTCAGTTTTCACTTCCATGCATTGGAGAAGGAAATGGCAACCCACTCCAGTGTTCTTGCCTGGAGAATCCCAGGGGTGGGGGAGCCTGGTGGGCTGCTGTCTCTGGGTCTCACAGAGTTGGACATAACTGAAGCGACTTAGCAGCAGCAGCAGCAGCAAGAAATCTGAATAAAGTATATTTAGCTTATAATAATGTATTTATAGTCATCCATTGTTTGTAGCAAATATATCATACAAATGTAATAGTGTTAACAGCTAATATCATGTGGGGCTTACATGAGAACTTTGTACATCTTCACATTTTTAAAATTAAAACTCTTCTAAAAAGTAGTTTATCTAAAATAAAACAAAAATATTCTACATAATTATTTAGATAGCAGAAAAGTGTTCATTAAGTAGATTTCTCAAAACTTATTTAAACACTTATTTGATATTAAACATTTCACATTTATGCCAGTTTTTACAATCCATGCATTCATGCAACAGACAAATATTAAAACCTTTGTCAGATGCTATAGTAATATTTGAGATTCAACAAAGAAATAAAATAGAAATAAGCCCTGTAATGATATGCTAATAAATAGTGAGGGAGAGAGGCAAAAGATAAGTAAAATAAAACTGAAGTAAAGACAATAAAATAAAAATAAAAGCAGGTATAGAGGTAGAGTACAGCAGATGGCAGAGGAGTAGGTAGATGTGGAGTATATCTCTCTCCATGGACCCATCAGGAATACACCTTCAGATACAGAAGTGCATGCAGAACACCAGCTGAGAGCCATCAGGAGTATCTGACCAGTGGAAAATAATATATAGAACCATGCAAAACTCGGTAGGACAAAGGAACTAGGGGGAAAAAGCAGGAGTTTTAGAAGTACTGGTGGGGGAACCAGCTGGTGGGGGAACTTAAGCAGGGGTCCAATTCCTACATCGGAGCAATTGTCTGAGTCAGAGGAGAAATAGTTAAGGCCGAGAGTGAAACAGTTGATCTGTGGAAGGCTAAATGAAATGAGAATCAGACAGTCCTTGCCACAGCCATACATACTGTGGACAGGAACGCTGGTCCCCTGGAAGGGGCAGCAGCTGGGAGCTGCAGCTTAGGGCTTGTGGAACGATCCCAGGGCAAGAGCTGTTGTTGACTGCAGAGAGACGGATCAAGGGGATGTGAGGGAGGAGACTGTAATGGGAGATGTCTGTGGAGGAAAGCCAGGCAGCCATATAAGCAAGGTGATACTGCTGAATCACGTGTAGGGGATGGAGCCATCACCATAGCTTTCTCCCCACAGGCCAGCATCTGCAGCTGAACATAGAGAGCCTGGCCCATCAAATGCCTGATGCACTGAACTACAGACTAGGACCCCACCCACAGTGCTCCTTTAAGTGGCTAATGTGGTGATCTACAGAATAGGACTCCAGCCAGGGGGGTCTCTCTATGTGCCTGAGGCACCAACAGTAGAGAAGGACCCCAGGCAAGGGATCTCTCTAAGTGCCTGAACGGGCGGAGCTATGGAGAAAGACTGGCCAAAGAGGCCTTCTGATTGCCAGCTACAAGAGGCTCAAAAAAAGACTCTGATAGGGTCATAACTCCTGTGGTGGAGGCAGTCCATGTCCCTGCACACCTGGGACAGCCAGGGTCCCTACAAGCCAAGCAGCTGCACCACCTTCATGCTCAACACTCACTGGGGCAGAGCTTCCACAGGCAAAAAAATGTCTTACATCTATGCATACAGGGTCATTTTGGTTGTGTCTAACTCTTTCCAACCCTGTAGATTGTGGCCTGCCAGACTTCTCTGTTAGGGAGGGGAGTTCTCCAGGCAAGAATACTGGAGCATATTGGTCAATACTGGTTTCCATACCCTTCTAGAGCACTATATTTCCTGCTGCCCTAGCCATCAACTCCCCTAAATACCTGCCCAAACCCCTGCAACCCAAGCAGCTGCACCACCTCCACACCTGGCCCTCACAGGGGCAAACCCAAGTCCTTCAGGGCAGCCTCAGGAGCAAACCCCAGTGGACAACCCACATGCAGAGGTGAAAATAAAGCCACAATTGAAATCCAGGGGCAGTGTGGCTAAGGAAGACCCAAAACCTTCCCACCAGCTGTACAAGCTGCAGATTAAATCCACAAGATCAACTAGGCAGACACTGTGTCTATGAAATATATAAAAGGTCATTAAGAGTGCCCACAAAAGAAAACACACTAGTTCTGATAGCTGTGGACACTGGAGGCAAGAAACACAGAAGTAGGACCAGATTAGAATCTGAGCTGCCCCAACAGCAGGTCCAGAGATCAGCACAGTGTTGGAGGGCATCCTAGAGAGGTGAGGTGGACTGTGACTCCCAGCAAGGGAAAGGACTCAGACAGCAGTGACGCAATAAAAACATTTATTATTCTTGTGTTTTGACTTCTTCTGTAGATTCTTATGGAGAAGGCAATGGCACCCCACTCCAGTACTCTTGCCTGGAAAATCCCATGGATGGAGGAGCCTGGTAGGCTGCAGTCTGTGGGGTCACTAAGAGTCAGGCACGGCTGAGCGACGATTTTTTTCTCCACCCCGCCCCCCGCCCACCCCCCCCACCTCTTTTCCTCTCTCTGTTGTAGTTGTCGATTTTATTGGCACTATAAAAGTCATTTAAGTGTTTGAGCTTTTTTTTTTCCTTTCTCAGTCACATTTTTCATTGTTGTTATAAACCTCTGCCTCTACGTTGCACTTTTGCAGTTCTGTGGAATTTTTGTTTTTCTTTTCTCATTTTTTAATTTTAATTTTTAAACCTATTATTATTTTTCTATACTTACTTCTTTGTTTGCTTTTCCCACTCTCCTTTTCCTCTTGCAGTTAAGAAGACATGTATACACTGAAAGAGAAAGGATGGAAAAGGTATTCCATGAAAATGGTAAGCAAAAGAAAGCTGGAGCAGCAATCCTCATATGAGACAAAATAGACCTTGAAAGAAAGAAGATTACAAGAGATAAGGAAGAACACTATATAATGATCAAGGGATCAATCCAAAGAAAGACATGAGAATTGTAAATATTTATGCACCCAACATATGAGGAACTCAATACATAAGACAAACACTAAGAGAAATAAAAGGAGAAACTGACAGTAACACAATAATACACTCACACCTATGGACAGATCTTCAAAACAAAAAATTAATAAGGAAACACATCTTAAATGAATGATACATTAGATGAGATGGATCTCATTGATATCTTCAGGACATTCCATCTAAATACAGAATACACCTTCTTCTCAAGTGCACATGGAATATTCTCTTGGATAGACCACATCTTGGGTTGCATATCAAACCTCAATAAATTTCAGAAAATTGAAATTGTATCAAGCATCTTCTCTGACCACAATGCTATGGGCTGCTGCTGCTAAGTCGCTTCAGTCGTGTCCAACTCTGTGCGACCCCATAGATGGCAGCCCACCAGGCTCCCTTGCCCCTGGGATTCTCCAGGCAAGAACATAGGAGTGGGTTGCCGTTGCCTTCTCCAATGCATGAAAGTGAAAAGTGAAAGTGAAGTCACTCAGTCATGTCCAACTCTTCACGACCCCATGGACTGCAGCCCACCAGGCTCCTCCATCCATGGGATTCTCTGGGCAAGAGTACTGGAGTGGGGTGCCATTGCCTTCTCCGCAATGCTATGGGACTAGATATCAATTACAAGAAAAAAGACTGTAAGAAGCACAAACACATGGAGATTAAACATATTTCTCAATAACCAACAGGTTACTGAAGAAATCAAAAAGGAAACAAAAAAATTTCTAGAAACAAATGACAATGAAAACACAACTCAAAACTTATGGGATGCAGCAAAAGCAGTTCTAAGAGGGAATTTTATAGCAATACAATCCTGCATCAATAAACAAGAAAAACATTGAATAGACAACCTAACTTTACACCTAAAACAACTGGAAAAGGAAGAACAAAATCCCCCACAAAATTAGTAGAAGGAAAGAAATCATAAAAATCCAAACATAAATAAATGAAAAAGAAATGAAAGAAACAATAGTAAAGATTAATAAAACTAAAAGCTGATTATTTGAGAAGATAAACAAAATTGACAAACCTTTAGCCAGACTCATCAAGAAAAAAAGGAGAGAAGAATCAAATCAACAAAATTAGAAATGAAAAAGGGGAGGTTACAACAGACAATGCAAAAATACAATGATTATAAGACTCTATTATGAACAAATATATGGCAATAAAATAGATAACCTGGAAGAAATGGACAGATCCTTAGAAAAGTTCAATCTTCCGATACTGAACCAGGAAGAAATAGAAATTATGAACAACCCAAGTATAAGAACTGAAATTGAAGCTGTGATCAAAAATCTCCCCCAAAACAAAAGCCCAAGACCAGATGGATTCACAGGAGAATTCTATCAATCATTTAGAGAAGAGCTAATGCCTATCCTTCTAAAACTCTTTCAAAAAATTGCAAAGGAACACTTCCAAACTCATTCTATGAGGCCATCGTCACCTTGATACCAAAACCAGACAAATACAACACAAAAACAGAAAACTACAGGCCAATATCACTGACGAACATAGATGGAAAAATCCTAGAAAACAGAATTCAGCAACACATCAAAAAGCTCATACACCATGATCAAGTTGGGTTTATTCCAGGGATGCAAGGATTCTGCAATATATGTAAATCAATCAGTGTGATGCACCATATTAACAAATTGAATGATAAAAATCATATGCTAATCTCAATAGATGCAGAAAAAGCCTTTGACAAAATTCAGCACCCATTCATGATTAAAACTCTTCAAAAAAAATTGACATAGAAGCAACCTACCTCAACAAAGTAAAGGCTATATATTTTAAGCCTATAGCAAACAAACATTATTCTCAAGGACAAAAAACTGAAAGCCTTCCCCCTAAGATCAGGAACAAGACAAAGGTGGCCACTTTCACCACTATTATTCAACATAGCTCTGTAAGTTCTAGCTAGAGCAATCAGAGAAGAAAAAAATAAATAAAAGGGATCCAGATTGGAAAAGAAGAAGCAAAGCTCTCACTGTTTGTAGATGACATGATAATGTACATAGAAAACCCTAAAGGCAGTATCAGAACATTACTAGAACTAATCAGTGAAATTAGCAAAGTTGCAGGATACAAAATCAATACACAGAAATCATTTGCATTTCTACATACTAACAATGAAAAGTTAGAAAGAGAAATTAAGAAATCAATCCCATTCACCATTGCAACAAAAAGAATTAAATATCTAGGAATAAACTTACCTAAGGAGACAAAAGAACTATACACAGAAAACTATGAGACACTGATGAAAAAAATCAAAGATGACAAAGACAGATGGAGAGATATTCCATATTCCTGGGTAGGAAGAATCAATATTGTGAGAATTAATATACTACCAAATGCAACCTACAGATTCAATGTAATCCCTATCAAATTACCAATGACATTTTTCACAGAACTAGAACATGTTTAGGAGCATGTTGTTTAGCCTTAATATTTTGTAAATTTTCTATTTTTCTTCTTGTAATTAGTTTCTACTTTCATACTACTGTGATCAGAAGGATGCTTGATATGATTTAATATCCTTAAATTTAAGATTTGTTTTGTGTCCTAACATAAATTATCTTGGAGTATATTCATATGCACTTGAGAAAAATATGTATTTTGCTACTGTTGGATGGAACATTCTATGTTAAGTTTATCTAGTCTAATCTGTGTGTTGGTCTTATTAAAAAGAAAAAAATGGGCAAAGGTATGAACTGACATCTTTCCAAAGAAGATATACAGATGGACAAGTACATGAAGATATATTCAACATCAGTAATCATCAAGGAACTACAAGCCAAAAACACAATGAGATATTATCTCATACCTGTTAGAGCGGATATCATCAAAAAAGGAAGAAATAGTAATATTGGTGGGAAAAGGGAACACTGTTTAATTGTTTGTGGAAATGTAAATTTGCTCTGCCACTCTGGAGAACAGTATGGAGGTTTCTCAAAAAATTTAGAACAAAACTCAATGTTATCCAGGAACCCTGCTTCTGAGTGTAGTTCAAAAAAAAAATCAGATATTGAAGAGATATCATGTTCTCATGTTTATTGCTGCCTTATTCTCAACACCCAAGATATGGAAAATAACCTAAGTGTCAGAGTAAATGTATAAGTTTATGAAGAAAATGTTGTGTGTGGTTATGTGTGTATATTTCATTATTTAGCAATGAAAAAAGAACATCCTATCATTGACTAGAACTTGAGGTCATTATGCTAAGTAAAATAGGCCAGAAATAAGTTATATGTGATATCACTTATATGTTGTTGTTCAGTCATTAAGCCATGTCTAACTCTTTGCAAACCCATGGATTGCAGCATTCCAGGCTCCTCTGTCTTCCACTATCTCCCAGAGTTTGCTCAAATTCATATCCATTGAGTTGGTGATGCGATCTAATCATTTCTTCCTTTGCCACCCCTTCTCCTTTTGCCTTCAATCTTTCCCAGCATCAGGGTCTTTTACAATGAGTCAGCTCTTTGCATAAGGTGGCCAAAGTATTGGGCTTCAGTATCAATCCTTCCAATGAATATTCAGGGTTGATTTCATTTTGGATTGACTGGTTGGATCTCCTTGCAGTCCAAGGGACTCTCTATAGTCTTCTCCAGCACCTCAGATAAAAAGCATCAATTCTTCATTGTTCAGTCTTCTTTATGGTCCAGCTTTCACACCTCTCTTTGACTACTGGAAACACCATAACTCTGACTATAGAGACCTTTGTCAGCAAAGTGATGTCTCTGCTTTTTAAAGGAGTAAGCTTCTTTTAATTTTGTGGCTGCAGTCATCATCCATGGTGATTTTGGAGCCCAAGAAAATAAAATCTGTCATTGCTTCCACTTTTTCCCCATCTATTTGCCATGAAGTGATGGGACCAGATGCCATGCTCTTAGCTGCCTTTTTTTTTTTTTTTAGTGTTGACTCTTTAAGCTAGCTGTTTCGCTCTCCTCTTTGACTCACAATATCTAAAAAAGTCAAGTTCATGCAAATAGACTAGAATAGAGGTTACTGGGAGTTAAGGGGTGGGAAAAAGGTAGAGAAGTTGGTCTAAGGGTACAAACATTCAGCTAAAAGATAAATAAGATCTGGGTATCTAATGAACCACATAATGAATACACTAAAGCTGCTGACAGAGTAGATCTTAAATATTCTCACACACAAAAAAAGAAAATGGTAATTATGAATTTTGATGCAGGTATTAATAAATGCTATGGTAGTAGTTATTTTGTACTATATGTCCATCAAATCAACATATTGTGCACCTTAAACAATGAACAATGTTATATGTAAATTATCTCAAAAGGCTGGAGAAAAACATCCATAATCTAAGAAACTAAAGAGAAAAAAACTTTTTTTGCATAAAGGTAATTATCCATGCACAACTCTTAAGTATTTTAAAACATTTGCGTAACTATCCTAAATACAGAAATAAAAAGTCCCACTAATGAGATTGTTTAGTCTATTTCCCCAGAATTAGTGCATGCATTTGAATTAGGCAATTACATTGAAAAAAGCCTAGAATAAAAGTGAATGAATATAATAAATGTTTAATCTTTATATCAAGAAGTTTAGAAATAGGTAATACAAGGCTTCTTTAGCCTCTCCATGGTTATCAGAGACTCAGGCTCTTTCTATTTCATTGCACCAGCATCCTACAATTTACTGATTTTACTACTCTGATAAAAGAAGGCTGCTCTCACATATGCAATTCAGTTTACAGGAAAAAACAAGAAAGAAAGGAAGGGCAACAAGAACCACCTTCTAGGAAATTTTGCCAGTATATTTTCTTTTCTTTTTTTTTTTAATTTATTAATTGATTTATTTTTTATTTTACTTTACAATTCTGTATTGGTTTTGCCATACATTGACATGAATCCACCACGGGTGTACATGCGTTCCCAAACATGAACCCCCCTCCCACCCTCCTCCCCACAACATCTCTCTGGGTCATCCCCGTGTACCAGCCCCAAGCGTGCTGTATCCTGCATCGGACATAGACTGGCAATTCGATTCTTACATGATATTATACATGTTTCAATGCCATTCTCCCAAATCATCTCACCCTCTCCTTCTCCCTCTGAGTCCAAAAGTCCGCTATACACATCTGTGTCTTTTTTGCTGTCCTGCATACAGGGTCATCATTGCCATCTTTTGAAGTTCCATATATATGTGTTAGTGTACTGTATTGGTGTTTTTCTTTCTGGCTTACTTCACTCTGTATAATCGGCTCCAGTTTCATCCATCTCATCAGAACTGATTCAAATGTATTCTTTTTAACGGCTGAGTAATACTCCATTGTAGGCTTACCCGAAATCTCATCACCACTATCACCTTCACACTTCATTTGCTAGAACTGCATCACATGACCAGACCCAGATGCAAGCTACCATAGAACATAGTACTTACAGTTAACAATATAGTATTGTGCACTTTAAAGAGGATGATATCACATTAAGTGTTCTTACCACATATACACACAAACTGGAGAAAGTTTTTGAAAGTGATGGATATATTTAGTAACTTAACTGTGGTGATAATATCACCAGTGTATGCTTATGTCCAAAATCAGTGTTTAATGCATGCAATTTTTGGTATTTCAACTATAAATCATGAAGGTAAAATTTTTAAAAAAGTTTCCTAACATATTCATTGTTATTGATAAAAATGAAGAAAACTTTTTTTCCTAAGGAGGAAGAAAAGTGTATCTTCAGTAGACATTTATCAGTATATACAGGAACAATTAAAATACAGTTGACCCTTGAACAGTGGAAGGGTTAGTGATGCCAGCCCTCCAAGCAGTCAAAAATTCAATTTATAATTGTCCCTCCATATTCAAGATTCCACCATATACATGCTTCCCCCTTATCTGAGGTTCTGCATCCTCAGATTCAACCAAACAGGGATCATGTAGTACTGTAGTATTTATCACTGAAAAAAAAACCTGTGTGTAAGTGGACTTGCACAGGGAAACCCACCTTGTTGAAGGGTCAACTGCATATTTTAAAATATTTTAAATGACATATATCTGCTATGGTCTTATTTTATTCCCTAATTAGTTCAAAGTTTAATACTTAGTTGCATGTTTAATAGTCATTGGTATTATACATGTCAGTATTTACAAGTATAATTTAAGAAAGTTATAAGTTGAGAGACAAACCAAGGGCAAGAAAACAAAACAGGGCTTCGCTGGTGGTTCAGTGGTAAGGAATCTGCCTGTCAATAGAGAGGACACAGGTTCAGTCCCTGGTCTGAGAAGATCCCACGTGCTGAAGCAACTAAGCCCATCCACTATAACTGTTGAGCCTGTGCTCTAGAGCCCAAGAATCACAACTCCGCAACTACTGAAGCCTGCATTCCCAAGAGCCCGAGGTCTGCAATAAGAGAAGCCACCACAATGAGAAGCCTGCTCATTACAACTAGGGAGTAGTTACCCAAGTGTTTTTGACTCTCTGAGTTCTCTGGTTTTTTTTTTTCCAACAAAACTGATGATAAAGTTCCTATGAATGAAATAAATCTGCAATATATGAAAATGTTGCTTGATTTTTACATCTAGAGAATAGCCCTCCTTTGCCACAGCTAGAGGAAAGCCCACACAGCAATGAAGATCCAGCACAGCCAAAAATAAATAAATTAAAAAAAATAAAAGCAAAACAACTTCCATTCGATTTATAAGGGTTAGAAAAGTGCCAGTTATAAAGTTACAGTAGCTGTTGATTTGGGGGAATATTTTGTGAAGAACAAAAGTATGACATGACCCACTGTAATGTGGAAACGGTAAATCCCCTTACTGTCATTCATGTGGTGTGAACCACTATAGCTCCAGAATGACCATGTTCTAATTATACTATCAGAGATAGAAAATGACTGGTACATTTGCATAAATTAATTTTTAAATAGTTATTTTAGAAAATGATGGGACTCTCAGGGTTTGTAGTAAGGTAAATCATGACAGACGAAAGGAGAATAAGATGTGGGAAACTCCTCAAAAGTCATAGATATTAGGGTTTTTCCCAGTTATACCAGGCTAAATTTCATCCAAGATTTATGTGCTTAAGAAGAGTGGGGTCCTGAAGATAATACAGAGATTCTGAAGATTAGTTTTCAAACTTTATTAAAATCATCCTTGAATAGAATATATTATAAATTCCTACCAATTTAATTTTTGATATGTTGACTTAAAAACATTCAAAACATACATGCATTGGTAAATAAAGCATTACAAAAAATTGTCACTTAGTTTTTTCTGTAATAACTAGGGAATGTACAGATAATGACCCTGAGTATGTCCTCTTACTCAGTATCATCAAAATATAATTTTGATTAACTGCACAAGGAGTGTGCAGGTATCAAGATATAAACAGTATTTTGACAGGTTTGGCTTTCCTAATAAAACTAATGCCTTTGAAATCTATTAATACTTTCTCTCCTTCTTCATGGTCTTAGTCCCAGTCACTTCCTGGGACTATAAATTTATTCCTTTCTCCTACCCCTTAGTCATAATAGGTAAAATAGAAAAATTAAAGAAGGGGGAGTCAAACACTTGTGAGGGTTTTTTTTACTAGTTAATTTATTAATAAATTATGAAAATATTTTGACCACTGGTCTATCTCCATAAAGGTAGGGGAATATTAGAGATAAAATTCAAACAGGTATAAACCAGAACACCATAACCAAGAAATAATGAAAATCAAATGCTGTTACAAGATCATATGTAGTTAAGGATCAGAAGTTTGATCCAGAATCAAGACTGCCAAACTAAGGCAACAAAACAAACAAAAAATCCAGCAAAATTGGAAACGAGTACACACACAAAAAGCTTAGTCCCAAGAGAAATAGATCTAAAATCTAGGGTTAATTAAAGAGAGAAAGTGAGCCCATATAAACTGCAAAGTTAGGAAATGACCAATGTGCAACAGTAAAAAATACCAGTAAATGAAAGGAGTGTAGAGTATAGAGTATATGCTGCTGCTGCTAAGTCGCTTCAGTTGTGTCCACTGAATATCCTATCACCTTACTATTGAATTGCTTTTATGATTAAAAAAAAAAGTACCATTGTTAAACTGTAAATGATTAATAAAAATAGAAAAATGATACAGATTAGTTTCAAAGGGCACCACATTGTAGCTCTGGTCAGTTGGTCAAATTGGAACAGTAATAACAACCTGGAGAATTATCAACAGTCATGAGACATAATGTATAGCATTGAGTGGGGATCAAAGGCCTAACGTTTTCAATCTTCAGTTGAGGAGTACACACAAACACCAAATGCAATGAGATCTCCTCTATTAGGCAGCAACCTGCCTTTACCCTAGGTCTGATAAGATTCTGGTGATTTACTTAGAAGGCAGGCTTTTGTTAAGGAGAACCCTCTGAAATATTTTTGAACGGTCACTTTTCCTTTCTCATGTTGGAAGCATGAGGGATTATAGTTCAGTCTTCATTTTCAGAACCTAGTGGCAATCTTGGGTTTAATTTACAAATGTGGGAGGGGCTCTTATGAATGACAAAAAAAAAGTGAAGTCACTCAGTCATGTCTGACTCTTGGCCACCCCATGGACTGTAGCCCACCAGGCTACTTCATCCATGGAATTTTTCAGGCAAGGGTACTGGAGTGGGTTGCCATTTCCTTCTCTAGGGGATCTTCCCCACCCATGGATCAAAACCACGTCTCGCGCACTGCAGGCAGAATCTTTACCATCTGAGCCACTAAGCAAGCTGTATGAATGACAAAATGAGCATTTAAAAAGAGAACTTTCAATAGCAAAAGTTAAAAAAGGTTTTGTGAAAATGTATAGTTTTTACCTTTTCCTTTTTTTCCCCTTTTTCAACAGCTTTCTTTATGACCATGTTACAGAAATTAAATATGGATAGTGAATAATCCTGTAGCTCTTTTACTTCTATCTTTTCTAATTTCTTTCTCCAGCTTTCCTTAAACTCTTTGGTCTTTTTTTCCCTGAATAGAATGCTTAGTTCTGTTCTCATACCTTTTATTAAAAAGCTTTTAATGCTGCGAAACTACTACATGTAGCAACTTTGAATGTATCTCATACGTTTTTGTTCAATAACGTTCTCATTTTTGTGTGTGCTAAGTCGCTTTGGTCATGTCCAGCTCTTTGCAACCCCATGGACTGTAGCCTGCCAGGCTCCTCTGTCCATGGGATTCTCCAGGCAAGAATCCTGGAGTGGGCTGCCATGACCTTCTCCAGGGGATCTACCCAACTCAGGGATCAAACCCACGTCTCTAACATCTCCTGCATTGGCAGGAGGATTCTTGACAACTACCGCCACCTGGGAAGCCCTTCTCATTTTTAGTGTTTTCTAATAACTCAGTTTTTCATGCAGCTACTTCCAAATATTCAAGTAATTTACGATGTTTTTCTTTAGTATCTCAACATTAATTTTTTTGTATTTTTAAGATGATGTAGTAAAATTATTACTTTAGAAATACACTGAAAAACTTCATTATAACATTATAATCAGTGATTGTAAGTGGTATATGATGCTTGAAGAGATACATTTCCTATTCTTACAGTATAAGGTTATATGAATATATAGATAAACAAACATTAAATAATTCAAGTATTTACGTCTTTCAGCTCAGTTCAGTCAGTCAGTGGTGTCTGATTCTTTGAGACTCCATGAACCGCAGCACGCCAGGCCTCCTTGTCCATCACCAACTCCTGGACGTTACTCAAACTCATGTCCATTGAATCGGTAATGCCATCTAACCATCTCACTCTCTGTTATCCTCTTCTCCTCCTGCCTTCAACTTTCCCAACATCAGGGTCTTTTCAAATGAATCAGCTCTTCACATCAGGTGGCCAAAAAATTGGAGTTTCAGCTTCAACATCAGTCCTTCCAATGAACACCCAGGACTGATTTCCTTTAGGGTGGACTGGTTGGATCTCCTTGCAGCCCAAGGGACCCCCCAAGAGTCTTCTCCAACACCACAGTTCAAAAGCATCAATTTTTCGGTGCTCAGCTTTCTTCACGGTCCAACTCTCACATCCATACATGACCACTGGAAAAACCATAGCCTTGACTAGATGGACCTTTGTTGGCAAAGTAATGTCTCTGCTTTTTAATATGCTGTCTAGGTTGGTCATAACTTTCCTTCCAAGGAGTAAGTGTCTTTTAATTTCATGGCTGCAGTCACCATCTGCAGTGATTTGGGAGCCCAAAAAAATAAAGTCTGACACTGTTTCCACTGTTTCTCCATCTATTTCCCATGAAGTGATGGGACCGGATGCCATGATCTTCGTTTTCTGAGTGTTGAGCTTTAGGCCAACTTTTTCACTCTCCTCTGTCACTTTCATCAAGAGGCTTTTTAGCTCCTCTTCACTTTCTGCCATAAGGGTGGTGTCATCTGCATATCTGAGGTGATTGATATTTCTCCCAGCAATCTTGATTCCAGCTTGTGTTTCTTCCAGCCCAGCGTTTCTCATGATGTACTCTGCATATAAGTTAAATAAGCAGGGTGACAATATACAGCCTTGACGTACTCCTTTTCCTGTTTGGAACCCGTCTGTTGTTCCATGTCCAGTTCTAACTGCTGCTTCCTGACCTGCATACAGATTTCTCAAGAGGCAGGTTAGGTGGTCTGGTTTTCCCATCTCTCTCAGAATTTTCCACAGTTTATTGTGATCCACACAGTCAAAGGCTTTGGCATAGTCAATAAAGCAGAAATACATGTCTTTCTGGAACTCTCTTGCTTTTTCCATGATCCAGCGGATGTTGGCCATTTTATCTCTGGTTCCCCTGCCTTTTCTAAAACCAGCTTGAACATCAGGGAGTTTGTGGTTCCCGTATTGCTGAAGCCTGGCTTGGAGAATTTTGAGCATTACTTTACTAGCATGTGAGATGACTGCAATTGTGCGGTAGTTTGACCATTCTTTGGCATTGCCTTGCTTTGGGATTGGAATGAAAACTGACCTTTTCCAGTCCTGTGGCCACTGCTGAGTTTTCCAAATGTGCTGACATATTGAGTGCAGCACTTTCACAGCATCATCTTTCAGGATTTGAAACAGCTCAACTGGAATTCCATCACCTCGACTAGCTTTGTTCGTAGTGATGCTTTCTAAGGTCCACTTGACTTCACATTCCAAGATGTCTGGCTCTAGATTAGTGATCATATCATCATGATTATCTGGTTCATGAAGATCTTTTTTGTACAGTTCTTCCATGTATTCTTGCCACCTCTTAATATCTTCTGCTTCTGTGAGGTCCAGACCATTTCTGTCCTTTATCAAGTCCATCTTCGCATGAAATATTCCCTTGGTATCTCTGATTTTCTTGAAGAGATCTCTAGTCTTTCCCATTGTGTTGTTTTCCTCTATTTCTTTGCATTGATTGCTGAAGTAGGCTTTCTTATCTCTTCTTGCTATTCTTTGGAACTCTTCATTAGCAGAGACATTACTTTGCCAACTAAGGTCCGTCTAGTCAAGGCTATGGTTTTTCCTGTGGTCATGTATGGATGTGAGAGTTGGACTGTGAAGAAGGCTGAGCACCAAAGAATTGATGCTTTTGAACTGTGGTGTTGGAGAAGACTCTTGAGAGTCCCTTGAACTGCACGGAGATCCAACCAGTCCATTCTGAAGGAGATCAGCCCTGGGATTTCTTTGGAAGGAATGATGCTAAAGCTGAAGCTCCAGTACTTTGGCCACCTAATGCAAAGAGTTGACTCACTGGAAAAGACTCTGATGCTGGGAGGGATTGGGGGCAGGAGGAGAAGGGAACGATCCAGGATGAGATGGCTGGATGGCATCACGGACTCTATGGACGTGAGTCTGAGTGAACTCTGGGAGATGGTGATGGACAGGGAGGCCTGGCCTGCTATGATTCATGGGGTCGTGAAGAGTCGGACACGACTGAGCGGCTGAACTGAACTGAACTGAATGACACATATTCTAATACAATCCTAGTGTCATCTTTTAAGTAACTTTGGGGACAAAAATTGGAATTCAATATTAAAATTTAGGATTAAGTATTCAATAACCATATTATCATCAGGATGAAGTTTCTGTTGACAGAAGAGTGTTTCTAAGTTGTGTCTTACATTTTTGTGCAGAAATTTCCCTATATTTTCTCTTGGAAAAGAGAGCTGATCAATGAAAAGACATATGTGTTCTTGGGAAATGCCATTATGTTATGTAATTTAAAAATCCGAGTCTATTTTTCACTTCTTAGAGTTTTCAAGCCTAATAATCCCTTTCCTTTGGGCCTCTCATCTGAGCAAAGTGATAGAAGAGCCAGAGAACTCCTTCCTTTGGGCCCAGGCTGCTTGTGCAGGAGAGCTATCAACTTAGTCCTATTCTCTAACTGCAGCCAATTCCCAGTCAGTCTCCTTTCCTTGCCACCTCAAGCCATTTTCAGACATGCTAGGGAGTTAGCCTGTTCCACCCAGGAAGCTTCATTATGTCAGTAACAAATCTTTATCCTTATCCATCCTCTTGGTACATGAGTTGTATCATCAGTCTTGATATCCACACCAAATTTTGTGTGGTGGGACTATTACACTTCTTAGAAATGATCACACCATAAGGTGTAATGTTAACCTAATCACAATCTGAAACTGAAAGTGTTAGTCACTCAATTGTGTCCAAATCTTTGAGACCCCATTAACTGTAGCCCACCGGGCTCCTCTGTCCATGGGATTCTCCACTCAAGAATACTGGAGTGGGTAGCCATTTCCTTCTACAGAAGATCTTTCAAACCCAGGGATTAAACCCACATCGCTTTCATTGCAAGCAAATTCTATATGATCTGAGCCATCAGGAATCAGACCCTACAAAACCTAAGAAACTAAGATTTTATTATATACACATATACACACACAAACACATATGATAATATCAATTCCTGAAATATCATTATATGAATATGATAGTCTGCTCAATCTTGGCACTTTGCCATTCCTCATGGAAAATTAGGCCAATGGAATTGTAAATTCTCCCTTTTAAAAGGCCCCAAATGATGGCAGTTTTCTGAATAATGACTCCTAGAGAAGTTTATGCTTCCCAGGTGGTACAGTGATAAAGAATCTACCTGCTAATGCACGAGATGCAAGAGAAACGGATTTGATCCCTGGGTTGTGAAGATCCCCTAGAGGAGGAAATGGCAACCCACTCCAGTATTCTTGCCTGGAAAATTTTATGGACAGAGGAGCCTGGAGGGCTACATGGAGTCGCAAAAAATTGGACATGACTGAGCACACACACACTCACACACACAGATGTCTATATCCTTATCTCCAGAACCGTGAATATATTATCTTCCTAATTAAAGGGATGTTGCAGGATCTTGAGAAGATTATCCTTCATTGGTCAGGACCAATGCAATGGCAAACTCCTTATAAGAGAGAGACAGGAAAATCAGAGTTTGAATACATAAGAATGAAAATAGATGCCAAGAAAAGATGCCACTATATTGCTGACTTTGAAGATGAAGAAGAGGCCATGAACTAGGAAATCTCTAGAAGCTGGAAAAGACAAGGAAACACTGTCTCTATTAGAGCCTGTAGGAAAAACACAGACTTGCAAATCTGTTTTTACTTCTGACTTCCAGAACTTTAAAAGAATAAATATGTGTTGCTTGAAGCCACTTAGTACATGGTAATTTGTTACAACTGCAGTAAGAAATTAATATTGTGGCAAAAGGAAGGAAATAAGCTGATTTTTCCCAGTGTTGCCTTTAGAAGAACATGTTGATTTACTGCTGAAAACTAGATTCTAAAATCTACCATGTTTGTGTTGTTTCCAAAGTGTGGTTGAATTTTTCCTTCAGTTCTTTAAGCTAGCTCATACCCTTATGATGAAACTGATTTTTAATCAGATCAACTATATTTGTATTGAATTTCCCACATTTAAATAAACATATAACTTACTTTCCTGGACAGTTTCTAAAAGCAAATGAGATAAAGCAAGAAATTTGCTCAATAAAAATTTTATACTAACAAAGATGCTACAATGTAACATAGAAAAGGAATAATACAAAACCAGTATTTCTGAGTTCCCCTTCTTACATCCAATATTTACTATTTTCTCCTTCATAGTTAGTCACTAACCAGTTTTCAAAAACTGCATTTATGATTTTGCCTGTTCTAATGTTACATAAACTGAATTACATAATATACATCTATTGCATAGTTTTGTCACTCATTATGTTGGAAAATTCTTCCATGTGGATGTATGCAAGTAAATTTCATTTTAACACTGTGTAAAATATTTTTTATAAATAAGAAGTAAACTGTTTATCTGTCCTTCCATCAATGTACAATGTAGCTTTTGCTAGCTTTTGCCCTGTATGAATAATGATACTAACCAGCTCATGTGTATTTTGGCAAGTATATGTACGTATTTACGTTAGCTATATTCTTGGAAACAATTTTTTAGATCAAAGGATATTACTAAACTAACATTGGTAGATAATGACAAACAGCTTTTCCAGTTTAATTCAATTCATTGGCTCGGTTGTGTCTGACTCTTTGCAACCCAATGGACTGCAGCAAGCCAGGTCTCCCTGTCCATCACCAACTCCCGGAGTTTACTCAACTCATGTCCATTGAGTTGGTGAGGCCATCAACCATCTCATCCTCTGTCGTCCCCTTCTCCTCCCACATTTAGTCTTTCCCAGCATCAGGATCTTTTCAAATGAGTCAGTTCTTCCCATCAGGTGGCCAAAGCACTGGAGTTTCAGCTTCAGCATCAGGCCTTCCAATGAACATTCAAGACTGATTTCCTTTAGGATGGACTGGTTGGATTTCCTTGCAGTCCAAGGGACTCTCAAGAGTCTTCTCCAACACCACAGTTCAAAAGCATCAATTCTTCAGTGCTCAGCTTTCTTTATAGTCCAACTCACATCCATACATGACTACTGGAAAAACCATAGCTTTGACTAGACAGACCTTTGTTGGCAAAGTAATGTCTCTGCTTTTCAATATGCTGTCTAGTTTGGTCATAACTTTTCTTCCAAGGAGTAAGGGTCTTGTAATTTCATGGCTGCAGTCACCATCTGCAGGGATTTTGGAGCTCAAAAAATAAAGTCTATTACTATTTCTACTGTTTCCCCATCTATTTGCTATGAAGTTGATGGGACCAGATGCCATCACTGAATGATTAGTTTCCTGAATGATGAGTTTAAGCCAAGTTTTTCATTCTCCTCTCTCACTTTCATCAACAGGCTCTTTAGTTCTTTAGAACTTCTTTAGTTTAGAACTAAGGAGAACTGAAGAACTAAACAGCTTTTCAAAGTGACTACATAAAATTTCATTTCTACTAGCAGTACATGAGAATTTTAATTTGTCCATATTTTCACTGATCTCTCTTAATTTTAAGCATTTTAATTTAGCCTATCTGATGGGTAAGGAGTGACATATCATTATGGTTTTAAATTTGCAATCCAGTGATAAGTAATGAAGCTGAGTAAAATTAAGCCTGTTCAAGTATTTTGCACATTTTCTCTCTTGATTCATCACTGATTTTCAAATTTTTCATTAGGTACATGTTTGCCAAATACCTTTCCAAATCTGTGCTTTTCATTTTACAAATGTTAACTCTATTTTTGATGAATAAAAATTATTAATTTAAACCCAATTTGACAGTCATTGCTTTATGGTTATACATTGTGTTCCCCATTTAAAAAATCATTCCTTATTCTAAAGGAGATTTCTACTATTGTCTATACATTTTTTTACTTTGATTTTATATTTAAGTCTACACTCTACTTACAATTAATTTTTGGTGTGAGATAAGAGCCATGTAAAGAAACAATTAATGCAGTATGTCTGTGTTTCTCAGTCCTCACATGTCTTCTGTCTAGAACCATCATGGATCCTTTGCCAACTCCTGAAAATGTGATCCTTGGAAGTTTCTTTATGTCAATGACTGATGATTCTTGGCGTCTGGAATAATAATTCATGTCATATCAACTTGTCAATATTGCTTGGCACAAACACCAAAGACTGATGATATGCTCTAGTTTAGTTTCAGTTCCCATAGTGGGTCACATAACAGGATATGCTTTTATGACCTGCCTTCCATAGATGCCCTGGACTCAGAGAGTCACAGGCCAAAGATAAATGAATTCTACTGAATATCAGAATTGGAAGAACATCAAAATTTGCATCTTATTCCTCAGAAATTCGCCCAATGCTTTTTTTCCTGTTTCTATTGTTCTTTGTCTGTTTGCTATAATAAGCCTTAACTTTAACATATATACATTTATGTAAAATATATAGACTACATATATTATATATTTCAGGTATATAAATATTACATATTACATATATGTAAAATATATACATACATACATAGATATATATAAAGGAACATATTTAATGTAACAAAGGTCATATATAACAAATTAATATTATGGTCAATGGAGAAAAATTGAAAGCCTTTCCTCTAATAGCAAGAACAAGACAAGGATGCCCACTCTCACTACTTCTATCCAATATAGCACATGAACTCCTAGCTAGAGCAATTAGGCAAGACAAAGAAAGAAAATGTATCTGAATTAGAAAGGAAAAAGTAAAATTGTCATTATTAGCTAATATAATTTTATATAGAAGTTCTCAAAAAGTCAACAAAAAATTGGTGGTAACTTGGAGAAGGAAATGGCAAACCACTCCAATGTTCTTGCCTGGAGAATCCCAGGGATGGGGAAGCCTGGTGGGCTGTCGTCTCTGGGGTCACTCAGAATCAGACACGACTGAAGTGACTTAGCAGCAGCAGCAGCAGTCAATGATTTTAGTAAAGTTGTAGGATACAAAATCAACATACAAAATCCATTAACTGGAAAGTTAATTTGTTGAACCACATGGAAAATAATATGGATAATACTCAAAAAGTTAAAATAGCTCTATCATATGATCCAGCAACTCCACCAATGGGTATATACCCAAAGAAATTGAGAACAGAATTTCAGTTTAATGTACCCCCATGTTTACTGTAGCATTAGTTATAATAACCAAGATATAGAAACAACCTAAATGCCTATCAATGCAATAATGGATTAAAAAAATGTGGCAGAAATACACAGTGGAATATTATTCAGTGATGAGAAAGAAAGATAACCCTGTCATTTGTGACAATATGCATGGACCTTGAGCACATTATGCTAAGTGAAGTAAATCAGACAGAAATGTAGAAAGTGTTACATATCATTATTATATAAAACCTAATAAAGTCAAACTCATGAAAAAAAAAAAAAAAGAGGATAAAATGGTATTTACCAGTGGATGGAGGTTGAGAGAATAAGACTGGTGTTGTTAAAGGTACAAACTTGCAAGAAGTAATAAATAAGTCATCAAAATCTGATGCAGAGTATGCTGAATATGGACAATAATTATATATTACACACTGCTACAATGACAATCATATGTAATCTTAAATGTATCAAAGAAACATGTTGCACACCTTAAATTTACACAATGCTACATGTCCAGTTTATTTTTTTAGGAAGTACAGTTGACCCTTGAGTTACAAGAGTGTGAACAGTACAGGTCCACTTAAAAGAAGATTGTCAAAGTAAATACTACAATACTACATGATCTGTGGTCAGTTGAATCCATGGATGTGGAACCATGAATACAGAGTAACCAAGGAAATATAACAACTGCAAGCATGGCAGACTATCTGAATAAGTTATATGTGGATTTTCAACTACATGGAGGATTTCACCCCTAAGTCCTGCATTGCTCAAGGGTCAACTGTATTTGGATACTTCCTTGCTTTATTCTCTATAAATACTTGAATGATTTCAGAATATCTGCTCCTTAATCATTTGCCAGAAATAATGGGTAAAATTATTTTGGTATGGGTTTTCCTTTGTAGGAAGATGCTTCAGCACTCAAAAATATCAAGCCATTCAAGATTTCTATTTTCTCAGTTTTGATGTTACGTAATTTCAGGAATATGTTCAAGTCTGAATGTTTTAAATGTGCTGATGTTAAGTTCTATCTTTTTAATATCTCTAACATTTATAGCGTCCTCCCCTCTTTTATCTGATATTATATTTTTGTCTTTTCTCATCTTTTTTGATATGTCTTAGAGTGTAAAGACATTTTATTAATCTTTTCAGAGAGCCATTTTTATGTGGATTTCCTCTATTGTATCATTTGTCATTAATTTCTGTTCCTTCTTTATTATTCCCATTGTTGATTTCTCAGTGTTTAATTTGCATATTGTTTCCTTAAGATAGATGAATAACATTGATATTTTAGACTTTAAAATGTTTAGCATGTGAATTTTCAGCCATTAACTTATCTTTAAAATTACTCTAGATGATTCAATAAATTTTGTGGGTTTTTTTCAGGTAAATATATTTTAAAATAGCCATTCTAACTTTTTTCAAGCAATATCTAAGAGCACACCGATCAACTGCCAGATATTGGTATTTGTTATCTGATCAAATACAATATGATGTAATAATTTAGCCCTTTGAACTGTATTGAGACTTTTTCTGTGGCTGAGCATTCCGTCAATTTTAAAAACCATTCCAAGTTACACTGCAAGAATTAGTATAGTATTTTATATGTTGTCTACTGGATCATGTTTGCTCCTTGAGTTGATGAAACTTTCATGTTTGCTGTTTTGTATGATTCTTACATTAATTTCTGAGAGACGTATATTAAAATCTTACATCACAGATTATTTTATTTTTCTTTGTAGCTGCATCTTCCTGATACACGTGCCATTGTGCACACGCGTGTGTTCATCTGTTCATGCTAAGTTGCTCAGTCATGTCCAACTCTGCAGCCTTATGGACTACAGCTCGACAGGCCCCTCTGTCCACGGGATTCTCTAGGCAAGAATACTGGAGTGAGTTGCCTTGACCTCCTCCAGGGGACCTTCCCCACCCAAGGATCAGACCTGCATCTCCTGCATTGCCAGTGGATTCTTTACCACTGAGCCACCAGGGAAAACATTTAATCATTATTAAATTGTCCTCTATTTAGTACTGGTGTTCTATTACTGTCTGTTTTGT
This sequence comes from Oryx dammah, assembly GCF_014754425.2. Lineage (NCBI taxonomy): Eukaryota > Metazoa > Chordata > Mammalia > Artiodactyla > Bovidae > Oryx > Oryx dammah. The sequence goes on from NW_024070200.1 coordinate 17,467,227, forward strand.
CTCATATTATTCTGGTTTCATATTTTGCCAGAGGCTTTAGTTATACATTTAGAGGTTTTCTCTAGCCTTTCTTCTCTAATGTAGTTTTTAGAGATAATACATGTACTATTTACACAAACAGTGTAATTTTAATGAACGTGGCAATTTAAAACATTATACAAATAATATGAAAATATCCTTCCCAATTAGATAATATCACTTGTTTATCCATTTTAGTTATGTTTATATATCAATTTCCCCAAGTATTAACTTATTCTGCATTGAACCATCTATAAGTTAATTGGTAAAATGCATTCCATAAATTTATGAAACATGAATACTTATTGCTAACATTTTGCACTGACTGGCAATTATAGAGAAAAGGAATCAGAGTTAAAAATTCAGTTTTTGAAGGACATGTTAGTGGAATCTTGACTAAATGAGGAAACAAAGGTTGATGGAGTCTGAAAACCCCAAGTATAAGAGAAAGATATTGTATAATGTGATTAAAAGCTCACTGAGGCAATGCAATCCTAATAAAGGAAGGCTGCTGCTGCTGCTAAGTCGCGTCAGTCATGTCTGACTCTGTGCAACCCCATAGATGGCAGCCCACCAGGCTCCCCCGCCCCTGGGATTCTCCAGGCGAGAACACTGGAGTGGGTTGCCATTTCCTTCTCCAATGCATGAAAGTGAAAAGTGAAAGCGAAGTTACTCAGTCGTGTCTGACTCTCAGCGACCCCATGGACTGCAGCCCACCAGGCTCCTCCGTCCATGGGATTCTTCAGGCAAGAGTACTGGAGCTGGGTGCCAGTGCCCTCTCCTAAGACATAGTAAATCAAGAGAGGAGTTCCACCAAGGTCTTAGGTAGGCTAAAATATTAAGTACTAATGATAATTTTGTTGTCGCCTTCCTATAAGCAGATAAAATAAAATAGAACAGAAATTAAAGGTTTCAAAGAACCCTGTGCAACAGATGTTGAGGAAAAAATTACCAAAACAAGTGCTGAATTTTTTGAGAATAGTTTCCTGACTAATTAAAAGCAAAGCAATGTGGTCTAAAATCTTTATTGAAGAGAGATGTGTCTCTTACAGCATAGCAGGCAATCACAAGAGTAAACAGAGAAAAGTGGTTAGCCTGAATATAAGAGGAAAGAGACTTTTGAAAAGGCAGAAGAAAAATGCTGAAGTACAATGCTACTTTGTTTAACACAAGAGGCAGGCTGTATTATTCACAAATCATTTACATAATTTCCCTTCAATTTTATGGAAGTGAACGTAGGAAGAGTCTTTGAAAGAACTGTCATTTTACTTTTTCTGAGAAAAACTATTCCCCTGCAGTGAGGATATGAAATACTACTGGAAGTATAGATTTTTTTTTTCTTCAAAAGAGATTACATGATCCACAAACACAATAACTGAGTTTATGATGAGACAAGTTAGAGAATTGTGAGGAAAGGTAAGACTTAACCATATTGAAATAAATGCACAGGGTGGCATTAGGAAATAATGGCATGGGCCTGAATATGGCTGGAGGTTGGAAGTCCCATGCAATAACCATGTGAGTGAAGGAAAAGAATGTGCTTAGTTTGCTGAAGTAACTGGCTCTAAAATTTTAATCATATCTTATATTGCAACTACTGAACCAAAAACAAAAATAAGTTCCTGGTGGTAGAGGAGGCAATATTCATTACATTTCAAAATATCCCTAAAGAAAGCAGCCACATAATAAGATCTTAAATTTATTTCTGGGACAAAAAGTATCTCTGCATATAAATCTCCATTCTCCTTTTGTCAGCAATGATTACTATTTAGACCAGAGTATTTCCTTTCAACTTAGTCAGCAGGAAATAGTGTTAAAATATATATCCATTTATAAGGAAGTTTTAGCTCATATTCCTGGAAGAAACTGCTTTGAAGACTTCCAAAGCGTATCTGTATTTTGCTTTCATTCTTTGCTACCCAATTTACCTTATATTTTATTTTATGCTGCATAAAATCCCTCTTGGAATGCAGAATATAGATTCAACAAATCACTTTCCAACAAGCTGTTTAATAGTTTAACAGTTTTTCTTTCTTTCCTCTATTCTCAGCTTCTACAATATATACATATTTTTAAAATCAATACTTTGTTATGTCTATACCACTTGCCATAGTTTATGCATTTTTCTCTTGTTCAGTAAAATTAAGTGTTTATGTATACATTTCTGCTAAGAGTCCTAGTCTACCTATTGATTCTGAAGACAGCTTTAGGCAGCATAATAAGCAACGATGGTATAAAATTCAGTACTGGCAAAGACATGGGTAGAAGGCAGAATTGCACAGCCTCTTTTGAGCATTTGTTTCAATCCTCCAGCCTCAGAAAGGAAATCAAAAAAATGAACCAGGCAAATGGGACAGTGGAAATTGTTTATTCTGTCGAGTTTGGAAGTCCAGTTTTCAGATCTATGGATTATGTATAAATTACTTGTAAGAAAGACAATTTTGTATCTAACATCTTCCCCACTAGGCTATAGAAATAGAGTACAGTCAATCTCAACTACATTCTTGCTTTAACAACCTTCTCTGTTACTCTAATATTTGAATGTGAATTTAGAAACTATTGATGAATAAAAAGAACCTGGAAAATGTTTTTTAAATAGCTATTCAGAACTTACCCATATTAGGTCTCCTAGTGTAAATTTTATTCAATGTAGAAATAGAACTAGAAATATTAGAATTTTTTAAAATTGCTACTTGATTACACTAAACTTTGAGCATCTATTTTCTCATAGACTGTGGGCATAAGCAGTCCTACAGTGCCCATTAAAACGAGGCTAAATATTTGCAAAATATGTTGTCTTTTCCATAAAGGGCATCAAACAAAAGCAATGATATGAGGTGTAATCTTAGTAAATCAAAGCAACATTCACACAATAATTTTTACTTTTTGTGAAATTTATCCTATGTTCTTACAACAGATTCTAAGCAATTCCCTATGTATTTGGCATATTTTTCATATCCCTACAATTGCTTCAATATATACAATTTGCATGTTAAAAGAGAGAAGAAAGTTATTTATATGGAAATCCTTAAAAGTTTCTGTTGATATCTACAAAACACTCTGTAACCAGACCTACATATTTCTATACAAATTTCTCATGAACTTTTCCAACACTAAATATATTTTAAAGAAGCATATATTAGATATGAAAATATGTTATGCTTATATTTATTTCTGCATCTCACAAATGTCTCTGCAGAGAGATTACACCCCCACACACACCCCTCTCTTTATGAGAAAATATGTATTTTATAAGTTTTATATTTTATCTTAAAGAGGGTAAAACACTAGCATCTGTTTCTGATAAAGATTTGCCTTACTTTTAATTTTTGTAGATATTTTAAGCTATAGAAGAGGAGATAGAAGTGCATACTGTTTGGACACACAAAGTAAGTTCTTACCATTTACCAGCTCTGTAGAATGTTGTAAAGGTATTGCATTGACCAATATAGCAAAGTTTCTTTTTTCTTCTCATCGTATTAGGCAAGATGTGATATCTCATCTATGGATTTTTTAAAAAAGATAATTTTTTCAGACTTCAATCGGTCACTCAGTTGTGTCCGACTCTTTGCGACCCCATGAATCGCAGCACGCCAGGCCTCCCTGTCCATCACCATCTCCTGGAGTTCAGACTCACGTCCATCGAGTCAGTGATGCCATCCAGCCATCTCATCCTCTGTCGTCCCCTTCTCCTCCCGCCCCCAATCCCTCCCAGCATCAGAGACTTTTCCAATGAGTCAACTCTTCGCATGAGGTGGCCAAAGTACTGGAGTTTCAGCTTTAGCATCATTCCTTCCAAAGAAATCCCAGGGTTGATCTCCTTCAGAATGGACTGGTTGGATCTCCTTGCAGTCCAAGGGACTCCGATTCATGTCAATGTATGGCAAAACCAATACAGAATTGTAAAGTAAAATAAAAAATAAATAAATTAAAAAAAAAATAAAGACAATTAAATAGAAAAAAAAAAAAAAAAGAGTCTTCTCCAACACCACAGTTCAAAAGCATCAATTCTTCGGCACTCAGCCTTCTTCACAGTCCAACTCTCACATCCATACATGACCACAGGAAAAACCAGAGCCTTGACTAGACGGACCTTAGTCGGCAAAGTAATATCTCTGCTTTTGAATATACTATCTAGGTTGGTCATAACTTTTCTTCCAAGAAGTAAGCGTCTTTCATTTTCATGGCTTAACTACTTAACAACTTAAGAAAAGTTGTCCTTTTTTGTCACCAATCAGGCCATTGTTTAATGTGATCTTGAAAAACTTTTCCAGAAAGGTTTCCAGAATTCTTTTCCTGCCCTAGAGGCTAACCACACCCCCGACACACACTCATATCACCAAAATCCTCTGTTTTCAAGAGTCTTCAGGTAGAGTAAGGCAAAAGAAGATATTGTCATGAGACCTGAAAGCAACCTTACTGAACTGTCGGGTATGTCCCACCCTCCCTCTGTGTCTCACTGAGATTCTGACAGTGGCTGCCTTTTTCATGGCTCCACATTCACTCTGAACTCTAAATACACTCTCCCCTTCCATGAGACATTCAAATCAAAGGACAATAGAACTTTTAGTTCAGTTCAGTTCAGTCACTCAGTCGTGTCCGACTCTTTGTGACCCCATGAATCGCAGCACACAAGGCCTCCCTGTCCATCACCAACTCCCAGAGTTCACTCAGACTCATGTTCATTGAGTCTGTGATGCCATCCAGCCATCTCATCCTGTGTTGTCCCCTTCTCCTCCTGCCTCCAATCCCTCCCAGCATCAGAGTCTTTTCCAATGAGTCAACTCTTCGCATGAGGTGGCCAAAGTACTGGAGTTTTAGCTTTAGCATCAGTCCTTCCAATGAACATCCAGGGCTGATCTCCTTTAGGATGGACTGGTTGGATTTCCTTGCAGTCCAAGGGACTCTCAAGAGTCTTCTCCAACACCACAGTTCAAAAGCATCAATTCTTCAGTGCTGAGCTTTCTTCACAGTCCAACACTCACATCCATACATGACTACAGGAAAAACCATAGCCTTGACTAGATGGACCTTAGTCGGCAAAGTAATGTCTCTGCTTTTGAATATACTATCTAGGTTGGTCATAACTTTTCTTCCAAGGAGTAAGCGTCTTTTAATTTCATGGCTGCAATCGCCAACTGCAGTGATTTTGGAGCCCCCCAAAAAAGTCTGACACTGTTTCCACTCTTTCCCGATCTATTTCCCATGAAGTGATGGGACCGGATGCCATGATCTTCGTTTTCTGAATGTTGAGCTTTAAGCCAACTTTTTCGCTCTTCTTTCGCTTTCATCAAGAGGCTTTTTAGATCCTCTTCACTTTCTGCCATAAGGGTGGTGTCATCTGCATATCTGAGGTTATTGATTTTTCTCCCAGCAATCTTGATTCCAGCTTGTACTTCTTCCAGCCCAGCATTTCTCATGATGTACTCTGCATAGAAGTTAAATAAGCAGGGTGACAATATACAGCCTTGACATACTCCTTTTCCTATTTGGAACCAGTCTATTGTTCCATGTCCAGTTCTAACTGTTGCTTCCTGACCTGCACATAGGTTTCTCAAGAGGCAGGTCAGGTGGTCTGGTATTCCCATCTCTTTCAGAATTTCCCACAGTTTATTGTGATCCACATAGTCAAAGGCTTTGGCATAGTCAAGAAAGCAGAAATAGATGTTTTTCTGGAACTCTCTTGCTTTTTCAATTATCCAAGGGATGTTGGCAATTTGATCTCTGGTTCCTCTGCTTTTTCTAAAACCAGCTTAAACATCTGGAAGTTCATGGTTCCCGTATTGCTGAAGCCTGGCTTGGAGAATTTTGAGCATTACTTTGCTAGCCTGTGAGATGAGTGCAATAGAACTTTAAGTTGCTACATATTTTTGAGTAATTCACCAATGCTGTTATTTCCCTACTCTGTTCACACTTCAGGAAACAATCTCTTCGTTAAACTCTCTTTCTCATTTTAACCCATTAAACAGTGCCATTTCTTACGGACAAGACCATAGATATGTTAGGATAAAAATATCTGTATGTATCTTAGAACTCTCCCAATGCTCAACAGAAAAGGAAGGGCTAAAGGAAGATATTTAAGAACAGTCTGCTTATGTATTATTTGAGTTTATAGTTCCAGAAAAGAACATTTTATAGTATAGAAAATAGTGGTGAACAAGAGGCTTCCCAGGTGGTTCAATGGTAAAGAATCCACCTGCCAATGAAGGAGGTGCAAGAGATGTGGGTCCAATCACAGAGTCACAAAGATCCCCTAGAGTAGGAAATGGCACCCCACTCCAGTATCTTGCCTAGAAAGTTCCATGGACAGAGAAGCCTGGTGGCCCATAGTTTATGACACAGCAGTGCCACTTCTGGGTATTTTCCCAAATGAAATGAAAACACTAATTTGAAAAGATATGCTTCCCACGTTCTTTCCAAAATTATTTACAATAGCCAAGATATTTTTAAAAAACCCAAATAGCCATTAATGGATGAATAAAGAAATTGCAGCATGTATGTACAATAGAATATTACTCAGCCATAAAAAAAATGAAATCTTCCCCTTTACAAAAGCACAGTATAATGCCTTCAAGGCCCATCTAAGTAAAATAAATCATACAGAAAAGCAAATACCATGTAATTTCACTTCTATGTGCAGCATTAAAGAGACAAAAACAAAACCAAAAAAATTAAGCTCAGCTCATAGATACAGAAAACAGAAGATGGTTGCCAGAAGTGAGGGGTGGTGGGTGGGAGAAACTGGTGAAGATCAAAAGCATAAAATTACAATTATAAAATAAATAAGTCATGGGATATAATAAAATTTAAAAAAAGAGACAAACAGCAAGCCCGGATGGAGTCACATATACTACATCCCACTCACCAAGCCAAGACTTAACTACAGTTGCAGTCTCTTTAAAATAGAATCTTCTACCAGTCAATCAGGAATCATCTAGTGAGCACACATTAGATAATTTGTCTGATAGAAAATGCTATCCCCAAAAGAAAAGTAAACTTACAATAACCAATCCTCTACTTAACATTATATTACTTCCTGGTTCCTGCTCTCTTCTGCCTACAAAAATCTTTCATTTTGTACAGCTCGTTGGAGCTCCCTGTATCTGCTAGACTGGATACTTCCCAGTTCATACATCACTGAATAGTCATAATATCTGTAAAATGTACTTAGTTGAGTTGTTTAACAATGACACTTGAAGAGTATGACTAAATATCCATAACTGAAATAAATATATATAGAACACATTCTATCTACACTGATAAATATATTCATTTGTTTTATTCCTTAAATGCTGAATTAATAGCCTATGTGGGAAAACACCTATTAAAAAAAAGAGTAGATATATGTATAACTGATTCACTTTGCTGTATACCTGAAACTAACACATTATAAGCCAACTATTTCAATACAATTTTTTAAATGCTGCATTCATCCTTTACCTTTCTAGTGATTTTTAATACCACTATTTGAATTTCCATCTTTTAAACTTCCCTGGTAACTCAGAGAGTAAAGAATCTGCCTGCAATGGAGGAGACCCAAGTTTGATCCCTGGGTTGGGAAAATCCCCTGGAAAAGGGAATGGCTACCCACTCCAGTATTCTTGCCTGGCGAATTACATGGACGGAGGAGCCTGGTGGGCTACAGTCCGTGGGGTCACAAAGAGTCTGACACGAGTAAGTGACTAATGTTTTCAGTTTCTTTCTCATTTTAAACTTAATAAACATATTCAAAGATATAGTCCATTCTCTTTAAGTCATACCCTTCAGTGTGTTATTTTAAAAATGTTGTCTTTTCCTTGTTATAATCTTAAATCCATTGATTAGAATATATATGTCTTTCCTGGTGCTTCAGAGGTTAAAGCCGTCTGCCTGCAATGTGGGAAACCTAGGTTCGATCCCTGGGTCGGGAAGATCCCCTGGAGAAGGAGATAACAACCCACTCCAGTACTCTTGCCTGTAGAAATCCCATGGACACAGAAGCCTGGTGGGCTACAGTCCACCGGGTCACAAAGGTTGGACACTGCTGAGCGAATTAACTTTCACTTATTTTTGAAATGTTCACTCAACAAACAATTTTTGAGCATTTAATAGGTGCGTGGCACAGTGTTAACACTAGAAAATTAATCATGCATGAATCCTTTCTACGTTTAAGCTTAGAGTATAAAAGAGGAAATAATACATTTGCCCAAGTAGCTAAAAAAGAGTCGAAAATGACTATTATAATAGCAATAAAGCTAATTCTTTGGAAGGAATGATGCTAAAGCTGAAACTCCAGTACTTTGGCCACCTCATGAGAAGAGTTGACTCATTGGAAAAGACTCTGATGCTGGGAGGGATTGGGGGCAGGAGGAGAAGGGGACGACAGAGGATGAGATGACTGGATGGCATCACTGACTCAGTGGACATGAGTCTGAGTGAACTCCGGGAGTTGGTGATGGACAGGGAGGCCTGGCGTGCTGCAATTCATGGCATCGCAGAGTCGGACACGACTGAGTGACTGAACTGAACTGAAGGATATAGGATATTATCACAGAAAATTTTAAAGGAAAAGACTGCTTCCACACAGAGACTTTAGTAAATAGTAGACTTGTGAGTTTGTCTTTCAATATCATGTAAGATTTGCCTGGAGACATGAGAAAGAGGCTGAAAATAAAGTTCACAAATCAAGGAGATGTGAAAGCACTAGTTTTATTTAGATAACAGTTTGTTTACTGTAATATCATATATTGAGATTTTAGATTGAGATATTAGAAGAGAAATTAGGAAATGCTGGACAATCTACAATTTCATTTTAAAGAGTTAACTCTAGGTAATGTGGAACTAGCCTTGTGATATGTCTGAACAGAAGGTGACATAATCTGAATTATACATTAAAAATAGACAAAACATATAGAATGATGCTAAATATTTAACTTCCAAAAATTCTTTGGTAATAAATAAAGCAAAATAACCAAATTATATTTCCTCCCTTAGAGATGTCAGGATGTGACGACTGAGGTCTGATAAGAGTTCACAAGAAATAGTTTATAAAACACAGTTTGGGATTTTTAATCTCCATAAACTCAATGACACAAAGCAGAGAAATGAAATAAAGGAAAATGAGTGATTTGGAGTATGTTACAGTTTGAGATTGCATTTAAAAAATCAGTCAGTTGGAAACAGCACTCCAAGGAAGGAATTCAGTATTGGTTACTTCTAAAATTAGGATAATCAGATATAATTGCACATGTTAGTTTAAATTATGAAATCAGTAAAAAGAGATCAAATTTAGGGAAGGAGAATCATGAGAGTGAAGGACCAAACATTAAGTAGGGATGTTAAGTGGGAATGAGTAAAATGAGTCAATAAGAAAAAAGAAAACCAGTAAGACAGTAGTAGAATCATACCAAAAACTAAAAAATTTTTGAAATGTGAAGGTAGCTAAGAATGTCAGAGACATCAGAGAGATTGAGGGAGGTAAAAAACAAACGAACAAACAAACAAACAAACAAAAAAAACCTAATAGTATATCTAGAACTGTAAAAAATGGACACAAGCAGCATTATTAAAAATAGCAAAAATTTCACTGAATTCTGATCATATACCAGACATAGTGCAAAAAGACCCATATATATCAACATGAATCCACTACAATTTACATAGCACTATTTTCCAACATATATAATAGGAAATATCAGGCGGATAATCCAATCCCAGGTTTCTCTGACCCAACGCTTAAACAATATTCCAAAGTATGAAACTAGTTTTTGAATGAAGAATGTGGCATTTTGTGTATGTGAAATCATGGGTTTCTCTGGTGGCTCAGTGGGTAAAGAATCTGCCTGCAATGCAGCAGACTCAGGTTTGATTCCTGGTCGGAAAGATCATCTGGAGTAGGGAACGGCAACCCACTCCAGTATTCTTGCCTGGAGAATCCCATGGACAGAGGAACCTGGTGGGCTCCAATCCATGGGGTTGCAAAGAGTTGGACACAACTGAGTGACTTAACACACACAATCACACAAATATATAAATAAGCTTTTCCATTGTATAGTTTATGTGTACAACTTGAGATACCCATTTTCTCAAGTAACCTAATAAGGAAATCTTTGTTGAATCATCTTGATAGGCATACCTCATTTCATTGTGCTTTGCTTTATTGTGTTTTATAGATAATATATTTTTTACAAACTGAAGATTAGTGGTAACTCTACATTGTCAGCCAATGGTTATTATTTTGAGCAATAAAATATTTTTAATTAAGGTACGCACATTTGAGATATGTTATTGGACACTTAAAAGACTATAGTATAGTGTTTTATACTATATGAAAAACATAACTTTTTTATGTACTGTGAAACAAAACAGTTCACGTGACTCACTTTACTGTGATATTCCCCTTATTGTGGTAGTCTGAAATTGCACAGTCTCCAGAATATGCCTGTACTAATTCTTTCTACTGGTTGCTGCAGCAAGATTTACAAACCAGCTTTAACATCCTGTGCATTCTAGTTTGCCTCATTATGTAAAAGCCCTGTTCATAGAATCAAGAACTACTTTCTGCTAATAATTAACCAGGTGAGGTTTAATAAGCTATATATCTGTCATTGAATTAGGTTCCCCCTTTTTATTAAATACAGTTGTTTTCATTTTTTAGAAACCACAATTTATTAGTTAAAATGTATGAGCTGAATTTCTTTTATTGTATCTGTCACTCAACAGTTTCTTTAGAAAGAATTAACATCTATTTTCACAGAGGCCATGGCGTATACACCCAAATAATGCTCATGTATTTACTCTTCTAACAATAAAACCTAGGGGACACCTGATACATTTTATTTATACATAATTCCCAGGTTTATAAACACATACATGCACACATAGAGTGATAATAATGTAAAAATCATAGTTTGCATTCAATTAGCTTTTTAAAAAATTCAAATGATTTTCTTTAAAAGCTTGATAAATATTAAATCACTGAAAAATTATTTTACTGTAAGAAAATGAACTTAAATGAAATAACTTAATGCACATTTTCACAGAGTTCATTTACTTTACATTATTATGCAACTTTTGTGACACTGAAATGATAACTCTAATTAAGTTTAATTGTAAAATCCATTTAAGCCATTTTAAAGTTTCTGGGATATCATATTAAATGGTTAGGCAAATTAAAGTTTGGTAATTTAATTTGCCTATGAAATAAGCTTGCTAAATTAATCCAGAACTAACATAATTCAAATAAATAAGAAACAGGTTATAAGTTTTAATATAATCAACTTAATGAAAGTTCATGTAATAAAAAGCTCAATCAGCAAAATATTGAATTTATTTTAAAAAATAGTCAGGCATGTCAATTTTCTCTTAATCATTGATATAGTTAAGCCTTTTTATATGTAATAGGCCTTCAAACAAAAATGTTGAGTCTGAATCTAGAAAGGAGTCTTAGAATTGCTGTAGTTTATTTTTACTTGCTAAATTTAAAACTACTCTCCACACTCAGAGACAGCATAATCTATTCAGTAAAATCTATAAGCTAGCACAGTTGGGACTGAAATTCAAAATTTCAAACTTTATGTTTTCCAAATAAACTTTATTCTATATATTAATGAGAGGCAGAAGCAATAATTGTGTTTAACTTTAAGGCTTATGGAAGAACCTTTTAAACTATCTTTGTCTCTTTCCTCATTAGGGAAAAAAAAAAAACAAATGTATTTTGAAATGTCTAGGCAATTAAATTAAGGCAAACTTCAAAGAATTACAAATTAAAGAAATGTAAGGAAGATACTCTTTTAAGTATTTCATTCTAACATAGACCAAGAATTAGCAATTTACAGCTGTTTTCTTTGATCAGATCAAACAAATATAAGTCCCTGATCTTATGGACAGTGAGACAAACACAACATTACAGAAAATGTCTATAATGACATGCCAAAACTTCCTTGAATAACTTCCTCCGCAGTTTTCTTTCCACACAGTGGAATCATTTTTTCAACTAGAAACATTTCTCTAAAGGAAAATTCAGTCAAATCACACATGGCTTTTTGACTCACTGAGAGGAAATGTAAAGAAAAGAGGAGTGTTAAGAGAATTTATGGAATATAATTTACAAAATTATTTTATAGTTATATTCAATCATTCATACATAAAGTAAATGACTTTGTATATCACTTAGGATAACTAGTTAGAATATATCAATCTGGCTTTATTCTGATCAAAACAACATCAACTCCACACGTATAACTTCCAGGATCAAAATATGCAATTGCTAGGTAGTTGATAAAAAGTGAGAACAAATGAAGTAACAGTCTGCTCTTTCATGTATGACCTACCATGTTTTGGTTTGTGCATTGTGAAGAAGTCAGATGAGTTTCACAGAGAACTATGATTTGTGAAGTATCAGTAAGGAGAGGCGTTTTATCACAGGCATGAAGCATCTGCTTAGCAACCAGAAACTCTGGTGCGAATTTCAATTACACCAGTTGTGTCGTCTCAGCAATGATTTAAACTTTTCTGTGACTGAGCTGCTTCAGTGAAAATGAAAATAATAATTATTCTTATCCTCTAAGGCATTATGAGGTTTCTATAAGTTGGTACATAAAAATTGTTTAGAAGAGTGTCTGGTATTTAGAAAATATTAAGTAAGACTAGTCTTTATTAATTTGTATGAATGAATTCATGAAAACTGTAAGCTTGAGTGTGACCTTAATCCCTATGTCATGGGAAATAAATAGATTCATGTTTTATTATATAATTCTCATTTGAGAAAAAATTATAAACATCAATTAAGTTTAGTAATATTCACATGATTTATTGGAATACCAAGAAAGATTGAACTTTGCCTATTAAAAATAGTGACTGTATTAGCTTAACCATATAAAGAGTTTTAGGATTCTGCAGAAGACAAACTGGGAATAACTGATGGGATGTTGGAGGAGAAATGTTTACTAAAATGTAGAACTGGATATCTGGGGATAAAAAATCAGTTAGTCTGGCTGTGGAAGACCCAGTTTTGTTTTTGAGACATTGATGTAGAGATACTAATTTCAATATCAAGGCCTTCCATGTAAACCCATAATAAGCATTTGATTCTTAGTTTCTATGTATTTAGTTATAACTATATTCTTTTCAGTATAATTTAGATTACTATATTCTAGAGGAAACACTAAAAAATGTTTCTTTTAAAAAATTCATTCATTCAACTCAAGTGAAAAAGAAACAATAAACTGTTGATGCCAGAATGCACCTCAGATTCACATCAATTTTGTCCCTGTCCGAAGAGTGTATAATGCTATGACCCCTTAAGTTTCATGTGGAAACATGCTTTTTACAGGCTGATTGGGTCAAAGTTCCCAAAGCAATCTTATTTCAGCATCAACTGGTCAGCAGTACATGAGAAGTGGACTTCATTTAAGATTATCCTATTCATGCGATACTAATGATCAGAAGTAAAACAAATGACTATGCTTTGCAGTAGCTTAAACTGAGACCCCCCCTCAAAAAAAGGTAAAACGTTTCTAAATCTCTAAATTTACATCTCTAGGAGTTCTAAATTTTTAAACTGTTACTTAAAAGTCTTTCTCCAGTCATGCAGTTGAGAGACCACTTCAGAATGCTTTAGAATCAATAACTGTGTTTGATACCAAAGTGGAAAATAATGAAAATATATTATTTGTCTTGTGAAAGATATCATTAGAATTAAGTCATCGTGCTTAATTCTTTGTTCAAACATATGGTCTTGATTTTCCTTCATTACCTGTTAAACATAAGGTCTTGGTTTTCTTCAAAGAGAGACAAAGACAGTATCTACCAAATGTATACAATTTGAATTAGAGAATAGGGACAACATTGCTCTGTAAATTGTGATGTCAAGATTCTACAAGATAAAGCCTGATGGTGTTTTTAAAGGATCTTTCTAGATAATCAATGGATAGAGATCCACTTATTATTGAAAATAGCGCTATTATTTAATAATTGTTTACTTGACAGATGGCAGGTAGGTGATATTCTTAAAGAGATTCTTTTTTTTTTAACAATACAATGCATTTATTTACTTAATGAAAAAAATCATTCATTTGATTTTAATGAAATTAATTTTAAATAAAATTTAAAACAATATTTATTCTATTAAAATATGTGTTTTATAATTTAAAATTTTGTATTTCAGTAAAATGTTCGTATTTCAATAAAATATAGATACAAAGAAGAAAACTATATGCTTCTAGACTGAAGCAAAACTCTTGAATGGCATAATCAAAGAAAACTTTGAAGAAAGAAAAGAAATTTTGAAGAACAAAGAGAAACATAAGAGACTAATCATGCAGAAATACTGGGTGTGAATAATCAACAAATAGGAATCTGAATAGGGAATATATGTTACAAGTGTTAACACAGTATTTCCAAACCAGAAAGGTTTGACACAGCTTGTGAGGTCAAAAGACTATCAAATGGAAAGAGATAAATAATTCCCAGAGTGAAGGATTGACAGTTGAGCTCTGAATAGTCATGGTAGAAAGTACTTGAAGAACTCTATCAACATTTAATAGAGGTCACAGAGGGGTTATGCCTAACCAGTAAATATAAACCAGGCCAGGGTTAAGGCTACCTTAAACCATCCCTAAGAGATCATTACAAATAAACCTCAAAATAATAAAAATTATCTTCAAGAAAATTAACTCACTAAAAGAAAAAGATCAAAATTGTTTAAATGAAAGAAATCAATTCCAGCACTGAATATAAAATTGTAATATCTAGTATCCAGTTATATATTATCACAGATAATAATATATGAAAAAATTAACTTATTGGAATGAGAAAGGTATATCTTTAGAAAAAAATGAGAAATGACAGGTGTGATGTCATTAAATCAGTATTAGAAATATGTGTGATGGGATCAATGATTTAAAACTAAAGAACAAAATGAAAATATAAAGGGAATACTGCAAGGAAAAATTTTAGATGTGGAGAATACAATATCTAAAATGAAGATATAATGGGATCAGATTAAGAACAAATAAGAATCTACAAAAGACCAGCAAACTTAAAAACCTGACAACAGAAATTATGCAAATTGAAACATTGAGAAGAAAAACAGAAAAAAGAACTCAGTGACTGATGAGACAATTCAAGTAATTTAACGTGTGTGTGATTAAAGTCCTATAAAAGTTTGAGACAGAAAAGTTATTACATAAAATAGTGTAAAAAAATTCAGTACTTAATGAAATGCCTAAACTCAACGAAAATGCTCAAAAATCCCTAGGCAGAATAAATATAAAACACATACACTTTAGAAGATAAAATGTAATTTAATATGGAAACCAATGATAATGACAGAACTATAAAAGAAGTGAGAGGTAATTGTCATATCACATTCTGTAGAACAGAAAGATAATAATCACAATTTCCCATCGAAATCAAAAATAAAATCAATGAAATGATACCTTTCAACTACCAACTTAATATATCATTAAAAAATAATGCAAAATAAAGATTTTTAAAATCAAACAAAAGAAAAAATTTTTCAGCAGCAGACTTGCACTACAGAAAATAAATCAGACAATTTTTGAGACTGAGGAAATATGCTACAAGATGAAGTTTTTCCAAAAAGGTATAAAGAATGTCAGAAGTGAAGATCAATGGAACAAAATAGAAAATTCAGAAATAAATCCACAAACATATGATTAATTAATCAAAGATAAAGGAGGCAAGAATATACAATGGGAGAAAGAATAGCTTCTCTTCAATAAGTTATGTTAGGAAAACTGGATATATACAAGTAAAAGAATACAATTAGAACATTTTCTCATAATATTTATAAAAATAAACTAAAGATGGATTAAAGACATAAATATAAGATCTAAAACTATAATATAAAACTCCTAGAAGAAAACATGGGCTGCACAATCTTTGAATTGGTCTTAACAATATATATTTTTAATTAATTTATTTATTTTTTATTTTACTTTACAATTCTGTATTGGTTTTGCCATACATTGACATGAATCCACCACGGGTATATATGTGTTCCCAAACATGAACCCTCCCTCCTACCCCCCTCCCCACAACATCTCTCTGGGTCATCCCCGTTTACCAGCCCCAAGCGTGCCGTATCCTGCATCGGACATAGACTGGCGATTCGATTCTTACATGATATTATACATGTTTCAATGCCATTCTCCCAAATCATCTCACCCTCTCCCTCTGCCTCTGAGTCCAAAAGTCCACTATACACATCTGTGTCTTTTTTGCTGTCCTGCATACAGGGTCATCATTGCCATCTTTCTAAATTCCATATATATGTGTTAGTATACTGTATTGGTGTTTTTCTTTCTGGCTTACTTCACTCTGTATAATTGGCTCCAGTTTCATCCATCTCATCAGAACTGATTCAAATGTATTCTTTTTAACGGCTGAGTAATACTCCATTGTGTATATGTACCACAGCTTTCGTATCCATTCATCTGCTGATGGACATCTAGGTTGTTTCCATGTCCTGGCTATTATAAACAGTGCTGCAATGAACATTGGGGTACATGTGTCTCTTCCAATTCTGGTTTCCTCAGTGTGTATGCCCAGCAGTGGGATTGCTGGGTCATAAGGCAGTTCTATTTGCAATTTTTTAAGGAATCTCCACACTGTTCTCCATAGTGGCTGTACTAGTTTGCATTCCCACCAACAGTGTAGGAGGGTTCCCTTCTCTCCACACCCTCTCCTTCATTTATTGCTTGCAGATTTTTGGATCGCAGACATTCTGACTGGTGTGAAGTGGTACCTCATTTGAAATTTTCTCTCCAGGCAAGGAAAACAATAACAAAAATAAAGAAATGGGAGCTGATCCTTTGCACGGTGAGGGAAACCATCAACAGAATTAAAAGGTAACATACTAAACAAAATAATCTATTTGCAAATGATATATCTGATGAGATTAATATATAAAGGGTTCATGTAACTCGATATCAAAAAACCTGAACCTGATAAAAAGTGGGCAGAAGACCTAAATAGGCATTTTTCCAAAGAACACATAAATATGGGCAACAGGAACGTGGAAAGATGCTCAATATCACTATTTATCAGGGAAAAACAAATTGAGACCACCATGAAATATCACCTCACATTTGTCACAATAGCTGTTATCAAAAAGACAACAAATGAGAATTGTTGATGACAACATGGAAAGAGGAAACTTAATACACTTGGTGGGAATGTAAATTGGTATAGCCTGTATGAAAAACTGTATGGAGATCCCTCAAAAAATTAGGAAGAGAACTACCAATGACCCAGCAATTCCACTCCTGGATAGATAGCTGAAGAAAAAAAAAAAAAAAAACACTAATTTGAAAAGATATACATACTTCAATTGTTATAATTGTCTATTTATCCATCTGAATTAAATCCTCCCGTTCCCATCCATTTTAGTTCACTGATTCCTAAGATGTTAATGTTCACTCTTGCCATCTCATGCTTAACCATGTCCAACTGGACCTAACATTCCAGGTTCCTCTACAATATTGTTCTTTACAGCATAACACTTTCCTTTCACTGCCAGACACATCCACAAATGAACATCATTTCCACTTTAGCCTAGCCACTTCATTCTTTGTGGAGCCATTCATAATTCTTCTCTGCTCTTCCCCAGTAGCATATTGGATACATTCCAACATGGAAGGTTCATCTTCTGGTGTCACATCTTTCTGCCTTTTCATACTGCCACAAGGGGTTCTCATGGCAAGAATACTGGAGTTGTTTGCCATTCTCTTCTCCAGTGAACTACATTTTATCAGAACTCTTCACTATGACCTTACCATCTTGTGTGGCCATGCAGGGTATGGCTCATAGGTTCATTGAATTATACAAGCCCCTTCATGCTGACAAGGCTGAGATTCATGAAGGGGATTTAACTCAGATGACCATTAGATTTACTACTGAAGGAAAGAATCCTTAGAAGAAATGGAATAGCCCTCAGAGTCAATGAAAAACTCTGAAATGCAGTGCTTTGGTGCAATCTCAAAAACAACAGAAAGATCTCCATTCATTTCCAGGCCAAACCATTCAACATCACAGTAATCCAAGTCTATGCCCCAATCATTAATACTGAAGAAGCTGAAGTTGACTGGTTCTATGAAGACATACTAGACCTTTAGAACTAACATGAAAAAAGAGGCTTCCTTTTTATCAAAAGTAGGAAGTCAAGAGATACCAAGAGTAACAAACAAGTTTGGCCTTGGAGTACAAAATGAAGCAAGGCAAAGGCTAGCAGAGTTTTGCCTACAGAACATGCTGGTCACAGCAAACATTCTTTTCCAGCAACACAAGAGACGTCTCTATACATGGGACATCACCAGAAGTTCAATACCAAAATCAGACTGATTATATTCTTTTCAGCCAAAGATGGAGACGCTCTATACAGTCAGCAAAAACAAGACCGGGAGCTGACTGTGGCTCAGATCATGAACTCCTTATTGCCAAATTCAAACTTAAATTGAAGAAAAGCAAGGAAAACCACTAAACCATTCAGGTATAGCCTAAATCAAATCCCTTACGATTATACAGTGGAAGTGACAAAGAGATTCAAGGGATTAAATATGATATACAAAGTGCCTGAAGAACTATGGATGGAGGTTCTTAACATTGTTCAGAAGACAGTAACCAAAACCACCCTGAAGAAAAAGAAATGCAAGAAGGCAAAGTGGTTGTCTGAGGGTGCTTTACAAATTGCTGAGAAAAGAAGAGAAGTGAAAGGCAAAAGAGAAAGGGAAAGATATACCTAACTGAATGTAGAGTTCCAGAGAATAGTGAGGAGAGAAAAGAAAACTTTCTTAAATGAACAATGCAAAGAAATACATGAAAACATGAGAATGGAAAAGACTAGGGATTTCTTCAAGCACACTGGCGATATCAAGGGAATATTTCATCCAAGGGTGGGAACAATAAAGGACAGAATGGCAGGGATCTAACAAAGCCAAAGAGATTAAGAAGAGGTGGCAAGAATACACAGAACTATACGAAAAAAAAAAAAAAAAAAAAAGAATGTAATGACCAGGATAACCATGATATTAGACAAATTAACAAATATAACAAAATAGAAACAGACTGATAGATAAAGAGAACAAACCAGTGGGAAAGTGGAGAAAGGGCAAGATAATTAAAAGGGATGAAGAGATACAGAGATACTACCTTTAAAATAAAGATACAAGGGTGGAATGCACAGCACAGGGATTATAGCCAATATTTAATAAGAACTTTATATGGAGTATACTGTTTAAAAATATTGAGCCATTATATGAATACATTAAACTATATAATATTACTATTGAAGCCAACTATACTTCAACTAAAAGGAAAAAAAAGAAGCTAATTTCCATGGAACCCCTATGGTGACTAATGTTACTATATAAATAAAACTACATTTAAGAGCCTTACTCATTTAGATCTTGCCCATATGTAAGTCCAAAGTAAATTTATAAAATAAACACAAAATAAATAAATCCAAACAATTCAAATTAAGAAGAATGTTAGATACAGTAAACAGATGGTATATAAAAGAATTATCTTAATGTGTTTAACAGATAATTATTTTAAAACAATTTTAAATAGGGATTATGTGGAAGTAAAGTATATAGCAATAGTAACACAAAAAGTTGAAAGAAGGCAAATACAATTCTACAATTTTAAATGATACAGTACTACCTGCTAATAGGCTATAAAAAGTTAAAGATGAATATGGCAAATCTTAAACACTAAAAAGTAAAATATTTGCATAGAGGCCAGCTATATAATTCTGATGTTCAATGCAAAATATGAATTCTGAGTCCTTTTTAAAAACATTAATAAGAATTTCAAGATGGCAACATCAGAACATTAAACGGACCAGGCAGCCCTTTTAACGATGGGGTTTACATTACCACACAGATCACACACTCATAAAATATATGCTAAGAAGCCAGTCAGTGATGGATAGGGAAGCCTGGCGTGCTGCAGTCCATGGGGTCGCAAAGATTGGATATGACTGAGTGACTGAACTGAAGAAGCGAGTACTGGAGATAAAGAGAGAATGCACTAAAAATATTCAATCAAATAGAAGTTATTAAAAAAAAAAAAAAGACCAAGGAAACAAAACAGAGATAGAACCATCGAAAACAAATAGCAAGATGGAATATACAAACTAAACCATATCAATAACTACATCAAATGTAAATGATCTAAACTCTTTAAATTTTTGTAACAATATTTGCTAAAAACCTGAAGGATCAGGCAAATCCAGTTCTTTAACTATTTAAACACAGATAGGTCAAGCACCTAAAGAAAATGAATTAAATGAGACAAACTACATTTAAGAAACAGAATTCTTAAATGGGACTTTTCAAAATTATGGGCAAATCATCAAGAAGACACAAAAATCTGAAATGTGAATTCACCTAATAACAAGACTTCAAAATGTATGAAATAAAAACTGATAGACTTTCAAAAAAATAGACATATATACAAATAGTATTGGAAATTATACCATTCCTCTTTCAGTAAACAATAAAAATGCTTTGACAGAAAATCAGTAAAAATAAGAAAGATTTGAAGAACACTATCAACTAACTTGACCCAACTGATATTTGTAGGAAACTCCAATGAAAAAGAGCAGAATAAAATTATTTTCAAGTTGTTACAGAATATTTGCCAAGACAAACCATATGCTGAAGCATATGTCAAGCCTAAGTAAATGTGAAAGGACTGAGGAGAGTGATGTCAGCAAGATGGCCAAATAAGAAATCCCTTCCACCTATCTTCCCTGCAACAATAATAATTTGGCACCCATCCATGACAAAAGCACCTTCATGAAAGTGTCGAGTTCCATGTAGGAGTCTGTGAAGCCCTATGTAACTGAAGTCTGAGAGCCATCTTATGAAGACAGGTCCACACCCAAGTAGTTGACTCTGTGGGTATGATACTGACTTCAGAGACAGAAACAGTTTTGTTCCCCCAAGAACTTGATCAATGCTACCTTTGGATTTGGGTCTGTCACCAAGACTAAGGGATCTAGGAGGAGCCATGCCCAGTCGTACAGCAGGAAGTAGATTTATAGGCTTCAATCCCAGGTGTGAATCCTGAAGTGCATTGTAAACCATCTTCAGTCCCTCTTGGCTACAGTCTGGGAACCTCTGGAGGTAAGCTCACTGAACTTGGTCAGACTGTAAATTCTCAAATGACTGTGTAACTGGACTCTAACGCATCTCAGCCACAACCCAGAAATAAGAATCTTGCTGGAGACACTCTTGTCTTGCTGGCACAGGGATCCTGCAGGAGACATTCTCATGTACTTCTCTGGAGATCCTGAGAGGTGGCTGTAGCCTGTGAGCAAGTCTTCTGACACAGAGACCAGGCAGGAGAAATTCCCATTTGAACCCCCAGAGATGAGGAAAGGGCTTTGTACGCAGCTCCAGCTTCCTCACACCCATTGTCTGCCAGAAGTCCTGAGGAGCCAATAGGCCCCAGTGGGAAACACTCTTGTCTACAATCAGGAAGATTCTGAAAGGGTGCTACACTAGGCTTCAGGCCCTCATATATGCAGAATGTGAGCTGTCCTGCAGCACAGGGACAGCTGTGGGAGACTCCCATATCTGTGCCTCAGGAAATTTGGAAAGGGACATTTATTCATCTCTAAGCTCTCCAGCCATGGTCAAGGATCAGTTCAACCCACTCATGGGCCTGGCAGGAGGCACATCTATTTAGGCTTCCAAAGCCAGTTTTGCAGACCAGTTTTGGCTCTAGAACCTGAAACAGCTCTGGCCTGAGTTCCAGCCTCTCTCAGCCATAGTTAGAAAAGTCTTGCCCTTGCAGGGACTCACACAGTGACAAGGCAATAGGCCGATGCCTGAGGTCTCAACTGTGGATCTAGAGCAGGCTCTTCTGCCACCCTATTGAACAACGGTAGTCATCCAACAAGTGACCAGATAGGATTCACATCAGACCAAGCCCCTGGCAACAAGCTGACAAACTGTAGACCCTACTGTAGGCAGTGAAAAACTGGAAAGATAAAACTGATTAACTTAACTAGATTAAACAAGAAAAAGAAGATAAGACTCTGTGTGTATGTGTGTGTGTGTGCGTGCGCATTAGGAAATGTAATTCCTCTGTAAAAAAGAATGAAATATTGCCACTTGACAGAACATGAATAGACTATGAGTGTCTTTGTTAAGTAAAATAGGTCATCAGTTCAGTTCAGTCACTCAGTCATGATGACTCTTTGTGACCCCATGGGGCAGCACGTGAGGCTTCCCTGTCTGTCACCAACTCTCAAAGCTTGCTCAAACCCATATCCATTGAGTCGGTGATGCCACCCAACCATCTCATCCTCTGCCGTCCTCTTCTGCTTTCAGTCTTTCCCAGAATCAGGGTCTTTTCCAATGAGTCAGTTCTCTGTATCAAGTGGCCATAGTATTGGAGTTTCAATTTTAGCATCAGTCCTTCCTATGAATATTCAATATTCCTTTAGGATTGATTGGTTTGATCTCATTGAAGTTCAAGGGACTCTCAAGAGTCTTTTCCAGCACCACAGTTCAAAAGCATCAATTGTTAGGTGCTCGGCTTTCTTTATAGTCCAACTTTCACATCCATACATGACTATTGGAAAAACCATAGCCTTGACTAGATGGACCTTTGTTAGAAAAGTAATGTGTCTGCATTTTAATATGCTGTCTAGGTTGGTCACAGCTTTTCTTTTAAGGAACAAGCATCTTTTAAAAATGAAGCCTGTCACTGTTTCCACTGTTTCCCCCTCTATTTGCCATGAAGTGATGAGACTGGATGCCATGATTTTCATTTTTTTTGAATGTTGAGTTTTAAGCCAACTTTTTCACTCTCCTCTTTCACTTTCATCAAGAAATTTTTTAGTTCTTCTTTGCTTTCTTCCATAAGCATGGTGTCATCTGTGTATCTAAGGTTATTGATTTTTTTCCTGGCAATCTTGATTTCAGCTTATGCTTCATCCAACCCAGCATTTTGCATGATGTACTCTGCCTATAAGTTAATTAGGCAGGGTGACAATATACAGCCTTGACATACTCCTTTTCCTATTTGGAACCAGTCTGTTGTTCCATGTCCAGTTGCCCTGTTGCTTCAGATTTCTTAGGAGGCAGGTCAGGTTGTCTGGTGTTCCCATCTCTTGAAGAATTATCCACAGTTTGTTCTGATCCACACAGTCAAAGGCTTTGGCACAGTCAATAAAGCAAAAGTAGATGTTTTTTCTGGAACTCTCTTGCTTTTTTGATGATCCAACAGATGTTGGCAATTTGATCTCTGGTTCCTCTGCCTTTTCTAAATCCAGCTTGAACATCTGGAAGTTCACGGTTCACATACTGTTGAAGCCTGGGTTGGAAAATTTTGAGCATTACTTTGCTAATGTTCAAGATGAGTTCAATTGTGTGGTAGTTTGAGCATTCGTTGGCACTGCCTTTATTAGGGATTGGAATGAAAACTGACCTTTTCCAGTACTGTGGCCATTGCTGAGTTTTCCAAATTTGCTGGCATATTGAGTGCAGCACTTTCACAGCATCATCTTTTAGGATTTGAAATAGCTCAACTGGAATTCCATCACCTCCACTAGCTTTGTTTGTAGTGATGCTTCCTAAGGCCCACTTGACTTTGCATTCTAGGATGTCTGGCTCTAGGTGAGTGATCACACCACTGTGGTTATCTGGGTCATGGAGGTCTTTTTTTTTTCTTTTTTCTTTTTTGCAGTTCTGTGTATTCTTGCCCCCTCTTGTTAATATCCTCTGCTTCTGTTAGCCCACACCATTTCTGTCCTTTATTGTGCCCATCTTTGCATGAAATGTTCCCTTGGTATCTCTAATTTTCTTGAAAAGATCTCTAGCCTTTCCCATTCTTTCTTTCCTAGGTCCTCAAGGTCATGCAGGAAGACAAATACCATAGGATCTCATTTATTGACCGTAGTAGAGGCAAGGGATGTACTTGAGCAGGTAAAATGGGTGAAGGTGGTCAGAAGGTATGAACATTTGGTTATAAAGTAAAGAAGTCATGGGGGTGTAATATACATCATGGTGACCATAACTAAAGATATTGTATTGCATGTTTGAAAGCTGCTAAGAGTGATGTTAAAAGCTCTTGTTATGGGAAAAAAATTTAATTATGTATTATGACAGATGTTAAATAGACTAATTGTGGTGATCATTTTGCATTATACTCAAATATTGAATCATTATGCTGTACATGTACAACTAATATAATTTTATATGTCATTATACTTCAATACATTGACTAAGAGACTACTAAGAACAATTCTGCAATAACAAATTATGCAAAAACAAATAATCTAGAAGAAATAGATAATTTCCTAGAAATATACAAACTACCAAGACTAAATCATAAAAAATAGAAAATCTGAAGAGAACAATATGACTATGGAGATTAAACAACAATCAAAACCTCCCAATTAAAAAAAAAAAAAATCCAGGACAAGATGGTTTCAATGGTGAATCTTACCAACAGTTTATAGACAAATTAATGCCTATTTTTATCAAAGCTTTTCAAAAAGCTGAAGATGGAATATTCTCAAACCCACATTATCAGCATAACACTGATTCAAAAGTCAGATAAGAACACTGTAAACAAATACAAGACAATATCCCTGATGAATACAGGTGCAAATTCTCAACAAAGATATCAAGCCATTTCAACAGCACAGTAAAAAGATCATATACAATATTCAAGTGATGCCAAAATGGTTTAACATAGGTGAGTCAATAAATGTGATACACTACATAAACAGAATGAAAGATAGAAATTGTATGAGTCTATCAATAGATACAGTAAAAGTGTTTGACAAATTCAATACTTTCTTTCCTTTTTATTTATTTTACTGTTTTTTAATTGAATTACAATTGACCTTTAACATTATATTACTTTTAAGTATACAACAAAATGATTCAACAATTTTGTTCACCCTTGTGAAATGATCACAATAAGCCTACCTAACATCTCTCCCATAAAACAGTTACAAAAACAGTTCTTACCTTATGATGAGATCTAAAATCTCTTTCAAATAGCAATACAGTATTATTAACTGTAGTCATCATGCTGTACATTGCATTCTCATGACAATAACTAGATGTTTGCACATTTGACTCCCTTCAACACCCTTCCTGATGAAAGTTCTTAACAAAATGGATATAGACTGACTAACTTCAACATAAAAGAGGACATTTATGACAAAACCACATCTAATATCACATTCAACAGTGAACATTTAAAAAATAAATATCTACAGTCAGGAAGATTTCTCACCACTCATTTAATATAGTAATGGAAGTCCTTAGCCAGAAAAACTAGGCAAGAAAAAGAAATAAAGGGATTCAAATTGGAATGTAAAATTTAATTGTTATCTGCAGATGACATTATCTCATATATAGAAAATCCTATATTCTCCATCAAAAACTGTTGGAACTAATAAATAAATTCAATAATGTTGCAAAATAAAAAATCAACATTAAAAACTCAGCTGCATTTCTACTAGCAGTAAACTATCAAAAATAGAAATTAACAAAAAATCTCATTTATAATAGGATCAAGTTCAATAAAATACACAACAAAAAATTTTAAAAAGGAAAAGAAATTTCCCTACAATGAACACTATAAGTTCCTGCTTTATTGACTATGCCAAAATTTTGACTGTGTGAATTACAACAAAATGTGGAAAATTCTTAAAGAGATGGGAATACCAGACCACCTGACCTGCCTCTTGAGAAACCTATATAAAAGTCAGGAAGCAACAGTTAGAACTGGACATGGAACAACAGACTGGTTCCAAGCAGGAAAAGGAGTACGTCAAGGCTGTATATTGTCACCCTGCTTATTTAACTTCTATGCAGAGTACATCATGAGAAATGCTGGACTGGAAGAAACACAAGCTGGAATCAAGACTGCTGGGAGAAATATCAATAATATCAGATATGCAGATGACACCACCCTTATGGCAGAAAGTGAAGAGGAGCTAAAAAGCTTCTTGATGAAAGTGAAAGAGAAGAGTGGAAAAGTTGGCTTAAAGCTCAACATTCAGAAAACGAAGATCATGGCATCTGGTCCCATCACTTCATGGGTAATAGATAGGGAAACAGTGGAAACAGCATCAGACTTTATTTTGGGGGACTCGAAAATCACTGCAGATGGTGACTGCAGCCATGAAATTAAAAGACGCTTACTCCTTGGAAGGAAAGTTATGACCAACCTAGATAGCATAATTCAAAAGCAGAGACATTACTTTGCTAACAAAGGTCCATCTAGTCAAGGCTATGGTTTTTCCAGTAGTCATGTATGGATGTGAGAGTTGGACTGTGAGGAAAGCTAAGCACTGAAGAATTGATGCTTTTGAACTGTGGCATTGGCGAAGACTCTTGAGAGTCCCTTGGACTGCAAGGAGATCCAACCAGTCCATCCTAAAGGAGACCAGTCCTGGGTGTTCTTTGGAAGGACTGATACTGAAGCTGAAACTCCAATACTTTGGCCACCTGATGCGAAGAATGACTCATTGGAAAAGACCCTGATGCTGGGAGGGATTGGGAGCAGGAGGAGAAGGGGACGACAGAGGATGAGATGGCTGGATGGCATTACCAACTCGATGGACATGAGTTTGGGTGAACTCCGGGAGTGGTGATGGACAGGGAGGCCTGGTGTGCTGTGATTCATGGGATTGCAAAGAGTCAGACACGACTGAGCAACTGAAATGAACTGAACTGAACTGACCACTATAAGACATTGTTGAAAGATACTGATGAAAGCACAAACAAACAAAACAATATATGATGCTTATGGACCTGAAGAATTAATAATTTTAAAGTATTCATACTACTCAAAGCCGTTTACAGATTAAATGTCAACTGTCAAAATTAAATGACATTTCTCACAGCAATGAGTTAAAAAAAGAAAAATTAAAATTCATATGGAACCACAAAGACCGAGAATAGCTAAAGAATACTTAAAAAATAAAGAAGAATGTGTCTCAATTCCTTATTTTGAATTCTATTAAAAGCTATAATATTTAAAACAATATGGTAATAGAATAAAAACAGATACATGGATCAATAGAACAGAATACAGATTGCAGAATACATTGGCATGTACGTGGTGGTGCCACGTACATGCCAATATTTAACAAGAAATTCAAGAATAATCAAGTAAACAAATGGTTATTCCTCAAAACCAAATTAATAGACTTTTCCAATGAATAAAAGTTCTACTTGTTCACTCGGATGCCATTAAAAGTTGCAAACATTTGAGTTTTTACAAAAAATGTGTTGAAACAATTTTGGCCCAAGATCAAGGAGATATGAGAAGACTGACAAAGAATTTTAAGTCTTTCTATAATTGCTTTCCACTCTACTTAAAATGTAACAATCACTGCGATTTGAGTTACTTGAGTCATTGTGTCTTGGTAGCAAATGAATGCAGTTGAGTAAAACTAGGTCCTTGCTGTGAAATCAGAACATGTGAAAAATCAAATACAGTTCTAATCAATGACTAATCCTAATGATTCTAAGGAATACAGGACCTATTATTTCAGGAAAATGATTTAAATTGGTAAGTGTAACCCAGGATAAGTAGCATGTAAGGAATGTTCCCTGTGCTAACATTAACCTGGAGAGGAAATACCTTAACATTGATTTTTTTTCTTCTTTTATCCAATTATTGGTTAAATTTCTACTTATGGGATAGTTAGGAATTTCCATATGCTTGTCACTACCTCCCAGCATTTAGCATTTTTAAAATATTGAGCAAATTCTTTCTAGTCCTTAACTATTAAAAAATTGTACAAAGTTGAAAGTAACTTTTGAAATATAGCAAAAACTTAAGTGCTGAATATTCAGTTATACAAGCAAATAGTACATGGAAAGTCACTGGGGAATTTCCCGGAGGTCCAGTGCTTAGGACTCAACACTTTCACTGCCCTGGGCCTGGGTTATATCCCTAGTCAAAGACCCAAGATCCTGCAAGCCACATGGAACAGCTAAAAGAAAAAAAAAAAAGTCAGCAAATTTCCATGTCTTCTCCACTAATGATCTAAGTTTTCTTTATCCATTTGACTGTGTCTGATTCTATAACCTCGTATAACCACAGTTTCATTAATGAACCCCAAACAAACAATATTATCAAAGTTTTTATCGTGATACATTTACCATCCCTTAACCAAACATTTATTTCCATTTAAATTCATCTCTCAGTGATTTGGAGGGCTTCCCTGGTGGCTCAGATGGTCATGAATCTGCCTGTAATACAGGACACCAGAGTTCGATTCCTAGGTGGGGAAGATCCCTTGGAGAAGGAAATGGCAACTCACTCCAGTATTCGTGCCTGGAGAATTCCATGGACAGAGGAACCTAATGGGCTACAGTCCATGGGGTTACAGAGTCAAACACGACTGAGCGACTAACACTTTCAAGAATACTCAAAGGAGAAAGAACAGTTAGTCCAATAAATGGCATTGGTTAAACAAGATAACCACAAACAATGGAATGAAATGGGACTCCTAGCTAACACCCCTCACAAAAATTAACTTGAAATAAATTAAAGATTCAAATACCTATATCCATAAAACTCTTAAAAGAAAACATAGAGGAAATATCCTTGACATTATTCTGGGCAACATTTTTTTTTTTTTTTTTGGAATAACACCAAATGCATAGCAGCAAAAGCAGATATAAACAGGAAGAACTATAGCAAACTAAAAGCTTCTAAATAGCAAGAGAAATAATCAACAAAGAGGCAACCTATGGGATGGGAGAAAATATCTATAAACTGTATAGCTAATAAGGAGTTAATATCCAAAATATATGAAGGCCTCATACTACTCAAAAAAATAAATTATCTAAGGTAAAAATTGGCAGAGGACGTAACAGACATTTTTCCAAAAAAAACATGTTTGGATAATTGATACCAGAGAAGATGTACATCACTAATCATCACAGAAATGCCAATGAAAGCCACAATGAGATACTGCCTCGTAAGTGCTAGGAAGACTATCATCAAGAAAGAAGATAAGTGTTTTCAAGGATATAAAGAAAAGGGAACCTTGTTCACAGTAGGTGAGACTATAAATTGGTACAACTATAAAAAGCAGTATGCTTATTCCTGAAAAAAATACTCCAGCAATTCTACCTTTAGGTATGTATCTGAAGGAAATGAAATAAAAATCTCAGTGAGGTTTGCACACCTGTGATTGTTGTAGCATTATTCACTATAGGCAAGACATGAAAACAATCTTAGTGTCCACTGAAAAGTGAATCACGAAATGTGACATTTATTTTAAAAGGGTATTATTCATCCATGAGAAAGAAGGAAACTCTGCTATTTGTGGAAACATAGATGGATGTACCTTGAGGTGATTACGCTGAGTAAAATAAATCAGAGAAAGATAAATACTATATGATCTCACTTATATATGAAATATTAAAAAAGAAAAACAACCAGACCACAGAAACTGGGAGTAAGACTAGAGGATGGAGAGTGGGAGATATGATGAGATGTTGCTAAATGGATATGAGATTTCAGTTATAAGATGGATGTGTTAGGAATCTAATATGCAGGAAAGTTGACTATAGTAAACAATACTCTGTCATACACTTGAAAGTTGCTAAGGGAGTATACCGTGAATGTTTTCATAAAGAAAAAAATTGTGAAAGTGTGATGTGATGGATATTGTTACAAAAAAAAAACTTGTCACAAGCAAACTTATCACAAACATTTTGTGAAATATGAAAAGTGACTCTTTGCAACCCCATGGACTGTAGCCTGCCAGGCTCCTCTGTCCATGGAATTCTCCAGGGAAGAATACTGGAATGTGTAGCCATTCTCTTCTCCTGACCCAGGGATCAAACCCAGGTCTCCTGTACTGCAGGCAGATTCTTTTACCCTCTGAATCACCAGGGGAGCCCCCTTGTAATATACACTTATATCAAATCATCATTATTGTACTCCTTAAACTTACACAATTTCATATGTTAATTATTCCTCAATGAAACTGGGAAAAAACAAAAATACTGAACTTACTCAAAGTATGTTATTTGTAAAAAAAACAATGTCAAACTATTATTATGCATTAGAAACACCACAGGGAAATCCACACTTGTTTGAAAAATACTGGAATGGGTAACCTTTCCCTTTTCCAGGGGATCTTCCCAACCCAGGTATCGAACTCAGGTCTCCTGCATGACAGATGGATTCTTTACCAGCTGAGCCACAAGGGAAGCCCATTGAAAAATAAACATACTACTAAATCATTCATGGTAAAGTAAAAGAACAACAACAAAAAGAAACCACACAGAAAACAGGAAATGTTTTGTAGTAAATATGAATGGAAGCATAACATATTCAAATTTGAATATGTGTATAAAGCAGAGAAAGTTCATAAAAAACTATCACTCTTGTGGCATGGTGACGTGTGTGCTTAGTCATGTCTGACTCTGCAACCCCGCAGACTGTAGCACACCAGGCTCCTCTGCCCGTGGAATTTTCCTGGCAAGAATATAGAGTGGGTCACCATTTTCTCCTCCAGGGAATGTTCTCTAACCCAGGGATCAAACCCATGTATTTTGCTTCTCCTGTACTGGCAGGCAATCCTTTACCACTGGTGACCTTTACCACTGTGCCACGTGGGGAGGGTATCACTCTTGTAAATACCAACTATAAATTTTGGCTAAAATATGAAATTCAAGAACATGAGGGTTCTACAGGAAAATGAAATGCATGTAGGTTTTGGAAAGGAAGCTATATGACTAGCAAAATTGAATCGTCCATTTCTTTGACTTGGATCTACAAGCAGACTGAATTATAGTTGTATTTTACTGAGGTAGCTAAAGCTTTGAGAGAAAGCTCACCATCTTTCAGGACGCAGTAATAAGAGAAAGAAGCCCAGAACAGAGCCATTTGAGCATGAGAGAGAATCCCTGGGTAAGATATAGCTGCAAAAGGAGAACCACTAACATATAAGGAGGTTAAAATCACTCTAAACTAGAATCTGAACAGTTCTTCTACACAGGTGTAACAAAATCTACACCTGGGTTTGATTCTACATTAATTGTCTATAAAAATCAAACACATCACCATTTTGGAAGAATATAACAGTATACATAGTCCCCACAACGTAATCTTTTATAATGATCAAGATTCAGTCTAAAATGACTTGACATACTAAATGTTACAAGATTCAAGAGATGTCAACTCTGGTATTACTCAGATGATGGAATTATCAAACAAAACTTTAAAGCACATATTATAACTATGGTCAATGAGGTAAAGAAATTCAAACATTTATAATACAGAAAATAATAAAAGTATAGCAAAAAATAGATTTTTAATTGAAAATTTAAAAATCAAAATTTCCAATGACTAACACTAAAATTGAGTAAATTTCAAAACAGAATAAAGCAAAGAAAGAATTAAAGATAAATTGACCCAAATTATCCAATCAAAGTGGGAAACACTTCTAAAAAATGAATAAAACCTATGAATTTATAGGAGTATGTTAAAATGAAATGTACATGTACTTTGAATACTAGAGAATGAGAGCAAGAGAAAGGGGCAGAAAGTTATTATGGCTAAAAACTATCCAAAATTTGTAAGAGGCAAAAAAATTACATATTCAAGAAGGTCAGTGAACCCAAAACAAAATAAATAGCAAGAAAATTATTAGGCAAATTGTAGTCAAGCCATAGAAAATCAAAATGAAAAAAAAAAATTCTTGAAAGCAGCTAGAGGATAATGACGTACATAGAAACAATTCAATTTTGTTGTTGTTGTTTGTTTTTTAAACAGAGTTTATTCTTAGCACATGGCTTTCTGTAGAGCCACACCACAATTTGTACAGCTGCACATGGGACTAAATGCACTCTCCCCTCCAAGATTGTGCCTCAGAATAAGACAACAATATCTCCATAACAATATTTTAAATAAATGAAAGGAAGGGAAATAACATGTGTCACATCTACCATCAAGGTCTACACATTTTTGAGAATTAAATAATCTTGTGAGGTCCACAGTGGCTACTTGTTTATTCAGTTCAGTAAAAGCTTTTATGAGCTGTCTTAAGGAGGGAGGGGGAGGTAAGGAAAGTAGGAAAAGGGTCTGTTTTCCTCTGTAGACTTCTCATTACAAACATGGTGGATCATAAAACAATGGAACATCATTAAAGTCCTTAAGAAAAATATAAATTTCATAATTTTGTCCATTAAAATATCTATCAACAAAGAAGGGAAAATTATGAGAATTTTAGGTCAGTTATTTGCTCAGTCATGTCCAACTCTTTGCGACCCCATGGTCTACAGCATCCCAGGCTTCCCTGTCCATTACCAATTCTGGAAGCTTGCTGAAATTCATGTCCATCCTGTCAGTGATGCCATCTAACCATCTCATCTTCGATCATCCCCTTCTCCTCCTGCCTTCCATCTTTCCCAGCATCAGGGTCTTTTCCAATGAGTCAGCTCTTCACATCAGGTGAACAAAGTGTTGGAGTTTCAGCTTCAGCATCAGTCTTTAAAATGAATATTCAGGACTGATTTCCTTTAGGATGGACTAGTTGGATCTCCTTGCACCCTTTTTAGGTAAAGGAAGACAAAAGCTACTATTCTCAATTGATTGATCTCCTAAGGAGTGAAGTGAAGTCGCTCAGTAAGTGTTCTTCTCTTTGTGAACCCATGTACTGTAGCCTACCAGGCTCCTCTGTCCATGGGATTTTCCAGGCAATAGTACTGGAGTGGATTGCCATTTCCTTCTCCAGAGGATCTTCCCGACCCAGGGATCAAACCCGGGTCTCCTGCATTGTAGACAGATGCTTTACAGTCTGAGCTACCAGGGAAGTGATTGACCTCCTAGGAATGCTAAATGGATTACTTCTGACTGAAAAGAACTAATACCAACAGGAAGCAAGAGCTTAAATAAATGAAAATCTTAGA
This sequence comes from Oryx dammah, assembly GCF_014754425.2. NCBI lineage: Eukaryota > Metazoa > Chordata > Mammalia > Artiodactyla > Bovidae > Oryx > Oryx dammah. The sequence continues at coordinate 17,500,169 of NW_024070200.1, forward strand.
AGTATTTACTGTATATATACTTCCCTAGTAGCTCAGTTGGTAAAGAATCCACATGCAATGCAGGAGACCCCGATATGATCCCTGGATCAGGGAAGATCTCCTGGAGAAGACTCCAGTATTCTTGCCTGGGAAACCCCACGTACCAATGAGCATGGCAGGCTACCATCCTTGGTGTTGGACAGGACTTAGCAACTAAACCACCATCACTATTGTGTGTGTACATATATATATATATATATACCCACTATATATATATATATATATATACATACATACACACACACATATATATATACCTCAGTAAATGTAATTTTAAAAACTGTAGGGATAGTTCAGAAATTGCTTAAAGGGTAATCACAGTCTGACATAGAGTGTCAAGAGGAAAAAAAAAATTCTTATGAGTTTAAAGTACATCTGTTAAAAAATAATAATAAATAAAGTACATCTGTTAAAATTGCCTATCTAATTTCTCAAGAGAAATTAGAGAGGACATGGAAACAAAGGATTTAAAAATTTTTTCTATCTACAATTGGATCTATACTCCTTAATATAATTGGAATTAAAGCTATGATTTAATGATATTTCAGACACTGTATTAGTCATCATACAGATGGTGTGTACATTACAGCCTGAGTGAATAGGTCCAATTTTCTCCAAGTTCAATTTCTTTATAACAGATTTATAAAGCAAGAATGTAATGACTACCACATGGATAAAATAGCTATATTACAAATTCTATCACAACATATGTTTTTGTAAGAAATGCTATCAAAAGAGAATGCTTGCTTTTTCTGCAAAAAAAAAAAAAAAAGTCCATAATTGCAAGATACAGATTATTTAGTAGTATAATAAATTTGGAAATTCACTATGTCCCCCATGATTTTATTCTTAGAATCTTTATGGTAACTGATTTATTAATAGTCTTTAACAGGGTTTATCTTTACAGCAATGTTAATGAATAACTTCTAACTTAGTTTTCAGCATTTTCAAAAATACTTTATCAAATTTTTTTGTCCTCATGGTTTCCAATAAATTATATTGTAATTTAATTTACACCTGTAAAAACTCTGAATATGATAGTACGTACCAAATAAAATATTTGAAGCTACTGTATTACTGATTTTAAAGTCTTTTTAACGTAATAGTCTATAGTTTTATAATGTAGCATTTGATATATCATTTTTAATACCTTCTAAAATTAAGGTGCTGGTTTACTTTAAACTCTTATGTACCAATTCAAAGCAAAATCAATGAAAATATTTGATGCTATATCAAGTTCTTTCAGTTATAGTCTCATATCTTTTTTTACTTTATGGATTACAATTTTTTTCTAGAATTTAATTTCTATTTCCTTGTTATATCTTCCCTTTCTCTTAAGTATCTCCTATTTTTTATTTTCTTAATACCTTAAATAAAACTCCTAGAGTCAAACATTTCTGTCAGTATAACTCAACTGTAAGGCTGTCTTTGAGCCTAGTGGCTGGCAAATAGGGAATTATTAAATTTGTATGTCTCATCCTTAAAGAATTTCACAATGGCTCTCATTTAAGTTAATTTACCAAAGACTATCACTTTGTTCAGTAGGAAGCAGATTATGTTCAATAGTAAACAATTATTTATTAGAATATAGACATGCCCATTCATTTTCATATTATCTATGGCTGTTTTTCTGCTACAATGACAGAGCTGAATAGTTGCAGCAGAGACACAGTTTACCCAAGGACTGAAATATTTACATCTGGACTTTTACAGAAAAGGCTTGCCAACTCTTTCTCAAAAGTAACCAATGGCATCTATTCCTTTAAACCAATGGGCAGTGTTTGTTTTGTTTTTTAAATTGTGCTTTATTTTTGACCTTTATTGTAAGACTAAAATGCAGTAAGGATTTGAGGATAATCATTAGAATTCTATATCGAGGGGATATTCCAAACTCTGACACTTGCTAGCTAAGTTGTTGAATCAATTCCTTACCTTCTTTAAAATTTGTAGTTGACATTTAAAATAGACGGCAACAACATTGACACAGATGGTTTTGAATATTGATGACATTATGATCCTTATTCAACTCATGGCTTGGTATACAATAAAATCTTGGGAAATGCTATCTTGTTGTTAAACAAGGTACTGGAGGTTTGCTGAGTTTAGATGAGACTACTGTAGATCTCTCAAGTAATGAGAGATTACTTGATTAGATATTGAAGAACAGACTAAATCCTGGGCCTTAATCTCTCAAGCCAGTACAAAATCTACTATAATTCCAAACTTTCTAGACCCAATTACTGTATTTGGGGAAAATCTCACATTGATAACATTGATATCCAATTTAGACAATACATCTTCCCATCCTTTAATTCAATCACCTCATACCTTTTGTTCTTTCTTGAAACCTTTACCGTCCCCTACTCTTTAACTCTTACCTAATGTCCTCTCTTGTAGTTCACTTAAAAAAACTTTTTAAAACTTACCTTCCCACTGAAATCCTAATTATTCACATGTACAAGTTTTGTGTTCATTTCAGTGGTTAAAGAATCCATCTGCAAAACAGGAGACAGGTTCAATCCCTGGGTTGGGAAGATCCCCTGGAGGAGGGCATGGCAACCCACTCCAGTATTCTTGCTTGGAGAATCCCATGGTCAGAGGAACAAGGTGGGTTACAGCCCATGGGATTACAAAGATTCAGACAGTACTGAAGCCACTGAAAACAATACTCAATATGACCTGTCTGTGGCCAACCCTTCCCTTTGAAATTGGGATCCATTCCTTATCAACACAAGAATGTTGATACAGTGTTTAACACTCTCTCTATTGCTTTATTTTTTTGTTCTACATGAATCATTCCTATGAGCAGAGAAACATGGTGAGATTATGTCCCAGTAAAAGGAAAAACAAGTGCTTTAGTTCTCTATATCTCTTCACTATTACTTACTTTCATCATAGTGCTTTACATCCAAATCCCCCTAATTTTTATATATTCACCAACTTTAATTGTTTTACCTCTTTCAGTTCAGTCGCTCAGGCGAGTCCGACTCTTTGCGACCCCATGAATCACAGCACGCCACACCTCCTTGTCCATCACCAACTGCCGGAGTTCACTCAGACTCATGTCCATCGAGTCGGTGATGCCATCCAGCCATCTCATCCTCGGTCGTCCCCTTCTCCTCCTGCCCCCAATCCCTCCCAGCATCAGAGTCTTTTCCAATGAGTCAACTCTTCTCATGAGGTGGCCAAAGTACTGGAGTTTCAGCTTTAGCATCATTCCTTCCAAAGAAATCCCAGGGCTGATCTCCATCAGAATGGACTGGTTGGATCTCCTTGCAGTCCAAGGGACTCTCAAGAGTCTTCTCCAACACCACACTTCAAAAGCATCAATTCTTCAGCTCTCAGCTTTCTTCACAGTCCAACTTTCAGATCCATACACGACCACAGGAAAAACCATAGCCTTGACTAGACGGACCTTAGTCGGCAAAGTAATGTCTCTGCTTTTCAATATACTATCTAGGTTGGACATAACTTTTCTTCCAAGGAGGAAGCGTCTTTTAATTTCATGGCTGCAGTCACCATCTGCAGTGATTTTGGAGCCCAAAAAAATAAAGTATGACACTGTTTCCACTCTTTCCCGATCTATTTCCCATGAAGTGATGGGACCGGATGCCATGATCTTCGTTTTCTGAATGTTGAGCTTTAAGCCAACTTTTTCACTCTCTACTTTCACTTTCATCAAGAGGCTTTCTAGCTCCTCTTCACTTTCTGCCATAAGGGTGGTATGATCTGCATATCTGAGGTTTTTGATACTTCTCCCGGCAATCTTGATTCCAGCTTGTGTTTCTTCCAGTCCAGCGTTTCTCATGATATACTCTGCATATAAGTTGAATAAGCAGGGTGACAATAGACAGCCTTGATGTACTCCTTTTCCTATTTGGAACCAGTCTGTTGTTGCATGTCCAGTTCTAACTGTTGATTCCTGACCTGCAGACAGATTTCTCAAGAGGCAGGTCAGGTGGTCTGGTATTCCCATCTCTTTCACAATTTTCCACAGTATATTGTGATCTACACAGTCAAAGGCTTTGGCATAGTCAATAAAGCAGAAATAGATGGTTTTCTGGAACTCTCTTGCTTTTTCCATGATCCAGCGGATGTTGGCAATTTTATCTCTGGTTCCTCGGCCTTTTCTAAAACCAGCTTGAACATCAGGGAGTTCACCGTTCACGTATTGCTGAAGCCTGGCTTGGATAATTTTGAGCATTACTTTACTAGCATGTGAGATGAGTGCAATTGTGCAGTAGTTTGAACATTCATTGGCATTGCCTTGCTTTGGGATTGGAATGAAAACTGACTTTTTCCAGTCCTGTGGCCACTGCTGAGTTTTCCAAATGTGCTGGCATATTGAGGGCAGCACTTTCACAGCATCATCTTTCAGGATTTGAAACAGCTCAATTGGAATTCCATCACCTCCACTAGCTTTGTTCCTAGTGATGTTTTCTAAGGCCCACTTGACTTCACATTCCAGGATGTCTGGCTCTAGATGAGTGATCACACCATTGTGATTATCTGGATCGTGAAGATCTTTTTTGTACAGTTCTTCTGTGTATTCTTGCCACCTCTTCTTAATATCTTCTGCTTCTGTTAGGTCCATACCATTTCTGTCCTTTATCAAGCCCATCTTTGCATGAAATGTTCCCTTGGTATCTCTAATTTTCTTGAAGAGATCTCTAGTCTTTCCCATTCTGTTCTTTTCCTCTATTTCTTTGCATTGATCGCTGAAGAAGGCTTTCTTATCTCTTCTTGCTATTCGATGGAACTCTGCATTCAGATGCTTGTATCTTTCCTTTTCTCCTTTGCTTTTCACTTCTCTTCTTTTCACAGCTATTTGTAAGGCCTCCCCAGACAGCCATTTTGCTTTTTTGCATTTCTTTTCCATGGGGATGGTCTTGATCCCTGTCTCCTGTACAATGTCACGAACCTCATTCCATAGTTAATCAGGCACTCTATCTATCAGATCTAGGCCCTTAAATCTATTTCTCACTTCCACTGTATAATCATAAGGGATTTGATTGAGGTCATACCTGAATGGTCTTGTGGTTTTCCTTACTTTCTTCAATTTGAGTCTGAATTTGGCAATAAGGAATTCATGATCTGAGCCACAGTCAGCTCCTGGTTTTGTTTTTGTTGGCTGTATAGAGCTTCTCCATCTTTGGCTGCAAAGAATATAATGAATCTGATTTCAGTGTTGACCATCTGGGGATGTCCATGTATAGAGTCTTCTCTTGTGTTTTTGGAAGAGAGTGTTTGCTATGACCAGTGCATTATCTTGGCAAAACTCTATTAGTCTTTGCCCTGCTTCATTCCACATTCCAAGGCCAAATTTGCCTGTTACTCCAGGTGTTTCTTGACTTCCTACTTTTGCATTCCAGTCCCCTATAATGAAAAGGACATCAGAATGGGAAAGACAGCATGGGCAGCTGCATCCTGGCACACTGAGCGCAGGCAAGATGAGTTACCCCACGTCCGAGGTCAGGGGCAGTGGCCGAGAGTGCCAGGCTGCAACGGCACCGGAACGGCTGAGAGGAGCTACCCCGTGTCCAAGGTCAGGGGCAGCCAGGAGGAGACCCCCATGTCCGAGGTCGGGTGTGGGGCCCTACACGGAAAACCTTAAAAAAAGGGGGGGCTGGGTTGGTGGACAGCAGGCTCACATCTCCTTGGGACCCCTTGGCTTTGCTGAGGGAAGTTCCACTGCCTCTCTCTTTCTGCGGAGCGCCCCCCACAGAAACTGGCGCCCAACGTGGGGCGTGAAGCAGACGGATGGAGGTAGTGTCACAGTGCGGCTCTGAAAGAAGGAGCGACGAAGGACCCTAGGCTGGTCGCAGCGAGGAGCTCCCCTTTAGAGGAGTATCACCCGAGGTAATCCAGATTTCAAGGTGGGCCCCCCTCTACTTTGAGAGAAGTGGCAAAAAACTCTCCTGACTTATTTTCTTTCTTTTCTTCTTTTCTGATCTGTCCTTAATTCCTTTTTCCGGAGTTTCAGTGAACAGGTGAACGGTTGTGGAGGCAATTGATAAGTCCTGGCCAGGGCTACTCTCTGGCGGACTTTGAAGGCCCCACAACAGGTGAGCCTCAATAACTAGAGCCCGACCGGGTGAAACTCCCCTTTAATCTTTCATAACTGAGGACGTGGCCTAGAATCTCCCTGTGGGCACGGGTCAGGCACTTAAAGGCCATTACGGCACCTGCCACTTGAAGACTCCCGTGACAGGATAAGGGGGTCATGGAATGGGTTAGAAACCTCTAGGGTGCCCGCCCCCAGCAAGAAAACTTCCGTGCAACAACACAGGCACATAAACAGTTTCAAAAGCATACCACAAGCCCAACTTTCTGGCCACTACCATTCCTGGTAGGATTTTTGGTGGTCGTCCTCAGTGACTTTTCTTTCTATTCTCTCTCAGTAGCATGGGAAATCTGATGAGCCTGCACTCAAGGCACTGAGATATACGCTCATAAGCAGGGGACTTGAGATTTCTGACGCTCAGGCCATTAAGGTCTGGGGGACCATTGTACAGTTAGCCCCCTGGGTTGCTTCGGCTAATCTGTTCTCTTGGGACACTTGGGATCGAGTACAAACCCTTGCTAGGCAGCAAGAGGTTCAACACGGTGAGGAGCCCCCCTTAGGGTTCTGTTTGACCATTTCAGCCCTCAAGCTCTGCTTTTCACGGAGAGGGAGCATGTCACTGATATGGGTATCCCCAATTCAAAATCAGAAAAACAATGGGAAAAGTTAGACGAGGAATGAGTCTTGTCGGACCAAAATATAGCAAAAGAGACTGTAGGGGATAAAGACTCTAGAGTGAATAATGGGCCATGGGAGCCTTTTGGGGATAATAAAGGGGTGGAAGAGAATAGAGACCCCTCTGATGCCTCGGGACCAGGAGCCCAGGGGAGAGATCTGTGTCCCTCCCTGCCTCCCCCATTTGAGGAAGTTTCAGGAGCACCTTGGGTGGGAAAGACAATGAGGTCACCTTGGAAGAGGAGAGCCTATCCCGGGGACCCTTAGGGATCCTCGCTGCCCTTTCTTGGCCCAACTCAAGCCTTTCCTGTAAACGTTAACCTGGGGGGGAGGGAATAGGCTGGCAGTCTGGTACCCCTGGGAGGCCAATGATTTAAAAGAGCTCAAAAAAAGACAGTGGCAGAGGATGGCCCAAACTCCCTGTGGGCGGAAACTATTCTCCAGGGCCTGGCTCATCAACCTTGTACGACCCAAGACTGGAAGATGCTATGTAAGGCAGTGCTTCCCAGCAACACCTATATCAAATGATGCCTTTTTCAAGGAAGAGTGTCATACTCAGGCAGAAAGAAATCAAGCTGCCAACCCTGCTATCCCAGTGACTTTTGGGATGTTGTTAGGGATGGCAGATCAATGGAGTACGGGACCTCAACAGGCCACCATTCCTGCTCCTTATACAGATCAGGTACGGGCCATATGCCTGGCCGCCTATAAAAAGCTTGCGGAGGGCCCCAGTGAGCCCCCTATATCGGGCATCACTCAAAAAAATAATGAAGACCTCTCCACCTTCATAGATTGGGTGGAAAAGAGTATTCAGAGAAAATTCCCTTCGGGGCCCCTGAGAGATCAATTTGTTAAGCTATTAGTCTGGGAAGGGATGAACTCAGACCATAAGTTAGCTTGTGCAGGACAGAAAGACCACTCTATGGAGCGATGGATTGTAGCCACCAAAGATGTGGGGACACAGAGCCATCAGACCCGCTCTATTTCGACTGCCCTTCAGGCTCAGACTGAAGCGCTTACTGAGGTGATGACCAAGGCCCTCTCCACTATGACGGCCTCTGGGGGGACCGTATCTAAGGGACCCCTAGTCCCCCCAAAATTGGGTCGATGCTTTGGCTGCGGACAAGAGGGACACTTTAAGAAGGAGTGCCCTCAAGGCAGGGGAAGACCTACTGGTTGGAGACCCCCCACTACTCCATGCCCGCGATGTAGGAAGGGATATCATTGGAGGGCAGAGTGCAAATCTAAGTTTGATAACAATGGCAAGCCTTTAAACTAGATGAGGGGCAACCCCCAGCCCCATCACCCAAAGGGGGACCTCATTTCTTACCAGATCATATTGAAAATTTCCTTCAAAAACCCTTCCCTGGATACGGCTCGCTCTGACCCCGTATAAGGCTAATGGGGATCACTAAGGCCAAAGAGCCCCCAGAGCCAATTGGGCTGTGCCTATTGTGCCTGGATTAAGGCCTAAAATGGATATTACCATAGGAGGAAAGAGATTTCGATGTCTGATCAACACAGGAGCTGATCGGACCGTCCTCAGGGCAGAGGAGGTCCCACCTAGTTGGAAATTGGTCCCTGAGCCTCAATTATTGGGCGTTGGGGGAAACACTCGATCTAAGGAGACTGCTGAGTGGGTCCCCTGGAAAGATGTTGATGGTTCTACAGGAGAGGTCCGGCCCCAAATAGCTTCTGGATTGAATGCAGATCTGCTTGGCCAGTATATTTTGGAACTATCGGATGTATATATTACCACTAATTATAAGGGCCTTTATGATGACCTCAATGAGGAAAAATATCAACAACATTACAAAAATTCTCTCATACCAAACTATAGGGGAGATTCTGGATTTGATAAACTTCACAAGGGAGAGCCTCTAACCCGATGGAAGGTGCCCCCCCCAATCCTAAGGGCCACTGCCCCCCAGGTCCCTCCTATACAATGGAAACCCAGACCCCCAATATGGGTGGAGCAGTGGCCTCTTCCATCCACGAAGTTACAAGCCCTTAGAGAAATCATCTCTGAACAACTAAATTTGGGACATATCCACCCTTCTACTAGCCCTTGGAATACCCCGATATTTGTAATTAAAAAATCCTCGGGAAAATGGAGGATGTTACAAGATCTTAGAAAAATCAATGAGAGAATGATCATCCAAGGGACACCCCTAAGGGGGTTATCCTGGATACCAGCGATTCCTATTAATCTATGTCTTATGGTAATAGATATTAAAGACTATTTCTTTTCTATACCTCTACAATCCCAAGATTGTGAAAAGTTTGCTTTTTCGGTACCCTCTACTAACTTCGAGGGGCCTGATGAGCATTTTGAATGGACAGTTTTACCACAGGGAATGGCAAACCGCCCTGCCTATTGTCAAAATTATGTAAAAGATCTTCTCCAGCCAGTTAGAGGTCTGACATATATTAAATTGTATGTTTATATGGATGATATCATCTTGGGTGCCCCTACTGCTGAACAGCTAACAGAAGCATATAAAATTTTACGAAAGTGTCTATCAAAAGGGAGACTCCATATATCCTCTGACAAAGTCCAGGTTGTCCCACCTTTTAAGATTCTGGGACCTCAGCTGTCTCTAGAAGGTGCGAGCCCCCTAAAACCTCAGCTATACATCCAAGACTCCTACTCCCTGACCGGCCTACAACGGGTCTTGGGAGAACTCAATTGGCTACAACCTTGGATCCCTGTTTCGACAGGTCAACTCTTGCCCCTCTTTGATCTATTAAAAGATAAACAGCCCAACGAGGAGAAAACACTTCTACCTTCCCACAAAAAGATCTTTCAAGACATTCAAAGGGCCCTCAATAGGGCCCAGCTTACCAGGTATACTCCTGAAGAGAGTCTACAATTGTGGGTACTGCCTAGTCCGTCCTTACTTGTGGTGGCCTTGGTCCAGGGGGGAAAGCCTCTACAATGGGTTCACATCTCCTTGAGGGGAACTCCCCGAGTCTATACCTGAATAGATCAAATGGCTGACTTAATACAGAAGGGAAGAGATATTGCAGTCTGATGCTATGCGCATGAACCCGATAAGATTGTTATCCCACATAGACTATCAGATTTTGAATGGATTCAAAGAAACAATGGGAGAATAGCTTTAGCCCTGAAGGGGTACCTAGGCATCCCTGACTGTCATTATGGGCTACACAAATGGGTTACTTCTTTTGGTCGCCTAGATTGGAGGGCGCCCCAAATATTTCTCTTTAAGCCTATACCAGATGCCCTCAATGTTTTTTCTGATGGAGGAAAGAATGGTGCAGCAGTCGTCGTGTTCTAGCCACCACAGCTATCACAACAGCCAGATGAGTATATGCGAAAATACTCTGGGCCTTGTGAGGGGTCCGCACAGTTTAAAGAATTATTTGCTGTTGTCATGGCGCTCACAAAAGTCCCTGAACCCATGAATCTGATTTCTGACAGTCTTTATGTAGTAAATTTGCTTCCAGGATTGCTAAATTCTCACATACGGCTAGATAACAATCCTATTACCCCCTTTATGATACAAGCCCGTACCCTGTTACTTGAATGGGTTAACCCCATCTATGTACGCCATCTTAGGGGTCATCAAAATTTACCTGGACTGCTTTCAATGGGAAATTCCCTGGCCGATAGAGTGGCCTCCCTTACAATCCAAGCTTATAACTTACAAGATGCCTATGATCTTCACGATCTTACTCATATAAATTGGAGAGGGCTACATAAAAGGTTCCCACAGGTCCCTATTAGAGAATTAAAGAAAATTATACATACTTGTAAATCCTGTCTTCCTTATTTACAAGTACTGCCTTTACAGCCCCCAGGAGTAAACCCTCGAGGGCTAAAACCCAATGTGCTGTGGCAAACTGATGTGACCCATTATTCTCCTTTTGGAAAACTTAAGTATGTTTTTGTGTCTATTGACACTTACTCTCATGCCTGTTGGGCTACTGCCCACACAGGAGAAAAAGCAAAACATGCTCAAAGCCATTTTTTACAATGGTTTGCAACGTTGGGCCTTCCCCATCAAATAAAAACAGATGATGGCCCTTGCTTCATCAGCCAGAGCTTACAGAAATTCTTCCAACAACGGCACATTCGTCATAACACCGGAATCCCACATAACCCCCAGGGACAAGCCATAATTGAGCACCACCATCAAAATTTAAAGGCTCAATTACAAAAACAAAAAGGGGGAATAAGCCCTCACCAGCAACTTGGAATGGCACTCTTTACTCTAAATATTTTAAATTTTTCAAAAAATGAACCATGTTTTCAAAAACATTGGTCTAACCAAGAAATAAAACCTGAAATACAAGTGAGATGGAAAGACCCCGTCACTGGCCAGTGGAAGGGGCCCTATCTACTCCTTACAATGGGAAGAGGATTCGGATGCGTATTCCCCATTGGGGACCCCAGCCCTATATGGGTGCCAGCAAGGAATCTTAAATTTACACCACAAGAGAGAAGTCAAATATCAAAATGTGACACAGATTAAAGAGACACTCACATATTGAGCCCAAGAACAAAAAGTTCTTGAGGCGATCTTTTCTTTCCTTTCAGATCATCGATGCGGCAACCCTGGTGGACACTGCTCCTGGTGATCGTCGGATTACCTATCCTCTCCTTACTGACCTTTGTCATTGCCACGGCTGTGCAACAGTTTTTAGAATCTTTAAAGTCTGGGTTTAACGACACACAAGGCCATCAACCATGAGGGTACAACAGTGTCAGCGTCCGTGCTGAGAGTTCAGCAAGATCGGACCATCGAGGTTATAAACAACATATCCACTGTCTCTGCTCAAGGATTTCAAACCAGCTCGAAGACCTGAGATCCACCATAACGGGACTCCAACAACAGCTTGATCTCCACGCCAGAGTGATCGAGATGTTGAGTGTCTTGGTGCACATAGACTGCGATGTGAGATACCCCAGCTTTTGTCTGACAGATTTTCCAGTGTTAAATGAGACTCTAACAGGTGAAAAAGGGAGCAATGGGCCTATGGGACTGGGTACCAGGGTCCATTTACCTGGTTTAAAAATGCCTTCTATTTGATTGTTTTTGTTATTCTGTTTGTTGTAATGTTAAAGGTAAAAAATCTCACAGCCCGCAATAGGCGCTTACAGTAAAAAATAGTTATGCTTGCCCAGGTCATAGAAAAGGAGCCCCACATTAGGCACCCACAAAACCCCTGGATTAATTTAGCCCTTCAAGAGATTAACCAAGACAGATAGAGTTCTAGATACCCATCATCTAGAGAGATTCCGCCTAGCCCCCAAGAGGTGGCTGGATAGCCAATGACGGGTAAGACCCTCAGATGAGGGCAACCTAAGACAGGCACAGCCACAAGAGGGGCTGGCGAGGCTGGAGGTTGGCCACCTACAGCTCTATGCTTTGCTCTACAGAACATCAATACAAATGTCTCGAGGGCTTAAATAAAATAAAAAAGGGGGAGATGTGGGGCCCTACATGGGAAACCTTAAAAAAAAGGGGGCTGGGTTGGCGGACAGCAGGCTCACCTCTCCTCGGGACCCCTCGGCTTTGCTGAGGGAAGTTCCACTGCCTCTCTCTTACTGCGGAGCACCCCCCGCAGCCGGGGGCTGCCGGGAGAAGCCACCTCCCGCCCAAGGCCAGGGCGGAGGCTGGGAGGAGCCACCCTGCACCTGAGGCCAGGGGCAGCGGCCAGGAGGAGCAACCCGGGGAGCAGTGGCTGCTCGGGTGGAGGAGGGCCTAGAGGAGCTATCCCACATTGAAGGTCAGGAAAGGCGGCAGTAAGGAGATACCTCTTGTCCAAGGTAAGGAGCAGCAGCTGTGCTTTGCTGGAGCAGCTGTGAAGAGATACCCCATGCCCAAGGTAAGAGAAACCCAAGTAAGATGGTGGGTGTTGCAAGAGGGCATCAGAGGGCAGACACACTGAAACCATACTCACAGAAAACTAGTCAATCTAATCACACTAGGACCACAGCCTTGTCTAACTCAATGAAACCAAGCCATGCCTGGGGGGCAACCATAGACGGGTGGGTCATGGTGGAGAGATCTGACAGAATGTGGTCCACTGGAGAAGGGGATGGCAAACCACTTCAGTATTCTTGCCTTGAGAACCCCATGAACAGTATGAAAAGGCAAAATGATAGGATACCCAGGTCAGTAGGTACCCAATATGCTACTGGAGATCAGTGGAGAAGTAACTCCAGAAAGAATGAAGGGATGGAAAAAAAAAAAAGCAAAAACAATACCCAGTTGTGGATGTGACTGGTGATAGAAGCAAGATCCAATGCTGTAAAAAGCAATATTGCATAGGAACCTGGAATGTCAGGTCCATGAATCAAGGCAAATTGGAAGTGGTCAAACAGGAGATGGCAAGAGTGAACGTCGACATTCTAGGAATCAGCGAACTAACATGGACTGGCATGGATGAATTTAACTCAGATGACCATTATATCTGCTACTGCAGGCAGGAATCCCTCAGAAGAAATGGAGTAGCCATCATGGTCAACAAAAGAGTCTGAAATGCAGTACTTGGATGCAATCTCAAAAATGACAGAATGATCTCAGTTCGTCTCCAAGGCAAATCATTCAATATCACATTTATCCAAGTCTATGCCCCAACCAGTAATGCTAAAGAAGCTGAAGTTGAACGGTTTTATGAAGACCTACAAGACCTTTTGGAACTAACACCCAAAAAAAGATGTTTTACCTCTTACTTTCTCTTAAACCCACTTCCATCGAACCTATGTGTCTAATTCCTATGATACATTATATTGTTCATGATAACTTCTACTTTATGAAGTTCAATAAATAATTTGCAGTACTTACAACATTCAGTTATGCAGCATTTGTTATAGTTGATCATTTCCTCTTTCTTAAAGTATGTTTTCCTTCACTCTATATAACACTGTACTCCCTTGGCTTTTTCCTGCCTCATTATGTGTTTTTTCTCATTTATTTTGCTGGATTATTTTCTTTTTAATTAGCAAGTAAAAGACTTTCCCAAGACTAACTCTTCAAGGACTCTTCTTGATTATTTCTGCCTGCTTAATCTAAATAAGTTTCATGGATTTCTTTAAATACTAACTGTAGATTGAGTTTTTATCAAAAACTTTCTTACAGAGGACAATGATTAGATGCTGCTTTATTGAAAACAAAATAATCTACGTGAGTGATGGGAAGGGAAATTGTCACAAATCTATGCCATGTCTGCCATATTTATATTAAGCATTTTCCTTCTGATATCAATAAGCAAATCCAACCAGCATCTTCTCTAATATTTTCTAACTCACTAAATAAAAGTACTTACTCAGTTACTCAGACCCCAAAGTACCAAACAGAATTACCCTTGAATTGTCTTGTCTCTCATAGTCTATGTCTCTCTGCACCTTATCATGCTTTGTCATCTTAATCTAGATTAGATCCCTAATATTATCAGTTTTCTATAATTTTTATACTCTTATATTTGACCAAGCCAACATCACCTCCCATAATGATCTAAGACAGCAGTCCCCAAAGTTTTGGGCACTGGGGATTGGTTTCATGGAAGATAATTTTTCCACAAATGGGGGAAGAGGAGATACATCAGATGGTAATGCGAGCAATGGGGAAATAGCTATTGATTAAAAAATATTGATTCAAAGAATAAAAGCTCTTTTATGACAAAAAGTATGGAGAGAATTCTGAGCACACTGTAATTAACCTTAAATATATCTGAAACACATTTTTTCAAAAACCTCAGATTTAAGAGGAGAGAAAGCTTGAACTCAGCAGAGAAAATCAGACATTGGTAACACGAAACTGCACAAAGACTTTTTTGTCTATGGTGAAAAAAAAAGTATTATTTACTTACTTTGCAAAATCTCTATTGGCAATTTAGTAAGACAATTTTGATACAAATAATTAAATAATTTACCTTTATCTTAACAGTGGTAACATAGTAATAGCATGCCTTCAGAATGATCATAATACTCATTTGCATTGACAAAAGAAGTTGACAGGAAACCGCATTCTTTGTATGACATAAATATCCTTGGCCCTAAATATCCTATTGCTTTCCATTGTCTTTTGTACATATATATTCAAAATGAATCTTCCTGTGACATAAATTCCTTCATTAGTGTGACATGTTGTTTAATATTTCTAATTCATCATAGTTATTTTCCTTTTCAAAATTTTATCTACTTATAGGAGACAAGATGTCAAAGTATGTAATCCCTATAAGCCTTATTCTTCAGAATCCATCTTGCATGCCATTACTGTCAAGAGTGTTTATAATAATACTTGAATTATTGTAATCGTAAAAATAAACTTGCTTTCTAAGACCTCTGAAAAGGAAAGTAGGTCACCATATTTCATTATCTTAAAAAAAAATTAATTTGACCCACTGAGATAAAGAAAAATAAGGCCGTTTACAGGTATATAATCAGCCACATCCTTCAATTTCACTTTTACAGCTTGTAATAAGTAACTAATGAAAATAAAACTATATGTAGGGATGTTCATGTGTAATTATATAATTGCATATAGTTCATCTATTCTTTAGGATCCTACAAACTATTCTACATGTTCTAGTTCCACATTTCCAATTCTTTACCAAAATATATCATTGCACAATCTGTTGTGCCCTCCAGTTCAACACGTTTAAATTAGACTCATATTGAATACTCATGGCCAGAATCTCTGACCTTCCTCCTTTATGGAATTACTATATGTCTCTAGTCAATCAAGCTCAAAATTATAAATTATTATAAAATTCTTTCATCTTATTAGCTAATATTTTACTAAGTAACATAAAATATTTGAACTGTATCTATTAGCTCTGCCTTGTTTCCTATTCCTGTGGCTAATTTTCCAATCCAAGCTATTTTCATATTTCTAGACTAATGCATGAAGAGGAACTAAAATGCCTCTTGATGAAAGTGAAAGAGGAGAGTGAAAAAGTTGGCTTAAAGCTCAACATTCAGAAAACGAAGATCATGGCATCCTGTCCCATCACTTTATGGGAAATAGATGGGGAAACAGTGTCAGACTTTATTTTGGGGGGCTCCAAAATCACTGCAGATGATGACTGCAGCTATGAAATTAAAAGACGCTTCCTCCTTGGAAGAAAAGTTATGACCAACCTAGATAGCATATTCAAAAGCCCGAGACATTACTTTGCCAACTAAGGTCCGTCCTGTCAAGGCTATGGTTTTTCCAGTGGTCATGTATGGATGCGAGAGTTGGACTGTGAAGAAGGCTGAGCACTGAAGAATTGATGCTTTTGAACTGTGGTGTTGGAGAAGACTCTTGAGAGTCCCTTGGACTGCAAGGAGATCCAACCAGTCCATTCTGAAGGAGATCAGCCCTGGGATTTCTGTGGAAGGAATGATGCTAAAGCTGAAACTCCAGTACTTTGGCCACCTCATCCGAAGAGTGGACTCACTGGAAAAGGCTCTGATGCTGGGAGGGATTGGGGGCAGGAGGAGAAGGGGACGACCAAGGATGAGATGGCTGGATGGCATCACTGACTTGATGAACGTGAATCTGAGTGAACTCCGGGAGTTGGTGATGGTCAGGGAGGCCTGGTGTGCTGCGATTCATGGGGTCGCAGAGCTGGACACGACTTAGCGACTGAACTGAACTGAAACTAATGCAAGTCTCTAATCGTTTTCTTGCCTCTAGCTTTCCTCCAACCTTCTCTGTATAATAATAATTTTAAAAAATACATAATATTTCTAAAGGGCATGTTTTTATTTCATATTTTCTCAACTAAGAGAATATAATGAATAAATAACGTTCAGACTCTTCTGGCTGAGATTAAACTGCCTTTATACTTAAAAATTTTTTTCTTCTAAGTTTTATTTGTAACCAGTGCCCTTTCACCAACAATACTATCTAGGTCAACATGCTCTCCTAAGCCCTTAATACTTCTTGAAAGCCATCTATATTTAGTATCATGTTTTTTTCAGTGATTATTAGAATATAACACTAAAATAAACCTCAGAAAAATACATTCCTTTTATTCACTAACACTTAACATCCTTGACATTTGGAAATTGGCTGTGTTTCATAATATTACACACGTCACCCATCAGAGTTCCTTGCTGCTAAGTCACTTCAGTCGTGTCCGACTCTATGCAACCCCATAGACGGCAGCCCACCAGGCTCCCCCGTCCCTGGGATTCTCCAGGCAAGAATATTGGAGTGGGTTGCCATTTCCTTCTCCAATGCATGAAAGTGAAAAGTGAAAGTACATTTGAAAACTGAAATTTTGTTAGGTGAGACAAAATGATATATAAGTGATATTAGAATTTGCTTTTAAATATTTTGAGGAGTTTTGATGTTTAACCAAAGACTAGATTTCTCTAAAATAAAACTATGGACACTGTGGATTTGTTAAAATTATCTGATGAAGAAATTACATGTCGAGATATAGTAAGGCTATATGAAATATTCTTTTCATTGTGCCCATATTAGCATATGAAACAGAAGCTACACTGTTAAAACTAGAATTTTTAATAAGAAAACTAAAATTTTGAAACATATACTATCACATTTCAATCATGTGTTATTATATCCCAGTAAATTACTATTTCTAAATATAATTTATGTACATATAATTTTGGAGAAAACATAGCACAGTATAATATGCCATATAAATGGAAAGTTAGGATATTTAATTGCTAGAGTTAAATTTATTTCATCAATTGCTTGGTTTCCAGCAATATACAGCTTTTTAAATAAAACTACTTAAGTAGGGGTCATTTCAAAACATAAGTTTTTTCCTATTAAATTTACAAAAACTCTTGGGGCTATTTCAGATGCATATCTGAGACACAAGAAAATTATTTTTGCTTATGTAGGGCACATTATTAGATTTAAATTTAATTTTTAGAATATGTTCTAGAAAATGGAAACAAAGTATTTCATTACAAAATAGCATATGACATACATCTTATCTGGGAATTATTACAAGTCTGAGATGCATAAAATAGACAAATATTCTCAAAATAGAATATCACCATCAGGGATGGAATCACTTGGTGTTTTTTAGTGACAGTGAAGACAATTTCATGTTTTGATTATGATCATTTTTTAACATCCTAAATATTTTAGTAAAAAATATATTATCTTCTCTTACTACATATGAGAATATCCATTAGATGATAGCAGTATGTTTTCTTCAAAAGTATGAAAAACTGCCAGTGCTTTGAGAAACTGACCTTTCAGTTTTATAAGGATCAGAGACTGTATCTTCAGGCCACTTTAGTAAATGAGCCCCAAGCACAAAGTATAATGTTAGTAAGTACTGAATAAATATGTGTCAAATATGAATGATTATCAAAAATCCAAATGACACTAACAGAATTGATAACATATATAAATAAATGCATAAATAACTGACATAGATCAACTTGTTTTAAATGCTGTATTATCAATAATACATTTTTCTTCTGATTTCGTTTCTGAGTCTATGATCTTAGCATGTCTAACCTTATTAAAACTTCCCTTCCTAATTCATCGATTCTTGCCATCACCCTTAGTCTGATCGATTGAAATGAACTTTTTTTCCACCAAATATTCAGCAAAACATGAAATATATATTCCAGAAGTTCCCCAAAAGTAAAACTTCAACTTGTTCCACTCTGGCAACTTGCTACTTTAATATTTTTTATTTTAATTTATTAATTTTTTAATTTTACTTTACAATTCTGTATTGGTTTTGCCGATTTCGGAGAAGGCAATGGCACCCCAATCCAGTACTCTTGCCTGGAAAATCCCATGGGTGGAGGAGCCTGGTAGGCTGCAGTCCATGGGGTCGCTGAGAGTTTGACATGACTCAGTGACTTCACGCTCACTTTTCACTTTCATTCATTGGAGAAGGAAATGGCAACCCACTCCAGGGTTCTTGCCTGGAGAATCCCAGGGACGGGGGAGCCTGGTGGGCTGCCGTCTATGGGGTCGCAGAGAGTCAGACACAACTGAAGCGACTTAGCAGCAGCAGCAGCATATAGGATTTACATTGTATTTGGTATTGTAAATCCTATATAAATAGTTATAAATATTAAAGTAGCAAGTTGCCAGAGTGGAACAAGTTGAAGTTTTACTTTGGGGGAACTTCTGGAATATATAAGCAATCTATAGATGAATTAGGGGCTTCCCTGGTGGCTCAGATGGTAAAGCGTCTGTCTGCAATGCAGGAGACCTGTGTTCGATCCCTGGGTTGGGAAGATACCCTGGAGAAGGAAATGGCAGCCCACTACCAGTATTCTTGCCTGGAAAATCCCACGGACAGGAGCCTACCGGGGGGGGTCCATGGGGTCGCAAAGAGTTGGACACGATTGAGCGACTTCACTTTCACTTTCATAGATGAATTAAAGTGTACCAGGTTACAGGCAAATTATCATTGTATATAAAGGACTTGAACATTTACACATTTTGGTGCATGTGAGGGTGGTCCTGGAATCAATCCCTCATGAGTACTGAGGGATAACTATATGCCCTTTTAAATTATATATCCTCTTCTAACATTAAAATTGTAAATTTAAGCAATTTTAAAAACGGAAAAAGCAACTACTAGAAAATTGTATTGATACATTACAATGTAGAAAGATGTAAGCTTCATGATAATGATAGCAAAAGGAAAAGGAAGAATGAAGCTACATAAGAGAAACTTTTCTTATACTACTGAACTTAATTAATATTAAACCAACTAAATGTTGCTGCTGCTGCTGCTAAGTCGCTTCAGTCGTGTCCGACTCTGTGTGACCCCATAGACGGCAGCCCACCAGGCTCCCCCATCCCTGGGATTCTCCAGGCAAGAACATTGGAGTGGGTTGCCATTTCCTTCTCCAATGCATGAAAGTGAAAAGTGAAAGTGAAGTCACACATGTTAATTATAATCCCTAGGTAAGCACTACAGAAATAACAAAAAAGAAATACTAAAGAAGAAAAAAATTATGTATGAGATAATAAGAGAATTCATATGATATTGGGCTGGCCAAAAAGTTCATTTGGGTTTCTCTGTAACACCTTATGGAAAAAGCCAAATGACATTTTTGGTCAACCCAATACGTTAGAAAACATTGATATAGCAAAAATAAAACAGTATTGGAAGAATAGAGGAACAAAAAAGACATTAAAACATATAAAATAATAATAAAGTAACAGAAAAATTGTAACATAATTACATTAAATGCAAAACGATGGAGCACTTGAATGAAAAAAGTAGAAAACTGATGGAAGGGATAAACAAATATGATCCAAATATAAACTATCTATAAAAGACACAGTTTACATCCAAAAGTACAAATAGGTTGAAAAGAATGAAATGCCCCACAAGTTTGTAATTATCATGAGATTAAAATACATTCATCAGGTGAGTACATTTTTCTCAATCCTGTATGCTTATATACAACAGATATACTATTTCCAAACTTATGTTATTTCTATCTCCAAACTTCCACTCTCCATTTTATTAAAATATTATTCCATTAGAAACAACATTAAGAATTCCAATGATTTAACTACATCGTATTTTTTCAAAATAATTGTAATAATTTCTAAAGAAAGTCTTCAAACAAACTTCAACATCACTCATTCTAATAGCTTCTTTCTAAATCATACACATATACATGAAACTTCAGAGAACTTCTGACTACCAACCCACATTTCAATGGACTTCATACTAAAATTATCTTTTAAGGATTCCGAATGACAGCTAGCACCCTACCAAAACTATACATATACTTTACTTTTTTGATCCTTTTGATAAACAAGTTTATGTCAAAACCTTACTCATCACTCCTGTTCAGTTCCTACCTAGGGGTGAACGGCAACAGGCAATACACACTAAGTGGATAATTATCAGAATACATTTGTGAGTGAATCAGTAACGATTTCTCCCCTGGTTACAACCTATCAATGATTTAAAACCGTTATAAAACAGAGTCCCCGTATTTATGGATTAAGGGAAATGAGCTTGCTTACTTATTGAAATTATTCTTTCTGTTTATGTTCAGTGAAGGAAGTCTGCTGTCTTTGTTCTTTGGAAATAACAAAGCTTGAATTCTACATATGACTTTATATTGTGAGCTGATACAGGCTTGGTCTCAAGCTGCTTCTCTTTTTCTTGGAAGCCACAATATAGGTAACTTTGCCTGTGCACATTTGTATTTGAGCTCTCTCAGTTTGAAAACGTTTATTCAAAACACTCTTCTAGACATGGAACATTTTAACTCCTTCTCTACTGGAGAAAGTGTGAAACCTTTGTTGCACATAGATTCAGACATTGGCATACATTTCTCATATTCTACTTATGGATACATACTTAATTGTATTTTATAACTAATCTGCCAGAGTTCATTTTAATTATGGAATTTCAGCCTCTTACAATGATAGCAAAAATTAAAAAAATATATATAAAACATATATATATTTCCTGAGCCAAAGAATTTCAGGTCACAGGTTAAAAATATTGATTAATCATGTCGGAGTTTCAAAAACTTTTTTAGTATATAGCAAAACAATATAAATTATTTAAGTTCATTTTAATCAATAAACTTTCTCCTTCAATCTTCTTATTCAATGTTTTAGTTAAAATTCCTGGATAGAACATATAAACATAATTACATTTAATTACATATAAACATAATTACATAAGAACATAAGAACATATATAAATATTTCCTCACAGAAACTGTCATCAGTATGAAATATTTATGACACAAGAATTTTTCTTGAAAATCATAGGTAATAAAAAAACAGTCTAACTTTCGGTGGCTCAGAGGTTAAAGTGTCTGCCTGCAATGCAGGAGACCTGGGTTCAATCCTTGGGTCAGGAAGATCCCCTGGAGAAGGAAATGGCAACCCACTCCAGTATTCTTGCCTGGAGAATCCCATGGACAGAGGAACCTAGTGGGCTACAGTCCACGGGGTCGCAAAGAGTCGGACACGACTGAGCGACTTCACTTTCACTTTCTTTTCACTTTCATAAATTAAAAAAGTACACAGCTTTAATTTTGACTATGAATATGTTTTTGACATATTTCAACATTTTATCTTCACTGGTGTGAAGTAGAATATATGAAGTTAAACTCAACTTTCAAAAGTATGAATTTGAATGTCTAATATTTTTAGAAATGTTTCTACATGATTATCCTATCCTAAAAAATGTTGAGCATAATTAAAGGTGTTGAGGGATAATGCAAATACATTCTGTGTTTACCTTGAATTTTACATGAAATTTCCATGCAACTAACATACCCTGAGTGTTTAAATAGTGCCATTCTCAAAAGAGACCATATTTTGACTGTTAGTCCCCTATTCCTATCCATTCTTTTCCACTTTCTAAGGTAAGCCTGATTTTGTTTGTAAAGTGAAAATCACTTAGTCATGTCAGACTCTTTGAGACCCCATAGACTATACAGTCGATGGAATTCGCTAGACCAGAATACTGGAATAGGTAACCTTTCCCTTCTCCAGGGGATCTTCTCAACCCAGGGATTGAACTCAGGTGTCCTACATTGCAGACAGATTCTTTCCCAGTTGAGCCACAAGGATTTTGTTTGGGAGATATTAAACACAAAAATAACATTTTATTAGCCTCAGTTATAGTTAATGATGACTATATGTCATATTTCAAGACAATGGCATATAACAGTGATTTCTGATTTCCGGTATAACTTTCTAGGAAATATTTAAGAGAGATAGGTTAATTAAAATTTATAGCACCTCCAGATGCAATGCAAATGCAAATTCTCTCCAGGGGAAAAAAAAGTCAAGAAAATCCGTTAGATTGAGTTTAGCTAAGTATTATCTAAACACAAAACAAAACAATAGCCCTGCAAACACAAAACTAAGAACAAGTTTCCAAAGAAATTATTCAAAATCCTATCTCCAAAGACATCAATTATTGGACTTTAAAAAGCAAATACAATATAAATGACCATAAACATGCATTATCTAGATAAATAAAATATGATTAAAATTGACAAAGAAACAAGATGTTATTATACATAACCAGGAAGACTCTGAGAAGGCAATGGCACCCCACTCCAGTACTCTTTTGCCTGGAAAATCCCATGGACGGAGGAGCCTGGTAGGCTGCAGTCCATGGGGTCGCTAAGAGTCTGTCAGGACTGAGCGACTTCACTTTCACTTTTCACTTTCATGCATTGGAGAAGGAAATGGCAACCCACTCTAGTGTTCTTGCCTGGAGAATCCCAGGGACAGGGGAGCCTGGTGGGCTGCCATCTATGAGGTTGCACAGAGTCAGACACGACTGAAGTGACTTAGCAGCAGCAGCAAGCAGACTTTTGAAATTAATTTTTGGAAATGAAAAATATAAGCATTATCATTAAAAAGTTGAGGGATGCCTTATATAGCAAAATGAACCCAACTGAAGAGAATGTTTATAAACTTGAAGATAGATTGGAATATGTTGCCCATAATGCAGCATAGAAAGACAGGGAGATATAAAATATGAATAAACAAATATGATTCAAAATTAAATGCCAGAAGATAATGGATTTTTTTTTTTTTGATTAGTCAAAATTTTATGGTTAGCCATGCAGTCCTTCAAATGTAAAGGACAGGGATAAGAATCTGACCTTTGAGAAATCTGAAGGCAAGAGTGTGTGACTAAAATTGCCTTCCCTGATGTCAGAGGAGAGAGGAAAAAAAAGAAAAAAAAAAAAACCTTTTTCAAAGAACCTGTATTTCCAAAATTTGGAGAAAGATGGTGGATTAGCTTCTCACAGATGAGTGTGGAGCCAACCAAAAAAAAGAGCTGAAACAGATCCATTTAGGGAAAAAACTGAAAAGCAAAAACTGCTAGAAGAACAAGGTAACCCTTGAAAGGAGTGAATCACTGGAGACCAATAGTTAAAGAGGAAATTTTAAGTCTGAGAATGTTTTACTCTACAGGAAGGGAACTTCTGAAGAAAAAGTCTGAATGGAGTAGGTATGTCCAAACAAACAGAAGAAAGAAGAATCAAAAACTGTGAAATGAAGGCACAGAAGGAAGCAGCAGATTAAGGTAAAGAATGCTTTGGCTTTCTTCTTACTTCCTCTCTTTTTGAGCTCTAGCTCTCCAGGGTCCAAAACAATGATAATCAGTGGAGAAAAATGTGGAGCATACAAGTCTTTCCCACTGCAAGTGTTTCAGACTTGAGGTGAAACTGAACTGGAAAAGGTTATAAGTTATAAAATGAATGAAAGTTTGATGTTCTGTAATTGTTCTGTTTAGACTGGAGTTGTATTAAGAGCTTATTATTTGAATATTGTTAAATATTTTTTCAACAAAATTCAGGAAAATATTTTTCTAAAAGATGCCAATAGCAACTAGAGAAGAAGAATCAACTACTTTCTGCCTATCCCCTATCTAGTCAATCTGCTGTAATAAACTGGTTTTATTGCACATGGCTCATAGCTTGTTGGGCTTACGAAGTTGGTGGGAGTGCAGAGAGTGGCTGGGGCAAAAGAAAGGAACAATCCAACCTCTCTTTAGTCTTCTAAAGTTAGTAACCCTATTTTAATCATTTATTTACTCTGTGACTACAGATTCTTTCTGCTTTAATTTACACATTCTAACAAAACAGCAGTGGCATGTTTTAGTCAATCATTTCTGTTTAAACTTTATCACAATAAAAGCAAAAGAGCTGTTATTCAACATGAATGAAATATAATTATTTCTCAAAACTACTTTTAATGATTTTCTTTACCATTCCACAATTTAGAATCATTTGAAGGAGAATTTTAACGATTTTTTTTACAGTTATCAAACTGACATATTTGTGGTAGAAAAATTGGAAAGAACTGAAAAGCAAACAGTTGTAATTTCCCACTGGTTTTAATTTTACCCACCAGAATATGCAACCTTAAGGGTCTCAGAATAAATTCTCCTCAAGTTTGAAGAGAACATTTTCTGTACAGTCATATAAGAGTATTGTCAGGCTTCCCTGATAGCACTAGTGGTAAAGAACCTGCCTGTCAATGCAGGAGATAAGAGACTCGCCAGGCTCCTCAGTCCATGGAATTCTCCAAGCAAGAATACTGGGATGGGTTGCTGTGCCCTCCTCCAGGGGATCTTCCCGACCCAGGGATTGAACCCACATCTCCGGCAGCTCCTGCATTGCAGGTGGATTCTTTACCTCTGACCCACCCAGGAAGCCTGGCCTATATCCACTGTGTTTCAGAAAGTCACTTTTCATATATTACAAAATGCTTGTGACAAGTTTAGTTAACAATATCCATCCCAAAACTGATCTTCCTGCATTTGCTGTTTCTGTTGATGATACTGCCCTCTACCTGGCTGCCCTTATCTGTAACTTTAGATATCCTCTACTCCATTCTTCCAATGCCATATTTAATTAATTACGAAGTTCTGTTGATACGTAAGTATCTCTCAGATCATTTTTGAATTTTTGTTCCGTGTCAGTTTCCAAACTATCATTTTGCTTCCTGTCTCTGGTTAGCAGACAAAATCAGCAATAAGAAACTACTTTGATTTCCCATTAACATCCCTTTGCATATACTGTTGCTCTTTCTAAACTGCCCTTCCTTTTTCTACCTGTTGGTTTTTGTTTATCTCCAAATTCTACTTCAAGCGTCATTCCCTCCGCCTTTCACTTACAAAGGAAACTGATGACTTTTCCCTGTTATCTTTGGGCTTTTCACATACTCTCAGAAAATGCAACAATAGAGGATAGTAGCATATTC
This sequence comes from Oryx dammah, assembly GCF_014754425.2. Classification (NCBI taxonomy): domain Eukaryota; kingdom Metazoa; phylum Chordata; class Mammalia; order Artiodactyla; family Bovidae; genus Oryx; species Oryx dammah. The sequence continues at coordinate 17,525,642 of NW_024070200.1, forward strand.
AGTGACTTCATGATCTATGTTTCCTTATCTCTCTGACCAGACACAGACTGAAAATTTGGAAGTCATAGTGTATTTTCCTCACAACTACTACCATACAGAAGCATATTCTTATAGGCTAGCACTGGATTTCAATCTACTGCTTTCTTTTCCTTTACAAATTGTATTTGTCCAGGTTTAAAAGCTGAATCAAATTTTTTGGTAACAAATAGATATATGTGCATTACAAATTTCTTTCACTCTTTTCTATTCCATTTGCTAATATCTAGCTCAACACCAAATTTGATGAAAACTAGTAGTAACATATTTTGTGAAACATAATCCCAACTATATTGTCAAATAGCTGCTCTGAAATCAGACATAAGTACTGTATTTTCTTATATTTCCAAGCACTATTTCCCCTAAATTTATGAAGCATTCTGTGATGTTTCCTTACTTGTTATTTTAGATCAAATATATCACTCTGTCAGAAATAACAGAACTCCAGCAAATCCCTGCAGATATCTAATAGTTTCAGATTAGTTAGTTTAATTCAGTTATAATTGACAGGCTTAATTTCTTTTAAGCTTCAGCTTTTGCACCTTCTCTTTTCTTTTTAAAATAATGTTTTGCATTTTATGTGGTTTAGAGTTGTCAAATGTTTCCACTTATATTTTGATTTTCTCTTTCTCTAATATTAAACCACATTGAAAATATTGCCAATGGTTAACATAAACAGCTAGGAAAATATTAAATTTAGTGAAGTGTTCCTTCTTCCTTTGGAATATTTTAAGACATTCTCTACTTCCTGAGGATCTATTATTGCTTTCAAAACTATGAATGTTACAACATAGGAAGAGGAAGCCATATCATGTCAACAAAATTCTCCAAACTTCAGTTTTCTGCCTTTTCCATTTTCAGTGATTGAACTGAGAAACACAATTAATGGCATTTATCAATTTCTGGACTGGTTTTGACATGCCTATCTTTCAAAGCTCCCTTGAATCTGGCTTATTTTACTGTAAGAGTAAACATGTAAAAATATTTTCCTCATTAAATGCACAGCTATGTTTAGAAAGTTTATTTCTTAGTTACACTGATTATTTTTTACCTTAATTTTTTTTTTATTGTAACATCAGGCTAACCTCTGTTCCTCATAATTCTACTTTAAAAATCTAATTCGATATCTTACGGCTTTCCTTATTTATTTTCATAGATCAAGACATACTTTTTATAGTATACAATTATGTTTCTGACAGTCTTCTGTTACTAATTCTTTCACTGTTAACAGGCATTTTTCATTTCATTTTCTCTTCCCTTTTCACACAGTTCCTCCTATAATACAGTCTCAAGTGAAAACTTTCTCTCTCTTTTTAAAACCTAACTGCAGCCATTTCCACTGCAGGGCCATTTTCACTTCCTTTCCCACCCACCTCGATCATTTTTAGTAAGACTCAGGGCAGAACTTTTCACAATGGATAGACGAGGTCAATGAAAACTAAGAGGACTAGTGTTTCCGCAGTTGTATTTCTCACTCGCCAGTTAGAAAAGAAAAAAAAAAAAAAAAAGATTGCTAGAAGAGAGATTAGTCTTTCCTCAAGGTATTGGTTATCTATAGCTTTGTTACAAAAATGTGACAAATATAAGCACTTAAAAACACATGTGTTATCTCATAGTATCTGTGGATCAGGCTTCTGGGCACTGTTTACCTCAGTCCTTTCTTCCAGATCTCACAAAGTTGCAATCAATGTGCCCATCAAAACTAGAGTCTAATCAAAGGTTTAATTTGGGAAAGAGTTGCTCCTTGCTGGGCAAAGATTATTTCCTTCTTCCTGGCTGTTGGTCATAGGCTATCCTCAGTTCCTTGCCATATGACCCTTTCCACATGGATGTCACATTAGGCCAGTTTGTTTCTTAAAAGCAGGTGAGGGAGAAAGGTTTTCCTTGAAAGGTGGGTGACAAGCTCATGTACTGTAATCAAGTTCACATTATCACATACATCCTCTTGTCTTCACAATATTCTATTATTAATAAAAACAATACACAGGTCCTAACCATGACAGCGTGATCCTAGAGCCAGATATCCTGGAATGTGAAGTCAAGAGGGCTTTAGGAAGCATCACTACAAACAAAGCTAGTGGAGGTGATGGAATTCCAGTTGAGCTATTTCAAATCCTGAAAGATGATGCTGTGAAAGTGCTATACTCAATATGCCAGCAAATTTGGAAAACTCAGCAGTGGCTACAGGACTGGAAAAGGTCAGTTTTCATTTTAATCCCAAAGAAAGGCAATGCCAAAGAATGTTCAAGCTACTGCACAGTTGCACTCATCTCACACATTAGCAAAGTAATGCTCAAAATTATCTAAGCTAGGTTTCAACAGTGTGTAAACCAAGAACTTCCAGATGTTCAAGCTGGATTTAGAAAAGGCAGAGAAACCAGAGATCAAACTGCTATCAAACACTGGATCATAGAAAAAGCAAGAGAATTTCAGAAAAACATCTAATTATTCTTATTGACTATGCTGTGTTATCTTAACAAACTATGAAAAATTCTTCAAGAGATGGGAATACCACCTTACCTACCTTCTGAGATATCTGCATGCAGGTCAAGAAGCAATAGTTAGAACTGGACATGAAACAATAGACTGGTCCCAACCCGGGAAAGGAGTACATTAAGGCTGTTTATATCTTGCTTATTTAACTTATATGCAGAGTACATCATGAGAAATGCTGGGCTGGATGAAGCACAAGCTGGAATCTAGAATACCAACAGAAGCATCAATAACCTTAGATAGGCAAATGACACCACCCTTCTGGCAGAAGGCAAATAGGAACTAAAGGGCCTCTTGATGAAAGTGAAGGAAGGAAGTGAAAAAATTTGCTTAAAATTCAACATTCAGAAAACTAAGATCATGGCATCTGGTCCCATCACTTCATGGCAAATAGATAGGGAAACAATGGAAACAGTGAGAGAATTTATTTTGAGGGGCTCCAAAATTACTGCAGATTGTGACTGTAGCCATGAAACTAAAAGATGCTTGCTCCTTGAAACAAAAGCTCTGACCAACCTAGACAACATATGAAAAAGCAGACACATTACTTTGTTAACAAAGGTCTGTCAAAGCTATGGTTTTTCCAGTAGTCATGTATGAATGTGAGAGTAGGACTATAAAGAAAGCTGCTGGAGCACCAAAGACTTGATGCTTTTGAACTGTGGTCTTGGAGAAGATTCTTGACAGTCCTTTGGACCACAAGGAGATCAAACTAGTCAATCCTAAAAGAAATAAGTCATAAATATTCATTGGGAAAACTGATGCTGAAGCTGAAACTCCAATACTTTGGCCACCTGTTGAAAAAACTGACTCATTGGAAAAGACCCTGATGCTGGGAAAGATTGAAAGCAGGAGGAGAAGGGGATGACAGAGGTTGAGATGGTTGGATGACATCACCAACTCAATGAATGTGAGTTTTGATCAAGCTCTGGGAGTTGTTGATGGACAGGGAAGCTTGATGTGCTGCAGTCCATGGGGTCATAAAGAGTCGGACACATCTGAGTGACTGAATGACAGGTCCTGTCAAAGCTCAGGATGAGAGAATTTCACATGAACTTCAAGACCAAGCAGTAGAAGGTGCTACTACCTTCTACTGGGGACCACCTTTGAGCCTATCCACCAAAACGGATACAGTAAAATTTCTGGGTATTAATATTCTGGGCTTCCCTCCTAGCTCAGTTTGTAGTAAGTCTGCCTTCAAAGCAGGAGACCCGGGTTCAATTCCTGGTTGTTTCCTTTGGAGGAAGAAATGGCAACCCACTCCAGTACTCTTGCCTGGAGAATCCAATGGACAGAGGAGTCTGGTAGGCTATAGTCCATGGGGTCACATGGACTTAGCAACTAAAATGAACCACCACCAAAGTTCTGAGATTTTTAAAATAGTTTATCTTTGATTGTGTTTGCCTATCTGGTGATAAAAATAGTGATTCACAGAAATATCCCTGGAATTTGGGAGTAATACCTGTGGTTCAGATGGTAAAGAATATGCCTGCAATGCAGGAGACGTGGGTTTGATCCCTGGGTCAGGCAAATCCCCTGGAGAAGGGAATGGCTCCCCACTCCACTGAAGCCTGCTGGGCTCTGTCCAAAGAAGTCCATGGACAGAGGAGCCTGGCAGGCTACAGTCCATGGAGTCACAAAGAGTTGGACACTACTGAGCAACTAACACTCACTTTTCACCTGAACAAGAGCTGGCTCATTCTTCCCACAGAGATTTCAGAATGTAAGAGGCTTGCTACTCTTGAAAGAACACTATCATTCTGGTCCCTCATGGCTCAAAGAGAGAAAGAGAAACAATCCCTGATAGTTCAATGGAAAGAAAGAAGACATTAGCTAAGAAGGAAGAGTTTTAGGACTTACCAGGCATTTGCCTGAGAAAGCAATGCTAAATGTATTCAGAGAAGATAGAATATGTATCCCTATAGCCATTATCATCAGTATGGAAACCAAATAGGTAACCCCTCCAGCAGCTGGAAAAGCAAAGTAATGTCCTTCAAAAACCACACAAGTCCCTGATTCTTCCATGAACCATCATCTTAGTTAAGAAGTTTCTTCTACTATTTTATTATCCTCATTGCAAGAATCCTTCTGGGGCTTGAGGGTCAGGAATAATCAGAAGAGAAAATGCTTGGAAGAGTGAATGGTAAGAGTATGAGTTGGATACATTTCACTGAATAGTTGCCAAATGAAATTTGAAAATTAAAATGAAATTTTAATAAGCACAGTGGTTTAAAATTGCTGTACTGAGAACATTTTACCAAACAACAACATTAAATTGTGGATAATTTCGCCCCTATTAAACAGGAGGAAAAAACTTAAGGGTTTGTTAAAGAATGGAGTTTTAAGAATAAAAAAATATTCATATTTATTTTAAGTAGTTCTTTTGATCAATGCTGATACATATCTATGACTTTCAAATTAACTTATGATTTAGTGATCATATATCTGTTTTCTCTGATTCTCAAAGCCACAAATTTATGCTGATATAAAAATCTCTTTGGTGTAATCTTGGTTAGACACAGATATACATAAGTATAAAGAATATTCATTTGACTCTATGTATTCATGGCTGCTCTCATGCCAAAATATACTTGTGATAGGCTTTCTTTACTCCAAAAAAGGATAATTAATCATGAGATATTAATAACTTTATTATATTCAGCCTTATTTCATATTCAAATAATCACACTGGAAATCTCATAAATAGCAATGAAGTTGATCTGTTTAAATAGGAAGTTGTCATCAGAGGAAGTGACAAAATTCTAAATATGTTAAGATACTTTACTCTCATCCTCCTTGATAATATTAAGCCAATGCAGATAGTCTGGAATAAAAAAGAAAAATAAAATACTGTATTTCTTGAATTCAATCATGTTTCTTCCAATACTTCTTTTAAATACATCCACACATTTCTAGAATTTTCAGCATGTTCTCCCATACCTAAGCACTTGTGAAGGCATTACTAATATCCATCAAATCATCCAGAGGTTCACTCGTTATTATTTCCCCTGAATGTGGTCAGATAAAGGATTGCCTTTAGATGTTTTAGTGACTTATATGTTCTCCCTGTATGGCTATTTTTCTTTCTCAAGTTATCTTTTTCACCTCTTTGGTTAGAAGAAAATCAACAGATAGCTAAGGAATCACGAGAAAGATCAGCTTTCTGTTTATTCTATTCTACGTTTTCACTCACTCACACTGCCAGCTGTTTCCACATCTTACTTCTTAGTTTGGATTTTTACTATAATGTGCCTACAACTGTTGCAGGAAAATAAGTCCCAGATTCTATCCTCTCCCTCTTGAACAGGAGGATTTGCCAATGTTCCTTCTCAACTTCTCCATCTCACACCTTTTTCTTTTCTTCCCAAAATCATCTTTCAGTGTTTAAATATTATTTACTATTACTGTTGGCTATTATTTATCTTTTTAATTCATTTTCTCACAGGTGGTACTTAAGTCTTTCCAAAAGAGTAACAGAAAATTTTATTCCAATATTTTAAGCAAGAACAATTTAGGCATAGAAAAATAGTTTATTCTACAATGTTTCTTAACTAGCAAGACCAGGTGCAAATCATAGATCCTTGAATCCTCAGTTCCATTCAATTTTAATTTGTCAGTGCTAGTTCCTTCATGATACTTGACAGCATTCCTGTGAGAAAGCTGAATTACAAGCAATATGAGAGCCATTTCCAAACAGAGGAGTTGAAGCAAAGGAGTCAATTAACCTGTGATTGGAGAAACCACAGAGAATAGAATATTCAATCAACCAAACCATACCATCATAGTAGGTAAGAGTGAATTCTGATTAGCAAGAAAATTGGAATGAATTTTATAGCAAAAACCTCATTAATTCATACTAATTAGAAGCCAAAAAATAAAGTTTTTTGAAGAGTGTGAATATATAGAATGCTAAGATTAATTAAGGCTTATTTATGAGCATTATTGCACCAAAAGGAAACACTTGTCTAATGAAGGTCAGCAGATTTAGGAAGCCAAACAAACATATCTTTCGTTTTTGTAAATTTCAAATAGAAATATGGATTAAGTAATTAGGTACTGAACTTGTCAGAGTATGTAACATAAAGGTCTACCCTGGCACCACTGGCAAATCAGAGCACTGAACAGAGAGAAGGTAGAATAGAACAGAAACTTAGATAACAAATTAATCTCAGAAAATGAAAAAAAGTAAACTTCTTCTCTAGTTTCTTTTAGTATGAAAATGTAAAGAGTGATTCTTTCCTTAACTAATAAGTTTTGTTTAAGCACTAATAATGTAATCTTTAGTCTTTAAAATGGGGCGAGGGGGAGGTGTTTAGAGTCAAGAATGTTTTTGTATAGACCACTGGCCAAATTTCCAAAATATAGTAATTTTCCAAAACATGGTAATTTTTCTCCCTTTTATTGTTATAAAAAGATTTTTTTCTGTTCTTGCTTCTCATTCTTTTTCCTTTTAGTCAGTTATATAAATTGTACATATCTGAATGAGAGAAATTAATTGATATTTCTTCCAGATATTGATGATACTTAGGAAGAATATTGGGTTATCTCTGATTAAATACAGAATAAAGTTTATTTCTTCCATGCAATATTCTGCCTCCACAAAGCTGTCTTTATAAAATTGCTAAATTTATACACAAAGTAAAAAAAATAATAATTTCAAATTTAGCTGCTGCTAAGTCACTTCAGTCATGTCCAACTCTATGCGACCCCATAGATGGCAGCACATCAGGCTCCCCCATCCCTGGGATTCTCCAGGCAAGGACACTGGAGTGGGTTGCCATTTCCTTCTCCAATGCAGGAAAGTGAAAAGTGATCAATTCATACTAAAAATCAATATCCAACTAAAGAAAGGAAGAAAAAATGTGTTAAGCATCACATATCCAAATATGATTCTAATATCTAAAGAAAGATGTTTATATGTCTTTCATATATGTCCCTGAAGATCTATTTTATTGATCTGAAGGCATTTATCTTGATCTCTTGCCATATCAGATAAAATTTAAGCAAACATGCTTTGTATTATGCTGGCTGGCTAAAGAATTTTTGCTGTACAAAAAGATTGCTTGTTTGTGTACCCAAGTATGAGAAGAGTGTAAGAAGAGCATAACAGCAAGATCAGAATTTTTTAAAATATAATTAAATCATCATTATTTTTGAAAGGTTATTAAATAGTCTTCTGTTAATACAAGGACTTCAAAGAATATTTTCAACATATATTCTGCCCACTAGTAGTTTATAATCAACAAAAGAATAATGTGGACATTTCTAGTGTGATGATAATCTTAAAGGTCATAGTGATAAATATAATAAATACATTAAATTTGTATACCATAGTATATGAATATAAGACCAGGTCTGAAACACATACAACACAAAGAAAATAAAACATAGTTGAGACATATTTCAAAGAAAATACATTTAAAATAAGTAAATTATGCATCAAGGAATAAATATTAAGTGACGGACTGAGAATTTCCATGTTCAGAAATACTAAAGAACAACGAAATCTATTTGAAATAATTAAAGTTGTCTTGGTACCAATTTGTGAAATACCTGGCTTTGAACTCTTGAAAAGTGAAGGTGTTAGTTGCTCAGTTGTGTCCAACTCTTTTCGATCCCATAGACTATAGCCTACCAGGCTCCTCCATCCATGGGATTCTCCAGGCAAGAATACTTTCTATAAATATACAAAATATTCAGGAATTATGTTGTATTGAATTATGCTTTTCATAAGAGATAATCCCTCTTATTCCAATTTGCAAGTACTCAATGAATTAAAGAATGTTTTCTGAATCTTATGGATATTTTGCTAGACTTAGTTCAAAGACCTCAAAGATAACATGCCATGGTGCTTTAAATTAAATATCAATAGTTTTGTAAATTATTGATTGGGACCTCGATGAAATTTATCACAATGAACTGAAGTCATCTCTGGTGTATTTGCTTGGATGATTTTCTTTAGTACTCAGAGACCTGGATATTAAAAGACAAACGGTTGATCAACTTTCTCATCAGATGAAGAAAGGGTAAGGAGAAAATAGAGTTGGGGCATTTATAGCCTCAAAATTGAATTTATGTACTTTAAATTCAGTCTACATAGAGAAGAAGTTGAAGATGAGGAGGGCACTTTACACTGGGAGGAAATCAAGACATCAGATAAGTGGTGGTTAATGGATGATGAAATAATAAGTGCAATTGAAGTAGACTGTTAACAAATAGGTTGGACAGGCTTACTCTGGAGATAAGTAACTGTTGGTGCTGTTATGTTTGGATAATATGACTGTGTGTTTGAGTAGCTGGAATGAAGTATAACTGAAATGTTTTGGAGTTAAATAAGTAAAATTGGAATTTACCAATGCTGTAGGAGTTTTTGTAAGGGCACACAAATCAATGGGGCCAATATTACAACTTGAGATAGAGAAGTATAATTATTCTATATATCAAAAATTTCCATAAATATATAAAAAGTTACACATGGCAACAAAGTTGATAGCCAAATTTTATATGCCAGGAATAAGAAAAATTCTTACAAGAACATAATATATGTAATATAAAAATAGTACTGTGGGCTAGATGGATGTAGTCTCTACTTCCAGGCCCTGTGTGAGAAATCCAAGTCACGCTCGAAAAGACTGAGACAGAAATGACAGCCATGTGAGGTAAAAGACCCTTGGGAGTGACTGAACTAGTGGAAATTTGATTTCTTATTAAATATAGGACTTGTAGCATATACCATAAAATTTTTGGAAAATAAAGGAAGTAGTAAAATGGAGAAGAGGGTGACAGAGAATGAGATAGTTAAGATAGCACCACTGACTCAATGGGCATGCATCTGAGCAAACTCCAGGCGACAGTGGTGTGCTACAGTCCATAGGGTCACAGAGAGTCGGGCAGGGCTGAGCGATGGAAAAACAACAAACTTGTTTTAGAAAAAAGTAAGAATAGGGAAAAATCAAGATGAGAGAAAGAATATATGACCTGAAGGACTTACTTTGGCACAATGTTTGCTTATATTTTGGTCAAAGCTTGTGAAGAAATAGCAACATTAGCTTTGCACTTCCTCCTACTTATTGTACTTCCAAATAGTTACATTCTTTAAAGCAATTCTACTTATGCCTTCATGTCAAAGCACTCAAAGACCCTCTATCTGCCTTAGGGCCAACTCTAAACTATTAATATTTAGTCTCTTAGTGTGTCCTACAGTGCTATGGCTGGATGTCTTTTCAACATAATCAGCCAAGGCATTGTGTCTATATTCCAGTCACACCCCAAATTATTACTGTTTTAGATGGAATGTGTGTACCCTTTGGGCTTCCCATGTGGCTCAGTGGTAAAGAATCTGCCTGCAATACAGGAGACATGGGTTCAACTCATGAGTCGGGAAGATTCCCTGGAGTGGGAAATGCAAACCACTCCATTCTTGCCTGGGAAATCCCAAGGACGGAGGAGCCTGGTGGGCTACAGCCCACGGGGTCACAAAGAGTTGCACATGACTGAGTGAGCATGCACACATGTGTACCCCTTCATCTTCTTTCACAAGCCTCAAGTTTTAGTTTTTCTTTCTTCTGTAGAATCTGTCCAGAATTGTCCAATTTTGAGACATAATTCTCCACAAATCTCTTACATTTCTGTACAACTAGGAATTAGTTTGCTCAGGCTTACCAGAAAGAGAACAACTCCTTTCTTAGAGATAGTCAAGGTTAGTAAAGATAAAGAACTTTCTCTTCCCCCTCTCTGAAGATTTGTTTATAATCTACAGAAAAGCAAAAAATAATGTCTCTTTCTAGAGGGGACAGCTTAAGTTTCCTAGAAGCCCTCTTAGGAGATTTGGGCTTTCCTAAACTCAGTGATCTTCATTTATGACACAGACCTATAGTGTGCACAGAATCCACCTACTTTGTCTCAGTGGAGCTTGGGGACTAGGGAAACAACGCAAACGAAAATGTCATACTACCTGTTGCGCCACAAGTAATAAACTATATAAATTCATTTGAGCATCTTGTCCTTTATAAGCCAAATCTATGGAAGTGTGGTGAGCCAACGCTTCAGCTTCCACCAAGTTGCTGCTTAGGAACTGCATGACACCTGGACACAGAGAGTATGTCTCTTTTGTGTGTTGTCACTGTACACTCCATATTAGTTATCCCAAACATTATATCCTTTCCCACTAGTATGAAAATGCCTTAAAAACAGAATTCGTGTTTACTTATTTTTGTATTTGTTAATGTATGTTCCTAGACAAAAAAGTTCAGTTACTGCAACACAACATTTTCATATAATTGTAAAGAAGTACTATAGCAAATATAAGAAGAAAATAAAATGCTTAGTAATTTATATTTGGGTACTGCATTCATAGTATTTTAGTTTTAGTACTAAAACTACAGTCCATGAGGTCACGGAGAGTCAGACACGACTGAGTGTCTAAGTGCACACACACACAGCCGATGAGAAGCAGAGAATCCTTGGTTTACTGTAACCCTCCCAACTTCCTTTTCCCCTTTATAAGAGTTCCCTTTCCCTAACTGCATGGGAATTTGCATGTGGCTCATCCTAGTAGAAGATCCCAAACTGCAACTCTCTGCTGATCCTAAATGAAACAATCTTTGCTGAAGACATACCTGGCACTCTATTTTATTTCAGGTCAAACACATAAAAATTTCCCAATTAGATAATATAATAAGGGCTATTTTTAACTTCCCTTTTTATAAACTTGTCAGTATCACTCCAGGTCTTCAGAAGTTAAAAATTATAAATCAGTATCAAAGCTTCAGGTGAAAAACATTATGGAATCTGTTCATGCAAATACTAACATCCCCAGAGATAACACTGTTTCTCTGAGATTTTACAGAGATAGTGTAAGAATAGAGTGGATTTATCTCTAGCCTTCTGTGCAGTCTGTTAAATATTCTACTTTTTGTAAGGCTAGGTAAGTTTCTACCTCTTTTCCCACTATGTAGAAAAAAGCTGAAGGAAAGAATAAAGTTATTTTCATAGTTTGCATCATTTTGGTTTCATATTTTGTGTTTGCAGATCCAGCTTTATATAGCTGGATGTAGAATTTTAGTAAGAATGAATTCCAAGGTAACAGAAAGGGTTGTCATTAGCATTTAAAAGTTATCAAGGTGCCTAAGGTATTTTAGTACTTCTCCTATTATCTTTACAACCATCTAAGCCCTCAGGATTTTATTACTCATACTGAAAATAAACTAATTCCAAAGATGATAACTAGAATACCATCTCCTATTTTTAAATATTTTTTCTAGATCAGTGTTAGGTTCACAGCAAAACTCAGGTGAAGTTCAATGACTTCCCACATACCAATTACCCCTCACATGCATAGCCTCCCCATTGTCAAAATTCCACATCAGAGTATTAAGCTTGTTACAACTGTTTTGGCACATCATTATCACTTCAAGCCCATGATTTATGTAGGTGTAAACCTTAAGACTTTTAGTAAACTATGAATGCTAAATTGGTTTTCCTTGAGAGATATATATTTTTTTAGATCTCCAAAGTAGTAAATGGTGATAAGTTTTAAGAGAAAAATGCATATATAAAATAAGAGTGGTTATATTTTAATGATGTTTTTTATTTCTAATAACACATAATATTTGGAGAGAATTGGTCATGATACTCGGGTACTTTGGTCTAGGTAAAAACACCTGTATCAACTTGCTCAGTTCCTCAGCAAATGAATATTAGCAGAAATACATGTATAGATACTTAAAAATATCTCGCCTTGTATACTGCAATAAATGAAGTAAAAGCAAATATGTATTAATGTGACTCTCCACTTTCCTTAAAATATATTTTCTGGGAATATAAGACAGAGATGATGTGTGTCCATTTAAAAACATTAGTTTTACTATGTATGTAATATGCTATCCTCAGTGCCAAGTCTGCATAACCAGCAAAAATTACAAAAATTATTTTTACCTATCAAACCTAAAAACCAATGCCCAAGTGATGGAAAAAGATATTTTATGGAAATAAGAATGATAAGAAAGTGAGGGTAATGATACTCATCTAAAGCACACTTTATAGCAAAGGTTATAACAAAAAACAAGAAATGTCATTATATGATGATAAAGGGATCAAAACAAGAAGAGGATGTAACTTGTTAACACATAGGTACCTAATACAGGAGTACCTAAATATACAAAGCATATTAACAGACATAATAGGATAAATTAGCACTAATACAATAATAGCAAGTGACTTTAATACCCCACTTACAACAATGGAGAGCTTATCCAGACAGAAGCTCAATAAGAAAGCAGTGGTCTTAAATGATACATTAGACAAGTTGGCCTTAATGGAAACCTATAGGACCTTCCATCCAAAAAGAGCAAAATACACATTCTTCAAGAGCACATGTAACATTCTCCAGGATAGATTACATGCTAGACCGTGAAAGACTAGAAATATAAGACTAGAAATCAAATAAGGGAAGGCATGTGGGGAAAGCACAAACACTTGTATAATAAATAACATGCTCCTTACAAAAAAAGTGGGTCATGAAGAAATAAAGAAGAAATCATAAAATACCTTGAGACAAATTAAAATGGATACATAACTTTTTAGAATTTATGGAAAGAGCAAAAGCAGTTCTAAGAGAGAAGTTTAAAGAAATACAGGCCCACTCAGAGAAATACGAAAAATCTCAAATAAACAACCTAAATGACCACCTAAAGGAATTAAAAACAACAACAACAACAAAAGCCCTGAGTCAGGAGAAAGAAGGAAATAATAAAGATCATGGAGAAAATGAAATAAAATGGAGACCAAAAAATAGAAAAGATTAATAAAATGAAGAGCTGCTTTTCTGAACAGTTAAAATCGATAAGCCTTTAGCCAGGCTCATCAAGATAAAAAGAGAAAGGACCCAAATAAACAAAACAAGAAGTAAAAGAGGAGAAACAAACAGTATCACAGAGAAATAAAAAATCATAAGAGAATGCTACAATTATATGCCGACAAATTGGACAACTTAGAAATGGACAAATTTCTAGAAAGATACAACCTTCTAATACTGAATCAGAAAGAAATGGACAATTTGAATAGACTAATCATTAATAGTGAAATTGAATATGTAATAAAAAAGTTCTCAATAAACTAAAGTGCAGGGCTGGATAGCTTCACAGAGAAATTCTACTTCACATATAAAAAGAGCTTCTACCTAAACTCTCAACATATTCAAAAAATGTAAGATGAAACACTCCCAAATTATTCTGAGAGTGCCATTACCTTGATATCAAAACCAGACAAAGATACTGCAAAGAAAGAAAGTTACAGGTCAATATTTCTGACAAATATAGATGCAAAAATTCTCAATAAAATGTTACCAAACTGAATTCAACAATATATAAAAATATACACCATGAGCAAGTGGTATTGATTCAGGGATGCCAGGATGGTTTAACACTCACAAGTCAATGTAATAGAGCATGTTAACAAAAGGAAGGATAAAAATCTTATGATCATCTCAATAGATACATGCAGAAAAAGCATTACACAAAATTCAACAACCATTCATGACTAAAAAACCCTCTTTAAAATGGATATAAGAGAGCACATCACAATAAAGGCCATTTACGACAAACCCACGGCTAACATACTCAACAACGAAAAGTTAAAAAACTTTGCTCTAAATTCAAGAACAAAGCAATTATGTCCACCCTCACCACTTCCACCTAACAGAATTGGAAGTCCTAGCCATAGATATCACACAAACTAAAGCAATAAAAGGAATACAAATTTGAAGGGAAAAAGTAAGCTTGTCACTGTTTGTAGGTGACTTGATAATATCAATAAGTAGAAAACCCCAAAGTCTCCACCAAAAAACTATTAAAGTAAGTGAATTAATAAAATTGCAGAATACAAGATGAAAATGCAGAAATCTTGCTTTTCTATACACTAATGATAAACTATCAAAGAAAGTAATAAAATAACCTCATTTAAAGTCACATCAAAAAGAATAAAATACCTAGGAATAAACTTAACCAAGGACATAAGCCCTAAAGTCTGAAAACTATAAAGAATTGACAAAGGAAATGAAGATGATACCAAAAAATGGAATAATATCCTGAATGACTGGTTTTGAAGAATCAATATTGTCAAAACGTCAATACTACCCAAAGCAGTCTACAGGTTGAATGTGATATCTGTCAAAACATCCACCTACTTTTCTCAGAACTAGAAGAAATGAAACTCAGATTATCTGGAACCACAAGAGTCCCATTGTGAAAGCAACGTTGAGGAAAAAAGACAAAGCTGAAGGGACTATGCTCCCTGACTTCAGAATCTTCCACAAAACTCATCAAAATAGCATGCTATTGACACACATATTCACAAAAGACTTAGAGATTAATGGAACAGAGTAGACAGCCCAGAAATAAAGCCACATACCTAAGGTCAATTAATCTATAACAAAGGTTGAAAGGCTATACAATGGAGAAAAGACAATCTCTTCAACAAGTTGTGTTGGGAAAACTGGACAGATACTCATAAAAGAATTAAACTAGAACTTTATTTCATATCATTTAAAAAGTAAACTCAAAATGGATTAAATGCCTAAATATAAGATATGAACCCATAAAACTAGAAGAAAACATGGGCAGAACACTCTGACATAAATTGCAGCGGTATTTTTTGGATTTGTCTCCTAAGGCAAATGAAATAAAAGCAAAAATAAACAAATGAGATCTAATTAAACTTTTTTTTTCCACAGCAAAGGAAACAATTGACAAAATAAAAAGACAACACACTGTATGGCATAAAATGATAAGGGGTTAATTTCTAAAATACATAAATAGATCTTACAATTCAGTTTTTAAAATAACCTAATTTAAAAATGAGCAGAAGATTTGACATGCTTCCAAAGAAGACATTCAGATGGCCAACAGGCACACACACACAAAAATTCATCATTAATTTCCAAAGAAATGCAAATCAAAATCACAATGAGATATTACCTCACACCTGTCAGACTGGCTATCATCAAAAAGTCTACAAACAGCAAATATTGGCAAGGATGTGGAAAAAGGGGAAACCTTGTATACTGTGAGAATGTAAATTGGTAAAACCACTATGGAAAACAGTATGAAAGTTCTTGACAAAACTAAAAGTAGAACTACCATATGATCCAGAAATTTCACTGTTGTGTATACACACCCCCAAACAAAAACATGGATTTGAAAAGATACATGCACTCCAATGTTCATTGTAGTGTTATTTACAATTGCCAGGTATGGAAGCAACTTAAGTGTCCATCATCAGATATGGAAAAAGATGATGCTATCTATACATACAAACATAAACACACACACAATATTACTCAACCACAAAACAAGAATGAAATTCTGCCATTTGCCACTATGTAGATGAACCTAGAGCATATTCAGTTCAGTTCAGTCGCTCAGTCGTGTCCGACTCTTTGCAACCCCATGAACTGCACCATGCCAGGCCTCCCTGTCCATCACCAGCTCCCGGAGTTTACGCAAACACATGTCCATCGTTGGTGATGCCATCCACCCATCTCATCCTCTGTTGTTCCCTTCTCCTCCTGCTCCCAATCCCTCCCAGCATTGGAGTCTTTTCCAATGAGTCAACTCTTTGCATGAGGTGGCCAAAGTATTGGAGTTTCAGCTTTAGCATCATTCCTTCCAAAAAAATCCCAAGGCTGATCTCCTTCACAATGGACTGGTTGGATCTCCTTGCAGTCCGAGGGACTCTCAAGAGTCTTCTGCAACACCACAGTTCAAAAGCATCAATTCTTAGGAGCTCAGCTTTCTTCATAGTCCAACTTTCACATCCATACATGATCACTGGAAAAACCATAGCCTTGACTAGACAGATCTTTGTTGGCTAAGTAATGTCTAGAGCATACCAGGTTTACTGAAATAAGTCACACAAAAATTCTTGTGTTATTTATATCTAGAATCTAAAAACTAAAACAAATGAATGAAAATAATAAACAGAAACAGTCACAGATATAAAGAAAAAAACTAGTGGTTAACAGTGCGAAGAGAGAAGAGGGTAGGAGAAAGATAGGGTTATGGAAATAAGAGATATAAACTACTATATAGAGAATAAATAAGCATCAAAGATATACTGTACAGCAAAATATAGCCATTATTTTGTAATAACTTTAAATGGATACACCTGAAACTAATATACTATTATAAAATTACTATACTTTATAAAATATTATTTAGAAATATAATAGATAATGTAAATGCATAAAACTTATACTGGTTTTAAATAAAAATTTAAATATAGAAAAAGCTCATGTGGTTCTCTCTTTTAGCTACATTAATAAGTTGATATGATTATTGGCTCTGAGGAAAGATATGAAAATGTTGTTTTCTTATGAATCATTAAAATAAATCATAAAGAATGTACTATATTTAAAAACATTAGTTTTAAATGAGTATGCAATATTAATTTATTTGTACATTTTACACACTTGAAGAATATATAAATCCAACCTGTGGGGACCTAAAACATATTGAGATTCACAAGAGTTGATATCTGCTTTAGTTCACATGTTCTTATTCAGTTTAAGTTTCTGATTTGTTGATATGAAAGTGAATATATACCGATTTGCATAGCATCAATGTGTTTCAATGCCCAATAGTTTATTATATTTCTAGTGATTAATTTACTAGATATTTCACTACCACTTGTCTATTTTCTAGCCTGAAGATATGGGACAAAGATCAATACCCCTGTAGCTCTGAACTTCTCCGAAGAAATACATATATTTACTTATTCAGTAAATATATATTCAGCAGTTTGTTTTTTTTTTTTTTTTACTTTATTTTACTTTACAATACTGTATTGGTTTTGCCATACATTGACATGAATCCGCCATGGGTGGACATGACTTCCCAATCCTGAACCCCCCTCCCACCTCCCACCCCATATCATCTCTCTGGATCATCCCTGTGCACCAGCCCCAAGCATCCTGTATCCTGCATCAAACATAGACTGGCTATTCTATTCAGCAGTTTTAAGTATTAGAATCAATACTTAGAAATTAAAAAGTAAGTCAGAAACTCAAATTTCTCTCAAAGTGAGATTTAACAGAAATAATAATAATAATGATATAATTACTTATATAATCTACAGTAAACAAAATATTCTGAAAGCTGTATACTGTTGAAGACATAGAATTAAAAAAAAAAAATCCTCAAAACCTACCAACAAAGGTAGAGGAGAAAGAAAAAAAATTTTTTTAAATAACCATTGAAAACTGGCTTCCCTGGTAGCTCAGTAGTAAAGAATCTGTCTACCAAGTGGGACACATGTGTTTGATCCCTGGGTTGGGAAGATCCCCTGGAGAAGGAAATGACAGCCTACTCTTATATTCTTGCCTGTGAAATACTATGGACAGAGAAGACTGGTGGGCTAGAGTCCATGGGGTCAACAAAGAGTCAGATGTGACTTAGTGACTAAATAACAGCAACAAGATAAGAGCACTATCTTCCTTGAAGCTCACATTTCAAACTGATGGTATCCCAATCATCAGAAGAGAGTTTGCTCTCTCCATGTTTCACTGTCTTCAATTCACAATCCCGAGGAAGGAAGGAAATGGAAGACCAGAGGTCTAGCTGCAACAAATGCTGTTTTTCTTCCCCTAATCTCCCTGGATTAAGGATGGTTTTGACCAGGTACTAAGAGTTCTGTGGGTTGACAGCCCACGTGGGATCCAATGAAGAGATCTGCCTTACCCAGATCATGATCCATGCTCAGGACAGCCTGAATCCAATACTGGGAGAGGGGAGAGTATAAAGGCCTAGCCCCCTCATTCCATATCCAGGAAAATTCTACATGCAAATGCAGGCCTTCAAAGCTCTGCAGGTGAAGAGCTGAGTCTCACTTGTGATGGTTCAGTTCAGTTCAGTTGCTCAGTTGTGTCCGACTCTGACCCCATGAATCGCAGCACGCCAGGCCTCCCTGTCCATCACCAACTCCAGGAGTTCACTCAGACTCATGTCCATCGAGTCCGTGATGCCATCCAGCCATCTCATCCTCGGTCGTCCCCTTCTCCTCCTGCTCCCAATCCCTCCCAGCATCAGAGTCTTTTCCAATGAGTCAACTCTTTGCCAAAGTACTGGAGCTTCAGCTTTAGCATCATTCCTTCCAAAGAAATCCCAGGGCTGATCTCCTTCAGAATGGACTGGTTGGATCTCCTTGCAGTCCAAGGGACTCTCAAGAGTCTTCTCCAACACCACAGTTCAAAAGCATCAATTCTTCGGTGCTCAGCCTTCTTCACAGTCCAACTCTCACATCCATACATGACCACAGGAAAAACCATAGCCTTGACTAGCCAGACCTTAGTTGGCAAAGTAATGTCTCTGCTTTTGAATATACTGTCTAGGTTGGTCATAACTTTTCTTCCAAGAAGTAAGCGTCCCTTAATTTCATGGCTGCAGTCACCATCTGCAGTGATTTTGGAGCCCCCAAAAATAAAGTCTGACACTGTTTCTACTGTTTCCCTGTACCTTCTTTCTTTTCCCAATTCTGCTTCTTCCTCTTCACAGGTATTGGTTAAAAACCTCTCCCTAATAAACTTGGCACAAGAATGTCCATCTCAGAGTTGACAAATACCACCCTTTTAGTCAGAAACCTTTGAGTCCCTTCTTTTTGACTAGACCTCACCTTTGACTTCTGACCCTGGCCTATTAATCCAATTTTAGCTATAATTCTGCTAGGTCCATTCAGCTAAAATCCAGCCTAGTTTTCTATGGGCAAATTCTTCATCCTCTCACTCCTAGTATCTTACTACTCTACCGTGTCTTCAGCAAGAATCTTGTTAGATCAGTTTAAGAATAATTATACTAAAGCCAGAAATTTTAAATTTGAGTTTCAACTAGTAAAAGACTAAAAGTTTCACAAATCTAAGAGTGGTCATAATCATAACTATGCTTCTAGCTCATTGCCTAAGTGGCATATGTAAAATGGCCCAGATGAAGGAGCAGTTGAATGATATACAGCTACACACACATAGAGCTGAATATGTGGATACCTACATATATATAATTTTGAAATCTGTGGTGAACACATTCTGATATTAGAATATTTAAATCCACAGAGCAAAATTATCTCAGTTAACAATTTAAATTGACGATAGTACAATCAATGATCTTAGACTGAGTTCACCAGGTTTACATGTGTAAGTGTATATGTTTGTCAGTGTCTGCATTTGCACTGTCTGTGCAAATTTTTTTACTGTGGTATAAAAATACAATATGAGATCTACCATCTTAACAACACTGTATTGTGCATTTAAATATCTGTTCATTATATGCAAAACATTCTGTCAGTTCAGTTCAGTCACTCAGTCATGTCCGACTCTTTGCCACCCCATGAACTGCAGCACGCCAGGTCTCCCTGTCCATCACCAACTCCCGGAGTCCACCCAAACCCATGTCCATTGAGTTAGTGATGCCATCCAACCATCTCATCTTCTGTCATCCCCTTCTTCTCCCGCCTTCAATCTTTCCTAGCATCAGAGTCTTTTCAAATGAATTAGTTCTTTTCATCAGGTAGCCAAAGTATTGGAGTTTCAGCTTCATCATCGGTCTTTCCAATGAACATTCAGGACTGATTTCCTTTAGGATGGACTGGTTGGATCTCCTTGAAGTCCAAAGAACTTCAAGAGTCTTCTCCAACACCACAGTTCAAAAGCGTCAATTCTTTGGCCCTAACTTTCTTTATAGTCCAACTCTCACATCCATACATGACTACTGGAAAAACCATAGCCTTGTCTAGATGGACCTTTGTTGGCAAAGTAAGTAATACTTCTGCTTTTTAATATGCTGTCTATGTTGGTCATAACTTCTCTTCCAAGGAGTAAGCGTCTTTTTATTTCATGGCTAGAGTCACCATCTGCAGTGATTTTGGAGCCCCCAAAAATAAAGTCTGTCACTGTTTCCACTGTTTCCCTGTCTATTTGCCATTGTGTAGGAGATCTCTAGAATGTATTCATCTTACATAACTGAAACTTTATACCCACTCTATAGCAACACCCACATCCCACTTATCCCAGACCTTGACAATTACCACTTACTCTCTGTGTCTATAAATGACTATATCAGATACTGTATATGACTAGAATCATACAGTGTTTTTTCTTCCATAACTAGCTTCTTTTGCTTAGTATAATATCTTCTTTGTTCACTCATATTATCACATATTACTGGATTTCCTTTTTAAGTGTGAATAATATTCTGTATATGTGTATATATAAATTTTGCATTTTCTTTATCCATTTATTCACTGACAGAAATATAGATTGTTTCCACATCTTGGGATATGAAAGAACACTCCCAGCATAAATCTCACGTTAAATCCTAAAGACAGCGATTGGAAAACAATGTAACAAAGATTGTAGCAAGTATGTCTTGTGATCATAAACAAAAATAAGAAAGTATCCTAAGCCCAAAATAAGCAATCTGAATCCAGCAAAACATCAAATACATAATACATCTTGATGAAATTATATTTTATTTAGGAAGTCTTAATTTAATATTTATAATTGTAATATTGTATTATAATAATAGAATTAACTAAACAGAAGACAACAATGATTATTTCATGATTATCTTGTTTCTGATTACTTAAGAATTATTTGCTAAATAATCAGTTTCTATTTATGATTTTAAAAACTTTAATCTGACCAATAATATAAAGGAAATTAGTCTCTTTTTAAAAATCTACAAAGAACTTAGAGCAAGTATCATTTATTTCTGAAATATCTGAAAGTTATCTTTGTGAGATTATAAAAGAAATAAGGATGTTCAACCATCATGATTTTCATGAAATAGTTTGCCACAATGATAGATAATAACTAATGAAGTACATTCTAAAACTTTAAAAAGAAATTTTTATATTGTTGAGATTAAAGAAAATCTGAATCTAAGTAGGGAATAAGCCATGCTCATGTATTTAAAGAAACAGTGTGTAAAGCTATCACTTCTTTCTGTATGAATATATAGATTCAGTGTGATCCCATCAAGATATTGATAATGTTCTGGGTTATTTTAGTGAAAATGACAATACAATTCTAATGTACATATTGAAAAGAAAAAAGCCAAGTAGGGCCAAGGAAACTTTTGAAAAGTCACAGCTGGAGAAACCACATATCAGAAATCTAGTGCTATTGTGAAATGACACCAGGTAAAAATGTGCTGTAATAATAAAAGGAGGGGCAGAAAGACCAACACAAAATATAGAATCCTGAAATAAAATACACAAATAGTCAACTCATTTGTATATAAACTGATGCTACAAAGCAGAGACAATTATTTTTAACTAATCCTGATTTAATTAGATATTCATATGTATAAAAATAAAGCTTAAATTATACTTTATGGCATATTAAATAAATTCTAGATGATGCTTTAAACATGAAAGATTATAAAATTAATCTTCCAGAAGATAATGATGAGTACTTTCTTAACTTAAGGAGAGAAAAGTTCATTTAAACATGATGCAAAATTTATTTGCAATAAGAAATGCATCCATAATTTGGACTATTTAAATTATACACTTCTCTGTTAGTCAAAAAAGATCCCTCCAAGAATGAAAAAGCAAGCACAGTGTGGGAGTAGTCTTCTGCAATACACATGGCCAATGAAAGCTTCAAACTAAGCAAATATGCAAAAGACTAACAGGGCAGGAGAATATCTAAATCGCTAACTTTATTAGAGATCATTAGCAATTCCCAGGGACAGGGAAGCCTGGTGGGCTGCCGTCTCTGGGGTCGCACAGCGTCAGACATGACTGAAGCGACTTAGCAGCGGCAGCAGCAACAGCAGAGAATAGAGAGAGATACATTAAACCACAACGTGACACTCTTACCCACTGCTGCTGCCGCAACAGCAGAGAATAGAGAGAGATACATTAAACCACAACGTGACACTCTTACCCACTGCTGCTGCCGCTGCTAAGTCGCTTCAGTCGTGTCCAACGCTGGGCGACCCCAGAGACGGCAGCCCACCAGAATCCCCCGTCCCTGGGATTCTCCAGGCAAGAACACTGGAGTGGGTTGCCATTGCCTTCTCCAATGCATGAAAGTGAAAAGTGAAAGTGAAGTCGTTCAGTCCTGTTCGACTCCTAGCGACTCCATGGACTGCAGCCTACCAGGCTCCTCCGTCCATGGGATTTTCCAGGCAAGAGTCCTGGAGTGGGGTGCCATTGCCTTCTCCCACTATAAGGACAAATTTTTGGAGTGGTAAAAATCAAGTATTGTTGAGCCTATGGAGAAACTGAATGTTTCATGTACTGCTACTGGCAATACAATTTGTTACAACCACTTTGGAAAAATCCTTGGCAATATATATTAAACTTTAATACATACATATGCTATTACACAGTGGTTCTCTCCTTGAAATATACCTTACAGAAATTGTTTAGATGTGTAGAATTTATCTATTGTGGTAGAAATCAAAACAGATTTCTACAGAAATCAAAACAGAAAGTCTTAGTTTTTAGAGGAAGACTTAAAACGATGATGAAAGGATGATTCTTGTGTCCAGTTGATATTCTATTTCTCTGGTAATAGTTGTTTACGTAAAACAATTTGTTACTCATTTATCAAGAAAATGGAGATGAAAATTTAAGAGACATTTAATAAATTCAGTGTGTGAAATTTGGGTCATAATTTGAACAAATCAACTATTGAACATTTATTAGATAACCAGGATATTTAGAATAATAACAAATTTAAATAAAGAGATGTTGATTTGTAAAGTGTGAAAAGGTACTATGTACGTTTAAGTTTGTTTGTTTTCATTTCTGGAAGCATACTAAAATAATTCAGGTTAGATTATATGATGCTTGCAATTTCCAAAGTAATTCAGTTGAGGATTTGGAGTCGGAGGGGAGGGGTGGAAAGGACAAGAGATCGTCCAAGAGTTGGCCACTTCTTATACAAGGAGGTTCATTATCATTCTATAATTTTATATGTATTTTAAATATACCATAATAAATTACAAACAAAATGCATATGAGGAAATGACATCAGCGACAATAAAACTAAATTTTGGAAAATTATCATCTCAAGTTTGGGACTACCAGTAAAATTTCCTAAGTAGAACTTTCCCAATACCAACTTTCAACTTGAGGGATTCTTTTTATTCTTATGGCTGTATTTCATACTTAATTTCATGTTTATTGTTTTGATATACTCAATACTTGTGTAGAAATAGGGAATTGGTGCATGTCAGTCTGACAGAGATAGTGAAAAAGTTTGATATGCCACCTTAAAGAGAGGAGAAAAAACTAGTCTTCTTTCAAGTCTTAAAGCAATACATTCAAATGTCATTAGCACTGGCTATTGCGACTAGCTGGCATATATTCCCTCTAGTCTGGAGAAAAGGCATTCACAACTCAAGTTAGGCATTTAAATCTTTTTATAGAAGCTCCAGAGACGGGGCCACTAAAGTGTGCTGCAATATTTACTAGACCTCAGCCGCAAAAGCTATCAAACCAGCATCCCTATGAGGATTCAGTTTACAAATAATCCTAACATGAATGGCAGATGCGTAGCCTCCCTCTGTGTCTCACTGTTGTAGCTGGGAACAACAGACCACCAGTGTGAAAAATCATGAAAGAAAAATCAAACCTTTATTCTGAACCAGTAGATACAGATAGGTATAATTACTTGAAACTGGTAAATGGGAAGATTTAGCATAAGAAAGAGAGATTCCTGATTCCTGAGAGAGAGATAAACAAAGGAATAAAGTTCTTAGAGAAGAGAGAGGAAAGTGGGGAGAACCAGAAGAGCTTGCTTTTGTTAGCAGATGAGGGATTTCTATAACTAAAGGAGCAGATTTATAACAGATGTATTTAAGATTGTGGAATTAATGGTGTGAAGATAACTTTCCATCCAGTTGCCTAGTTTTCCTCAATGATTTGTGAGGCTGAGACTAAGTCAGCTTGATGAAGTACCAGGGCATACAGATTGTTTGCTCCCCACTCTCACTTTATTCACTACCTAATGTAAATATCTCAGAGTATGAGCTGTGACTCTAAATTTGTAGGGAAAAAAAAAAGATGGGTGGAATTCCTAGTAGGGCTATGGGTAGACTGTGTAGTGGAAAAAGCTTTATATTGCAAAAATCAATGTATCACTAAATTTTCATCTGTGCATTTCACTTAAAAATGCAAGAGAAAAGAATGAGACTACAAGTGCTGATGTGAACTAAAGGCAGGTGGCTTAGGGGTTCTGAAAATTACAGCACACACTATCGAAAAAAACTGCAAAGTATATTTTTATAGGAATTTAAATGAAAATGAGAGTTTAAGAATACATTAATGAAAAGATACCTTTGTTCTAGCTGGCCTTGTGAAGGTAACATCTGCCAGTGAGGAGTGCTCAATTATACAAACTCACTGTTTGTATTGACATGTATCTTCTTAGGACTTCTCAAGTGGCACCAGTGACATAGAACCCATATGACAATGCAGGAGACTAAAGTCACAGTTCGATCCCTGGGTTAGGAAGGTCCGCTGCATAAGGGCACTACAACCCACTACAGTATTCTTGCCTGGAAAATCCCATGGACAGAGAAGCTTGGCAGCTCTATATGATCACAAAGAGTTAAACATGACTGAAGTGACTTAGCACACACACATATTCAACATTAAATAATTTATAAGTTTAAATCCAAATTTTGTCACCTAATCACTGGAAACAGTGACAGATTTTAATTTAGGGGCTCCAAAATCACTGCATATGGTGACTTCAGCCATGAATTAAAAGATGCTTGCTCCTTGGAAGAAAAGCTATGACCAACCTAGAGAGCATATTAAAAAGCAGAGACATTACTTTGCCAACAAAGGTCCATCTAGTCAAGGCTATGGTTCTTCCAGTAGTCATGTATGGATGTGAGTGTTGGACTATAAAGAAAGCTGAGCACCTAAGAATTGATGCTTTTGAACTGTGGTGTTGGAGAAGACTCTTGAGAGTCCCTTAGACTGCAAGGAGATCCAACCAGTCTACTGTGAAGGAAATCAGTCCTGACTATTCATTGGAAGGACTGATGTTGATGCTGAAACTCCAATACTTTGGCCACCTGATGTGAAGAACTGACTTATTTGAAAAGACCATGATGCTGGGAAAGATTGAAGGCAGGAGGAGAAGGGGATGACAGAGGATGAGATAGTTCAATGGCATCACCAACTCAATGGACATGAGTATGGTAAACTCCAGGAGCTGGTGATGGACAGGGAATCCTGGCTTGTGTGCTGTAGTCCCTGGGGTTGCAAAGAGTTGGGCACAGCTAAGCAACCTAACTGAACTGAACTGAATCATTGGTTTAATCATAGGATTTTAGATCATCAAGGGACAGAGAAAATTTAATTGGCCTCATTAAACAGATAAAATCCAAGTGTTGAGATGAGTGACTTTTAAGGCACACAAAAGTAAAAGATGAAGCCTGAGGTCTAAAGTTTTTTAAGCCTCATACTCGTGTTCATTCCCAAACTATAATATTTAGTTCTAAAATGGAAAGAGTGAAGATGTACAGACTTAAGGCATTTTTATTAAATCTTCACCAGTAATCAGAAGATCTGCTCTGGTTCTTATCTGTGCTGTTCTAGTTTTGTACATCTTACAGAAGAGAAGAAAAATAGTTTTATTTATGTACATGTAAAAGTAATAGATATACTTGATATACAAAGAATTGCAACACATATTTAACATGTAAAATTTGGCAAGTTTAGATATAAGCAAACACCTCCAATATCACCACCAAAATCAAGGTTAACAGACTAAATAGACCTAGAAATCATTTCAAAATTTTCACTGTGTCTGTTTTATTGTGTGTGGTAAGAATCCTTAACATGAAATTCATCCTCTTAATAGATCTTTAAGACCATAATACAATATTGTTCAGTGCATGAGAAGTGTTGTACAACAGATCTCTACAATTTATTCACTAGACTCATGAATTGATACTCTATACCCTTTTAATGTTTCTCTTTGCAAGTTTGTACTTAATTACTTAGCTTATAAAAGTAAATTAATCATAAAATAAAGACAAAATCACACCTTTGAGATTTTGGGAAAATTAAATGCTTCACAAGCAAGAGGTAATAAACTAAATTTTACAAGAAGTAGCCTCTGTTAAAATCCCAATATCTGTTTAAAAACTACATTTCTGTCTTTGGGAAGAAAAAAAGCATTATGCTAAGTGAAATAAGTCAAGTAGACAGACAAATACTGTAACATCTCTCTTATATATGAAATCTAATTTTTTTTTTTAAAGTTCATAGATACAGAGAATAGTTCGGTGGTTGCAAGGTGGAGTAAGGAGTAGGAGGTGGGAGAAATGAGCAAACTGGGTTTTTGGTTATTATTTCTTTAAATATAGTTATAATTATCAGTAAGCAATGTCATAAGAATAAAATTGATTTTAGAAATGGCAAGATAAGATGAATTCTAGAACCTCTATTACTTCCAACCAATATTTATTCCCAGCACCTTCTATGTGCCAGGCACTCTACCAGATTTTGTGGACACAACAGTGAATAAAACAAAAAAAAATTTTTTTTGATAGGGATTATTATACAGAGGAGGAACAGAGAAAATAAACAAAACTTAACTAAAATAAGTGAGTCCTCCAAACATATTAAATATAATACATTATTTCTTTACTCAATAGACACAGTATATAATATTTAGTCAGCATTTGGGATTAAATCATTGGAATACAATAAAATACTTGATCCTTGGTAACCTGCAGTTCTGACATTCTTAATTATACAGGTTTTCAGCATCCTTCACATATATCTGGGTCCTGGTTATAGTGTTACTTCACTGGCTGGCAGTTGCTCACTGCAGTTTAAATACTGATTGGGAAGACTGAATGAGGTTACCGTATAATTTATTGCCAAATCATGAAAAATTTTTATAATGAAAGGATAGGAATTGGGACTATTAATAATTTTATACCAAGACAACTAACATAATCCAAAATTCTATAGAAATCTATAGTCACTCTAATTCTTTTCAGAGATTGACTAGTATACCATTACTACTAGCGTGGTTCCAAGAACTCAATCTGTTCAAGATGGGGCACCTATTTTGAAAGACCCATCCTAGGAGATTAGGACAGACGATTTGGAGGTTATGGGGACTCAACTGATACCCAAGAAAAGATTGCCTGTCATTTTCCAAATAACTCAAAAACAGTTACTTAGAAAGTTCCAAAAATGAAGTGTTCTTTCCTTTGTTACATGTATACATCCAAGTGAATGATATAATATTTGTTGTAGGTTTTATTTTATAGTAATAGAAAAATTACAAACTTCACTCAAGTTTCACTCTAACAAAGAATCTTCTAGGTTGCTCTAACCTACTTTCTATTCTCCTTTCCTTTTTGTATTGTCCTTTAAATCTATACAATAAGATTTATCTGAAAAACACATTTCACAGACTATGATTTATAGAAAATATCTTCAAAATTTTCAGGAAGGGATACTTTTCCTTCATGAAAAACTGAGTAAAGAGGAGGCATCACCAAAAGCTTATTTCAAAACTTGCCACAGAGCAAATGGTATCTACATTAAACTAGAAGCCAAATGCCTAAAGCTTGCCAAAGCTGCCTTTTTTGTTTTCTAGTCCCTAAGAAGCTGGCTGCATGCTACTAACAGAAGAGAGGGGGCTGCATTGAGAAGGAGTTTCACTTTTCCCTATAACAGATGAGGATGTTGGCTGTTGTCTATTTAAAAAGGGATTTCTGAGGAGAAGCATCACCAAAAATATAGGTTGACTGACTTTCACATCAGAAGAACTAAAACTACTCAAGAACAAAAAATCACTTACAGCTTTCTAGAACCAGAGATGAGGCTGAAGCAACCCTCTGCAGTGAAGAGCCAAACACAGAGCATCTCAGAAGAGTAAGAGAAATGGCTTCATCTTGACTCAATGGCCCCAAACACAGAGCATCTCAGAAGAGCAAGAGAAATGGCTTCATCTTGACTCAATGGCCCCTCTCTCAGGCAAGCACAGTACCACAGAGAGGTTTCGCCTGATCCTCCAGTTTCTAGTGAGAAAAGACAACCTAGGAGGGAAACCAGCCACTAAACCAGCGTTATGGGAGACTCTGTGGGAGTCCCTACTCTGATGTGGCACTCAGGGATCACAGTGTCTGTGGGATTCAACCACTGGAAATTATGACTGTGATAAAGAAGAGGGGAGTGGTGTGCAACAACCAGCACCCAGATCTTGGCTTACTGAGTCCACACCTGTAGTGCCCAAGTGGTACTTTTAACCAGCACCTTTGCTCATCTACAGAACCATGTCTGGGGCACACTCCAGCTTGGGAACTCAGCAAGGTGCAGATCTGCCGGATTTGGACCCTCCAACAAAAATGCTGCCCACCCTTGAGCGCAGGGAGCCTATGACTAATCAAAGAGCTGAATCATAGTCACCCCACCCATGTGGATAGTGTCTTCCAGTTGCATCCGACAAGAAGGGCTGGAGACAGTTCTTAGAAAAAGTTCCACTGGCACTCAAGCTTAGAGATGGGCAGGTAGAGCCGATGAACCCCGAGAACAAAGTCATCACACTTCCTGATTTCTAGCTATACTATAAAGCTATAGTCATCAAAAGAGTAGTATAACACTGGCATAAAGACAGACAAATGGGACAGAATCAAGAACCCAGAAATATACCCATGCATATACAGTCAACTAATATTTGAAAAGGAAGCCAAAAATACTCAATGGAGAAAAGATGTTCCCTTCAATAAGTGGAGCTGGGATAATTGGATATCCATTATGTAAAAGAATGAAACTAGACCCACAATTTCTACCACTAACAAAATTGAACTCAAGATGTATTAAAGACTTAAATGTAAGACCTGAAATCATAAAACTTCTAGAAGTAAAAATTGAGAAAAAAAACTCCTTGATATAGGTCTTGATTTTTGAAGGGTATGATACCTAAAGTACAAGCAATAAAATCAAAAACATTGGTAGGATTTCAAGATTAAAGTCCAGATAATTTTTTTTTGCACTATGATATTTGAAAATAACTGAATAGCTGGAAGATAAAAAACAGTTGAGGAGGCATGGCATAAATATTTCAATGAATAGTATAATTACAAATAAATAAATTACAATAACCTTAAAATGGAAAGAATGATGACTTATGAATAGCCACAGCAACAGCAATTAGCAATTATTTTATTTTGTTGTGTGTTAATCTACACAAAGGGGCCAACAGGAAAAAAAAAATATTGTTAAGAGTGCCTACTTGAAGCAAAATTGAGAAATGAAGCACCTATTACCCTAATTCAACATAGCAACACACTATTTTCAAAGAAGATCGCTGATAATTGAGAATACTCTGTAATAATTATCACTATACATGCATAAAAATGCATTTAAAAGGATGTTATTTTACCATTGTCTCACAAATTTGATAAATGCAGGACAAAACTGAATGAATTACACATAAAAATAAAATAAAGCAGCAAAATTTTATACTGGAATCATTTCTAGAGATCACCTCATGCAACATTATTTTATAGATGAGAAAGTTCAGCCCGGAAATTTTAAACTACAGCATTTTCAACGCTATGGAATTAGAAAAGAACAAGATGAATGAAGAAACCAAGTTTTCCCGGAATGATATTAGTTCTAGAAATCTAAACAATGAATTTGTTCAATTTCAAGGAATTAATTTATCCAAGTTATAATCTGCTAAAGCAAAACAAACTACAAAACAGCACACTAACACACCCATTTGCTCCCTGTAGTATTAGACTGGTTATCAACAATTTTAGCACTTACAATATAAATACTAGTTAGGCAAAGTCATACTGATAGGCAGAGTTAAGAAAAGAAAGTAGTTAGTTAACCCCACTAGAAGTTTGTAAGTAAAGAAAAAGGTATGGAAGACTTCTGTAGTTAATGATCACTCAAGAAAGCAGGTTTGCTTAACCACAAAACCAAGAAGGCCTAATTAGCAACAAAACCATGCAACAGAAGCATGAGCCATGCTCCAAAATAATAAAACAATGGTGACGTGACCCACATCCTGCCCAATGAATAAGTTGTTGATCCCTAGGAGATCCCTAGGAGATACTTGATGAAAGTGAAAGAGGAGAGTGAAAAAGTTGGCTTAAAGCTCAACATTCAGAAAACTAAGATCATGGCATCTCGTCCCATCACTTCATGGCAAATAGATAGGGAAACAGTAGAAACAGTGGCTGACTTTATTTTTTTGAAGATGGTAATTGCAACCATGAAATTAAAAGATCCTTACTCCTTGGAAGGAAAGTTATGACCAACCTAGACAGCATATTAAAAAGCAGAGACGTTACTTTGCCAACAAAGGTCCATCTAGGCAAGGCTATGGTTTTTCCAGTGGTCATGTATGTATGTGAGAGTTGGACTATAAAGAAAGGTGAGTGCCGAAGAATTGATGCTTTTGAACTGTGGTGTTGGAGAAGACTCTTGAGAGTCCCTTGGACTGCAAGGAGATCCAACCAGTCCATCCTAAAGGAGATCAGGCCTGGGTGTTCACTGGAAGGACTGATGTTGAAGCTGAAACTCCAATACTTTGGCCACATGAGTTTGGGTAAACTCCAGGAGTTGGTGATGGACAGTGAGGCCTGGGGTGCTGCGGTTCATGGGGTCACAAAATGTCAGACACAACTGAGCGACTGAACTGAACTGAACTGAGGAGATGCTCTCTGAATACATACAAAATTGTAAAGTAAAATAAACTAAAAATTCAAATAATAATAATAATATTAATAAATGAATGAATGCTTAAAAAAGAAACATTTTATGGAAGGTGACATTTCAAACTGAAAGAGCCTTACTGTATTGAGACATGAAATCATTTTTCTATAGTGCCATGACAGTCCTGTCTTGACTATGTAGGGACAAGAAAACTCCCTCACTGACACTGATAATGAAGTGTGACATCTACTCAAGAATGAGAAAGAAGGTGGTCTTCTCCCCATACCCCTTTTCCTTTGTAGCCCACTAAGTTCTTGGGGTGTGGCACCCTCTCACCCACTCACATGTAAGCCTTACAAGCATCCGCTTCTAATAAAGCACTTCTTATCTATCACTTTGCCTCTCACTGAATTCTTTCTGTGCTGAAACAAAAAGCACCTGAGTTCCTTGGAGGCCCCTCATGACACGCCACCTAGTGGTTTCAATGAAAATTTAAGAAATTCTCCATATGTGGACTCATGCTATAAAAATAGATTTTTATAATATTGTAACATGTATAATTTCACATATTGAAAAAAAATAAAGTTATAGAATAATTAACTAGTAAATAGCTGCTCTAATTATTCTAGTAGCAGAGGATATGCTCTTTATGAACATGATTTATTTATTACCATGGTACATGACATTAAATATTACTTCAGGTATTTCACTTCTTTTTTCCAATGTATGTACTCTGCTGTTTCTAGCACTCAGGATATTATATAATGTGGACATTATCGACATAAACCTAAAAGATACAAAAATTTTAATGTAAATTATTTTGGTTAAATATCCTTAAGGAATAACCTTATCAGAAAAGAAGAAATTTTCATCTACTCTCCTGGGTTCTTCTGGTTAGTCTAAGAATTAAATTGCCATTAGGAACATTAGCAGGGAAAAAAAACAAACAGAAGTTTAATAATATGAAATTTGAGTAGTTTGCCTAAGTAAAAGCCTCATCCTAAAGATCATTCAGATGAAGACAAAAGAGAATGTTGTCATAACAGTTTGGGGCATCAAAGGAGAGGAAGGCAATTGACATGGAGATAGAAAAGCAATTGTTTGGTAAACAAGTGTTTACTGAGCCAAGCAGAGACAACTGGGCTTCCCTGGTGGCTCAGCAGTAAAGAATCCATCCTCCTGTATTGCAGGAGAGCCGGGTATGATCCCTGGGTCTGGAAGATCCCCTGGAAATGTAAAAGGAAACCTACTCCAGTATTCTTGCCTGGGAAATTCCATGGACAGAGGAGCCAGCCCAGCAGACTACAGTCCATGGAGTCACAAGAGGCAGACACAACTTACATCAACTTATACAACTTACACAACAACTTACACCAACTCAACCGCCAAGACCACAGAGACATTGGGACACAGAAAGGAATTTTAACAAATGGGCTTTGTTAGGTTCCCGTCTGCAACACTTAGTTCATACTGCTGCTATCCATGATTCCTTCCTGAAACAGGCCCCTTATCTATTGATTCTAGCCAACAAAATGTGGCACTACTATGGGGATACAGGGATATCACTTCCTTCATTACATGATATATAAGACTTCAGTTTAGAGACTACAGTGAAAGATTATACTTGCAGATTTGAGGAAATAAGCAACTATGTTGAGGAAGTTATTTGTGGCAAAGAAAAACTGAGTGGGGCCACAAGGACCTATAAGTGGCCTCTAGGACATAAAGTTGACCTGTAGCAGTTCAGTTAAGTTCAGTTCATTTGCTCAGTTGTGTCTGACCTTTTGTGACCCAATGGACTGGAGCATGCCAGGCCTCCCTGTCCATCACCAACTCCTGGAGTTTACTCAAACTCATATCCATTTAGTCGGAGATGTCATTCAACCATCTCATCCTCTGTTGTCCCCTTCTCCTTCCTCCTTCAATCTTTCCCAGCATCAGGGTCTTTTCACATGAGTCAGTTCTTCGCATCAGGTGGCCAAAATATTGGAGTTTCAGCTTCAACATCAGTTCTTCCAATGAATATTAAGGACTGATCTCCTTTAGGATGGACTGGCTGGATCTCCTTGCAGTCCAAGGGACTGTGTAGA
Source organism: Oryx dammah (assembly GCF_014754425.2). NCBI lineage: Eukaryota > Metazoa > Chordata > Mammalia > Artiodactyla > Bovidae > Oryx > Oryx dammah. The sequence continues at coordinate 17,558,971 of NW_024070200.1, forward strand.
GTCTTTTCCAACACCACAGTTCAAAAGCATCAACTGTTTGGTGCTCAGATTTCTTTGTACTACAACTCTCACATCCACACATGACTACTGGAAAAACCATAGCCCTGACTAGATGGACGTTTGTTGGCAAGTAATGTCTCTGGTTTTTAATATGCTGTAGAGGTTGGTCATAGCTTTTCTTTCAAGGAGTAAGCGTCTTTTAATTTCATGTCTGTAGTCATATTCTGCAGAGATTTGGGAGCCCCCTAAAATATATTCTGTCAGTTTTCACTGTTTCCCCCTCTATTTGCCATGAAGTGATGGAACCAGATGCCATGATCTTAGTTTTCCGAATGTTGACTGTTAAGCTAACTTTTTCACTCTCCTCTTTCACTTTCATCAAGAGGGTCTTTAGTTCTTCTTCGCTTTCTGCCGTAAGGGTGGTGTCATCTGTATATCTGTGGTTATTGATAGTTCTCCTGACAATCTTGATTCCAGCTTGTGCTTCTTCCAGCCCAGTGTTTCTCATGATGTACTCTGCATATAAGTTCAATAAACAGGGTGACAATATACAGCCTTGACATACTCCTTTTGCTATTTGGAACCAGTCTGTTGTTCCATGTCCAGTTCTAACTGTTGCTTCCTGACCTGCATACAGATTTCTCAAGAGGCAGGTCAGGTGGTTGGTATTCCCATCTCTTTCAGAATTTTCCAGTTTATGGTGATCCACACAAAGGATTTGGCATAGTCAATAAAGCAGAAATAGATGGTTTTCTGGAACTCTCTTGCCTTTTCGATGATCCAGCAGATGTTGACAATTTGATCTCTGGTTCCTCTGCCTTTTCTAAAACCAGCTTAAACATCAGGGAGTTCATGGTTCACATATTGTTGAAGCCTGGCTTGGAGAATTTTGAGCATTATTTTACTAGCATGTGAGTTGAGTACAACTGCATAGTAGTTTGGGCATTCTTTGGCATTGCCTTTCTTTGAGATTGAGTGAAAACTGACCTTTTCCAGCCCTGTGGCCACTGCTGAGTTTCCCAAATTTGCTGGCATATTGAGTGCAGCACTTTCACAGCATCATCTTTCAGGATTCGAAAGAGCTCAACTGGAATTTCATTACCTCCACTAGCTTTGTTCATAGTGATGCTTCCTAAGGCCCACTTGACTTCACTTGACTTCACATTCCAGAATATTTGGCTCTAGGTGAGTGATCACACCATCGTGATTATCTGGGCTGTGAACATCTTTTTTGTACAGTTCTTCTGTGTATTCTTGCCACCTCTTCTTAATATCTTCTGCTTCTGTTAGGTCCCTACCATTTCTGTCCTTTAGCGAGCCCATCTTTGGAATGTTCCCTTTGTATCTCTAATTTTCTTGAAGAGATCTCTAGTCTTTCCCATTCTGTTGTCTTCCTCATTTCTTTGCATTGATCGCTGAGGAAGGCTTTCTTATCTCTCCTTCCTATTTTTTGGAACTCTACATTCAAATGGGTATATCTTTCCTTTGGTCCTTTGCTTTTCACTTCTCTTCTTTTCACAGCTATTTGTAAGGCCTCCTCAAGCAGCCATTTTTCCTTTTTGCATTTCTTTTTCTTATGGATAGTCTTGATCCCTGTCTCTAGTACAGTGTCATGAACCTCTGTTCATAGTTCATCAGGCACTCTGTCTATCTGATCTAGTCCCTTAAATCTGTTTCTCACTTCCACTATATAATCATAAGGGATTTGGTTTATATCATACCTGAATGATGTAGTGATTTTCCCTACTTTCTTCAATTTAAGTCTGAATTTGGCAATAAGGAGTTCATGATCTGAGCCACAGTCAGCTCCCAATCTTATTTTTGCTAACTATATAGAGCTTCTCCACCTTTGGCTGCAAAGAATATAATCAGTCTGATTTTGGTGTTGACCATCTGGTGATGTCCATGTGTAGAGTCTTCTCTTGTGTTGTTGGAAGAGGGTATTTGCTATGACCAGTGCATTCTCTTGGCAAAACTCTATTAGCCTTTGCCCTGCTTCATTCTGTACGCCAAGGCCAAATTTGCTCTTTACTCCAGATATTTCTTGACCTCCTGCTTTTTGATTCCAGTCCTCTATAATGAAAAGGACATCTTTTTGGATGTTAGTTCTCAAAGGTCTTGGAGGTCTTCATGGAACCATTCAGCTTTTTCAGCATTACTGACCTCTAGCAGGCAGGGAGCAAAATGCTGGAGCCCTCAGTCATTCAAACACAAAGCTATGACTTCTTGCTTAAAAGTGTATTTTTCCCAGTGCTAGCCTCCAGATGAAAACTCAGCTTGGCAATGCCTTGACCGAAACCTTGTGAGACACTGAGCAGAGGATGCAACAATACTAATGCAAGACTCCTGATCAGAAGCTATGAGATGATAAATCTGTGTGTTATTTTAAGCCACAAAATGTGTGGTGATTTGTTACTTATGCAGCAATACTAAGCAGCTTATCAATACACCCTTTTAGGCAGTTAGGGAGAAGATCAAAGAATCGTCCTGAGTCTTTAGGGTCTTGATTATTTTCAGCTTGAAATAATGTGTATGCCAAAGAGACTTTTTAAGTGGTACATTTTGCTTCCCTGCAAACTCAGCTCTAGCACAGTTTCTCTAATACTAGGGACACAATCAGTTACAACCAGGCCATTGCTTTGTCTACTTGTATTTCACAGTAGTCAGGAAAGTGAAAGTGGCTCAGTCATGTCCAACTCTTTGTGACCCCATGGACTATACAGTCCATGGAATTCTCCAGGCCAGAATACTGGAGTGGGTAGTCTTTCCATTCTCCAGGGGAATCTTCCCAACCCTGGAATCGAACCCAGGCCTCCCACATTGCAGGCAGATTCTTTACCAGCCGAGCTAAAGGGAAGCCCAAGAATACTAGAGTGGGTAGTCTATCCCTTCACCAGGGGATCTTCCCGACCCAGGAATCGAACCAGGGTGTCCTGCATTGCAGGCAGATCCTTTACCAACTAAGCTATCATGGAAGTTGTGAAGACAACAATATTATCTCCATGTTTTTAAAGCAAATTTTTCCTATAAAGGAGCAGCTTTACATTTGGGTCTTAATTTCCTCTCTTCTTCCTTCAGAGGAAAAGCAGCTTTTTTGTCCCTTTCCTACTTACTTATTTCTGTTCCCCTCTGAACTTTAAAACCTAATTATAGGAATGAGATCACTAGGCAATTTAACCTAACTCCTAAATTATGCTATCCTGAATGTGTGCCATGCCTTGTCTAACTTGTTGATTCTTTTCCTAGATAACAAGAAGAAAGAAAGAAGCATTAGTAGTTAAAGAATGATTAGCTCTTTATCCTCAACAGCCCCCTAAGGAAAGCTGTAGGAGGTTCATGCTGGCAAGATAACATCTGTAGAGAGAGTCAGTCTGTCTGGATGCAACTAGAACGATGCAAAACCCAACCTCCTGCCTCTATGATTCACATGTTGACTAAGAAATTATTCACAGCCTAAAAGTTGAGAGTCATGTTTTATTCAAAGGAAATTTTTAGAACTTCAAGCCCAGGAGGAAGCATCTCAAATAACTCTTGAGAGAACTGCTTCAAGGAGGTTTGGGAGTGGAGGAGGTAGGGGAGCCAGGATATACAGGAGTTTTGCAACAAAAGGCAGATAGTAATAAAAAGATGGCTTTTAATAGAAAAAAGGAAAAACTTAAAATATCTCAAGCTACGGAATTTAGCACTTTTCCGTGTATGGGAAGATGCAAGAGTCTGGGCTTACAGAAATCATTCCTTTGATATGCACCTCAGCTATCTGGTGGCAGTATCTCTGCATCCTGAGTTTCCTCAGGTTTTACTGTTAGTAGTAGCTACAGTCTTATGACTCCTAGATGGCTGGTATTCCTTTTCTTCCTGAGTTTTCTCAGGGCTCACCAGCTCATCATGGCTATTGGCTGCACTCGCTGGGGAGGGTGCCATCCTTTGTTTACTGATAAGGCAGATAATATTCCATTTCTCAACTGAGATTCTTCCCCTCCAATTTTCTCTTTAAAAACTGTCATGGCTGAGCAGAATCTTTGGAAATGGTCTTCCCTCTGCCCATATTGCCAGCTTTTCTGATTAACACACCTATCCTTTCTACTGACACTTGTTTCTCAAATTATTGGCTTTTAAATGGTGAGCAGCCAAAGCTGAGTTCCATAAAAATAGCATTTACAACATGAAATGACATGATTCAAAGCATACAACATATTCAAATACCTAATAAGTAAATTGCAACTGCCTATAGTAGTCAGGATTTTCCAGAGAAAGAGAAACACTGGGAGATACATAGAGAGAGCTATATTTCACTCTCTGTCTGTGTATTTTGTGTTTCAGTGGGGTGAGGAGCATGAGAAAGAGAGGGAGGAAAAGAGACTTACTTATTATGGTTCAAATTTGAGGACAATCAAGGCAAATGAATTCTCTTATACTCAAAGGAAGGAAGGCTTTTGCTCTATTCACACTTTCAGCTGATGGGATGAGGTCCACTCACATAAAGGACATCAATCAGTATTGCTCAAGCTAGCAATTTAAATGTTAATCTTATCCAAAAAAAAAGAGAGAGAGAGAGAGAGAAAATCCTCATTGTGTTGTAGCCACACGTTCCTGGAAACAAACTTACTCAGAAGGACAATGCAGATAGTGGCATGAAGTTTATTACACCGGCGGGCCCAAGGCAGAGTCTCCTCTTAGCCAGGGACCCCGACCAGCATTTGTGAAAATCTTTTATACCCCATGTGTACGTGTCTGAACCCACCACTCCAAATTCCTTGAGACTTACATAAACCAAGGAAAGTACAATCCCAATAACCCCATCATTCATGTGCTATGTGCTCATGTGCTCAAACAGTCAAACAGTTAGCCAATAATCAATAAACCCGAGGTTACACTCCGATTGATACAGAAAAATTTATGGCCTGTCTGGAGGAAGGGGTGATTAGTGTATGTTTTCTCTTAAGTGATGACTAACCTAGATATGATCTTCAAGTTTCCCCTGTCTGGAGAGGGTCTTATCCTTCTGTTGTTTTCATAGGCACTAAACACAGAGTTCAGAGTCCATTGGAAAGGCAGCCGAGCATGATCAGCATGAACAGGCCTAAAGATGGAGTCCAGGCCCTATAAATTCCTTCTTCAATAGAAACTCTAAAAATAATTTTGACCAGAGGTCTGTGTATCCCAAAGCCCATACGAGTTGACACATAGAATTAACCATCATATAACTTAAAAGCCAAAGTTGGAAAAGGAAGATATGATACTGGAATTTCAATAAACCATAGATACAGGAGATCTTTCTAATACGAGAGTTTACCAATGACTTTACACTAATAAATTATATACAGTTTAAAAAAATTATATCATCACTGTACTGAAGAAAGTCTGAGATATATTTAGGAGCCATCGTCTTTGAAGGCTCTTTTCAATCTTAAGAAAAAAAATTTTTTTAACGTTTTTTTAAACTGTAGTCATCTGCTTAGTTTTGGTAACAGTAAAAAAGTAAGATTGGGACAAATGAAAATAAGAAATAGCTAAAATGTTACTCATAGAATTAAGGGACAAATAGAATTTATATTCTTAAGTTTTTAAGTGAACATTTTTTCTCACATAGATTGTTCTGTTCCTATCTATTAAGTAACTTTCTTCTCTGTATAAAGACAAAGTGATTTCCTAACAGCAGTGAATCCAAATGAATGACCTATCTGATAGTCATAGGCTCGTAAAGCAAAGGCAAGTACTCTACAAAGAGATACAAGCACTTTCGCAAATGGAAGTAGGAACCCTTGCACATAATTAATCTTGCAGTGTAATCACCTAAATTCCTGAGAGGATGAGTGAATACTTCTCATAGAAGAACAGGGAAAAGCAGAAATGATATACAATTGCCATTTACCCTGTAGAACTAAAAGGAAGGTGAAAAGATTGTATGATTAACAGGTCCTGTTTCATCAAGGTAACATTTTTAAAATAGTGATGAGTATCCAGACACCAATATAGTTGGCTTTTGTGCTTGAACTTACTGAAAAGATCAGAGTAGTAAAACAGGGATTTCTATAACTTTCAGTGACTCACAGTGCTATTTGAGGTTTATTATATCTCTGATTTGGGAGACGAAGCTCAAAACTAGCATAGAAAAACTGAAGAGATGCATAGAGAAGATTGTGGTGTTATTTAATTTATTCACCCAGAAAGTATTTATTGATTGTATATTGTTAGGCACTACACAAGAACTAATGATTCAAAAGTAACGATATTGCCCTCTTCATGGAGAAAACAAATAATATAAATAAGAATTATAATTCAAAGTTATGAATACTAGCATAAGAAGATGACCAAAGACTATTAGATTTTGGAGAAGATGACATTAGAGCTGGGACAAAATGTTTGGGACTTTTCTGAACACAGAAGGTGTGTAATTTTGAAGAAGTTAAATGGGTGTGGTTTACATTCAGGGTAATGGAAATTTGAGAACAAGATGAAAAGAGGTGGATTAGGGTTAGATTATAAAACACTTGAAGGCTATGTTTTTGTTTATATTTTTTAAAGCAATTTTTTTCTCCCACAGGTCATAGAAATGAAATATTGAAAACAAATAGTTGTTATAAACAATGTTCTGATGTAGCCTTAAAAGATTCTACCCCTTATATTTATGAATGTATGAAACAGCAAACAGCTGAAAGAAGTCACTGTACTACATACAAGTCAAATCTAAAGTTTAAACTATAATTGCTTAGTTATCTTACAGTTTCACTCTAACTTAATTTTCATATCCCAAAGTCTTCCTAAGTTTTCTCTCCACTTCTCTAGAGAAAAAATTCTTTTAATGAAATGTATCATTCTCTAATGGAAATAAACCAATCCTAATAATTTTTTAAAGTTTTCCATTTCACATTTCTTATGTATTCCCCCTTTATCTTTCTGCATAAATATTTTCCTCTACTTATTCCTCTATATTTATTAATAAATCCTAGATGGTCATTTTAATTATTCATTGGGTGATAGGAATGCATGAATGATTTGCAGAAGCAGATTACCTGAGGAGGAGAACGTGCTAAGAGCTTCTAGGAATATTATTTTTTTATACACTGAACTGCTATTGCACATTCTAAATGCTATGGGGAAAAAAAGGTCAATTTTTAATAGTTCTTTTCCTTACATTTTTTTTTTTTAATGTGAACAAGTAGAGAAGGGCAAAACTAATAATGTACATAGATTTTGAATGAACCAGAAAGCTTCCTATGGGAATATCTTGAGAATAACAAGAATGGCTTTGACTGGACATCTTACATCATGTATGAAAGTGTTAGTCACTGAGTCATGTCTGACTCTTTGCCACCCCATGGTCTGTCCATGGACTTCTCCAGGAAAGAATACTGGAGTGGGTTGCCATTCCCTTCCTCAGGGGCTCTTCCTGACCCAGAGTTCAAACATGGGTCTTCTGCATGGCAGTCAGATTCTTTACTGTCTGAGTTAACAAGGAAGCCCTCTTATATCATGTATATATACCTATATAACATTTTAAAATCATTTGTTTGATCACAAATGATCATGAGCTTTAGCTGATCTGGCTAGGTGCTTTTAATACAATTTCCTGAATAATCGATATAACATGAGGATTGAATTGGTCTAAAAAATACTAGGAATCAGACTTCAAGAAGTGTCCCTAAGAGAAAATAGCTAAGAATGCAGCTACATTCTACCTATTACTTAAATCGAGTAAATCAATACTGAATTAAGTTATTAGTTTCCCAGATTTACTTGTTAGTGTGTTTTAAATGAGACAAATGTTTCCCACCAACCATCATTCTACCATGATTGGAGATGTTAAAAAAAAAAAATCCATAACTACTATTGGAAATGCAGCAAGTTATATCTCAGATCTGACTTTTGCTTTGGCCCAAACTCATTTATACCCTCAACTCTTGGTAATAACTCAGCAACTAAAGAGTTGAGCATATCTTACCATGAAGGTCGTTATTTTTTTATGCAACTTTAGGACAAAGAAAAATTAGCTAGGAATTTTCATTGGTAATTCAGGTTTCTGAAGCTTCTAATCACTTTTCAGAAAGGATGAAAAGAATAATACTCTTTTCCTACATTCTATAAAGATGAATTCGGAACTGCTACTAAAGATATTCATCTTTTTTACCATGGGGCAGGGCAGGGAATTGAGGTTACCTGACCTTATTTGGGATGTGCCTTTGTTTGTTTGTTTGTTTTTAGTTTCATCACTTGTTATCTCTAGGAGCCAGTGATCCTTTTATTCTGCTACAGTCTTTAAAGAACTAAAAAAAAAAAAAAAAAAAAAGCAAGGGCTGCCAAAACTTAAATCTTTGTGATATCCTATTTCATTCTTTAATGGTTCGTGATTCCAAATATATATATGTGTATCTATTCTGTCTCTTGGATAAAAAAATTTTACGAAGGATCAAAAGAAGAAACCCTAGAATTTAAATGGGGAATCTATATATCACAGTGGATTTCTTCTCAAACTGACAATGCTTAGGATTTAGGCAAACTAATGTGCCCGTTAATGTGAAACTCAATCACAAAGACTTGAGGTTTTTTGCTTTCTATAAACAGAGAATTGAAATTCTTTTATGCCATAAATGTGCATTCAGAGTCCATGAACCAAGCTCTGTTTTTATTGAGGGACAGAGCATTTTCCCGTCAGACCCCTTTCTTCCCATTTCTTGGTAGAAACACGGTATGGAGCGCATCTCTTGGCTTCCTGCTGGTGCACAGGACACCACTGCACAGCCCACTTGCAGTGCCCACCAGCCCTGCTCCAGGACATGATTTCTCCTGGTTCTGTTCCTCACTTACTTCATATCTTCTGCTTGATGGGAGTGTGTGACATGCTGCTCCGACACTATTCAATTAGTTTGTCTTTATACTGGTGTCTTTGCTTACTGCGTGTATCTCTTACAGCAGCAGTTTAAACGGCTCTGCAGGGCTGGAGAAACCATGCATTCAGGAGGCCTGTGTGCAGTTGGTAACAGACCAGTTACATGCCTTATGAAGGTAGTCAGGAGACAGATCTGGAGGTTTGCTTCTCCACATTCTGATACCATGAGCTAATGGAAACAAGGTTTAGGGGGTCTTAGTGTGCTAAAGAGAAGGAAATGGCAACCCACTCCAGTGTTCTTGCCTTGACAATCTCAGGGATGGAGGAGCCTGGTGGGCTGCCATCTATGGGGTCTCACAGAGTTGGACACGACTGAAGCAGCTTAGCAGCAGCAGCAGCAACAACAGTGTGCTAAAGGGCTTCCCAGGTGGTTCAGTGGGTAAAGAAACTGCCTACAATGCAGGAGACCTCAGAGATATGGGTTCAATTCCTGGGTTAGGAGAAGGAAATTGCAACCCATTCCAGTATTCTTGCCTGGAGAATCCCATGGACAGTGGAGCCTGGTGGGCTGTAGTCCATAGATGGCAGAGTCGGACACGACTGAAGCAACTGAGCACAGCTTACATTCTATAGCCAGTACCTCATCTCTACTATCAATAAGTATTATAAAATTAAACATGAAAAATTAGACTGAGGAGAACAACTGTTTTAATAATCTACAGTATTTGTTCCCTGTTGATGATCCTGAAAATTCTAACAGCTATTTTCCCTCTTTGAGATCCATTAACAGTTTAAATTTTTAGTATTGTCAATACAAGGTACATTAGATTTCCATGATCTCTAAGTATTTACTGGCAGGGAAAAATAAAATTACCTTTGGAAGTCAATATGTTTTCAAACAAATGTTTTGCCTATAGTAAATACAACCTTTATACTACTTTCTTTTGTTACTTTCAGGAAATTTCCTTTTAATATCTAGGCATGCCCAGCTCCTTGTGAATCTTTTCCACTTTACTTCATCGCCATCTTTATTGGCAACCTCGTTTTTAGCATCGATGCATTGCTTTCTTAAATATCCTATTGTTTTTTCTTTTTATTTTTTTAACACCCAAAACATTTTGTATTCGGGTATAGCCAATTAATAATGTTGTGGTAGTTTCAGCTGAACAGGGAAGGGACTCAACCATACAAATACATGTCTCCATTCTCCCCCAACCCCCACTCCCATCCAGGCTGGCACATAATATTGAGCAAAGTTCATGTGCTATACAATAGGTCTTTGTTGGTTTTCCCTTTTAAACTATAGCAGTGTGTATGTGACCAATGCAAATGAACTTACTTACAAAACAGAAAGAGACTAACAGAAAATGAACTTAGAGTTGCCCAGGGGGAAGGATAGTTGGGGACTTTGGGAAGGTAATGTCCTTATTATCTTAAGTTAATATTCTTTAAAAGCATGTTCACATGATGAAAATTAGGTTCCTAGAAACTTGCCTAAATCTTAATGTAATAATTTTGTATAGTTATAAGGTTGATAATTATTCTTGTAACTGCATTTCAATTTCCTCTCATCTATAGATTCATATTTTCCAGTACTTAAAATATTCTTCAACTTCAATGTTTTGTTCTATCCCTAATTATACTCTAGGCTGAGAAAATAACACATTAAATATAATCTAATACTATTTTAATATTTTCTCTCCTAATGCCATTTCAGAAAATTATACAAACATTCAATTTTTTAACTGCAGAAGTATTGTTGTAGACACAAACAACAGGTTACAAAAAACTAAAATTGACAAAGTAATTTATAATGCTATGAAAATGTAGTACTAAGAGCTTTGCTCTATTTTATACCAATGTCAAATATTGACATATTTAACAACAATGATGATACAAATTTGAAAGAATAATCAACAATCATAAAACTTAGCTCTAACACACATAAAACATAAAAGATATTACTACTTCATACTTTCTTCCATCAATCAAATATTCTGACATATTAAGTAAAGATTATACATATATTTAGGAGAAGGCAATGGCACTCCACTCCAGTACTCTTGCCTGGAAAATCCCATGGATGGAGGAGCCTGGTAGGCTGCAGTCCATGGGGTCGTGAAGTCGGGGAAGACTGAACAACTTCACTTTCACTTTTCACTTTCACGCATTGGAGAAGGAAAGGGCAACCCACTCCAGTGTTCTTACCTGGAGAATCCCAGGGTTGGGGGAGCCTGGTGGGCTGCCGTCTATGGGGTCGCAGAGTCGGACACGACTGAAGCGACTTAGCAGCAGCAGCAACCTTGGGTAAATGACTCTCTCTGCTTTGTTCCTAAAGTGCTGTTAGAGATGCTAAAATATCAATGCTAACTGATTTACTGAAAATTAAATCTATATAAATTCACATTTTTACATATTTCTAATTCTAAGGCTTCAAGATTCCTCAAAAGTGGGTGGTTTAAAACAGTAGAAATTTATTGTCTCATAGTTCTAGAGGACAGATGTCCAAAATCAAGGTGTCAGGTGACAGGTTAGTTTTTTCTAAGAGCTTGGTGGGGTAATATATTCTGTGCCTCTTTCCTAGCATATGGTAGCTCCAAGCATTCTTTGGCTTATGGGTATATCATATTGGTCCTTCATCTATACATGATGTTATCCCTGGGTCTCTGTCTTCCCATGACCGTCTTCTCATACAGACAAGTTACATTGGATTAGGGGACCACTCTACTTCAATATGACCTCTTCTTAATTAATTATATCTGCAGTAACCCTATTTTCAAGTAAATCACATTCTAAAGTACTGGAGTTTAGAAGTTCCACAGTTTTCGAGGTACAAAATCCAATACATAAAGCTGATTTACTGAATTTTAAATCTATCTTAATTTCTTTTGTATGTTTTACTTGTATTCTATTCTTGTCAAATCAGATTTGTCTATTCCTTTTTTAAAACAGGACCAGTTACTTGGTTTTATAAAATAATTGTGTCATTTATTGCAAATCTCCTAAAATTCTCTATACACTACACCTCATTTTCTTCATATTTAACCAATTGTCATGTCTCTGTTCAGAAGAAAAACAGTACTCTTCCTTTTCAGGGTTAATATTTTTTACCTGGACATTAACTCTATTCCCTCATAAACTCTCCAAGAGTTTAAGTCATCAATGATTTTTTTTTTTCCACATCTTCATCCTTCTCTCCAAACTTCTCCTTAGGCAAATTCTCAGCTCTCTCAAAGTAATATTGACTCACTGTTTCTATTATTCTGTACATGTTAACAGAAAAATTCTATTAAGAAGAATCTGTAACAACTACTCAACAACTTAAAATGACCTCTGACCCTATCACTCTACCTATAAAATTTTCCTTTAACACATCACCATTACTTGAAATGAAACATGCAATGATTTATTTCCATATATTTTATATTCCTGAAAATATCCCTAGAAATTGTTGTTGAAAAGTCCCTTTTCTAGAAGATCTTTTTATCTTGGGCATTATCTTGTTGATCACTTTCACCTATGAGCCTGCTTTTTTTAAAGTTTTATCCCTGGCCCTTTTAAGTTTTAAGTTTTATCCTTGGCCCTTTTTTCTTCTGTCACTAAACTCAGTGTTTTGGTGTTGTTTTTAGTTATACTCTTATTTAAGGACTATCATATGTAAAAAAAATTTTTGGAAACTTGAGACTGACTTACTCTTTACCAAGATAATTCTTCATGTTTTATCTACTTATCTTTATTTGCTTATCTTTGCTTATTTTTTTCTGTACAGGTCTGCTTCTCTAGAAGAATGCAATATTTTAAAATCAGGAATCTTTATATTGTACATTTCCAACAGACAATTTTACACAGAGTAGGTACTTAAAAATACATGCCCTGAAATCTCTTGATAAAATTTTCTATACTAATCACTGGTCCTAATTTTAACTTCACATTAATAGTATACTAACGAGAAAAACTGGATAAATTATATCTAAAGCCAGCATATTAATTTTATACTCTGCTTTTCAATGGAGAGCTCTTATTCAGCTGGGTAACACTAAAATAGCTTGAACAATGGAATGTTTAAAATATAGGGTACTGCTCATAAAGTAAGTATATGGCCTGTAGTTTATTTTCCAGAATATTATTATCAACATACAGGAAAATATAGTTAACAAATTGTTTTCCATAAATGAAAAGTTAATTCAAACCTCATTAAATTTTTTTAAAAATAATGTTGCTGTTAAATATGTAGGGAAAATATTGTATCTTATTTATACATTTTGAATAATTTTATAATTTAAGGTCTAAAAATTTTTTAGTAAGGGGATTTTTGAAAATTTCTTTTACCCAGCATTTTTCAAATGCCTTTAAACCAAGAAATTCTGTTTTAACTGGTCATCTCACTTATCAAAGAAGTATTATATGCTAAAAGATACTATGTTACTTTATATAAAAGTCATGATAAAATGTATATTCAACAAAATGGCTATTTCATATATACTCTAATACTTATTCCAGAAATTTATTATATGTGATAGACTTACAGCAATATAAATAAACTTATTCTTACAGGGCTAGTGAATTAATTCAATGTATAAGACAGCTTTGAACAACTGTTTTCTTGCCTGGATTTATTATCTAGTATTCTAAAGTAAATTTCATTTCAGGGAGGCATGAGAATTGTATTTATGCCATTATTCTTCGTATATTTTCTGTCAGTTCCTACCTCAACTGTTATCACTTTTTATCCTGTTAACACTCACTCTCACACTCTACATCAGACATGATAAATATATCCTTAAGGCATATTAAGAGCATATAGTAGTAACAGTAAAATGGAGCAGGCTCATTCTTTAAGAATTTATATTAAAGGTGGATCGGTAGTAAGTCTGAGAAATTAGATCATTTGAAAATGAAGAATAAAACCATAGGAAATCTTCCTCAATGCATATTAATGTCACATTTTTTATGAAGCAAAAAATCTTTAATACTTTAAATGGTAGGTGAAAAATGATAATTAGTTCCCAAAAGGAAAGGAATTTCCCTCCATTCTCTCCCCACTTTCACAGGTATCAATTTGCAAAGAATTTGTAGGCAGAGTCCACTTAGTAAAATAAAAGCAAATTTGGGGCAAATAAATTTATGTAATAGTGTTACAGGACTGAGGTCATCCAGGTAATAAATTCTGAAGAAAATGAATTCTGAAGAAAATGAATCCTGAAGAGTGAACACTAATGATGACAAAATTAACTGCTTCGATTAAAAACAAATTCACTGTAAGAACACTAAAATAAATATTAAGTTATTTTCCAATCTAATTAAATCTCAACAAGATTGCTGAGGCTATGATGATGTTATTAAATTGTCTTTGAAACTCTTGTGTAAATTAGAGCTGGACCTGAACACAATATACTAATTCTGAACTGTGTCCACAAGAAAGAGTTGTAATACACTAACAAAACAGAAATGAACTTTTGTGAGGTCTCTGTTAGGCAGAAACACTGTAATATATGAAACACATCTGGAGAGTTAATTGTTTAATTTGTGTATGTATGTATGTATGTGTGAATAAAAGCTTTAGCACAGAAACATTCACAAATGTTACACATTGTCTTTGCCTCAAATTCTATTTAAGTAATCCAATAATTTAACATACAAGTTCTATGTATACTTTGACATTATTCTGCTGCCATTCTAAATGTAAGAGATTCCAGTTATGTGTTAGCATAAAATCAACACTCACATACACACACACATGTGCATAGGCTAATCAGTGGTTCACTAATATCATTTAATATTTTCATTTTCTAATGACCTTAAAATTTTGTAGTCTTTCCTTACAAAATCTTTAAAGAGAATGACTGAGTCATTACCCATTGCATATGGGCCAGAGAACAAGGAGATAGAGAATAAATGATTTTCATTGATTCTTTAAGTAAGTGAAGACTTAATTACTTAAAGAACTTCCCTTGTGGCTCAGGTGGTAAAGAATCTGCCTGCAATGTTTGATACCCGAGTTTGATCCCTGGGTTGGGAAGATCCCCTGGAGAAGGGAAAGGCTACCCACTTCAGTATTCTGGCCTGGACAATTGTGCCAAAGAGTCAGACATGACTGAGCGATTTTCATTTTCTCTCACGTGAAGTAAATAAATCAAACTGGCAAATTGTTCACTCACTCAGATCTTGGTGCTGTTTACCATGTTATTGGCTGACGCTTTAGGAGATATTCACTTCAGACATTATTGTCAATGACTTGAGACTCAGAAGTTTAATTTCCAAAGAACAACTTTTGATCAATGATTGACCATTATTTTTTTTAAGGAAATTACAGAAGTAAATATGACTTAAAATGATCAACTAATTTATAAAATATGTAGGTAGAGTTTCTGTCTGTAGACAGAAGATTTAGCCTAAAATCTGAAACAATATTAAGTGTTGGTTTCTTTAAAACTCATTTCTTTAAAACTCATTTTAGAGCATTCATCTCCATTAGACAAGAAATATAAAATTGCTTAAATAAGTTTTGAGGTTGAAGCAAAATATTTTCTACTTGCACCCCAGATTGGCATGAAGAATAAAGAGAAACAAAAGAATTATACGTAAAAGCACTGAAATTTACATTATCATTTTTAAAAACCATTTGCCTGTTTAAAGTAAAAAATTATATATATATATGATAAGTAAAATATGGAACAACAATCTCACAAAGTATGGGATGTGGTAAAGGAATTATACATATAAACTTTTTACATTGCAGATTGATCAGGACAAGTTAAATATGCATAGTATATCATTTACAGGAAGGAGGTAAATGAGATATTTGTACACATATGTTTTCATATATATAATATAAAAGTGTGGCATATATTTGTGTAAATACAGTGAATACACACATTTATATATGTAAATAGAAATCTATACTAATGAAAATATATCAGTTCAGTTCAGTCACTCAGTCGTGTCTGACTCTTTGTGACCCCATCGATTGCAGCACACCAGGCTTCCTTGTCCATCACCAACTCCCAGAGTCTATTCAAACTTATGTCCATCGCTTTGGTGATGCCATACAACCATCTCCTCTTCTGTCATCCCCTTCATACACATGCACACATATTTCCACACTAGGATGTAGAAATCTTTGAGGGAACATTTTTTTCATCTACCACACACACACACATGCAAATACATAGATATACCTATGTAATGACTCACAAACACACATATAGTTGGAAAGAGAAAGGTTCTAAAGATAAACATCATAGTGTTAATAGTAGAAATTGACAAGCTCACCATAGGTATACTGGAAACGTGGTAGACTTGAAGGGCCAAACCCATCCTAAAGACTTCTAAGAATGTCAGAAGACTAATAATGCCATATTCACCAATCTTAGGGCTATAATTTTCAAGATAGTGTCATAGTTACATACAGACAGACAAATAGGGCAATGAAACAGCACAATGCTGTTTACACCTTTAGTAAATAGCAAGTTTAGTAAATTTACACATTTAGTGAATGTCTTTAGTCCAATGCTAAAGACATCCACTGTACTCTTCCTGACACAGGAAATTCAAGTTGTAGAACAAAATTTAAAACCTAAGTATCATGAATAGTAGATTGGCAAAATAAGTTATAGTGTGTACATTACACCAGATCATATATAAATCTTTAAAGGATGAAGCACATCTATAATCACAAATATAAAAAAAAATTATTTGTGGTGTATTATTGAGGAAGCAAAAGCATATTTCAAAATGATGATCAGTACTATACTACTTATATTGTACTGTGTGTAAGCATGTCATGTGTATGAACCCACTGTGTTCAAAAGGATGCTATCAAAGTGTTAAAAGAGGTCAGTGTAATTTCAAGTGAGGAGATATCTGAAGTAGTTTTGTTCTTGCTGATTATGGTTTTGCTTAAACATTTTAAGTATAGACTTCAGAAAAAATTAAGAAGTCTTCATTCTGGATGAAAGCTTAGTGTTTCAATCACTTTTAAATTAAGAAATATTCTTATTTATATAAGTAGCACTGGTTCTTATAAACCAGTCAGAAGCTATTTGTACCATTTGTGACAGTATGAAACCAGTTTGGTCAGAAAGTATTTGAAAAAGATACAACGAAGTCAGGCTGCACCTAAGCTGGCCAGAATCAGCTGGACTAGAATTTACTTGCAACACAGATAAAAGAAACACCAAGTAAAAGTTTGCCTTGGAAAAAAACAGAGATCATTCTGTCATTTTTGAGATTGCATCCAAGTACTGCATTTTGGACTCTTTTGTTGACCATGATGGCTACTCCATTTCTTCTAAGGGATTCCTGACCACAGTAGTAGATATAATGGTCATCTGAGTTAAATTCACCCATTCCAGTCCATCTTAGTTTGCTGATTCCTAGAATGTTGACGTTCACTCTTGCCATCTCCTGTTTGACCACTTCCAATTTGCCTTGATTCATGGACCTGACGTTCCAGGTTCCTGTGCAATATTGCTCTTTACAGCATCGGACCTTGCTTCTATCACCAGTCACATCCACAACTGGGTATTGTTTTTGCTTTGGCTCCATCCCTTCATTCTTTCTGGAGTTATTTCTCCACTCATCTCCAGTAGCATATTGGGCACCTACTGACCTGGGGAGTTCATCTTTCAGTGTCCTATCTTTTTGCCTTTTCATACTGTTCATGGGGTTCTTAAAGCAAGAATACTGAAGTGGTTTGCGAGTTCCTTCTCCAGAGGACCACATTCTATCAGATGACACCACCCTTATGGCAGAAAGTGAAGAAGAACTAAAGAGCCTCTTGATGAAAGTGAAAGAGGAGAGTGAAAAAGTTGGCTTAAAGCTCAATATTCAGAAAACTAAGATCATGGCATCTGGTCCCATCACTTCATGGCAAATAGATGGGGAAACAGTGGCTGACTTTATTTTTCAGGGCTCCAAAATCACTGCAGATGGTGATTGCAGCCATGAAAGTAAAAGATGCTTACTCCTTGGAAGGAAAGTTATGACCAACCTAGATAGCATATTCAAAAGCAAAGACATTACTTTGTCAACAAATGTCCATCTAGTCAAGGCTATGGTTTTTCCAGTGGTCATGTATGGATGTGAGAGTTGGACTATAAAGAAAGCTGAATGCAGAAGAATTGATGCTTTTGAACTGTGGTATTGGGGAAGACTCTTGAGAGTCCCTTGGACTGCAAGGAGATCCAACCAGTCCATCCTAAAGGAGATCAATCCTGGGTGTTCACTGGAAGGACTGATGTTGAAGCTGAAACTCCAAGACTTTGGCCACCTGATGCGAAGAGCTGACTCGTTTGAAAAGACCGATGCTGGGAAAGATGGAGGGCAGGAGGAAAAGGGGACGACAGAGGATGAGATGGTTGGATGGCATCACTGACTCAATGGGCATGGGTTTGGGTGAACTCCGGGAGCTGGTGATGGACAGGGTGGCCTGTTGTGCTGCGGTTCATGGGGTCGCAAAGAGTTCGACAAAACTGAGCAACTGAACTGGACTGAGGTAAAAGTTAAAATTACCACAGAAGTTGTCTAAGACCTATGTATGCTAGAAAGCAGAGGAAAATATTCCATTCATGAGAAGGAACAATGTTTTAAAGGAACAAGTTTGGGAGAAGCTTTTAGTAAAGCATTATATTTCAGTTTATATCATATATAAAAACCTCTAGTAGTTTTTTTTAAAACCAGTAGTTGTTATTAATGAAAACAAAAGATTTAAGCTAACTAAATATAAAAGATAAATGCTGATTACAAACTTGGGTGCTTTTTTGTGAAGCATGTTCACACACTGTCTTATTCCTACAATTGATGTTATAGACCTTATTTGAATGTAATTGTTGAATATTGAAATAACAAGTCAATATTCCTTTTATTCACAGGAAGAATATGTAAATACTAGTTTCCATTAATTTTACAATGTTTTTCATAAGGGGAAAGTAGTAACAAAGTTTCTTTGGTAGAAGTCTGTAAGAAAATGATTTTACTAGTGATAAAAACTCCAAAAACAATCTCAGGACATTCTGATAAGCCAGAAGTTTATTTGAAAGATTATGAAGGGTCATTTTAGATAGTAGATAACAGGAAACATACAGCGATGGCATAAAATTGATTCCAATTTCTGTTCCTTAATTTGAAACAGAAACATGGTCTAATTTTTAGTAAAAGGTTTACAAGAAATACTCATTTTGAATAAATGCTTTGTGGTCTGAGGAAATGAGAAAAAGCACATTGATATCTTTCTTTTAACTAATTATTTTTGTTCTGAGAAATAGAATTTCCACAAATGGAGTATAAGTATTATACCCAACATCTGTGCATAAATAGATAATTCCATAGACAGAAGACTCTGAGTAGCTGAACAAAATAAGGAAATATGTAAATAATTAACAATATCATTAAGAAAAATTACTCCTAAAATTCAAGCACAAAATCACATCATTCTCCATATTGTATATCTCCTTTACCCAAAAATAAAAATAATTTCACAATGTTTTTATTTATACATATATAACACATTTAAACCTTTCAAATGTAACACTTTATGTGAAGCTTTCTGGACAAGCTAGAAAATAGATAAAACTTTTCAAATATGCTTCTATGCAAAAAAAAAAAAAAAAAAAGGATCCTTCTGCTTCTCAAATTTCTTTATAGAGACAAATAATAACTGACATTACCATACTGCTAGGAAAAGCTAAAACTGTAAGGGGTATGAAATCTTGTTTGAAATAAAGATGATAAGTTACAACATTTTTATTAAGCTCATATTTCATCTATATTCAGAAAACAAGATTAATGTAAGATCACTCCTGAATGAAGCTGTCCTAATTAAGTGCAAAACAAGATTAAAATGGATAATAAATAACATTTGCTCTGGCCTTTCCTCATCTATGGTGCCAAAAGTATCTGTTTGATTTATTTCTACTTTAATTTACTCAAATATAAGTCATGTCAATCAATTTGAATTGAAAGCAGTTCTTGCTAAGACTCTTTCATTCATTACTAGGTTAAAAGCATGCAACAAATGGCACCATGAGAGAAACAGCAAAATGTATGCATTTAAAAACAGAAGATACAATGAAATGGTGTTTTTAAGTATAAGAATGAATTTTATCATTAAACCTCAGAAAAGAATGACAATTAACCTGTATTCTTATGGGCTTCCCTCATAGCTCAGTTGGCAAAGAATCCACCTGCAATGTAGGAGACCCCAGTTTGATTTCTGGGTCAGGAGGTTCCCCTGGAGAAGGGATAGGCTACCCTCTCCAGTATTCTTGGACTTCCCTTGTGGCTCAGCTGGTAAAGAATCCACCTGCAATGTGGGAGACCTGGGCTCAATCCCTGGGTTGGGAAGATCCCCTGGAGAAAGGAAAGGCTGCCCACTCCAGTATTCTGGAGGATTCCATGGACTGGAGGATTCCATGGACTGTACAGTCCATCGGGTCACAAAGAGTCAGACACAACTTTTCACTTATCATATCCAAGTTATAAGCCTCATAGTGTAACGATTTTTTTCTTCATGAAGATATGTGTGTTATGAGAAACAAAATATAATTTGCAATTGAAAAAAAATACTACAAAGCATTTTCTTACACTCTAATCAATAAATTCACTTTAGTGACTTCTGCCTGTGTTTAAAGAAATGAAAACATGCCTGCTCTGGAGAAGGAAATGGCAACCCTTTCCAGTATTCTTGCCTGGAGAATCCCAGGGACAGAGGAGCCTGGTGGGCTGCCATCAGTGGGGTCGCTTAGAGTCAGACATGACTGATGTGACTTAGCAGCAGCAGCAGCAGCAGCATGGATAATGTTATATCATGTGTATACAGTCACATCATGCCAGATGTGGCCAATATAGAGGATTTCCCTCCAACTCTTTTTTGAACTGACTCAGAGGCCAGGGTCATGATTTTCTCTGGGTAACAGACACTCTGGATATGGGGTGAGGGGTTTCCTTCCTCATGGTCATCTTGCAAATGTCTGAAATGGCCTTGCTACTTTCTCCATTGTAACAGTTACAGTTTCCTGAAATCCTGTCGCTTGATGAATTTAAGCAATTAAAATTAATAAAATTTAAGCAATTACTTAAGTAAGTTGCTTGAGTTACTAAATAAGAGTACTAAATTAAGGGAGTCCTTGAATGTTAATAAATATGTATTAATAGATGTCAGCCTTTTGATTATATTTCCAAATATTCTTTTAACAAATCAGTCATAATTATATATTGTAGTCCATATATACATTTATTAGATGGTACTGCAGAGAATTTTGGACACAATTAAGATAACTAAGGTTTATGGATGAGGAATCAGAAATATTTGTTTATATACAATTCTTTCAAATTATGAGAAAAACTTCATTTAAGCAGTATATTTCATTTATGAAAAACAGTAAATGAGGAATCTAGAGAAGCTTCCCACTCACTTCCTCAATAGGTGCATCTCATAAACGCAATGAATACCTTCTCACTATGAGCTCATTACAAGTGGTCCAGTCACATGCCTACTCTGCTAAGCACCTGCCATCTATTTTCCTTTCTTATTCCCATTTTATCTTGCACACAAAATAAATAATCAGTAGTATCATCTGAAACTCTTCTCAACGGGAGAATTTCACTTTACAATTTTTCACGGCCGCTGATGAGTTGGTGCCATAGTGAAGTGGCTATGGATGAAATAGATACATCTTTAGACTAGGGCTATTAATTATCCACTCCATCAACTGGTCAGAGGCCATGAGTCTACTTGACAGAGATATATAGCTAAGTAATAGAACTAGATACCATTTCGTGAACTACAAATTTGTGCCTTCTGAGCCAGTTATAGCCTTCCATTTATGTAGCACATCCCTTCTATAATGAAATATAATTACACACATCCATTTTTATGGTTTGACAACTTATATAAATCCCATTCATGACAGCAGTTTGGGTTGCCTAGTCCCTTAGTAGGCATGGTTAGCCATTCAGATTTACTAGGGCCCAGGAGCTAACAAGGTGATATTTTTCACCCAGAAGTCAGTAATAGACAACAGAGGGCTTGGCCATATTCCAAAACTGAAAGGTCTAAACATTATTTTTCTATTGAGGTTGCAGACTCTCCACAGACCACCTTGGTCTGCCCCAGATACTTGTACTACCATCACATCTGATAGGAAAAGAGGTCCAGTTGACTGGGCAATGTGTCCCATAGATATGGAATTCTTTAAAATGAGATGTACAAGTTGTCAAATAAATAAATAACTGAAGTAGTTTGCCATCATATGCTATTTGTAGCCCCAAATATGCAGACACCCAGCAACTTGTCTCACTTTAGAAGATACCCCCCAACATATCTCAGTCCTCAAGCACTTCATTAGTGATTTGGGCCAAACTTCCCCTAAGCATATTTTTTACATTCTGGCACATGTCTGTCTTTTTTTTTTTTTTTTTTTCATGTGGACCACTTTTAAAGTATTTATTGAATTTGTTACAATATTGCTTCTATTTTATGTTTTGGTTTTCTTGGCCATGAGGTATGCAGGATCTTAGCTCCCTTACCAGAGATCGAACCCACACTCCTTTCATTGAAGGCGAGGTCTTAACCAGTGGACCTCTAGGGAAGTCTCTGGCACACATCTTAATAAGGTAGACAGAATATTTGCAACTTCCTCCTTTCCAGGTCCCATTATTACACTGAAATGGGTCAGCATGGTATTCTACAGTACATGAAGCTGACCAAGATGTCTGAACTATGTTACAACAAGGAGTAAAGTTACCATGTAGTCCCATGAAGGATAAACTTCTGATTTTATGTCATTTGCCTTGCTGATTGGAAGTGGAAATAAGTTACTTTCCAGGTGAAAAGCTTTATACAAATACCAGACATTATCGGGGTGGGGTCAACTATTGTATATATACACCTGGAATCACAGCTGCAGTTAGCATCAACATCTCATTAAGTTTAGGATAGCCCACTGTGATTTTCTATGAATACATTGGCTTTTACCAGGTAAACATGTGAGGTAATATGGGCTGTGTTAGAAGTCACTATGCCTGCATCTTTTAAGACTGGCTGCTAGCACTAAATCTCTGTGATACAGGCAAATGTGTAGACTTGCTTTTGGTTGACATATTGGAAGAATGAGGAAGTTCCAATAGCCCTATTTGTCCTTATTGTAAAACCTCTTCTAATGGTCAGGGAATCACTTGTGGATTATCTCTAGTCCCAAGTATTTCTCTTCACAATATATATTTCAGCGCTGGTCAAAGAACCAAAAATTAAGCTATAGTCTCATTGAAACAATATGAAATTTAGAGGTCTCTGAGAGGCTGGATACTGTAAAACTCTTAGATGAAAGCATAGGCAGAACACTTTCTGATATAAATCACAGCAATATCTTTTTGAATCCACCTCCTAGAGTAACGAAAGAAAAAACAAAAACAAATGGGACCTAATTAAATTAAAATCTTTTGCACAGCAAAAGAAACCATAAACAAAAGGAAAAAAACCTCAGAATTGGAGAAAATATTTGTAAACAAATAAACTGACAAAGGATTAATCTCCAAAATACACAAATAACTCATGCAGCTCAATATAAAAATTTTTTAATGGGTAGAGGATCTAAATAGACATTTCTTCAAAGACATAGAGATGGCCAAAAAAAAAAAAAGCACATGGAAAGATGCTCAACATTGCTAATTCATAGAGAAACGCAACAAAACTACAATGAGGTATCATCTCACACTGGTCAGAATAGACATCATCAAAAAAATCAACAAACAATAAACGTGGAGAGGGTGTGGAGAAAAGGAAACCTTCCTGTACTGCCAGTGGCAGTGTAAATTCATACAACCATTTTGGAAAACAGTATGAATGTGCTTAAATATAAAACTACCATAGAACCCAGCAATCCACCTTGGGCGTATATTTGGAGAAAGCCATAATTCTAAAAGATATGTGCACCCAACATGCACTGCAGCATTACTTATGATAGCCAAGAGATGCAAGCAACATAAATGACCACTGACAGATGAGTGGATAAAAAAGATGTAGTACATATATAGGACGGAATTTTACTCAGCCTTAAAAGGAACGAAATAATGCCATTTGTAGCAACATGGACAGACCTACACACTGTCATACAGAGTGAAGTCAGACAAATATATGCTATTGCTTATGTGTGAAATCTCAAAAATGATACAAATGAACTTATTTACAAAACAGAAAGAGCAGAAAACAAACCTACAGTTACCAGGGGGAAAGGAGAGGAGGGATAAATCAAGAGATTGGGACTGATATATACACACTAATTATATAAAATGTGCTTGACTGCTCAGTCATGTCTGATGCTTTGTGACCCTTTGGACTGTATCCTGCCAGGCTCCTATGCCCATGGGATTTTTTAGGCAAGAATACTGAATGGGTTGCCATTTCTTCTTCCCAACGGTCTTCTCCACTCAGAGATGGAACCCATAACTCTTGAGTCTCCTGATTTGGCAGGCAAATTCTTTACCACTAAGTCATCAGGGAAAAGACAGACAGACAGACATGCACGTGCACACGCACATGCACACACATACACACACACACACACACACACACACACACACGGTATAGGGCATGGCAACCCACTCCAATGTTCTTGCCTAGAGAATCCCATGGGCTGGCAGGCTGCAATGCATGGGTTCACAAAGAATCAGACATGACTGAAGTGATTTAGCATGCACAATACACACACATATATACAACTGATTCACTTTGCTGTATACCTGAAAGTAACACACTGTAAATCAACTATATGCTAGTAAAAAAAAAAAAGAAAGAAAGAAAGAAAGAGAGAGAGAACAATGTGAGACCAACTAGATTCAAGAATCCATTGCTTAATCTCCTTCGAGATTCATTTTGAAGTTGGAACACAATGGTGAATTAAGTCTTTACAGACTATTATCAATTAGAGCCAAAATCAATTACCCACAGAAAATCAGAAATTTTCTTTCTTAAAAAAAGCAGAGACATTACTTTGCCAACAAAAGTCCATCTAGTCAAGGCTATGGTTTTTCCAGTAGTCATGTATGGATGTGAGAGTTGGACTATAAAGAAAGCTGAATGCAGAAGAATTGATGCTTTTAAACTGTGGTGTTGGAGAAGATTCTTGAGAGTCCCCTGAACAGCAAGGAGCTCCAACCAGTCCATCCTAAAGGAGATCAGTCCCGAGTGTTCATTCGAAGGACTGATGCTGAAGCTGAAATTCCAATACTTTGGCCACCTGATGCGAAGAACTGACTCATTTGAAAAGACCCTGATGCTGGGAAAGATTGAGGGTAGGAGGAGTAGGTGATGACAGAGGATGAGATGTTTGGATGGCATCATGGACCCAATGGACATGAGTTTGGGTGGACTCTGGCAGTTGGTGATGGACAAGGCCTGGCGTGCTGCAGTTCATGGGGTTGCAGAGTCAGACACAACGAGCGACTGAAATGAACTGAAGGGTACTTTCATCTTAACAAGTGGCAACAGATTATGGGAAGATTTACATGCACATACTTCTGGATTAACTGCAGTGTTCTATTTCAAAGAGGTAGACCCCTTACCCCATCCTCCATTATTTGAAGGTCACAGGGTCTGCCAACTATCCTGGCTTGAGTACTCTGAGTTTCCACTACAGAGTGTTACCTCAAGATAAGTTTCTTCTACCAGAACTGGAGTTTGAATTTGTTGCTTATAAATGTCAAATCCAGTTATTTCTAGTGGTCCAACAATTAAGTGTATATCACCACAGATTTTGCATGTAAAAATTCAATTCTGATCACCACTATTGTGGTAACTGTGCCGATCTTGTCTCTGAATATAAATCACATCTACCTGGCTACTACTGCTTTTACACATCCCTTTCTCAGTGATACAAGGAAACCCACCTCCACTGCAGCATTCCTATCATTTGCATACTACACAGGACATTTACTTTAGAGATTTGTCAAGAAGGCTAGTGACACACTCCCCAATGTGTTTTTTAAGGAAATGAATGATAGCTTGATATATCTACACGGGACTATAGTCTTTGGATCAAAAAAACTGTGCTTTCAGGAGTCGGCTACTACTAAATTAATTACAGTTATCACTTACTATTCACTGCTTGGTTAAGAATAATTTTATCTTTACAAAAGCTTGAACGTGCTCAGGCCAATAAAACAACATGACATGTATGTGAAAGTAGCAGGAGTTCAGAACATAGGTTATCATTTCTTTGAGAATACAGACTCACTCAAGAGTTCATGGTTCTATATTCTAAGGTTCTCAGATTGGTGGTTGAAGTTATAGGCACCACTGATCTTGTACAAGGATGTCCTGACATAATCACACTGGCCACAAATGAGTAATACTGTATACATCATAAGAGAAATTCTTAACTGAGAAACACATTACTTTGGATGAATTTTGTAAACAAGCTTTTCACTTGTGAAATTGTTCTATATAACTAGAGGTTAATTTCTAGAACAAGATATATTTCGATGAAAGTTTTTGTTAAAAGTATTGTAAATTTCCTTGTTTTCTTACAGAGGATGTTAAATATAATTTGAATATTTCTTCATGGCTATGAATGAATAATATATCCATAACATGAATAGCATAATATAATGAATAACAACTGTAACTTCTATAATTTTTACACAGAAGTGGTTCTTAAGTGTGATACTCAAACCATCATCAGCAACTGGGAAATTTTTGAAATGTTAAATCATAGGCCCCACTTCAGATCTAATAACTAGAAAGCTGCTAATGATTTTGATGCACATTAAAGCAGAACACAGATCTGTAGAACCATTTATGCTTCTGCTAGAACATAGGGTCAGGCACGTTGAGGTTTAAATGTGAATCCTTAACCACATGACTTCCCTAGTGGCTCAGACGGTAAAGCGCCTGTCTACAATGCAGGGGACCCGGGTTTGATCCCTGGGTTGGGAAGATCCCTTGGAGAAGGAAATGGCAATCCACTCCAGAGAATCCCATGGACAGAGGAGCCTGGTAGGCTACAGTCCATGGGGTCACAGAGAGTCGGACACGACTGAGTGACTTCACTTTAAACACATGACCTTGGGAAAGTTATCTAACCTACCCAAAGTGCAAATTCCTCTTAGGTAAGCTAAACTTTACAGAATCATGAGGATAAGATAAGCAATTAAATGTAAATGCCTTAGTGCAGTGCTTAATTCAGTAACAATTTAGTAAATGATTGAAATTTTAAAAAATTATAACATATAGCTATTTAATACAAATTCATCCTCACTTTTTAATGTACATTTAACACATTTATTAAGTTCTAAAATTATCTTCTTTATTTTAATATGTAGTTTCTATAAATAAAGAGCTAGATTGGAAAAAAAATTAGTATCTTATCTAATTAGTATCTTTAAAGATTTTGAGCTTACTCCTAGATAACTGAGAAAGCCAGAAATCTTAACTGTTACCTAATTTTATTTAAAAAGAGACTTCATATAGAATATTCAGTGTTTTTTTTTTTTTTTTACAGTTTTATAAGATCCCAATTAAGCATATAGGAAAAAAGTCTTGAGAGAAGTTTGATTTCCATGTATACGACAGTAAAGAAAGATACAATTAGACCTAAAATAAATTGAAGAATTATAATTGTTCCTTTACTACATTCTTTCAAATTCAAAATAGTGGGAAACTTGGAAGGCTAAATAAAGGGAAATTATTTTGCAACAGCCAAGACTTTTAATTGGGTTTCCCTGAGGCATGCAGAGTTAAACAACTTAGCAAGCAAGTATAAATGTGATTCATTTTCAGAGGTTAGAATGCAAAGATACAATAGAAATATTAGATCTCAATGGTGAAAATAAATTGAACTAATTTGAAATAAAAACTCAGCAGATACTGTTGCTTTGTTTGTTTTCTGTCACTGAATGTCAAAAGAAAAGCCTTCCATCAGCACTTTTAGACTTGTAAGTAGTTTTTTTTTTGTACCAGTCATACAACAAATACAGAAAGTAATACATTTTGTAACCTTTCATAATTCCAGAACTGAGGATTAATAGTCATTATTCCTTTTCATTTATGAATTAAAAGTCAATATATTAAATGTGAAGTTTTTACTAAGATATCTTTTAACAATGACTGGTATTATACTGAACACTTAATATGTCCTTCAAAAAAAAGGATACATGGTATCAAAAATTCATTCCAAACTTATTTCAACTTGTACTGAATTGACGTAGACTTGAAGAAAGTATTATGTGGATATTAAGTTTGCTTTTATTTTTCTCTGGTCAATGTTGCTCTTATCTTCTACTTGAAAAAGAAAAAAGATGAAAATGAGTCTGAGCATGGAGTTGAAAATCATAAATTTGGCTATATTACCATCCTCATCTTTGGCTCCATGAAAACAGCAAGACTAGACTTCATTGCTGTTATATAACTGGCACAAACCAGCCTTTAAAAAAGTCACATTTAAAACACCTATTTACAAAATTAAATTGCTCTGTTACTTAAGGCAATTCACCATTCTCTTTTTCCTCAAACTCTTTTTCAACTGTAGAGATTTTGTCCCATACATTATCCTAACTTTATCACAATATTTGCTCTCTGGTATATTAATATCAAAAAACTTGTTCATATTTAAATTGCCTTTGCTTGGTCTACTCATAGTCCCATTCAATTTATTTTCTTTTCCTTATAGTCAAGTTTCTTAAAAGGGGGGGGGGGGAGATTTTATCCTACCAATATTTTCTTAAATTCCCACTGATTTAACCACTGCAACCAATCAACTACCAAACAACAGAAATCCACTAAAATTACTTATCTAACTGTGAGCATAGGCTAACATTATGCTGCAATAACAAACAATCCCAAATGCTCATTAGATTAAATTAATAATAGTTTAATTATTACACAAAGTTGGTAGGGTCCCAGGGTGGAAGCCTCACTCATTTATAAAAGTAACTTCTCAACACAAAATTTCATAATGAAAATAGAAGAGCATGGATAATTTTACTGCTCTATTTGTAAGTGCATCAATCTAAAAGTGATATTCCTATTCACCTTTTGTGGACAAAGCAAGTGATGCCTTGTTAAAATATGAGGGGAGAGTGATACATGAAGGAAAAGTTACTTTTAAACAAAAAGTAAATCTTGATTTTGAAAACTCAACCTACCCAAATCCAAATTGGGAAAGAAGTGCACCAAGGCTGTATATTGTCATCCTCCTTATTTAACTTATACACAGAGTAATCATGAGAAATGTTGGACTGGATTAAACAGAAGCTGGAATCAAGATTGCTGGGAGAAATATCAACAACCTCAGATATGTAGATGATGCCACCCTTATGGCAGAAAGTGAAGAAGAACTAAAGAGCCACTTGATGAAAGTGAAAGAGGAGAGTCAAAAAGCTGGCTTAAAGCTCAACATTCAGAAAACTAAGATCATGGCATCTGGTCCCATCACTTCATGGCAAATAGATGGGGAAACAGTGGAAACATGACAGACTTTATTTTGGGGGGCTCCTAAATCTCTGCAGGTGGTGACTGCAACCCTGAAATTAAAAAATGCTTGGTCCTTGGAAGAAAAGTTATGACCAACCTAGACAGCATATTAAAAAGTATGAATGTGACAGTTGGACTTTAAAGAAAGCTGAGCACCTAAGAATTGATGCGTTTGAACTGTGGTGCTGGAGAAGACTCTTTAGAGTCCCTTGGACTGCAAGGAGATCCAACCAATCCATCCTAAAGGAAATCAGTCCTGAATATCCATTGGATGGACTGATGCTGAAGCTGAAGCTCCAATCTTTTGTCCATCTGATGTGAAGAGCTGTCTCATTTGAAAAGACCCTGATGCTGGGAAAGATTGAAGATGGAGGAGAAGGGGACACCAGAGGATGAGATGGTTGGATGGCATCAACTCAACGGACATGAGTCTGAGCAGGCTCCAGGAGTTGGTAATGGACAGGGAAGCCTGGCGTGCTATACTCCATGGGATTGCAAAGAATCGGACATGACTTAGCCACTGAACTGAACTGAACCTACCCACATGACAAAGGAAACTAAATTTAAGAAATTCATTATTAAAAAGAAAGTTCTAGAAAAAGTCAAGGATGTGGCTATACTACTCAAAAGAACAAAGTATTTAGTTATTTAAAAGGATCTTGAGAAGTTAAGTTTAAGAATCTCATTCCTTAATCTAACCAGTGATCTTGGGAAACTTGGGTTCATTATCCCCCAGTCACCTCAGTAAAAGTTAAAATAGAGATAATATGACATAGGAAATTTTTTTTTTTGTTTAATGGCATGAATCCCCATGACGTGCCAGGAGAAGAACAAAGTTAGAGACTTATATAGCAGCAGAAATATTGCTAATTTGGACTAAAAGGGGCAGAGACAATACAAAATGAAAGATATCTGACACCAATAGGATGATGAAACCATTCTGCTACAAAACCCCTCTATCTTTCAGTGGGGAAAAAAAGATATATATGACTAGGAAGATGGAGAAGAGTACTCTAAGAGTGGAATCAAGAACTGTAGAGAATTATTCCCAGGCCTTACAACCTAATGGGGTTTTCACATTAGATTTCAAAATGGCTTGAGAACAGTGACTCATTTTTTTCTTCTATTTTCTCCACTTTTGAACCAGAATGTCTATAATATTTTCATATTCCTGTCCTGCCACTGCATTTTGAAAATGCACAATCTGTTTATTTAGTATCACAGGTCCAAATATAAATAGGAATTATAATCACAATGGATTATATCCAGAGCTTCACTCACACCTGATTTAGAGGACTGGTTAATAAAATTTGGGAATTTAATACTGGTAATAGTTAGTTAAAATTTTGAAAATTTGAGTTGATATTATCATAGAGTAAAACCTTTAGGGCTTTTGCATTGGGGTAAATATATTTTTCATGTGATCTGAATATGAATATTTAGGGGCAAGATGGTAGACTGAAATAGGCAGGATAATGATTCCCCAAAATGGCTATACCCTAACCCCTAGAGTTAGTGAATAAGTTACATGGGACTTTGCAAATAAAATTATGGTTTTAATCTTAATAGAGAGATTTTTCTGGATTATCAGGTAAACTCTATATACCCACTTGGACTCTAATGAGGAAGAACTGAAATCAGATAATATGTGAATATAGAATAGATATCAGGAAACAAAGTAGGAGAGGATTAGAAACCACTTTTTCTCACTTTGAAGATGGAGAAGAAATTATGAGCCAAGAGATGTGAGTGGTCGCAAAAGCTAAGCACAGTTCTCACACTGACAGCTGGCCAGAAAATAGGACCTCAGTCCTGTAAACACATGTCATAGACTTCTGCAAAAATCTCAAACTGCAAGGAAACAGATTCTCTCCTTGAGCCTCCAGAAAAGGAATGCAGCTGGTCAACACCAAGATTTTAGACTTTCAAAAACTATATAAAGTTTCTGACCTACAGAAATGTGAGGCAATAAATCTGTACTATTTTTAAGTGGCTAAGTTTGCAGTAACTTGTAAATGGCAGTAAAATAATGCAAATATACACACACATACACACTTCTGTGTATAGTACATATACTTACACATACACATGTTCTTATATATAGAAAATGTTTCCAGAACATTTTTAGGAAATGTTTCATTAGTAGTATATAATGAATAGCATTTTTACTATATTTGTTGTGAAAATAACTGTAGACTTTGAGGGTAGTAACTTGTTTAGATAATAGAGGTAGTAACTTTATTAGAAACACTATAAGAAGTAGCCTCATCAGATGAAAAGGATTGATCACATTTAGGGCTATAGATAAACTATCATTAAATCTTCAACACTTAGCCTCATTTCATTTCTCTCCTGTCTGCCTTATGGATAATGTTACTCTAGCATTTGAGCCTCTTACTTTCAGTTAACTAATAATTTCCTTCTTTTGCTTTTTAGAAAGGAATATGAATGGGAAGAAAATTAAAAATGATGCTATATGGCAGAATAGTTTCTGAGACCATTGTAAGAAAATGTATCAGTATGTAAACTGGTGACAGTTTCAAAAACAACACTTTTTAACCATGTTAAATAGTTGTTTTTTGTCTTTATAATTTATTTGAAGATATTGAAGTCCATTCGCACCAATTTACTAAACATGAAACCATGTGGTATTATTTCACTCAGAAATAAAGGTACAAGATTATAAACTGTGCCTTAATCTTACTGAACACTCTCCAATGTGACATTTTTAGAGGGTATTTTTTTTTATTGTAACAGAGAATTGAAAGACAAAAGGTCAGTGGCAATCCATCACTAGAGTGAGAAAAATCTAGTAATAAAAAACTGCAATAAAGTAAGTGTAAGATAGCCTGAGAGTGTGGTCATATAGTAATAAAAATATAATAAATGGGCTTGGGAAAGATAAGAGTTATCTACTTTAGTAAACCAGAAGTAGTCACAATTGACCAGAGAAGATAGCACTCTACATGAAGAATTAACCTCAAGTTTAACAAACAAGTAGAGAACTGAAAAAGTTTAAACAATTGGAATAGAATTACAAAGCCTTTCTTCATTTTGTGTCAAAACAAGAATAATAATTGCCCTGGGATGTATTGCGTAAGAATATATATTTTTAAATCAAAAGTGACAGCTGAAGACCAAACATGCAGATACAACACTTTATTTGAAAACACATTAATTTTGTTACAACACATTTATCTTTCCTAAAATAATCACTTGTAGAAACTTTTACTATATATGTGAATGATTAAAATGTTTCTTTGATAAATCGTTTTGAAATAAACTGATTTTAAAAATAAATGTTTTATCCAGATTTGACCAAACTTAAAATCTGATATACAGTTATTAAGCTTCCCAGTTTTAGTCATTCTGTCTTAAAAATAATATGAAAGTGTTGACATATTTTTTAAAAAAGATTACCCTATATCCTTTATCTCACAGGGTAAGCTATGTTTTACCAATATTTTTCAAGGGATATTCTATAAAGCCTCTTGAGAAACCTGTATGCAGGTCAGGAAGCAACAGTTAGAACTGGACATGGATTAACAGACTGGTTCCAAATAGGGAAAGGAGTACATCAAGGCGGTATTATTGTTACCCTGCTTATTTAACTTCTATGCAGAGTACATCATGAGAAATGCTGGCTGGAGGAAGCACAAGCTGGAATCAAGATTGCCGGGAGAAATATCAATAACCTCAGATATGCAGATGACACCACCCTTATGGCAGAAAGTGAAGAGGAACTGAAAAGCCTCTTGATGAAAGTAAAAGAGGAGAGTGAAAAAGTTGGCTTAAAGCTCAACATTCACAAAACTAAGATCATGGTATCCGGTCCCATCACTTCATGGCAGATAGATGGGGAAACAGTGGAAACAGTGTCAGACTTTATTTTGGGGGCCCCCAAATCACTGCAGATGGCGATTGCAGCCATGAAATTAAAAGACGCTTACTCCTTGGAAGGAAAGTTATGACCAACCTAGAGAGCATATTCAAAAGCAGAGACATTACTTTGCCAACAAAAGTCCGTCAAGGCAAGGCTATTATTTTTCCAGTAGTCATGTATGGATGTGAGAGTTGGACTATAAAGAAATCTGAGCACTGAAGAATTGATGCTTTTGAACTGTGGTGTTGGAGAAGACCTTTGTGAGTCCCTTGGATTGCAAGTAGATCTAACCAGTCTATCCTAAAGGAGATCAGTCCTGGGTGTTCACTGGAAGGACTGATGTTGAAGCTGAAATTCCAATACTTTGGCCACCTCATGCAAAGAGCTGACTCATTTGAAAATACCCTGATGCTGGGAGGGATTGGGGGCAGGAGGAGAAGGGGACGACCGAGGATGAGATGGTTGGATGGCATCATTGACTAGATGGACCTGGGTTTGGGTAGACTCTGGGAGTTGGTGATAGACAGGGAAAGTTGGACATGACTGAGGGACTGAACTGAACTGATTGTATAAAGCAAAAATAAAACTTTTCTTCCTGATAAAATTATTTCACCTGTTGATGAAATATACCTTCTATGGAGACTAAGAGAGGCACAATACCATAAAAAAGTAAAAGAGAAACTGAGTTTATGCCAGTTTGCCAATTCATAGTATGGTGATATGGTGTGTGTCATTTGAAAAGGCTATTCCACATACCCCCACAATGCAGATCCATAACATCCTCCAAGAATTTGGTAAACAATTCACTTTCTGTTTGTGATCTTATTTCCTCAACTCTCTTTAATCATTCTCTAGTCACAGTAGATATTAATTCATATTAATATCTGACATCACTTGATACAAATTATTTGGAAATCTTCCCTGTGGCATTCCAAAAGTCATTTCTTTTTTTAAATTTTAGGCTTATTTTTAGCTAACAAGAAGCTGAAAATCATAACTATATTTCAATGATTAAGACGTGTTTCCACATTCACTATATTTTTCCTATTCAGGTTAGATAAATGCTTTCAGAATATTGTTGGAACTAACTAGGCATTTCAGTATGTTACACTATCATCCCAAATCCTATGCATCCTATTTAATCGGTCTATTAAATAATATTCTACTTACTTAGATAACACTATCAGAAGGCATGTTCAACCTTTCAGGTTTTGGCAGAGTCACTGCAAGGATGCAACGCCCACTGTAATAAATACAGAAATGGAGGTCATAATCCCCAAAGCTAACAAAGAACAAAATGTTATTTTGTTTATTGCTACTGTAATATAGTTTCATAGAGTTCTCTGGGAGAAAAATACTTGCATTTCTAGTTTATGATGGCTTAAACTCAATTTTCTGAATGCCACAACTAGAACTAAACTTTACTCCAGTGTATATAATAGAAAAAATAAGCAATATTTTGGTCTGTAGCCAACTAATGAAAGCTTCCATGAAATGAGATGCCTATCTGTGTCTTGTTTATGAAATTCTGAACCCTAGTATATATTATAAAAATGACTATTTTTATATATTTATTTTAATCTTCATATTCGGCCATAATGATTTTTAAGTAGTTCAGTAATTAAGACTTTCTATTACCAAGTCCTTCAATTTGGAATTATCATATTGTGGTGTCAATTATAAAACATTATTAATGTAAGAATTTATAGCTCAAAATAAGTGCATTATTCACAGATGCTACAAAAATTAAATTTGTAATATATCAAAACTGTGCTTTTTCATGTTTACCATGGTTTCTAAACCTCAGCCAGGCCAACCCACTTATCAACTGTTCCACATTTTTGAGAACAGGTTGACATACTGTTATGTAACTGTTGCTTTTATTTAATATATTTAAAGGATAGTCTTATATCCAAGTGTCAGACAGAGTAAAAACATACCAATTCATCTGTCTTTCAGATAATGTAGAATTTTAACCAATTTGACATTTGCTGATCTATTTCCATTGTAGATTAGAAAATTGCACTAAATACAGTAAAATGTTCTGAGAAACTTAACATTCAAAGGGTTTATCAAAAAATGAGTTGTCAAATGACCACAGTGTCAGCATGGAATGATTTATATTTTCCATTTCATCTTTGAATGAAATTGAACAGAGATTTCTTGGAAGAAAAAATTGGTTTCATTATAGCTGTACATACTAATAATCATTGAGAATTCAGCCATTACATATCTTACAGGACACTTACTCATGGCAGTAAGGTGTCTACTTAACTTCAGGAACCAGATTGTCTAAAAGTGAGCTCATGGAATAGAGTCAACAAAATCTGGCTTGTGATTGTAGACAATAAAAATATATTCTAGGTCAGGAACTAAAATATTTCACAAAAGAATCCAAAGTTGAGCATTATTATAGAATTGCATAAAAAAATGGAACAAGCTTTTGGGGCCATTGATAGAATACTGGCAAATGTGTATTTCAAGAAATAGTACTGTTGTGTTGCTATTGTTCAGGACCAGTTTGACAAATGCATATACCAAAATATATGACAGAATCATATATTTAAATGAAGAAAAGGGAATAGATGTAATCACTGAAATCAGGCCTGGGTTCAAATTTCAAATTTGGTATACAAATTTGTGAACTTGGGCAAGCTTTTTCTCTTTTATTAGTTTCAATTTTCTCTCCTTAAAGAAAAAGTTATAAAAACCACCTCAAATTTATAAAACTGAAATTAAATGCACTATATATGCATTTATTTTGGTACTTGTAGGTATTGGTACTTGGTATTTGGTACTTAGGAGGTACTTGGCCTGTCTGTAGATCTTCATGGATAACAAGACCTTCTATTATAAAAGGCACACAGTCAGGAATTTTACAATACTTTCTTTAACAACTAATCTTTTGAACTCTCTCACACCTCTGAGAAATGTCTCATTTCTTTTTCCATGACCCAATTCACATCAAGCAGTTGGTAAGTTTCACAGTATGCTTGCCAATGTTTATGGTCTGCTGGGAGTATATCCTTATAGCTAAATGCCCAGGTTATTGGGGCAAAGAAAGTGAAAGTGTTAGCTGCTCAGTCATGTCTGACTTTTTGCAACCCCATGAACTGTAGCCAATCAGACTCCTCTGTCCATGAAATTCTCTAGGCAAGAATACTGGAATAGGTAGCTGTTCCCTTCTCCAGGGGATCTTGCAAACAGCAGTTTAAAGCCAAGATCTACTACTTGCTAGATGTGAGATTCTAGGAAAATCATTAGGCATCTCATTCTTAATTTCTGTAATAATCTCATAAAGTCAAGCTGAAGATTACATAAGATAATGAATGCAAGATGATCAGCCAATGATATTCCAAAAAAAGTAATCACCCAAAGTTAGTTATTGCAGCCTACACTTTAGCATCATCCCCTGTGTGTATTTCTGCACTGCGGCCCAGCAGTTTGTAACTGGAGGCATTTTTTTCCCCAGGAGGTACTTGGCATGTCTGTAGACCTTCATGGATGACAAGACTAGAGAATGAGTATGGCTGGTAGAGATCTTGGAAGTGGCAGAACATCCTAAAAGTGCATGCGACAGCACGCAAAGAACTGTCTGATCCAAAATGAAAATGGAAACACTTAGCAAAAATGAAAAAATGTAATAGCCCCAATATCCTCGAAAGTGTTTCTTTTTTGATTCTAAATATTCCTTCTGTGTAACCATTTCTTTTCCAACTTAATGCCATTGGAAATGTCCTCCTCTGCTAGTGGGAGGTCTGATTCAAATGCAATTTTATCAAAAAAATCTCCAAGAAGAAACCTTTCTATCATCAGTATGCTCAAAGTACTTGACACATTGATGGCAATTCTGCTTCAATATTACGTTTGTATTTATTTATACTACCTGTGTAGTGATTTTTTGGTTATTAATTTGGAAAGTCATTTAAGCCAAAGACATGTCATAATTGTCTTTAAACATGTGTTTCTCATGTTTCATTTCTTATTATAAAGTGTTAAATTACCTAGACATTCAAACATATTTTAATTTATTTTGGAGAATTAAACTAAGCATTTAAGGTATATGATGAGAAGAACATGGAGTTTGGGAAAATTATTTGAAAAACCTTAAGTACACAGTTTTATATAGATAATTTACTTCCACTATAAAATTGTGGCTTACTATAATTTTAGTATTGAGATGTTTTAGCTTTCTGTATACATCTTGGCACAAATCTGAAATTGGTGAGAATTTGATACTTGAAATAGCTTTTTATTTGCTCAGAAAAATAATGTTTTTTTTTTCTGATTGAATTTCTAGAATGCCTCATATAGAATAATTTAATGTCCAAATAGCTTACTAGAATATACACAAATATCACAATCAAGTGAGGAAATATTGACTTGGTGATTATTGAATTTATTTTTACTAATATGGAACTGGAATATTCATCTAAAAATAACATTTATTTCTGAGCACTGAATCAGTTCCTGGAGGCCTAAAATGATTTAGGAAATGCTATTCAGCATGTTTCCAAATATGTTTAAATATAGTTGAAAGCAGAAAACTAAAGTTAGATTTAAAAATAACCTGGGAGGCGGAGATCAAATGGTGATCAGGAAGACATTGGGCTCAGCTCTCCCTATGAACACATCAAAAATACATCTACACATAGAGCGATTCTCACTGCAAACAAGCTATACACCGGCAGAAAGACCCTTATACTGCAAAGTTATAAAGAATGATCTACATAGAGTCAGGCAGGAGGTGAAGACAAGCAATCAATTCAGGATCTGTACCTCTAGGAGAGGACAGAAGAGAAGAGGAATTCTATGGGTTCAAACATCCTCCCTGGGAGAGAGTGGTTTGCAGCCCATGCTGGGAACCCCAGCCCTGATATCCAACACCAGAAAGAAGAACTTCCTTACCGGTATGAAAACCAGTGGAACTAATAAGAAACCTAGCCCCTGCTCATTAAGAACATGCATGTGCAGGCTTACTTCCAGGAACAAGTTAGAGGAAGCAGTTTGAGACTGCCCAAGGCTCTGGCCACTTATTTTGCAACTGCCCAGTCCCTCCAGCTTTGGTATTGCTTCCCCCTGGGGTGAAGGCTGCCATTGCAGAGGAAATTTTGCAGTCAAGGGAGATGGACAAGGCTCGGGCCTGGCATTGCATCTGAACAGGGTGGGGGCAGTGGCTGCTGGCACTTGCAGAGGTAATGTATTAGGGGGTATCTCAAGCTCTCACTGGTGTGCAAGGACATCCCAGCCTGTGCACCAGCTGACACCCACTATCCACTCCGCCCCTCTGGCTCTGGTACAGATTTCCATGAGGGTGAAGGCTATCACTACTGAGAATGGTGCATAATTGTGGGGGTTAGTTCAGTTCAGTTGTGCAACTGTGTCCGACTCTTTGAGACCCCTTGAATTGCAGCATGCCAGGCCTCCCTGTTCATCACCAACTCCCAGAGTTCACCCAAACTCATGTCCATCGAGTCGGTGATGCCATCCAGCCATCTCATCCTCTGTCGTCCCCTTCTCCTCCTGCCCCCAATCCCTCCCAGCATCACAGTCTTTTCCAATGAGTTAACTCTTTGCATGAGGTGGCCAATTATTGGAGTTTCAGCTTTAGCATCATTCCCTCCAAAGAAATCCCAGGGCTGATCTCCTTCAAAATGGACTGGTTGGATCTCCTTGCAGTTCAAGGGACTCTCAAGAGTCTTCTCCAACACCACAGTTCAAAAGCATCAATTCTTCCGTGCTCAACTTTCTTCACAGTCCAACTCTCACATCCATACATGACCACTGAAAAAACCATAGCCTTGACTAGACAGACTTTTGTTGGCAAAGTAATGACTCTGCTTTTTAATATGCTGTCTAGGTTGGTCATAACTTTCCTTCCAAGGTGTAAGCGTCTTTTAATTTCATGGCTGCAGTCACCATCTGCAGTGATTTTGGAGCCCAAAAAATAAAGTCTGATGCTGTTTCCACTGTTTCTGCATCTATTTCCCGTGAAGTGATGGAACCAGATGCCATGATCTTCGTTTTCTGAATGCTGAGCTTTAAGCCAACATTTTCACTCTCCTCTTTCACTTTCATCAAGAGGCTTTTTAGTTCCTCTTCACTTTCTGCCATAAGGGTGCTCTCATCTCCGTAT
Organism: Oryx dammah; assembly: GCF_014754425.2. Classification (NCBI taxonomy): domain Eukaryota; kingdom Metazoa; phylum Chordata; class Mammalia; order Artiodactyla; family Bovidae; genus Oryx; species Oryx dammah. The sequence goes on from NW_024070200.1 coordinate 17,598,284, forward strand.
CTGAGGTTATTGATATTTCTTCTGGCAATCTTGATTCCAGCTTGTGCTTCTTCCAGTCCAGTGTTTCTCATGATGTACTCTGCATACAAGTTACATAAGCAGGGTGACAATATACAGCCTTGACGTACTCCTTTTCCTATTTGGAACCAGTCTGTTGTTCCATGTCCAGTTCTAACTGTTGCATCCTGACCTGCATACAGGTTTCTCAAGAGGCAGGTAGGTGATCCAGTATTCCTATCTCTTCCAGAATTTTCCACAATTTATTGTGATCCACACTGTCAAAGGCTTTGGCATAGTCAATAAAGCAGAAATAGATGTTTTTCTGGAACACCCTTGCTTTTTCCATGATCCAGTGGATGTTGGCAATTTGATCTGTGGTTCCTCTGCCTTTCTAAAACCAGCTTGAACATCTGGAAGTTCACGGTTCACGTATTGCTGAAGCCTGGCTTAGAGAATTTTGAACATTACTTTACTAGCATGTGAGATGAGTGCAATTGTGCGGTAGTTTGACCATTCTTTGGCATTGTCTTTCTTTGGAATTGGAATGAAAACTGACCTTTTCCAGTCCTGTGGCCACTGCTGAGTTTTACATATTTGCTGGCATATTGAGTGCAGCACTTTGACAGCATCATCTTTCAGGATTTGAAATAGCTCAACTGGAATTCCATCACCTGCACTAGCTTTGTTCATAGTGATGCTTTCTAAGGCCCACTTGACTTCACATTCCAGGATGTCTGGCTTTAAGTGAGTGATATCCCCATTATGATTATCTGGGTCATGAAGATCTTCTTGTACAGTTCTTCTGTATATTCTTGCCACCTCTTCTTAATATCTTCTGCTTCTGTTAGGTCCAGACCATTTCTGTCCTTTATCGAGCCTATCTTTGCATGAAATGTTCCCTTGGTATCTCCAATTTTCTTGAAGAGATCTCTAGTCTTTCCCATTCTGTTTTTTTCCTCTATTTCTTTGCATTGATCACTAAGGAAGTTTTTTTGTCTCTTCTTGTTATTCTTTGGAACTCTGAATTCAGATGCTTATATCATTCCTTTTCTCCTTTGCTTTTTGCTTCTCTTTTCACAGTTATTTGTAAGGCCTTCCCAGACAGCCATTTTGCTTTTTTGCATTTCTTTTCTATGGGGATGGTCTTGATTCCTGTCTCCTGTACAATGTCACAAACCTTTGTCCACCGTGCTTCAGGTACTCTGTCTATCAGAGATAGTCCCTTAAATCTATTTCTTACTTCCACTGTATAATCATAAGGGATTTGATTTAGGTCCTACCTGAATGGTCTAGCAGTTTTCCCTATTTTCTTCAATTTAAGTCTGAATTTGGCAATAAGGAATTCATGATCTGAGCTACAGTCAGCTCCTGGTCTTATTTTCGTTGACCGTATAGAGCTTCTCCCATCTTTGACAGCAAAGAATGTAATCAATCTGATTTCAGTGTTGACCATCTGGTGATGTCCATGTGTAGAGTCTTCTCTTGTGTTGTTGGAAGAGGGTGTTTGCTATGACCAGTGCATTCTCTTGGCAAAACTCTATTAGCCTTTCTTTGCTTCATTCTGCATTCCAAGGCCAAATTTTCCTGTTACTCCAGGTGTTTCTTGACCTCCTACTTTTGCATTCCAGTCGCCTATAATGAAAAGGACATCTTTTTTGGGTGTTAGTTCTAAAAGGTCTTGTAGGTCTTCATAAAACTGTTCAAATTCAGTTTCTTCAGCGTTACTGGTTGGGGCATAGACTTGGATAACTGTGATATTGAATGGTTTGCCTTGGAAACGAACAGAGATCATTCTGTCGTTTTTGAGACTGCATCCAAGTACTGCATTTTGGACTCTTTTGTTGACCATGATGGCTACTCCATTTCTTCTGAGGGATTCCTGCCGGCAGTAGTAGATATAATGGTCATCTGAGTTAAATTCACCCATTCCAGTCCATCTTAGTTCGCTGATTCCTAGAATGTCGACGTTCACTCTTGCCATCTCTTGTTTGACCACTTCCAATTTGCCTTGATTCATGGACCTGACATTCCAGGTTCCTATGCAATATTGCTCTTTACAGCATTGGACCTTGCTTCTATCACCAGTCACATCCACAACTGGGTATTGTTTTTGCTTTGGCTCCATCCCTTCTTCTTTCTGGAGTTATTTCTCCACTGATCTCCAGTAGCATATTGGGTACCTATTGACCTGGGGAGTTCCTCTTTCAGTATCCTATCATTTTTCCTTTTCATACTGTTCATGGGGTTCTCAAGGCAAGAATACTGAAGTGGCTTGCCATTCCCTTCTCCAATGGACCACATTCTATCAGACATCTCCACCATGACCCACTTGTCTTGGATGGCCCCACAAGGCATGGCTTAGTTTCATTGAGTGGGGGCTAACCCTGGCTTAAACCTAGTACTGCATCTGAATTGGGCAAGTACCATTACTGGTGCTCTCAGTGGACAGGAAGTGGTCTGGAATTCTGATTGATGGGCTGGGACCACATCAGTGTGTGCCCCAGCAGGGCACTGAGTCAGACACCCTGTGCCCTAGCAGTGATGCCCTCTGGAGTGAAAGTGCTGAGGCTGGGAGGAAACAGAGGAAACACTTTAGAGGGAACACCACCAGCTCAGACCTAACCCTCGGGTCTTTTGCTCTGGCACTTTGGGACCTGCTTTTTACCTCTACCAGGGCACTGCCAGCCAGTGAGCATGGAGACTCAGTCTCAGTTCACATCTGATTCTGGCTCTAGTCCCTCTATCTCCAGTCCCACCACCCAACAAGGTAATAGCTGTCAGCAAATGCTGGGGGGGAGATGTGACCTAAGCTCATTTCAGATCTATTTCTTCCATCAAACTTTCCTGTCAAATTGTGTCAATGGGCACAATTACACTGAACATCTCTTCAAAAAAAGGGTTGGTAACTGTTTAACTGAATTTCATAGAGACAGAGTAAGGTAAGCAAAATAAAGATTTTTTTTTTCAACTAAAGAATAAGGAAAAAAAACTGAAAACATAAAAAATTTGCCAGGTAAAGAATTCAGAACAGTAGTATAAGAATGCTAATTGAAATAGGATAAAGAATAAAAGAATACAGTGAGAATTTTAACAAAGAACCAGAAAATACAAAAAAACCATCAGCCAGAGTGGATTAATAAGATAACTAAATTTAAAAAACCTACCAGAAGGAATTAACAGAGGACCAGGTGATACAGAAGAATGCCCAAGCAATTGGTAAGATAGAATAATTGAAATCAATCAATCAGAAGAGCAAAAAGAAAAGCAAATTTTTTAAATGAGAACATTTTAAGGAACTTGTGTGACAACATCAAATATACTAACATTCACATAATAGGGATCCTAGAAGGAAAAAAAAGAAAACATAGGCAGGGCACCCTGACATCAACCACAACAATATTATTTGGATCTGTCTCCTAAGGCAAAAGAAACAGAAGCAAAAATAAACTTAATGGGAGTTAATTAAACTTAAAAGCTTTTGCATAACAAAGGAAACCTTCAACAAAATGAAAAGATAACCGTGATGGGAGAAAACATTTGCAAGCGGTATGACTGATAAGTTGTTAATATCCAAAATATCTAAGCAGCTCTTACAACTCAACATTAAAAAGCCCAATAAAAATGAGCAAAAGACCTGGATAGGCATTTTGCCAAAGAAGACATACAGATGGCTAACAGGCACATGAAAAGATGCTCACCATAGCTGAGCATCAGAGAAATGCAAACCAAAACCACAATGAACTGTCATCTCACATTTGTCAGAATGACTATCATTGAAACGACCACAAGTAAGAAATGTTAAAGTACATGTAGTTAAAAGGGAACCCTCTTATGCTGTCGATAGGATTGAAAATTGGTGCATTGACATGGCCACTAGGGAAACCAATAAGGAAATTCCTGACAAAACTAAAAATAGGGCGACCTGGATGATTCACCAGTTCCATACCTGTGTATGTAACCAAAGAAAACAAAGACAGTAATTGAAAAGATAAATGCACTCCAACATTCATAGCAGCATTACTCACATAGCCATATCTTAATTATTATTTGCAATAGCCAAGGTATGGAGGTAACAGTGTCCATCAACATATGAATGGATTAAGAAAATGTAGCATACACACACTCACATACATACATACAATGAAATATTACTAAGCCACAAAAATAATGAAGTTTTTCCGTGGATGGACCTGGAGGTTATTATGCATAGTGAAATAGATCAGGCAAAGGAAGATAAGTACTGTATGTAAACATTTACATGTAAAATCTAAAAATAAAACAAATGAGCAAATATAACAAAACAGACACAGGTTTACAGATAAAGAGAACAAAAAATTATAACAAGTTACAAATGAGAAGAGAAATGTGTGAAAGGCTAAGGGATTAAGAGGTATAAATTACCCTGTATAAAATAAATACATTAAAATATATGTTGTACCGCACAGGGAATACAGCCAATATGTTATAAAGCTGTAAATGGAGTTTAATATTAATTATAAAACTGTTGAATCATTATTTTGCAGACCTGAAACTAATTAATCTTATAAAACAGCTATATGTCAACAAAAATTATCTGAAAGAAAAATATCAGTCTCAGAGAAGTATTATATAACTTGTCTAGATGCATTTTGCAGAACTTACTGCCTTAGATTGATAAAAAGATGATTTCTTTATTCACTGGTGCAGAGAATAGATGAAAATCATAATAAAATGATTGCTTAGTACCCATACTGTTCTTACCTAATGAATACAGGCATGAGAAAATAGCTGTAAATTTAGTTATTACTCCTGAAAGCAACTCAATCAGAAATATTTGCTTAAATACCCTCTCCTGTTTGCAATGTATTCTTATGAAGAATATAGTTATTTTGAGCTTACTTTGTCACACATTTCTCACTAATCTATAACTTATTTCAATTGAATTTTTATTGCATATACTTTAAATTTTCTTTTTCTTTTTTTTTGCTTTTGAACTCTTTTTTTTTAATATTCCTAGTTTTTTCTAAAATATATTTATTTTAATTGGAGGCTAATTACAATATTTTATTGGTTTTGCCATACATCAACATGAATCCACCACGGGTGTACACGTGTTCACCATCCTGAACCCCCTTCCCACCTCCCTCCCCGTACCATCCCTCTGGGTCATCCCAGTGCATCAGCCCCAAGCATCTTGTATCCTGCATTGAACCTGGACTGGCGATTCATTTCATATATGATATTTTACATGTTTCAATGCCATTCTCCCAAATCATCCCACCCTCTCCCTCTCCCACAGAATCCAAAAGACTGTTCTATACATCTGTGTCTCTTTTGCTGTCTTGCATACAGGGTTATCATTACCATCTTTCTAAATTCCATATATATGCATTAGTATACTGTATTGGTGTTTTTGTTTCTGGCTTACTTCACTCTGTGTAATAGGCACCAGTTTCATCCACCTCATTAGAACTAATTCAAATGTATTCTTTTTAATGGCTGAGTAATACTCCATTTCTAGTCAAGGCTATGGTTTTTCCAGTAGTCATGTATGGATGTGAGAGTTGGACTATGAAGAAGGCTGAGCACTGAAGAATTGATGCTTTTGAGCTGTGGTATTGGAGAAGACTCTTGAGAGTCTCTGGGACTGCAAGGGGATCCAACCAGTCCATTCTGCAGGAGATCAGCCCTGGGATTTCTTTGGAAGGAATGATGCTAAATCTGAAACTCGAGTACTTTGGCCACCTCATGCAAAGAGTTGACTCATTGGAAAAGAGTTTGATGCTGGGAGGGATTGGGGGCAGGAGGAGAAAGGGACGACCGAGGATGAGATGGCTGGATGGCATCACTGACTCGATGGGCGTGAGTCTGAGTGAACTCTAGGAGATGGTGATGGACAGGGAGGCCAGGCGTGCTGCTATTCATGGGGTCACAAAGAGTCCGACACGACTGAGCAAATGAACTGAACGGAACTGAATACTCCATAGTGTATATGTACCACAGCTTTCTTATCCATTCGTCTGCTGATGGACATCTAGGTTGCTTCCATGTCCTGGCTATTATAAACAGTGCTGCGATGAACATTGGGGTACACGTGTCTCACTTCTGGTCTCCTCAGTGTGCATGCCCAGGAGTGGGATTGCTGGGTCAAACTATACTTCACACTCAATGCATTCTGCAATCACATTGTTTTATTGTGATTTCCTTAGAAGTCATAAAATCTTTTTTCCATCTTTCAATCTATTCCTTTAGCCTCTAAACTTTTTAAGCATGATTTTTTAGTGCAGGCGGCAGCGGCGGGCCAGCGCACTAAGCGTGGCCGAGAGCTACCCCATGTCTGAAGTCAGGGACAGCAGCCCAGAGTGCCAGGCTGCGTCGGCACAGGAATGGCTGGGAGGAGCCACCCCGCGACCGAGGTCAGGGGCCACGGCCGAGAGGAGCTACCTTGCGTCTGAGGTCAGTGGAGGCTGGGAGTAGACACCTTGCGCCCGAGGCCAGGGCCAGTGACCCTGAGGAGCCACCCTGAGCCCGAGGTGAGGGCCGGCAGCCAGGAGGAGCAGCCCGAGGAGCGGTGGCTGAGCAGGCACAGGAGGGCCTAGAGGAGCTATCCCACATTGAAGGTCAGGAACGGCGGCGGTAAGGAGATACCCCCCATCCAAGGTAAGGAGCAGCAGCTGTGCTTTGCTGGAGCAGCCGTGAAGAGATACCCCACGCCCAAGGTAAGAGAAACCCAAGTAAGATGGTAGGTGTTGCAAGAGGGCATCAGAGGGCAGACACACTGAAACCATACTCATAGAAAACTAGTCAATCTAATCACACTAGGACCACAGCCTTGTCTAACTCAATGAAACCAAGCCATGCCTGCAGGGCAACTCAAGACGGGTGGGTCATGGTGACCACATTTGACAGAATGTGGTCCACTGGAGAAGGGAATGGCAAGCCACTTCAGTATTCTTGCCTTGAGAACCCCATGAACAGTATGAAAAGGCAAAAGGATAGGATACCAAAAGAGGAACTCCCCAGGTCATTAGGTGCCCAGTATGCTACTGGAGATCAGTGGAGAAGTAACTCCAGAAAGAATGAAGGGATGGAGCCAAAGCAAAAACAATACCCAGTTGTGGATGTGACTGGTGATAGAAGCAAGGTCCAATGCTGTAAAGAACAATATTGCATAGGAACCTGGAATGTCAGGTCCATGAATCAAGGCAAATTGGAAGTGGTCAAACAAGAGATGGCAAGGGTGAACGTCAACATTCTAGGAATCAGCAAACTAAAATGGACTGGAATGGGTGAATTTAACTCAGATGACCATTATATCTACTACTGTGGGCAGGAATCCCTCAGAAGAAATGGAGTAGCCATCATGATCAACAAAAGGGTCTGAAATGCAGTACTTGGATGCCGTCTCAAAAATGACAGAATGATCTCTGTTCGTCTCCAAGGCAAACCATTCAATATCCCAGTTATCCAAGTCTATGCCCCAACCAGTAACACTGAAGAAACTGAATTTGAACAGTTTTATGAAGACCTACAAGACCTTTTAGAACTAACACCCAAAAAAAGATGTCCTTTTCATTATAGGGGACTGGAATGCAAAAGTAGGAAGTCAAGAAACACCTGGAGTAACAGGAAAATCTGGCCTTTGAATGCGGAATGAAGCAGGGCAAAGATGAATAGAATTTTGCCAAGAAAATGCACTGGTCATAGCAAACACCCTCTTCCAACAACACAAGAGAAGACTCTACACATGGACATCACCAGATGGTCAACACCAAAATGAGAGTGATTATGTTCTTTGCAGCCAAAGATGGAGAAGCTCTATACAGTCAACAAAAACAAGACCAGGAGCTGACTGTGGCTCAGATCATGAACTCCTTATTTCCAAATTCAGATTCAAATTGAAGAAAATAGGGAAAACCACTAGACCATTCAGGTATGACCTAAATCAAATCCCTTATGATTATACAGTGGAAGTGAGAAATAGATTTAAGGGCCTAGATCTGCTAGATAGAGTGCCTGATGACCTATGGAATGAGGTTTGCGACATTGTACAGGAGACAGGGATCAAGACCATCCCCATAGAAAAGAAATGCAAAAAAGCAAGATGGCTGTCTGGGGAGGCCTTACAAATAGCTGTGAAAAGAAGAGAGGCGAAAAGCAAAGGAGAAAAGCAAAGATATAAGCATCTGAATGCAGAGTTCCAAAGAATGTCAGGAAGAGATAAGAAAGCCTTCTTCTGTGATCAATGCAAAGAAATAGAGGAAAAGAACAGAATGGGAAAGAAAATTAGAGATACCAAGGGAAAATTTCATGCAAAGATGGGCTCAATAAAGGACAGAAATGATCTGGATCTAAAAGAAGCAGAAGATATTAAGAAGAGGTGGCAAGAATACACAGAAGAACTGTAGGGAACAAGGTATAAGGAAGGTTGAGAAGTGCTTGCAAACGAGACTCTCAACCAGGGCTGAACATTCTTGCAAACGAGATGTTCAGTCAAGAATCCTCTGTTTGTTCCCGTGGGAAAAGAACATTTCTTGCACACAAGGATGTTTCTCTGATTCCTCAAGAGGAACAGACCCAGGGACAAAACGGATTCTAAGTTGATAAGGAAGTTCCCCAAAACAAAGTCTTAGCTGCAGTAAATAAGTCAAAGTAAAGGTTATCTCGCCCTGCGCCTGCGCACTATATAGTCTCTGAATCATAGTGCTTGGCAACTTGCCCTGTAGGTTGTTGTGCAAGGGATATAAAATAAAGCAGCTGTAAGAAGCAAGGGTTAAAATATAAAGATTCAAACCACTCTGCAGTGTTGGTGTTTCATTCGGTCGCCAGCAAAGATCTGTACAAAACAGTGCTTCATGACCCAGATAATCGTGATGATGTGATCACTAATCTAGAGCCAGACATCTTGGAATGTGAAGTTAAGTGGGCCTTAGAAAGCATCACTATGAACAAAGCTAGTGGAGGTGATGGAATTCCAGTTGAGCTATTTCAAATCCTGAAAGATGATGCTGTCAATGTGCTGCACTCAATATGCCAGCAAATTTGTAAAACTCAGCAGTGGCCACAGGATGGAAAAGGTCAGTTTTCATTCCAATCCCAAAGAAAGGCAATGCCAAAGAGTGCTCAAACTACCACACAATTGCACTCATCTCACATGCTAATAAAGTAATGCTCAAAATTCTCCAAGCCACGCTTCAGCAATACATGAACCGCGAACTCCCAGATGTTCAAGCTGGTTTTAGAAAGGTGGAGGAACCGGAGATCAAGTTGCCAGCATCTGCTGGATCATGGAAAAAGCAAGAGAGTTCCAGAAAAATATCTATTTCTGCTTTATTGACTGTGCCAAAGCCTTTGACTGTGTGGAATACAATAAACTGTGGACAATTCTGAAAGAGATGGGAATACGAGACCACCTGACCTGCCTCTTGAGAAATCTGTATGCAGGCCAGGAAGCAACAGTTAGAACTGGACATGGAACAACAGACTGGTTCCATATAGGAAAAGGAGTACGTCAAGGCTGTATATTGTCACCCTGCTTATTTAACTTCTATGCAGAGTACATCATGAGAAACGCTGGACTGGAAGAAACACAAACTGGAATCAAGATTGCCAGGGGAAATATCAATAACCTCAGATATGCCGATGACACCACCCTTATGGCAGAAAGTGAAGAGGAACTCAAAAGCCTCTTGATGAAAGTGAAAGAGGAGAGTGAAAAAGTTGGCTTAAAGCTCAACATTCAGAAAACGAAGATCATGGCATCCGGTCCCATCACTTCATGGGAAAAAGATGGGGAAACAGTAGAAACAGTGTCAGACTTTATTTTTGGGGGCTCCAAAATCACTTCAGATGGTGACTGCAGCCATGAAATTAAAAGATGCTTACTCCTTGGAAGAAAAATTATGACCAACCTAGATAGTATATTCAAAAGCAGACATTACTTTGCTGACTAAGGTCCGTCTAGTCAAGGTTATGGTTTTTCCTGTGGTCATGTATGGATGTGAGAGTTGGACTGTGAAGAAGGATGAGTGCCGAAGAATTGATGCTTTGAACTGTGGTGTTGGAGAAGACTCTTGAGAGTCTCTGGGACTGCAAGGAGATCCAACCAGTCCATCCTGAAGGAGATCAGCCCTGGGATTTCTTTGGAAGGAATGATGCTAAAGCTGAAGCTCCAGTACTTTGGCCACCTCATGCGAAGAGTTGACTCATTGGAAAAGAGTCTGTTGCTGGGAGGGATTGGGGGCAGGAAGAGAAGGGGACGACCCAGGATGAGATGGCTGGATGGCATCACGGACTCGATGGACGTGAGTATGAGTGAACTCCGGGAGATGGTGATGGACAGAGAGGCCTGGTGTGCTGCGATTCATGGGGTTGCAAAGAGTCGCACATGACTGAGCGACTGAACTGAACTGATATCAATTAATATTCTTTTATCTGTCATCTTAGATTTAAGCACACGGAAAATGGTTAACCAATAAAATTTATGAAAACAAATGTAAAATATCATGTAAAATATTATCCATTATTATATAATTCATGTAATGGTTGTTTTATGACTATAGACATAATTGATGGCAAAATCATCATATAAAAAATTTTAATGGAAATTGATGGCAAAATTTAAAATTTAAATTTTAATGGAAATTGATGGCAAAATCATCATATAAAAACATCTATACTTAAGGAGAGACCTGAGGTAAAAACTGTATCATGATACACTAAACCTGGAAATGGATTACTTCCATGGCACACAGAATGTTAAGCAAATATTTAATCCTATTCCTATATTTTCATGGTTTTACATTTATTACTTATTAAATTTTAATAAAAAATTGTAGTCTCCCAGACTAAGTCTCCCACCTTGAATATTGTGTCAATGTATGTCCTAAAATACACATTTCCATAAAATGTATACAAAAGCAAGGTAGAAAGTTAAAAACAAATATATTGTGATATTGTGAATTATAAGTACCTACTAAGTGTTTAAATTACAACAGCAAATGAAAATAAAAGAATTGAGGTTTTTTTTCAGAACACAGACAGAGAAGAGCAATGTTTTTGATAGGAAATATAAAAGTTCCCTGGTGATTCAGGTGTAAAGAATCTGCCTGCAATGCAGGAGATCTGGGTTTAATTTCTGGGTCAGGAAGATCCCCTGAAAAAGGGCATGGCTACCCACTCCAGTATTCTTGCCTGGAGAATCCCATGGACAGAGGAGCCTGGCAGGCTGCAGTCCATGGGGTCGCACAGAGTTGGACACGACTGAAGTGACTAAGCAGCAGCAGCAATAAAAGTATAGGTCCAAATGTCGTTAAACACTGAAAACAATGCTCAGTAATTTTTGTACCTTTACTGCACAAAGCAGAGTATATCAGTGATCCAACTTTGAGCTACAATATAGGACTGCTAGATTTCAAACCTTCCTGCAGGTCTGCAGAATGATGGGCAGAACATTAGAGTTTCTTTAGAAGACAACTTAGAAATTTTCTTCAGTAAAGAAAAACTGCAAAAGATTCTCATTTAAATTGAGGTGAACAGTCTAAGTAAAACAAATATAATAGGTTAGAATTTTTGTACAAAGTATTCAAACACACAGTTACTTCCATATATGTAAAGTGAAGTGAAGTCACTCAGTCATGTCCGACTCTTTATGACCCCATAGACTGTAGCCTATCAGGCTCCTCTATCCATGGGATTTTCCAGGCAAGAGTACTGGAGTGGGTTGCTATTTCCTTCTCCAGAGGATCCTCCCAACCTAGGGATCGAACCTGGGTCTCCCGCATTGTAGGCAGACACTTTACCATCTGAGCCCCCAGGGAAGCCTCCTCCATATATGTAAATATATGTTTAAATATGGAATACATATTTTGCCATATACATATATATGTATGTGTGTGTGTGTATGTGTATATATATATATATCTCCATCCTAAAGGAGATCAGTACTGAGTATTCTTTGAAAGGACTGATGTTGAAGCTGAAACTCCAATACTTTGGCCACCTGATGCAAAGAGCGGACTCATTTGAAAAGACTCTGATGCTGGGAAAGATTGAGGGCAGGAGGAGAAGGGGACGACAGAGCATAAGATGGTTGGATGGTGTCACCGACTCAATGGACATGGGTTTGGGTGAACTCCGGGAGTTGGTGATAGACAGGCCTGGCGTGCTGTGGTTCATGGGGTCACAAAGAGTCGGACACGACTGAGCCACTAAACTGACCTGAACATATACACGTGTATACATATATACATTTACCACATACATAAAGCATAGAGAAACATTCTATTAAAACTCAACAGATATAGACTATTTGAAATTCTGCGTAGAAGAGTTAATTTAATTACCCTAGGCCTAAAAATTCCTTCCCTATGATCACCTTCCCCAACACAGGCATACTTATAAATACATAGAGAAGCAGATTCATCATTAAAGTAACAAACAAACAAGCAAAAATATGCTCTCCCAGAAAGAACATCCAACTGGCCTACAAAAGAAAAAATTAAAACTGATATTATGAAATATATCCTCATTAAATTGGGGAGTAATAGTGTGTTTCATTAAAATACTGTGTATTTATGGTGTTTTGACATTAAAAAAAAAAAAATTTTGGCTTTGGGAGAGTCTGCTCTCCTAGAGGCAAAGGCCCCCAGGAATATGCCTTTGATGAGCAACCTAACCAATGCAGAGCCACACTTCCTCAGTCTAGCCCATGCACCGCAAGTGCTAATATTTTTCTGCCTTAATCATTCCAGGCCCAGTGACCAGGCGACCATGGCTTAGCGCCTGCCAAAGTCCTGCCAGAATCATTCAAACTAGGCAATCATAAACTGCTAACCCTGACCTTTTTGGCCTTTCCCTTGAAAACTCCAATGACGGCTCTGGCCTAATACTATCCCCTCCCTCTATCTTCTGCCTCCTGACCACCCTGAGGCTTTTCATGTGGCCTGAAAGTTGCATGGCATGTGGTACCTCCTGTCTTGAGGACCTGTATTTTAAACTAGGTTCCTGAGCCATTCTGTCTCATCCTGTGGCTGCATCTGAATGACTATCTCAGAATACAAAACAATATAGACACAGAGAAAATGTCAAAGGTGACTTCAAGAAAGAGAAAGAAGTATTGTCTGTCTTTCTATCCATTGAGGGAAGAGAGAAAGAGAAAAGTTTGGCACAGAAGATGGCAAGTTACTGTTAGATGAATCTGAAGAATATCTATCGCATTATCACTTGGCCTAGACTAGCACAGATATGCCAAATTCAGTAAGCATCTGTCATACATGAATAAATTCAGCTTGAAAGTAGTGTGTTGAAGAGATTCTGATTTATATTAAAAAAAAAACTAGAATATTTTATTAGCATTACACAGAACAGTAAATATATCATGAAGAAAATTTTGATAAATTTGCTGGTCCAGAAAGAAAAATAGGGCAAAATGTTTTCAAAGTACTAAGGGGAAAATGCTGTATTTGAAAATATAAAGGTGCCTATTTCAAATGAATGGGAAGAATAGGCCGGTAAATGAATGCCTTGGGGACAGTCAGGTGTGTAATTTAAAATAAGCATCTCTATAAAACTCAAATAATTAACAGATTACTGATATCACACACACAAATAAATCTATAAAAATATTGGAATAATGTAGAGAATTCTTTTATGATTAGAGATCCCTACCCCCAAAACATATATAATATATGTAGATAATTTATATATTATTTAAAATTTTAGAATATGTATTTGCATTAGAATTTATTTTGGTTTAATACTATTAAAAGAGCCATAGTAATAATTTATATACTTTTAAATATTTTCAATATTATCATAATAAAAATAATTCTATTAAACCCACAGCTTTTTAAAATATATTATTCAAGGATAGTTGATTGACAATGTTGTGTTAGTTTCAGGTGTACAGTAAAGTGACTCTGTTTTATGTACAAATGCACCTATTCTTTTTTATATTCTTTCCCATATAGCTCATTACAGAGTATTGAGCAGAGTTCCCTCTGCTATACCATAGGTTCTTATTAGTTGTCTATTATACATGTATATATGTCAATTGCAATTTTCTAGTTTAATCCCTCCCTCCCTTTACTCCTTAGCAGCCATAATTTTATTTTCTACCTCTGTATCTCTATTTCTGTATTGCAAATACAGATGAATCTGAATAATGTCAATTGAGTTATCACTTGACCTAGAATAGCACAGATATTCCAAATTCAGTATTTCAAACTCTGTCATGCTAGTCAGTAATACACTGATTGATCTTAAAGGTAAGTATGATGAAGAGATTCAGATCTATACAAATAAAACTGAATATTTTACTAGCAATAAACAGAGTAGTAAATATATGATGAAGAAAACTTTAGTAAATTTGCTGGTCCAGAAAGAAAAGGTAAACTAAAAAGGATATTTAAAATCTTAGTACAAAACAGCACTCTCCAACAGAATTGTAATACTAGCCACATATGTAATTTAAAATTTTATAGTAGCCATAAAAATATAAACAAAAAAAAGTGGAAATCTTGTTTGTATTTTACACTTACAGCACTTTTCAAATCAAATGCTACATTTTCTTTGGAAACAATTGACTATAAAGAGTGTTCTAATAACTCTCAGTTTCAGAATTTCAGAAGAAAAATCAGTGCTTCAGTCATAGTTACTTGGAATTGTTGATGAAAAGAGACACAACCCAGTGATCTGTAAAGAAGGAAGACTGAAGTGGTATGTAGGAACAAAAAAAAAAAAAAAAAACTACAATCAGATTTTGGAGCACATATGAGATGTTATCTCAGAATTCATGGCACTAATTTGGGATACATTAGGACGATCTCAGAGGAGAATACTGAAAATGCCTTGGAATCAGGGCTTCTACAAAGTATTCTTTTAATGTCACTTTGTATTCAAAGTGGTGTAGTGTAAATGGCACAAATGTTAAAGCAACATTTTTTTTTTAGTGAGAACTGGTAGAAACTGTGGGAGTGTCTAAACCAAGAATATAATTAATGCACATTCATCTGATCTTTCAAATAAACGCTAACATTAATAGTCCTGTAATGAGCTTACCATCTGTTTTTCTGAAAACAATTATTATTCTGAATATGCTACACTTACAAAATGTAGTAAAGAATTTGGAAGAATGATGTTTAATAGTAGAGCAGTTTACAAGTATAAATCTGTCTAAAGTATAGTAAAGGGAAAGACTAAACTATGAAGATACAACTTCATAGTGCTTATATTCCAATGACATGAATTCAGGAAAATTGTCATACAGTAAGCTCAAATATATTATGGTCAAAAGACTGATCTAGCATCCCCTATTTATAAAAGAGAGTCTTTATAAAGGAGAGCCTAATCTCCTATGCCAATGTGCAACTTGAACCCATCTAAGGTACAGCTTTTATTAGAATCTTCTTTATTCTCTATGGCACCAGCTGATAGTCATTAAGACAACATTGAAAACAAAAGTATTCTGAAGTATTGTTAAGCTGTGGCTACTGTTCCAAGGGACTGCACTAGTAAGTGCCCTACTTAGTCTGCCTCAGCATAGCATATTTCTACATGCAGTTCCACTTCTGACTTCAGCATCTGGGACTTTGCCTCAGGATTCTCTCTTGGCCCACAGGGCAGATTTAATGTCTGAGAACTGATGCTATGAGGATAGACTCATAGAGTTCCACAGAGGGACTAGGTGCCCACAGTGGATACGTGCCCAATTATACATCCTATGTTGGCTTCCTGAAATTTTTTCTCACTATGTCCCAATCCACTACCAGCATTTCCCAACAAACAACTTGTATTCAAATCTTTGTCTCAAAGTACAAACTAAGGCAAAGAAATGTTCAGAGATCTGGAAAACTCAGACATGGACTTTATTTCTCTGGTCAATGAAATATCTTTTATAAAATCCTAAAGGATAAGGATCAGTAACAAAGCTAAAACTAGGCACTTAAGCATAATTAGTTAAGCAAAACTTTTTCTTGTTTTTTTTTTAAAGATATGTTATTGTTCTCATTCAGTTATCCACATAATTCAAAGTCCTTAGTAACTTTCTGTATTAGTTGATCAAGTGATAATGAGATCCAATATTCTACAAATGGTATTCAGATAATTTAAATAAACAGAAAAATCACACTTATTCTATAATATTACATCAGGGAACTTTTTATCTTTGTATGTTTATTCTTTAGTTCTTCTAGGTCTTTGTTAATTGATGCTTGCATTTTCTCCATTTTGTTTTCAGGGCTTTTGATCATCTTTACTATCATTATTCTGAATTCTTTTCAGGTAGTTTGACTATTTCCTCTTCATTTACCTGAACTTCTGTGTTTTCAGTTTGTTCCTTCTTTTGTGTAGTATTTCTCTGGTTTTCCATTATTTTGTTTGAGGTCTCCTTTTCCCAGGCTTCAAGGTTGAATTCTTTCTTCCTTTTGGACTCTGCCTTCCTAAAGTTTGTTCAGTTGTTTGTGTGAGCTTCCTGCAGGGTGAGATTTGTGCTGAGTTTTTGTTTGCTTGTTTTTTTTTTTTTGCTCTAATGGGCAAGGCTGAGTGAGGTGGTAATCCTGTCTGCTGATGATAGGGTTCCTATTTTTGTTTTGTTGTTTAGATGAAGCATCCTGCACAGGGTGCTACTTGTGGTTGGGTGATGCCCGGTCTTGTATTCAAGTGGTTTCTTTTGTCTGAGTTCTCACTATTTGATACCTCCTAGGGCTAGTTCTTAGAGAAGGAAATGGCACCCCACTCCAGTACTCTTGCCTGGAAAACCCCATGGGCAGAGGAGCCTGGTAGGCTGCAGTCCATGGGGTCGCGAAGAGTCGGACATGACTGAGCAACTTCACTTTCACTGTTCACTTTCCTGCATTGGAGAAGGAAATGGCAACCCACTCCAGTGTTCTTGCCTGGAGAATCCCAGGAACAGAGGAGACTGGTGGGCTGCCGTCTGTGGGGTCACACAGAGTCGGACATGACTGAAGTGACTTAGCAGCAGCAGCAGCAGCAGCAGCAGCAGCAGCAGGGTTAGTTCTCTGGTAGTCTAGGGTCTTGGAGTCAGTGCTCCCACTCCAAAGACTCAGGGCTTGATCTCTTCAACTTATTTGATCAGAATCAGCAAAATGGATCTCAGGTGGTGGTTTTTCACATACATTTTGAAACTTGTGTTCTTTTTCTTTTCCTTTGTGCTTTGTCTAGTTTCACTTACCTATAGGGCACTTCAGGCAAAGGCCTTGGAACCAGCACTTCGATAAAAGTTTACTTCAGATAAAAGTTTCTCGTGTGAAATGGCTGTGCAGACACCTCAACTTGTTGGGGCTAAGTCCAGGGAACATTTTAAAGTCAATAAATCTAATTATTTTCTGTAGAACTGAAACTACTATGACCAGTACAAGACCAAAAGAAGGAAATTACTTAAAGTATTAAGTTGTAGATATTATTCTTTTTTTTTTCTTTTCTCAAAAAAAAATATGATGGAGTCATAACATCACTCTTCCCCAAGCATTAGGGATATCTCAATTTAAAAAAAAAAAAATCATTGCCTTTGGGAAACTTATATCCTAACAAAGGAAAGCGGTAAGTTCCAAGTTAAGTACTGTATGTATACTATTTGGTAGGTAGGATTAAGATTTATGGGATCCACTGGCTTTTGGAAACAGCAATACCTATCTTTGCTCAGTACTGTTAAATGGTAAATTATATACTGTGAATTTGAATATATCATAAGGGAGCAATTATAATATCAGGGAGGTGAATTGAGAAGCTGCTCAGCCATTCCCATTCAACAAATATTTATTCAGTTCAGTTCAGTCACTCAGTCGTGTCCGACTCTTTGCGACCCCATGAATCTCAGCACGCCAGGCCTCCCTGTCCATCACCAACTCCCGGAGTTCACTCAGACTCACGTCCATCGAGTCAGTGATACCATCCAGCCATCTCATCCTCTGTCGTCCCCTTCCTCTCCTGTCCCCAATCCCTCCCAGCATCAGAGTCTTTTCCAATAAGTCAACTCTTTGCATGAGGTGGCCAAAGTACTGCAGTTTCAGCTTTAGCATCATTCCTTTCAAAGAAATCCCAGGGTTGATCTCCTTTGGAATGGACTGGTTGGATCTCCTATCCACTATTTTTCTAGTTTATAATAAAGGGAATGACAAACATCCCCATCTTGTTGAATTTACTGTCTAAAACTGAGTGACACAGACACAAAAATTATGTGAGTAATAAAAAGGTATATTATAAAGTGACAAGTGCTGTGGGAAAAGAAGAGGTAAGTCTGAAGGATTACATATATGAATGATAGACTTAAATGGCCCACCAATTTTCCAATTAAAAAAGACATACACATATACAAAGAACACAAGACATAAGGATCACAAAATTTCATAATATACACCAAAGATAGAAAACATGAAAGCTTCTAGAGAAAAAATAATTTTACTTTCTATGGTTAAGTATCAGAAGTATATGACATTATAACTAAGATATCTTAAAATAATTTAAGATTTTGAGTAAAAAACAATTGAATATGATCTATACAAATCAAACTACAAATTAAGCATTTGGATAGATGTTTTGTCTTAATTTCCCAAGGAAACAAATTTTACATTCCCTTGTTCTGAGGAAATTGAAAGATTGATTAGACTTGCTCTACCAAAATGAAAAGTCAATATAAAGGATTATAGGAAACAAGGAATCTAACTCCAGTGAGAGGAAAAGAAAATTTCCAGAACAATGACAGCTAAGCTGTAGACCCAGAGACAAACCAGATTTAACAAAAGATAAAAAGGTTCTAGGAGAAATGGTTCCACAGGGGGGAAATTAAATAGATTCCATCATGTGTTTTATATAACTTTTCACCAACATCATACATTGGCATTATCTATAATACATTCTTCACACATTCATCAATATCAACACAATTAAGAAACTTGAAAAACTGGAAAGAATATATGCCTATTTTCTACAAATTTTACATTAAATCATAGACAAATATTGTAGAGGTGTCTATCAAATATTTTTTTAATTCAGCAAAATAAAGCTGGCTCAAAGCAGAAATTGAGATTTCAATTCAACTGTGTTTGTATTCACAATGCGTGAATACACATATTGTGTATTGTCAATTCAAATGTGTGTATACACACACATGTATGTAAGAGTGTGTGCATATATACACTTAGCCCATTAAAAGAGGATGATTTCTTAATGAACCTTTCCAAAAAAACATATTGCTAGAAAAAAGAATAGAAATGAGAAAAGGAAAGATATACCCATTTGAATGCAGAGTTCCAAATAGCAAGGAGAGATAAGAAAGCCTTCCTCAGTGATCAATGCAAATAAATAGAGGAAAACAGAATGGGGAAGACTAGAGATCTCTTCAAGAAAATTAGAGATACAAAAGGAATATTTCATGCAAAGATGGGCTGGATAAAGGACAGAAATGGTAGGAACCTAACAGAACCAGAAGATATTAAGAGGTGGAAAAATACACAGAAGAACTGTACAAAAAAGTGCTTCATGACCCAGATAATCATGATGGTGTGATCACTCACACTCACCTAGAACTGGACATCCTGGAATGTGAAGTCAGGTGGGCCTTAGGAAGCATCACTATGAACAAAGCTAGTGCAGGTGATGGAATTCCAGTTGAGCTATTTCAAATCCTGAAAGATGATGCTGTCAAAGTGCTACACTCAATATGCCAGCAAATTTGTAAAACTCAGCAGTGGCCACAGGACTGGAAAAGGTCAGTTTTCATTTCAATCCGAAAGAAAGGCAATGCCAAACAATGCTCAAACTACTGCACAATTACACTCATCTCACACGCTAGTAAAGTAATGCTCAAAATGCTCCAAGCCAGGCTTCAGTAATACATGAACCATGAACTTCCAGATGTTCAAGCTGGATTTAGAAAGGCAGAGGAACCAGAGATCAAATTGCCAACATCTGCTGGATCATGGAAAAAGCAAGAGAGTTCCAGAAAAACATCTATTTCTGCTTTATTGACTATGCCAAAGCCTTTGGCTGTGTGGATCACAATAAACTGTGGAAAAATCTGAAAGAGTTGGGAATACCAAACCACCTGACCTGCCTCTTGAGAAACCTGTATGCAGGTCAGGATGCAACAGTTAGAACTGGACATGGAACAACAGACTGGTTCCAAATAGGAAAAGGAGTACGTCTAGGCTGTATATTGTCACCCTGCTTATTTAACTTATATGCAGAGTACATCATGGGAAATGCTGGGCTGGAGGAAGCACAAGTTGGAATCAAGATTGCCGGGAGAAATATCAATAACCTCAGATATGCAGATGACACCACCCTTATGGCAGAAAGTGAAAAAAAAAACTAAAGAGCCTCTTGGTGAAAGTGAAAGAGGAGAGTGAAAAAGTTGGCTTAAAGCTCAACATTCAGAAAACTAAGATCATGGCATCTGTTCCCATCACTCCATGGCAAATAGGTGGGGAAACAGTGGAAACAGTGGCTAACTTTATTTTGGGGGGCTCCAAAATCACTGCAGATGGTGATTGCAGCCATGAAATTAAAAGATGCTTACTCCTTGGAAGAAAAGTTATGACCAACCTAGGCAGCATATTAAAAAGCAGAGACATTACTTTGCCAACAATGGTCCATCTAGTCAAGGCTATGATTTTTCCAGTAGTCATGTATGGATGTGAGAGTTGGACTATAAAGAAAGCTGAGCACCAAAGAATTGATGCTTTTGAACTGTGATATTGGAGAAGACTCTTGTGAGTCCTTTGGATTGCTAGTAGATCTAACCAGTCTATCCTAAAGGAGATCAGTCCTGGGTGTTCATTGGAAGGACTGATGCTGAAGCTGAAACTCCAATACTTTGGCCACCTGATGCAAAGAGCGGACTCATTTGAAAAGACCCTGATGCTGGGAGAGATTGGGGGCAGTAGGAGAAGGGGATGACAGTGGATGAGATGGTTGGATGGCATCACCGACACAATGGACATGGGTTTGAGTGGACTCCAGGAGTTGGTGATGGACGGGGAGGCCTGGCGTGCTGCGGTTCATGTCGCAAAGAGTTGGACCTGACCTAGCAACTGAACCTATTTGAAAGTAGAATAACTGCCCCTTATCCATGGGGGATATGTGTCAGGAAATCCAGTGGATGCCTGAAACCACAGATAGTACCAAACCTTACATACACTATGTTTTTTCTTTTTCATGCATTTTTATGATAGATTTAATTTATCAGTTAGACATGGTAGTAGATTAACAATGTAATTGTTAATAAAATAATTTTACGATCAGTTAATAACGGCTATGTGAATGTGCTGTCTGAAAATATCTTATTGCACAAATTTAAGGCTTTGCACTTATCACATATGGTGACTGTAGCTTTTACAGTGTTATGCTAGGAAAACTAGTACAAATTTATGTTTCCTTCTTCATAATTTCACAGAGAGCAGATCTGTTCTTACAGATTTTTAACAACCTCAGCATACATTTTTTTTCTTTCCTTATTAACTTCAGAACTTTCACTTTTTCACTTAAAGGAATCTTTATCCAAGCTATACAGCTTCCTTTTGGCATATTCAAATCACCTGCATCACTACCCTTGCACATGGAGATGATTAAGTAAAATAAGGATTACTTGCACACAAGCACTGCCATATCCTGACAGCCAATCAGATAAATGTAATGGCTACTCATTGACTAATAGGTGGGGGCATACTGGACCAAAGAAATGTTCACATTCTTGGGGGAACAGAGTGGGATAGCAAAGTTTTCATCGTGCTTATCAGAACAGTGCACAATTTAAAATTGATAAATTGTTTATATCTGGAATTTTACATTTAATATTTCAGACCACAGTTGACCACTGGTAACCAAAACCATGAAAAGTGAAATTGTGGATAAGCAGAGATTACTTTATTAAGGGGTCTGTGGTAACAGTTCATCATTTAAATGACGTTCCACTATAGTTTGAGTAAGCATAGTCTACTAAGTTGAGGTATAAAAATAGGTGAAGAAAGAAGGCTTCCCCCACACAGAAAATACAGGATGTAAAACTATGAGAAAAATATTTCAAAGCTAATATTCATAATTGGTAGTATCTCATCAGTTTTTCAGTTCCTTTCAGTTCAATTCAGTCACTTAATCATGTCCAACTCTTTGCGACCCCGTGAATCGCAACACGCTAGGCCTCCCTGTCCATCACCAACTCCCAGAGTTCACTCAGTTCCTTTAGTCTTGTGAAATTAATATTGTTTGCAGTCTGCTTTCACAATATTATTCATTTCTAAAGTAACAAGAATCCTGGAAATTCTGAGGCTATACTGTGGTACAGTCTGAGAGTTAAGTTTTATCACTTTGAACTCCAATGTCTGTATCCAAGAGTTTATTTCTTCAGTTATCAATAGTTAAGGATAACTAATGTAATCCGCCTGAGACTGTATTACTTTAAGACTTAATTTCTAACCTATAGCTTTTAGCAGAACCTACAAGTATTCACAGTAAAAAAAAAAAACTGATAATGATAAGACTTAATGACTCTAATTAACTCATTATAGTAATTAACAGTATCAGATGATGAAATGTAAAATAATCTTTTGGGATTTAATTCAGGAGGATTTGAACAATATTTATCTTGAGGACAAGAACATATTAAGATAGCCAGGACATCACCACCTCTCCAGGGACTGTCAATCTTTCCTGCAAGAAATTTATATTAATGATATTTTACCTGCATTAATTAGCCTAGGGAAAGCTGAGGTTCTTTTTTGATTTGACATCTCTTTCCATACAGATTTTGGCAATAATCTTGATTTTATGTGTGAGTAAGGAAACTACCAAACAAGTTGAACTGTTTATTTAAATACACAATTATGGAGATAAAATACAAGCAGAAATAGACTATGGGCACTGAAAATGGGACTTGAGAGATGATGAGTGATAACCAAAATGATAGTTGATTTCAATTTAAGATTTGTAGTAAAATATAACTGTCTTTGTTGTTTTGTTTTTAGCTGTTAAGTTAGTCTGACTCTTTGTGACCCCATGGACTGTAGCCTACTAGGCTCCCCTGTCCATGGTATTTCCCAGGTAAGAATAGTGCCATTTCCTTCTCCAGGGGATCTTCCCAACCCAGGAATTGAACACACATTTGACTATGTTTATTGTTACTGTTTTTTAAATGTAAAAACATTAAAAATGAATAAATGATTGCACACTTTTTGAAAGCTTTAATTTATGAAAGAATAGACATATGTGAAGCTGAAAAGATAGTGTCAAAAGTTATTTTTTTTAATTTCAAGATGGAAGATATTGTATCATGATTTTGTGAAGATAAAAATATCATTGTGTTAGTCACTAGAGTTTCTGCACACAGAATTAAAAATAAACTAGATGACAAAGGGGGTGGGCGAAAGATCATTTGGAAGGGCAAAGTTTTCAGTACATGGAAGAAGAAAAGATTCAGTGTACAAGTAGTATTGCACACAGGAGCTGGTAAATAGTATTTGCCATACATAATTCAGAGAAATACAATTGTAACAGATGCTGAAAAGTAATTTGACATAACTGAACATCCTTTCCAGAATAAAATTTTTAAAAGGTAACCAAGTAACAGTTATACTAGAAATAATATGTATAAGAAATAGGAATGGTGGTTTCAATTATAGTTACATATTTCTTTATCTGTATTTATCTAATCATGTAACCTAGGAAGGCCCTAATGATGCACTTTGGCATGTGGCATTATAAAATTGGGCACTGTCACTTCCAGACAAACGGTTGCTTCTATGTTACTCTGTGCATCATTGTGGGTGAGAGGGTGATTGTTTTTCAACACACAGCCACCGCTCAGTTATGTCTCAAGTTCAACATCATACTGGCCAGTGAGAACTAACTAAGTCCTCTCTATCTTGTATAGAATTGAGTGTTTTAGTCTATCTGCAGCCAATAGGAGTGATTTAATTTTTAACAGTTATTTTACTTCTCTCCTTGGAAACCTAGACTGGCTCATTGCCTCACACAGTTCCTTCCAGGCCTTTTGCCAGTCCTTGTGCTGAGTGAGTCCTCAGCTCTGAGCATTGGTTAATTATTTGAAAACAATTCTGGGGACTTCTTTACTATTTTGATTCAGTACCTAACTATAAATGAATAGTGGCAATAATGGGAGAATGTGGGTGAAAAAGACAAATTAATTAGTGAAATGATGGACATCCCAGTAAATGGCACTGGGTCACATTGTTAGCAATGTGTATGAAAAGAATTAGGTTATTTCTAGCATAAGCTGAATTTTAAAGTTCAGATATGCTGAGGAGTGGAACATAAAATTAAAACAGTAAGAAAACATAGGTGAATATTTATGAATAGTTATTGGTGTATATCATAGGATATACTTTCCTAAGCATAAAGTCAGGGAAATTATTAATGAAACTATTGATAGATTTGTTGGCACAAATACATATTAAATTTTAATGTCAATTTTAATGATGAATAAAGGAAAAAATTCAACACAAATAGCTTAAATGTTAATGTACTAAATGTATACACATTTCTAGCAAACTTATATGAAAAAGTTGAGCAGTCAATTGATATTTTATAAAAAAGAATAAAGAATGAAAAATTCAGGTAGAGAAAAGAATACACATGGTTATAACATTTAGTCCATTAACAAGGATGAAGTGTGAAACTACACAGTTTTATTCCCTTTCAAGCAAACAATATTTTCTTCTAAGAAAAAAAAAAAAGTCCACTCTGATTTCTTAAACTTTGCCAAGCATACTTCATGGATTTCTCCTTTTTGCATACATAATTTATCAGTTTTCAATCACCTGATATCCCAGCACTGTCAGATTTTACTTTGGCTGCATAATACCCTACATAGGATGGCAAAAATGTCCTGCAGTACATTATCAATATCCTGGGCTCCAGGGATAGACGGACACAAACATGTAAATGCCACAGTGAAATAATTGGTAATTGTCTTTCTAATGCTTTTAGAGAAACAAGTGCAATCATGCTGACAGCCTGTAGTGCTCAAGGAGAATTACAGAATCAATCTTCTTGTCTGAGAGACCACTCTTCCTAGTTCCTTTGCACACTCCAGGAACTGACACTCTCAGCAGGAATGCCATTATCAGTCTGGAAATGTTTCCGTTTTTATAATTCTTTCTTGCTACATTCATTCAAGGCTGAGAGAAAGCTTTGCTCTTTTCCTCTTTGCTTTTGAAATACTAATCCCTCTCTAACCTCACCAGAGATGATATTTCTCTTTCTAAAAGACAGCTCATGATGTAACCATTTCAGGCAAAGTGCAGTTCACTGGTCTGGCTTTGTATCATGGAGTATATAGTCTTGCCTAGGTCAAATAAAGGCTTCCCTAGTGGCTCAGAAGGTGTAGAATCTGCCTGCGATGCAGGAGACCTGAGTTGGATCCGTGGGTCAGGAAGATCTCCTGGAAAAGTGAATGACAACCCACTCCAGGATTGTTGCCTGGAGAATCCCATGGATGGAGGAACCTGGAGGACTATAGTTGGACACAACTGACTGAATAACACTTTCATTTTCACAGGTCAAGTGAAACCTACTGGTGATGTGATTATCAGGAATTCTAAGTATGAGCTCTCAGATTCAAACTGAATTGTTTTACTTTTCCTGTTCCTCAATAATCTATTACTAATCTTACTTGATGAAAGTGAAAGAGGAGAGTGAAAAAGTTGACTTAAAGCTCAACATTAAGAAAACTAAGATCATGGTATCCAGTCCCATCACTTCATAGGAAATAGATGGGGAAACAGTGGAAACAGTGTCAGACTTTATTTTTGGGAGCTCCAAAATCACTGCAGATGGTGATTGCAGCCATGAAATTAAAAGATGCTTACTCCTTGGAAGGAAAATTATGACCAACCTATATAGCATATTCAAAAGCAGAGACATTACTTTGCCAACAAAGGTTCGTCTGGTCAAGGCTAAGGTTTTTCCAGTGGTCATGTATGGATGTGAAAGTTGGACTGTAAAGAAAGCTGAGCTTTCAAAGAATTGATGCTTTTGAACTGTGGTGTTAGAGAAGACTCTTGAGAGTCCCTTGGACTGCAAGAAGATCTAACCAGTTCATTCTGAAGGAAATCAGTCCTGGGTGTTCTTTGGAAGGACTGATGCTAAAGCTGAAACTCCAATATATTGGCCACCTCATGCAAAGAGTTGACTCATTGGAAAAGACTCTGATGCTGGGAGGGATTCGGGGCAGGAGGAGAAGGGATGAGATGGCTGGATGGGATCACCAACTCGATGGACATGAGTTTGGGTGAACTCCGGGAGTTGGTGATGGACAGGGAGGCCTGGCGTGCTGAGTTCATGGGGTTGCAAAGAGTCAGAGACGACTGAGTGACTGAACTGAACTGAATCTTACATATGTGGGCAATCTTTTTCTGAAACACTATCATGGCATGGAGCTTTCATCTCACATAAAAAGTCAAGATGAATTGAGACATACTTCCAGCTAAATGTGCTAAAAGCAAAGACCATAATTAGAAATAATTAGAATAAAATTTTCTACTCAACTGAATTTTTAAACTTTAAGCACTAATGCCAAGTCCAAAACAAGCTGATGAAAAATTTTAAGCACTGCAGAAAGGTTGTACTTTAAGCAAAATAAAATAAAAAAAAAATTTACTTTGACACATGTTTATATCTATAAACAATTTTATTTCCAGTTTTTCAATTTTTCAGTTATCTTATGGAATAACTTCTCTCAATTTGTTTTTCTTCAAAATAAATGAGAATATCTGCATATTTTGCCTTAAAAAGTTCTTATGGCCCCCAAATAGAAGCTTCCTGGTACATAATATCCACACAGTGAAAAAACTATAAAAAAATTACTGAGATATACTGTGCAATTTTGTCATTAGTAAAAGAAGTACACAAAACAGGTGACTTGCTGTCTTCTTAAACAGTTGTTAATCATGATTTAAACTTTAAATGATGCAAGATCAACAACATGGGTTTAATGCTATCACATGTAAAGCATCCACGTTCTCATTGATCCATTGATGACTATTTGCCTTTATTTTAAAGGCTGTTCAGTTTTGACTTTCTGACTTTTACTCCCCTGCTCTTCCTATCCTCCCCTTAGCTTTCACATTTTTCTATTATCAACCTGCTTTCTGTGACATTTCTTTTTCTTTTACCATACTGTGAATTATGAAAAAAAAAAACTAGTCATAGTTGTTAATATATAGAGAAGAAAAATTGGTTTCAGTGTTGATTCCATCCGTTAAACAAAAATGCATTAGACATTTGCATACACATGTGTGCACATACATGTTATATATAAAATATACTCTGGTCTCAAGAATATTTATGTTCCTGCTTTTCCTACCTAATTTATGAACAGCTAGCGGAGAAGGCAATGGCACCCCACACCAGTACTCTTGCCTGGAAAATCCCATGCAAAGAGGAGCCTAGTAGGCTGCAGTCCATGGGGTCGCGAAGAGTAGAACATGACTGAGCGACTTCCCTTTCACTTTTCACTTTCATGCACTGGAGAAGAAAATGGCAACCCACTCCAGTGTTCTTGCCTGGAGAATCCCAGGGACAGGGGAGCCTGGTGGGCTGCCGTCTATGAGGTCGCACAGAGTCAGACATGACTGAAGCGACTTAGCAGCAGTAGCAGCAACAATGTCAATTACCATATGGATACTTGATATTTTTTTTAAATTGAGATAAACAGTGCAAATAAGATGAACAGAGTATTGAAGGATCACATCACAAAACACATATTCAAATTACAAGAGTTAAAATTCTTAGTCTCATTTTTAAACCACTGCTTTCATTGTCATTGAGATAATTTATCAAACTTATAAGGATCTCACCAGTTAACCATGCAGTCTTTTGTGTAGACCATCTTACTTTGGTCTGTTACAATCAGTGGGAATCAGTGTGTTAAATGGCATAGCTTATTAACAGGTAACAGTTAATAGTTAGCAGTTCTTCACTCTTGGTTTCAAAAGCAAATAATTTTGGAGTGATTATTTCCCAGCTGAAATATGCCATATATTATGTTTTGATAACTAAAGACTTGGTGTTGGGGTTGCATGCAACTGTTATTCTTGATCAAAAGTATCCTCAATGAAAGCCATTCACATCAGGGAGTTTGCAGAACTCTGATTGTGGTTTTCTAGTCATGTTATAAACTGATTAGGAGAACCATCCTACCAAAAATAGTTAAAACATAGGTTTGGTAAAATCCAGACTTGGAGAATTTTTTATTAGTAAATTTTGAGAGTCATATTTTCTGTCAGACTGAGCAAAATGACTAACGACTAGCTATTTTGCAAATGGAATATTTCCAGGTTTCACTAGTTTCAGTGTGGCAACTATAATTGAGATTAAAATGTATGTAAAGTCTATTCAAATAACTACATGACATATCAAAATACATGGGATTTACTTGCTGGAAATTAATGTAGAGGATATTTTGAATGTATTACTTTAAACCAATTCATGTTGACTTATAGTTATTAACCCACTTTTGTTATTTGTAGCACATTATCCCTACTGTTTACTAGGAAATTTAATATATTCATATAATAAACACCTATACTGATTCACAGAGAAGGTGATAGCACCCCACTCCAGTACTCTTGCCTGGAAAACCCCATGGATGGAGGAGCCTGGTAGGCTGCAGTCCATGGGGTCGCTAAAGAGTCAGATACGACTGGGCGACTTCACTTTCATGCATTGGAGAAGGAAATGGCAACCCACTCCAGTGTTCTTGCCTGGAGAATCCCAGGGATGGGGGAGCCTGGTGGGCTGCCGCCTATAGGGTTGCACAGAGTCGGACACAACTGAAGCGACTTAGCAGCAGCAGCAGCATACTGATTCATCCACAAAATGTTAAGAGAAAAAGCCATAAATTTATTTTTCAAAGACCAGTATAAACATGATACCAAATCCTGACCAGCACATTCTGAAAAATACAGGTTAATGCAACTCACGAACACAGACACAAACATCCTAAATGAAATCAGCAAACCAATTCAGTATTCTCTAAACTAGACTACACAATTAATTTCAGCATGAAAGAGAAAAGCAGCCTCTGCCATCCAGGACCTGGCTTGACATTGTCATCTAAGATTTGATATGTCTAAAAGATAGATTTTTATTTTAGTTTAAATATAAATAATTTCACAGCACACCAACAGCAGATAAGGCAACTCCGAAATCGTAATAAATCACAACCGAAAAAACCCACCAAAACTCTATTATCATGTCTGACAGATACTTAACTCCAAACTCATCAAGTTTTATACATCAAATAGCTTTTTGTATGTCAATCATGGCTTAATAAAGTGGTTCAAAAAATGACAATTGTGCATATCACAGAATAGCCAAACATTCCCCTGGATAGGTAAATATGAGTTATTACCGTTCCATTACAATGACAACTTGATGGCTTCAGACTTGTCCCATTCCTTTCACTTTATAGATAAGACTTACTAAAATATCCAATCATAATACAGTCCCCTTGTCCTGAAAACATCCAACACGTAACAAGTTCTGGCTTCCTGGTCCACTCCTGAAAAATCATCTAACCAGCCCAAATGATTTATGCTTCTTCTAACAGCACATTACTACAACATCCTCAATTCTCCACTGTGTTTATTCTTCTTTGCTGAAGGAATCAATAAACCCATACTGTCCAAATGACAGGTGTCTTCATGGTGGTCTTTGGCTCAAGGCCAATGACCCCAGAAATGCAATGATGATTTCATACCCTTGAATCAACTAGTATGACTTAATACATATGGAAAAATATATGATTATCTGAATATATACAGAATTTGATGAAATCTAACATCTATGAGTTTTGAAAAGTCTTAATAAATTATATTTAGTCAGTTTTATTTATTAGATATACTTATTAAGGAGGGAAGGAAGTGTAAATTACTTCATATGATAAAGTTCACATAGAAACAAAAAATAACAAAAACCCTATAATTTTTTAAAAACATATAGTAATTTTAAATATTAAAAAAAATGCTAAAAGTTTTTTTGTGTATCAAGTAACAGGTAAGATATGTCACAATGACCATTTTTGGTATGTACTGTATTGAAGGTTTTATCCAATGACAGAAGAAAAAAATTAAATGAAAAGATTGTAAAGAAATGTTGTGGCAGATGACATGACAGTGTGTGTTGGCCAAAATGTTTGTTTTTTTCCATAACATCTTTGGAAAAAATCCACAAGAATATTTTGGCCAGCCCAATATAAGTCCTATTAGACAAAATCAATTGTATTTTTATTTATATGCAATAAACATTTTCTAAGAGATAGCACACAAAATAGCTTAAAGGTGGCCCTAAAAACAAATGAAAGATGTACATGATTTCTATGTGTTATATCTTTTAAACATCATAAGGCCACATTATAAGAAATTAAAGACAGTGAAAAATAATAATATTTATTTCTCTTGGATTGAGTTTGTTTAATATCAATTCTCTCCAAATTCTGATTCATTTGTAGACTAGATGATAAAAATTTTTTTCCAGAAATGTCAATCCTGTTCTAAGATTTATATGGAAATACAAAAGACCAGGAATAGACAAGACAATATTGAAAAGAAAAAAGAACAAGTACCAGCAACTTAAAGTTATAGTAATTAAGGCAGTGTGCTATCAGCCCAATGATAGGCAAAGAGTCACACGACAGACAAAGAGGTTAGACTTACCAACTCATGTCTGAGCACTTCAGTTATAAAGAATTCAATGCTACAAAGAAGTGAGGGAAAAATGGTCTTTTCAATACCAGTTCTGGGACCACATTATGTCTATGTAGGATAGCTATATTAATATCTACTTCACATCACATTTCCATGTCTACTGTTGATATAATTCTGAGAGGAAAAACAACAAATATTTCATGAAATAATGTAGGAGAACATCATAGCTAGCCTGAGTTATGTAAGTATATTTGGGGGAGAAATTAACCAAAAAGATAGATTGATAAATTGAACCATGTCAAAATTTTGAATTTGTGTTAATCAACTGTCTCCAGTAAAGGGTGAAAAAAAAGTTGCAAAGTGGAAGTTGAGAATGTATTATACAACAAACACTCATATCTAAACAAAGAACTACAAAAAACTAATACAATGATCAGAAATCCTAAAGAAAACTACACAACAGATTTGAAGAGGTACTTCAGAAAGGAAATTTCCATATAGCCAGAAAGACATGAAAAAAATGAAGAATATATTTTAATTTGAGTAAACAGAAATTAAAAATCCATTAAGAAACCACTACACATTATGCAAATATTTAGTCCAGAATACCTATAGCTAAGATGACTGAGAGTACCATGCCTTAGGGATGAAGTAGAGCAATAGAAATTCTCCTATGCTAGAAGCAGTTTGGACCATAAATTGGAACATATGCTTCAGGAAATTCTTTGCTGTTAACTTTTAAAATTGAATCTAGATGTTATCTATGACACTGGAATTCTACTTCTAGGTATATTTCTAACAGAAATGCACACACATGTGACCAAGAAGCAAGCACAAGCACATTTACCACAGAATTTTCCATAATACCACTAAACTGGGAACAACCTGAATATTCATCAATAGCAGAATCAGTTATCATATATTCATGCAATGGAAAACGCCCCACCAGTGAAAAGCAACCAACTATATAAAAGAACATGATGATACAATATAATATTGAAATAATCTAGCTGCAAAAACACTTCGTATCATTCTAATACAGTGAGCTCCAGTAAAATAGTTCCAATTTTTCTCTTTGTTTGGGCTTTTTGTTTGTTTTATGTGTGTTTGTGTGTGTGTTTCATCAGGCTACTCAACTTGCAGGATCCTAGTTTGCTGCAAGTTAACATTACTAGCAATACAATATGCTGTTTAATTACTCAGTGCTATTTTTAAGAATTCCCTGTTTAGGAATAATTGTGATTCTGTTGCAATTCTGTTCCTAGATCAAACTCCAGTTCCCAGAAGTAGGAGCACAGTCTTAACCACTGGACCAACAGTAATTCTCAGTATCAATTTAACTATGGTCTTAAGAGATGCATATAAAGTAATTTATGTGTTTGTAATCTTTTCAGAATCAAGTAAGATTTAGTTGGATAATTTTATGTGATTTAATTGAAGTTAAATGCAATTAATAATGTTCTCAAAATAGTTTAACTTCTCTTTCAGTCTTATCATCTCATCTGTATAGTTTACAATGAGGATTATTTCACTTGTATTGAATGAATGAAAGGAATTTCCTATATTTATCAAATATATAGTATGTTACTGAAATTATCACCTAAGTTTATCTGTATATATTATCACATCATCATTTTTTATTTGCTTCATTTTATCAAGGATAGTGATTATAGTTTATTTCTTTTGCCTGGTAGGAAATCAATCTAAATCATCAGTATAAAATTTAACTTGGCTTTTCTAATGCATAACAATCACATTAACATGGGCAAAGGCATGATTTTTATTGTACATTCTCCAAAAAAGTAGGTCACTTTTTGAATTGTCAGTTGCAAAAATAGTACCCTGAGAAATAAAGTAAAATGGTAGATATGAAGTGTTTCTCACTTTTTCAAGTTGAAAATTATGTATGCTTTTAAGTCAGGAAGACAAAATTATACTTATTGCACTTTATTCTTTATTTGATGCAATAAAAAGTATTTATAAAGAGATTATATTTCACTGAGTCAACATTTATGTTAATTTCACTAATATTAAGTAGAGAGGAAAGATATTGATTTTGTCACTTTAGTGATCATTTCCTAAGTAGGTTTCAATAGTTGAGAATATGCAGTGGTCTGTTATTTGCACTTTTTTATGTAGTTGTATAAAATTATAAAGTTTCAAAAGCTAGAACAATAGGTTTATGCCACAAATGGGGTCTACTCTGGCATAATCTAGTATAGCAACAGAATCACAATTATTCCTAAACAGGGAATTCTTAAAAATAGCACTGAGTAATTAAACAGCATATTGTATTGCTAGTAATGTTAACTTGCAAAAAAATAAACATTTTAGGTAAAGAGTTAATATGATAGAAATAATAACTTATTTCTGTACAAATTATTTTAAAAAGATCCCCCAGCTTTGAGCTATAGTTGACAAGTACTATACATATATATAGTACTATATATATATATACTATATATACATATATATATAGGTGTGTGTGTGTATGTGTGTGTGTTTATGTGTATACATGTGATAACTGAACATACCTATACTTTGTGAAATGATTACAACAATCAGATTAATTTAATACATTCATCACTTCACATAATTACTCGGTGTGTGTTGAGAATGTTTAAGATTTACTCTCAATATATTTCAAGTAGTCAATGTTATATTAACAACTATGGTCACCATGTTCTGTGTTAGATACTCAGAACTTATTCATCTTCTAACTGAAGCTTTGCATCCTCTGACAAGCATCTCCCTAACTTTCTCATCCCAGTCCCACAAATAATTGGACTAATAGCAGCAGTTCAGCTCTGTTTCTATGACTTTTTAAAAAAGATACCACATACAAGCAAGATCATACACTATTTATTTGTCTGTCTCAGTCTAGCTTATTTCATTAGCATGATGTCCTTTAGCTTATCATCCCTCACCTTCTATCTCTATGAATATTTTTACTGTGAACATTTTATTTAAAATATTCATTTGATTTCAAGTCTCTCAAATTGTCCTTGAAACATACTTCTATCAAATTGTTTTCAGAGCATGACTGTCCATCATGTAAATGATAATATATTGTTAAGTGTGTTAGTGGCTCAGTCGTGTCTGACTCTTTGTGACCCCGTGTACTATAGACCGCCAGGCTCCTCTGTCCATGGAATTCTCCAGACAAGAATACTGGAGTGGGTAGCCATGCCCTCCTCCAGGAGATCTTCCCAAATAAGAGACGGAACCCAGACCTGCTGTATTGCAGGTGGTCTCCTGCATTGCAAGCAGATTCTTTACCATCTGAACCACCAGGGGAGCCCAATATATTGTTAACAGAGGTAAATAGGAAATTTGTTTTTTATTTGAAAAATTACTTTAATTTATTTTCTGGGATACGTATGCAAATTCAGGATATTTTCTCATCTCCTGGACAAATGAAGATGAATGAAGTGCTGCTCACTGTTCTACAGTTAGTTCAATGCTAAATTTCACTGCAGTCTTTTGGGGAATTTTTTAAAACCATGTCAGTAAGCAAACTCTGGGAGATGATGAAGGACAGGGAAGCCTGGCATGCTGCAGTCCAGGGACTGCAGAGTCGAACATGACTGAGCGACTGAACCACAAGAAGCCAATTGAGACATAGTTGGTCAATGACATTAAAATTTCCTATTACACACAAAATGGTAGAAATGATGCAAGATTTATGACATATGCCCAAGACGAAAAGAGACATTCTTAAAATTGCTTTAAAGTTTTTTTTTTTCCCTTAATTTTGAGTAATATGTTAGAACGTGGTCTTGGTTAGCATGTTAATCAGTTATTGGCATTTATTTTAACTTTAATTTTTTTTAAGTTGAAGATTTTAGTAGATATGCATTCCAAACTATCCTATTTAAAGATATTAAACAAAAGGATAAACACTTCTATTCATTAGGGGGAAAAAATCATTACTGTTGTTTACTCTTGTTGAAAAGAAATAAAACCATAACTTAAGACGAGGCTGAAATATCAACAGAAGATATTTCATTCTTTTACACACAAAAGAGATGCATTTGTATTTTGCCCTGTGTATTATTTTATTTTCTATTAATGAAAAGGTAGTGTAGCACATGTCTTAGTCATGAAGATTATATTCCAAATAAAAAACGAAGTTTCAAATCAATTGCATTTATAAGGAAACAAACTATTATAGAAATGATACAACAAATTGTGTATCTGCTTTATTTTTGATAACTCTCAGCATTCACTCTCTTAACTTTCATATATAATATAAACCAATGTCAGCTATACTAATTTTGCACATTTTATCCTTAGCACTATTTATCTTTTTTAAGATTGTACCATTTGTAACTGGAATGTTGTACCTTATGACTACTTCCATCTACTTTCATGCCCCTTTCCTCTGGTAACCACAAATGTGATCTCTTTTTCTGTGAGTTTGTTTGTTTTTGAAGCATAATCAGCCTGCAACACTATGTTAGTTCCTCTGTACAACTTCAGTTCAGTTCAGTCGCTCAGTCGTGTCCTACTCTTTGCGACCCCATGAATTGCAGCACGCCAGGCCTCCTTGTCCATCACCAACTCCTGGAGTTCACCCAAACTCATGTGCATCGAGTCGGTGATTCCATCCAGCCATCTCAGTGGTTCAATATTTCCATACATTACAAAATAATCATGATAAGTCTAATTACCAGCTTTCACTGTACAGAGATATTGTATAATTATAGACTATATTCCCCTGTATTTTTGAAATAGGTAGAATACACTTTCACTGAATGAAGATGGGGTGGCATTCTAACTTTCAGAACAGCTTCAAATTTCTCTGTATGAGAAGATGATTCAAGCTTCCACTGATTCCGCTTGCTCAGGAGTACATGAGATAAGTAATACATTGTATAAAGTTGCTGTGAGTTTTAGTGTAGCAACACAAATTGTGTTCAGATAGGGCCGTAGTCGACTTTTCAGAAAAAGTAGAAGTGACATTCCTGGAATGATGTTTGATGAACTTCAGGTCTAAGTTATTGATAATTTTAGTTGGACACTCCTCTTCTAATTTCTTCACCATTTGATTTGGCTATGTCTCTGTCTATATCTTCGTGTATCTTCTGTAACTTCTGCTTATTAAAACTGTTACTATATAATTTTATTGGAGAAGGAAATGTCAACCCACTCCAGTATTCTTGCCTGGAAAATCCCATGGACAGAGAAGCCTGTCAGGCTACACACAATGGGGGTGCAAAGAATCAGACATGACTTAGTGACTGGGCACACATGTAATTTTATATACAGGAATTCATAAATATATGATAATTTTAAATTGGAAGGCATAACATTATAAAATGCTTTTATTTCTAATTTAAAGCAACAATCCTTGCTTTCCTTTTCTGGCATTAAATGTCACTTGATGTCAGGATAAAGGGCTCAGGGGTTTTACTTCCAGGGACTTAATAGTTTGAGTAGTTACTTTTTCATCTGCAAGGAGCCAGGATTCTGCTTTTTGCTTTTCTTTCAAATACACTCCAGTGATCCAATGGCATTTCCTTCTATAGAATCACATTTTTTAGCCGGGCTTGTCAAATATTTTTCAGAAGAAATGTTCAGTTTCCTGAGAGTAATTGAAAACTTCAAGGCACATGTTTTCAAATACTGCAGGAGTCATCCTCTGCATCTGTAGCAGGCAGAGTTATAATTCATTACACTGGGTGTTTGTAGGCTGGTTTCCTACAGCTGACCTTTTCTTGTTACTTATTTTCTTCGAGGCATATCGGATATATAATAAACACATTTATTTCAGTCTTTGCTTTTACAAAAAGTCTTAAAACAATGTCGGGCACAAATACCTCAATGGAACAGAGTACTTGTACCAGTTTTATTCAGAATAGAAAACACTTTATATTGCAAATGACATCCAAGGAAATTAAGCCAAATGATTCCTCTGTTAATAACTGTGTTTACTACCTAAGGTATATTTGTAAGGAATTTCATGGAAAAGCCAAAATTTACAAACATACTTATGAAAAAGTATTTTAATATAAATCTCTTGCTGTAAGTTGACAAGTTATCTCTTCCTCAAAAGCCTAAACACTTAACCCTGAAGCATAAGCCTATCTCCTACACATTCTCATGTCTTTTAACATGAATTTCCTGATGTTTATTTTATATGATTCCTTTCTGGGACATTATATAAAAATAAATGCTGCTGCTGCTGCTGCTAAGTCGATTCAGTTGTGTCCGACTCTGTGCGACCCATAGACGGCAGCCCACCAGGCTGCCCCGTCCCTGGGATTCTCCAGGCAAGAAC
Organism: Oryx dammah; assembly: GCF_014754425.2. Lineage (NCBI taxonomy): Eukaryota > Metazoa > Chordata > Mammalia > Artiodactyla > Bovidae > Oryx > Oryx dammah. The sequence continues at coordinate 17,635,226 of NW_024070200.1, forward strand.
ACTGGAGTGGGTTGCCATTTCCTTCTCCAATGCACGAAAGTGAAAAGTGAAAGTGAAGTCGCCCAGTCGTGTCTGATTCTTTAGCGACCCCATGGACTGCAGCCCACCAAGCTCCTCCGTCCATGGGATTTTCCAGGCAAGAGTACTGGAGTGGGGTGCCATTGCCTTCTCTGAAAAATAAATGAGGCAGAGAATAATTTTATGAAACTGTAAAAGTGACTAATCAATTGTATTTAATCGGTAAATAATATCCCTATTATCCTCTTATTCTCTCTCTAGATAGAATATATTATATATATATATAGAGAGAGAGAGAGAGAACATTTTTACACAAAAGTTTTTTGGAACCAATTGTGAATGTTTTTATTTTCTGTACAGTCTGGACTTTCTGAGCAGAAGTTGTTGGTATGTGGGTTAAAGAATGACTGAAGAACAACTCATAAGTTAGAACTCTCAGGAGAGATATTGAGAGGCCTTTCTTTTACTCTCCAGGGATAATCCTTTACTTTCTAAAGGGCTATAAAAAATATTCCATTCTTCCATCCAGGTAAATTTTTTTATACTAGGGAGCAAAGGTTGGGTTACCTGTGCAAACTGCCCTATAGAAGCTTCAGTGTCCATACTGCAATTTCCTCTACTGTGGTAAAAACCCTCTCTTGAACATGCAAATAACATGTATTTTCATTATTTGCCACATGGAATAATAGATCCTGAGAGACTGGCATTATTGTTAATACTCAAGAGTTGGTTTGGTCTCTGACGTGGCAATGTTGTGTTTAATGTCAGGATAAAATGTACACATTTAAAACATTAAATTCTATGGAAATTATTTTTATATAAAATTTAGATATCATTATATCATAATACCCTTATTTTACAAGACTGAGAGATTGGCCAAGATGGCAGATTGAAAAGACCCTGAGCTCACCTCCTTTCACAAGCACACAAGAATCAGAACTATTTGCTGAACAACCATTGGCAGAAAAGTACAGAATCTACCAGAAAAGATCTCCAACTAAGGACATAAAGAAGAAACCACAGTAAGATAGGAGATGCTGACTCATGATTACCAAGTCCCATACCTTTAAATGGGTGACCCACAGACTAGGCAGTAATTATATTCCAGAAGTTCTCCCCCCAAAAGTGAGAGTTTTGAGTCCTATATCAGGCTCCCCAGCACAGGGGTACTGTGCTACAAAGATGAACCCCACCAGAGTTTGAAAGATAGAGGGTCTTAATTTCAAGAGTCTCACAGGACAAGAGAAAGTAAAGACTTCACTCTCAAAGACAGCACATAAAACCACACACTCCAGGAACTAGTGTAAAAGTAGTAATTTGATAGGAGCCTAGGCTAGACCTACTTGTTGGACTCAGAGTCCCCTGGAGAGCCAGGTAGTGGCTGCAGCTCACTCTGGGAACACAGTCAATGGCAGCATCCATTCCTGGTAGATCCTTCTTCACGATGCTAGTTTTGGTGAGCACCGTTGTGTAATCTTCCCTCTTGCTCACTAATGCCAAGATCTGGCCCCACCAAAGAGATTCTCGGCTCCAGTGTTGGGATACCTCAGACCAAGCAACCAACTTTCAGACAGGATGCCTAAAGATTTCCAGAATTCCAGCTACCTCTAGACACCCTTCTAGACACAACATTGCTCACCAGAGGGCCAGGACCCAATCTACCCATCAGTGAACGGGTACCAATCCTGCCCTCCACGAAGCCTGTTCTACCTCTGTATCAGCTTCACTCACTGAGAAAAGACTTTTAAACTCAAGAAAACCACAATCCCATAGCAGGTCAGCTGGGTCCCTGCTGGGCCCAAGCCCTGCCCACTAGCAGCCAACACAAGCTTTGGGAAACCTGGATCCTGTACCCAGTTGTGTCAGCAACTGCCCCACACAGCGATCTAACACCAGCTCTGGGACCCTTGGACTACACAGCTAGACTGCAAAACTAGATCAAATGGGATTTATCCCAAGGAGTCAAGGATTTTTCAGTATCTGCAAATCAACTGATGTTATACAGTACACTAACAAATTGACTAAAAACCCTATGATTATCTCAATAAATGCAGAAAAAGCTTTTGCTAAAATTGAACAACCATTCTTAAAATAAAATAAAAAAGAGAAACTCTCAGGAAAGTGGGCATAGAGGGAACACATCTCAACATAACAAGCCATATACATCATACAGCTAACATCATACTCCATAGGAAAAGCTAAAAGCATTTCCTCTAAGATCAGGAATAAGACAAGGATGCCAACTCTCAACACTACTGTTGGACATCCTAGCCACAGCAAAAAGACAGGAAAAAGACAAGACTACAAGTTGGAAAGGAAGAAGTAGAACTGTTACTGTTTGCAGATAACATGACAATTCTAAAGATACCACAAGGAAATTACCAGAGCTCAGGAATGAATTTGGTCAAGTTGCAGGATACCAAATTAACATACAGAAATCTGTGGCACTTCTATGCACTAAAAACAAACTATCAGAAAGAGAAATTAAAGAAACAATCCTATTTACCATTGTGTCAAAAAGAATAAAATATCTAGGAACAAACTTACCTAAGGAGGTAAAAGACCTATACTCTGCAAACTATAAAAACTTGATGAAAGAAACTGAAGACACACAAAAAAGAAAGATATATCATGCTCCTGAATTGGAAGAATTAATAGTGTTTAAATGACCACAGTTGGTAAAGAATCTTCCTGCAATGCAGGAGAACCAGGTTCAATTCCTGGGTTGAGAAGATCCGTTGGAGAAGGGATAGGCTACCCACTCCAGTATTCTTGGGCTCCTTTGTGGCTCAGCTGGTAAAGAATCTGCCTGTAATGCAGGAGACTTGGGTTCGATCCCTGTGTTGGGAAAACCCCCTGGAGAAGGGAAAGACTATCCATTCCAGTATTCTGGCCTGGAGAATTCCATGGACTGTATAGTCCATGGGGTCACAAAGAGTCAGACATGACTGAGTGACTTTCACTTTCACCCAAGACAATCTACAGACTCAATGCAATTTCTATCAAAAGGCCAATGGCATATTTCACACAACTAGAATCAATAATTTTAAAATTTATATGGAAACACAAAACCCCTCAAATAGTCACTATAATCTTGAGAAAGAACAGAGCTGGAGAAAACACACTCCTTGATTTCTGAGTACAGAGCTATGGTAATCAAAACAATGTGATGCTGGCACAAAAACAGAAACATAGATCAAAGAAATAGAGTGGAGAGTTCAGAAATTAACCTAAGCACTTATGTCAGGTGGGAACTATATACAGTGGAGAAAAGAAAGTCACTTCAATAAGTGGTTTTGAAAAGTGGACAAATACATGTAAAAGAATGAAATTGGAATATTATCTAATATCATATAAAAAATAAACTCAGAATGGACTAGAGACTTAAATATAAGACATGACATCATAAAACTTCTGGAGGAAAACCTAGGTAAAACACTTTTACTTAAATCACAGCCATACTTTTTGATTCTATCTCCTAAAGCAAAGCAAAAATAAATACATGGGAACTAAGCTTTTGCACAGCAAAGGAAACCAGCAACAAAATAAAAAGACAATATACTGAATGGGAGAAAATGTTTGAAAATGATATGACTGATAAGGTGTTAATACTCAAAATATAGATGGTTCATATAACACAACATTAAAAAAAAAAAAAAGACCAACTAGGTAAGGTACCGAAGACCTGAACAGACATTTTCTCAAAGAGAAAATGCAGATGGTCAACATGCATGTGAAAAGCTGCTGCTGCTGCTGCTGCTAAGTCACTTCAGTCGTTCTGATTCTGTGCGACCCCAGAGACAGCAGCCCACCAGGCTCCCCTGTCCCTGGGATTCTCCAGGCAAGAGTACTGGAGCAGGGTGCCATTGATAGACATCACTAAAACAAAGAAATGCACATCAAAAACACAATAAGATATTGCCTCTTAGCTCTCAGAATGTCTATCATCATAAATAACACAAATAGCAAATGCTGTCGAGGATGTGGAGAAAAAGGAACTCTTGTACACTGCTGTGGGAATGTAAACTGGTACACAATGGAATACTACTCAGATGTAAAAAAGTGAACAAAATTTTGCCCTTTGTGAAAACATGGATAAACTTGGAAGGTATTATTTGAAGTGAAACAAGTCAGACAAAGACAAATACTATATGATATCATTTGTAAGTGGAAACTAAAAACCACAATAAATTCATAAATATAACAAAAAAGAACATACAAAGATAACAAATCAGTGGTCATCAGTAGGGAGAGGGAGGTGGAGGAGGGGTAACATAGGGTAGGAATTAAGAGGGACAAGCTATCATATATAAAATAAGTTATAAGGACATATTGTAGAACTCGGGGAATATAACCAATATTTTATAATAACTATAAATGAGTATAATCTTTCAAATTATTGAATCACAATATTGTACATCAAGTATACTTCAATAAAAAATAAAGGACTCATAAGTAAGCAATGTCTATATTGCTTTATTTCACTATACTAAGTTCCACAGAAAAGTGAAAGTCACTCAGTCCTGTCTGACTCTTTGAGATCCCATGGACTATGCAGTCCATGAGTTCTCTAGGCCAGAATACTGGAGTGGGTAGCCTTTCCCTTCTCCAGGGGATCTCCCCAACCCAGGGATTGAACCCAAGTCTTCTGCATTGCAGCTGGATTCCTTACCAGTTGAGCTACAAGGGAAGCCCAAGAACACTGGAGTGGGTAGCCTATCCGTTCTCCAGTGGCTCTTCCTGACCCAGGAATTGGACCAGGGTTTCCTGCATTGCAGGCAGATTCTTTGCCAACTGAGCTACCAGGGAAGCCCCACTAAGTTCCATAGTTAGAAGCATAACCATTGCAACTAATGCTAGCTTCTACAGTCATTCATGTCGGGGAACCATTTATTCAATTGCATTTTTTCTACATAACATGTTCCTGCTGCTGCTGCTGCCAAGTCGCTTCAGTTGTGTCCGATTCTGTGTGACCCCACAGATGGCAGCCCACCAGGATCCCCCATCCCTGGGATTCTCTAGGCAAGAACACTGGAGTAGGTTGCCATTTCCTTCTCCAATGAATGAAACTGAAAAGTGAAAGTAAAGTCACTCAGTTGTGTCTGACTCTTCGAGACCCCATGGACTGCAGCCTACCAGGCTCCTCCATCCATGGGATTTTCCAGGCAAGAGTACTGGAGTGGGGTGCCATTGCCTTCTCTGAACATGTTTCTACAGAATTTTAAATGTAAAAAATACCATTACATAGAAAAATAATATTTGAAAATTTTTAAAAAATTCTAGAAAGTACTAGATACTTTCTTCAACATAGATCATAATTATATTCTACATTGCCACTCTTTGTTGGAATAGCTTCAAATAATAAAACTAGAGAAAAGGAAAAATCAGTGGAACTGTATTAGGTACAAGGTACCAGAAAGGGTAGTGGAAATCACTGAACTATAAATTGCTAATTTCCCTAAGAAATTCTAGGAAATCTTTGAAGGAATTTTTTCGGTAGAAATTTCTTGGAATAACTTTAGAAAGTTTCAAATGTTTATTCTATTCTTTCTTCTCCTTCTAGGTTTCCAAGTATATTTATGTTGCCCCTTTTAGATTCTGTTTAAGTGCTTGGATATTGTGTTCTTATTTGATTTTTTCTCTTGGCATGCAGTTTCAGAAGTTTCTACTTTTACCTAATTTGTTGATTCTTTCCTTGGCTGTGGCCCATCTACTAAGGAGCAGATCAAAGGAATTATTGCTATTATGTGCTTTTGATTTATAGCATTTTCTGTGATACTTCATTAGAGTTTCAGTCACTCTGTCTGCATCCTCATCTGTTGTTGAATTTGATCTACTTTTTCATTTGGAGTTTAAATACTTTATTCATGAGTATCATAGATTTTCTCTGATAATTCCAATTTGTGAGTCAGTTTCTGATGATCTATTCAGACTGTGCTTTTCCTTGTCTTTAGCTTGCCTTATTTTTTGCTTGAAATCTAAGCATGCTATATATTAGTTAATTAGAACCTAGGTTAATAGAGTTTTTCACTTTAACAGAGCTTTAGTTTGAGGATTTATGCTAATTCAGCTAAGAGATAGGCTGTGTTTGAAGCCTGCTGTAGCTATAAGTGCCAGGGGCTTGAATTCTTTTTGTGTACCTATTTATATTTCTTAACTTTGGGGTTCTTCAACTATTCATCCTCAAAAAAAGTATGAGTCTTGTGGCTCTTTCAGCTGGAACCCACTGTTATTGTACTGCAGGTCTGTTGGCATGGTGTGGGGAAAAGGGGATGTTCTATCATTTTTAAAATCTCAGATGGCTTCAAACAATGGGCTTGTACCTTGAGGATCCCATATTCAAATATATTTCTTCAGTGAAATGGCTGTTTTTCTCTCTGTCCCCTACTACCTTCCCTATCTATAGTGTTCTTAATCAATTCCCATGAGGCCCTGTCGCTGTCCCTAGCTCACTATATGTTTGTTTTCAGTTTGGTTTCTTTTTCCCCATGAGTTGAGATAAGAAGGCTAGAAGCGGGGGGGGGTTGAGCTGAAGGAATTCCGTTCTCCCAGCTGGAATAGAGTTCCACCACTGGAGAATGGACCTTTGTTATGGAGAAGATTCAGTATATTTCACAAGGATTACTTATCTTCTCCTCCTACCCGAGCTAGGAAGGTTTATTTCTTGAATTTTCACTGTGAGATCTTGGTGGGATTCCTGGAAGTAAAACCCATGAATATGAGGAGGTCCCCTAAAACTGAGGAACACAGGAGTGGTTGATGAAAGCTAGTTCATATGTAGCCTCTATCAATTTATCAAAATAATATTTAAATGTCTTCTACTCTAGGTAGACAGGTCTCAGCTCTCTCTCTCTAGGTGGACCTGTGTTTCCAGGTTTGGGGGTGATAATTCCCCTGTGATCTCAGTTCTTTGAGGGGTCTGGAAAAAACTCACTGATTTTTAGGTTTTCTAGCTTTTTTGGTTGTAAGAATGGAACCACTATTTCCCCAAATGTTTACATGTTAGTGCTAAAATCAAATCACCACATGGAGAAGCTTTAAACACCAAAGTTGAAGATAAACGGTTCAACAAAGATAAGACCTAAAAAGCAACTTGCTTGTTTTTTAATAATAAAATATTTGCGTGTAAACTAGAGTCAGCTTTGGAGATTCTGACCAATAACCTACTCCTCATATAAATGGTAGAAAGTGTAACTAAAAGTTTTCATTTTAAACACCAGGTGTTTGTTTTAGATGTGATTAACACTGCCGTTTTTTGAGATGATTAAGTACCTTCTGTAAATGACCTTTAACATTTAGGTGATATTACTGAAAATTTTATTTTACTTTATAATTTGTATTTCTCAAGTATTTTCATGAGGTCAGTGCTTCCTTTTACGTCCCCAATAGTGCTACATCCAGGGAAACCATACATCCCCTCCAAATTCTAGACTACAAATTAATTGGAGACATAGGAATATATCTTATCAGTAAATAATATGAGGATAAAGTAAATAAGCAAACTCTGAGGCTCTTTCAGTTAGACAACATTAATACTTATAATAATGTGTAATACATATATCCATTGATCTAACTGGCCATAAAATACCGAACTGGCTTTTCTTGAAAGAATTGCATCTTTCTCTTACTTATCACTTGGGTGAATATAAAAATGCTAGGAAAAAGAGCAAAAACCTGACTCATAGGCTGGACACCAGACCATATGGTTAACACAGGTTAGTCACATTCTTAACCTCTCAAAAAATCATGGAAAAAACCCAAAGATACAAGCAAATTCACACAAATATATCTGTATACAACTATAGGTTCATCAATATTATAGATATGAATATGCATTTGTATATATACAATACATAAACATATAAGACATTGAGTTTAAATGAATGTTGAATTTAATAGTAAAAAGATTTTAAAAATACAGTGTTCAGAGTATTAGAACTGATGTGATAATGGTTACAATATATTATATGAATATTTATCTGGATCCCCACCTTCCATTTCTGCAACTTCTACAACAACCCCATACTCATATACACGTACACACACACCATTTATTCCATTTATTTTGAGCATTTTGAATGCTGGTGATAATCCTGATATATCACATACACATTACTGTCTACCAAAGGTGCATACAACCCTCAGGGTAGCCACATATTCAAAAGTAAAATTAATGAAATCCTCTTACATTTTATCCAGACAACAGCCCTATTTGGATTCATGGCAGAATAAAATGCTGGACTTGTCTGAACACAGCAAGATATTCTCCAGGCCATTTAATATTCTATTTCTTGTCCATTATTTTAATAGACTTAACAATTTGATCATACAAAAAAAATGTATTCCTTTGTTCAATTATAAGAAAGTTATAAAGGAGAACACAATTCAGTACATCTGGGATGATACCTTACTTAGTAGAGACATGACAAAAGTTGAATTATTGGGGGAAAACAAATCACATGGTTAATCAAAGAGCTCTTTAAGTGAAGGTCAGAAAAATTTTTTGAAAAAATGAAAGAAACTGGTTAAATTTTCAGGACAATTAGACACACGGACAAAATTGTTTACAACTTATTTCCAAAATAGAAAAATTGTTTTTTAATTTAGAACCAAATAAAACATACTGGGGAAATACCATAGTGATCACCCCAGTAGTACGTTCTTACCCCTTTTCATGTGTATTAATATAATTTTGCATTTTTCTAGTTTAATCCAATGTAAAAAACAATCCCAAACAAATTTATACTCCAAACTTGATTTTGTATGAATTTTTAAAATATTATATTATCCACTAGAATGTTCAATAGATTGTCAGTTGTTACTATTCTGAAAAAAACATCAGATATTAAAATAAAAATTTCAGACTTACCTATATACTAGCCTACCTTTCAGTAAACGGAGAAGGCAATGGCAACCCACCCTAGTGCTCTTGCCTGGAAAATCCCATGGATGGAGGAGCCTGGTGGGCTGCAGTCCATGGGGTTGCTAAGAGTCGGACACAACTGAGTGACTTCCCTTTCACTTTTCACTTTCATGCATTGGAGAAGGAAATGGCAACCCACTCCAGTGTTCTTGCCTGGAGAATCCCAGGGACGGGGGAGCCTGGTGGGCTGCTGTCTCTGGGGTCGCACAGAGTCGGACACAACTGAAGCACCTTAGCAGCAGCAGCAACAGCTTTCGGTAAAATTTAGCTATGATTTTATTGTATGTTAAATTCTTAGTGTTAATACTTATATGCATTTTCTAACTAATCCTAATAGTTTTGCACAAACATTCTATAATTATTCAGATTTCACAGATGAAGAAACTGAGGCTTAGAAGGTTTAATAAATATTACAAGTTCACACAAGCAATGACAAAGATTTGAACTGAATCAAAGATCTCTCAAACTGAAATTTCGGAAATTCTATAATACCACACGGTTTTTCCATCATTAATTGTTGATTCACCCCGAATCCCTCACGTTGCCCATACATCATCAGCCTCGACTATCTCTTTCTACTCCAGATTTGGCCACAGTAATCATGTTTGTTTGCTTTGTGACCAGTTCCACCTTTTTGCTGCTTTAGGCTCTTCGTATGTGTTTGTTCTTTCTGCTTGGAAATTTCTTATCCTGGATAAATCCAATTGTTTAGGTACTGTCATAAATGCAGCTTTCTGAGAGAAGTCTTCCCTTTCTCATTCCTCTCAGACCACAGCAAGTATTGGTTTTTCTATTTCCTGTTGTTTGCTAGATTCACCTTCAGTGTTTTCTCATGGCACGTGAGGTTTATTTGGATAAATCCCCATGTAGCTGCTTAACATCTCCTATCACTCTTAGTACAGGTGGCACAGTACTATTCATTGCTGTATCTATAGTGCCTAAAGCAGTATTTGCTGTAAGCTAAGCACAGAATAAATATTTTTCAATAAATGAAAAAAATAATGAATTAATTAGCAACATATAAAATTCTCTTTGATATTTATATAGACTGTATTAGAGATGTACAAAGATATTTTAGAGAAATAGAATATTTTTCAGGTCCATGAGATGTGTCTGAGGTGCAATAACATATCTGGAGAATATTTCATTCAATCATAAGTGGAGTATAAGATCTTCCAAAAGTAAAAGTAGAAAAGGCAATCGTCCAAGTTTTTGTTAACTCCATACTATAGCTGGAATTATCATATGGAAATACAAATGCGATCACACCTCCCCTGGTCCTGACACACAGCAATAACTTCAAAACACACTTAGAATAAAAAACAACTTCCACATAGGAGCGCATCTGATCATTATCTCGATGATAGCACCCCCTGCTGTGGAGCTGTGCATACCAAACTTAATTTGAAGTCATTAAAATTTGAAGTGTTTCCCTAATTGTCTTTATTCTGACTCCATACTCTCCAAGAAACTGAACCATAGCCAGATAATTTTTATCAAACTTACCTCACCACACTTCCCATGGTTAAAACATTGCCAAGACTTCAAAAGCTTACTTTTGTTAGTACACAAATCAAAATTCGTAACATGCTGCCTTCTTTCAACCCATGCTTCTTTTTGCTCTCAGTACTTCAGCAACCATGGCTGTTTTCTGTTCCTCTAACTCTCTTCTGCCACAAGACCTGGGCACCTGTTATTTTCCTTCTCCCTAAATAATTTCACTGACTCCCTGAATTCCTAGCTAACTAGATTTTCTTAGTGTCTGCTTCACTTCTTCCTGAATAATTTCTTTGGTTTCCCCAGTTACTTAAATCTCTGATTTTAAAATTTTGTAATCTCCTACATTTATTACAGAGGTAATTGTGTGTGCATTTAAAATTAATATCTGTCTCCTTCACTTTAGATATTAATATTATGTGAACAGAGATTGTTCTCTGATTCTTGCCTCCTTTAACACCTAGCACAGCACCTGGCATACAGCAATTTTAGTATATACATTTGTCAGGAAAAAAAAAAAAAGAAAATAATCAACACACTGATATCTGGGATCCTAGGTAGTTTAATCATAGGGAATGAAAGTGCTTTCAATTTCTGAAAGTGTATGGTTCACTTAAGAATTATTTTGGAAATATTACCTATACTTCCTATCAAAAAATTAAACTTCCTAACTGTGAATCTCGTATATGCAGCCACCTGTCAGTGAAGCATAAACCTGTTTCAGTTTGCAGAAGAGTTAGAGCAGCCATCCACCGGCGGGACGGTTAGTATTCGAGGAAGCAACCAATTCCAGAGACTGTGTGTACTAGGAATATAGGAGATGCTCTTCCAGTAAGAGACTCAGGTTCTCAACCTCCCATATTTAAAATGGAAAAGGTAGAAAGGACGAAATTCTATGCTTAAAATTAATGGAGTAGACATTCTAGGGAAAAAGAGGCTCAGTGGAAATGACATTATATATAATTAAGGCATATGACTACAAATGTATGTGTACGCGCTCAGTCACATCCAACTCTTTGTGACCTCATGGATCATAGCCTGCCAAGCTTCTCTATCCATGGAATTTTCCAGGCAAGATTAAGGGAACAGGTTGCCATTTCCTATTCCAGGAGATCTTCCTGACCCAGGGATCGAACCTGTATTTCAGACAAGTTCTTTACCACTGTGCCACCTGGGAAGCCCCATAACTAGCAATAGTAATAAAACTAACCACTAAAGGTATTGAGCATTCCCAAAATGCCAAAAGTGAAAGTCACTCAGTCGTGTCTGACTCTTTGCGAGGCCATGAGTAACAGAATTCTCCAAGCCAGAGTACTGGAGTGGGTAGCCTTTCCCTTCTCCAGGGATCTTCCCAACCCAGGGATTGAATCCAGGTCTCCCACACTGCAGGCAGATTCTTTACCAGCTGAGCCACAAGGAAAGTACAATGCCCTTTGCAAAAGAGAATAGCTAATTCCCAGATGAGAATGGAATCCAGCTCTAGTTTCAGTTCTCTTAGTCTGTTTAAGCACACCAAGCATGCACGTTTACTTTTACAATGAGAATGAAAAGTGAAGAAACAAATGTATTCTTTTTTCTTCTAAAGAAAGGCTCATTTAGCATTTAACAATAAATTTATACACACACACACACACACACACACATATATATATGGGACCTGAATGACTCTCTTTCTTTGGAAATAAAGAGTATTATTCTTATATAAATTTTTAAAATGAGCCCTCTGTGTCAGGTTCTATACTATCTTTTTAAGAGAGCTGTCAGCATTTAAAATCTCTTTGGTAGCCAATAGTTTACCTTTGCTAATTCAACCAATGTTTATTGAGTAGCTCTTTACTTTATGTGTCAACTCCAGTTAAATGTTGAAGTGCTTACAATAAATATTCATGAATTTCATATTTTATACATTAGAAACCTTCATTATCAAAATATTTAATTGTAGTTTTCATATTAATTTTTTGAAGAATAGAATTTTTGAAAGTAAGAATATCTCTGTAATATCACTGCACATATAAAGTAATGCAACATTGTTGGCACCAAAAAATAAAAAAAAAATTAAAAAAAGAGAAAAGCCCTGGTCACATCCTTCCCTAACACTATATACTTTCTTATTTCTAGACTAGTCACCATCCTGACCTGAAATTTCATCATCATAGCAGGGTTTGGCTTATTTTTAAATATCATTTAATGGATCATAAGGTATACAGGGGTTTGCTTGTTTTCTTTTAGGGTTAAACTTTAGTGACGCCACCCATGTTGTTGCATGTAACTGTAGTTAATGATTATTACCACATAATACTATATAGAAAGCATATTATATAACTTATGTACGTATTTTATCATTAATAGATATTTGGCAAGTTTTTAAGTGTTTGAATATTACAAATTCTTGATTATCATGTTTATAGAATGTAGTTTCTAGTTCTGTGCCAAAATTCTCAATATTATTTAAGTACATGGCAGATATCTATTTCTATCATATTTTTTGTCGTTTGGTTTTATTAATGTGTTCTGATCTACTCATATTTAGCTATTTTTATTGAGTACCAGAAAGGGTTTATTTTTACTCACATCAGGCACTTGGGTTATAGGTAAATACAGTAATACAGAAACTTAATCCTGTAGGAGTGATATGTGATGATGATATATTTTATCAATTCTGGTAAATATTACTTTTAAATTGTTATATTTATCATAAATATAGCTAAATTTGACTTATGTCTATCATTTTATTGTCAACAATACATCCATTCTTTTATGTTGATTTTTATCAGTTTTCCTTGTTTTTAACAGAATACTTTCTATTACTTTTTCTCCTCTAGTAATTTATTGATTACACACATAAGTTTAGTGATTGTACCAGAAATTATGCCTTTTACTTCTGATTACACTAAGCTAATGAGTTTCCAAAACAATACAAGGACTTTAGAAAGTCCTTAATTTCATTTATTCCCCTCTGTTTTTCAAGTTATTGTTTGGGGATGCTAGTTCTTCATTTTCAGCTTAAGCCTTGAAACATCACACATCTACTTACTCTTCTGGGAATTTCTGAATTTCATTATGGAATGAGCAAACTCTTATTCTAAAAACTGAAGGACACATGAAGGTGACATAGAGCCAATCCCTAGTTTAAAATCAATCAGAGCCCACTCTAGGCAGGATCGGTTGAATCAGAGTTGATGAACATATTAATGAGGGAAATAACTGTTGTTTTCAGCCACTGAAATCTTAAGGTTGCTAGTTAAGCAGTATTATTATTATTATAGCAATATTTGACTGAGATAGAAATTAATACCAAGGAATAGGTATAGTTGAAAGAAAAAAGAAAAGGAAACTAAAATAAGTGGCTATAACTTTAGGGCAAGAGGCAACAGTAAAGAAACTATTTTTAGAATTTGTAAAAGTGTATGCTATAAGGAAACTGCCATAGATGGTTGGTATATATAATGATCTCTATTAGGTACTGTCAAATATTTGGCATAACTGTCACATATGATAACTTGGAAGGCAGAAAAGATACCTAATTAACTTGTCACATGGGGTAAAAGATATTGAGGCAGAGTGTTGAATATATAAGTTGGCTGTTGCTATCTTCATTTCATAAAGAACTATAAGAAATTGAGGTGAGAAAAAATACACCATCCAGTTTGCAAATGAAATTTAGAAGGAATAAATAGTGCCCAGAGGAAATATTGGAAAGTTCCACTGTTTCTCACTAGATCAATGCAATAACAGTTTCAGCTGAGAGAAGAGGGACCTAGGGCTCCATCATGAAAGGTGTTCTCAGGGTAAACAGATAAGTGCTAAATTAAGTGTGTGGCTATAGACCTCTGTATTAGTACTGTTAAGAAAATGCAAATGGTGCTTATACTATTTTAGCTAAATAAACAGTTTCTAAAATGATAAAGACAGGGACACAATAATAATATACCCCAAATATCTGCAAATAAATCTAGAGTGAAAGGCACCTTGCCGAGAACTGAATATGTGGTTTTGACACATGCAGTTAATTTGTATCTCAAGTTTTGTGTTTTTTTCTTAATGGTACTATCTAAAAAAAAATAGGACTTCTCAAGTGGCACTAGAGTGGTAAAGAACCTGCCTACCAATGCAGGTTAGACATAAGAGACATGGGTTCAATCCCTGCGTCAGAAAGATCCCTTGGAGAAGGGCAGGCAATCCATTCCAGTATTCTTGCCTGGAGAATCCCATGGACAGAGGAGACTGGTGGGCTACAGTCCATGGGGTCACAAAGAGTTGGACACGACTGAAGAGATTTAGCATCTAAAAAAAGTATCTGACACATAAAAAGAGACCTTTGAGGCCCCACTTCTTTATAGGCAAAGAGTATACTGACTTACTGAATGGAAGCTTTTGAACTACAGTGTTGGAGAAACTTTAGAGTCCCTCGGACAGCAAGGAAATCAAAACAATCAATCTTAAGGGAGATCAACCCTGAATACACGCTGGAAGGACTGATGCTGAAGCTGAAGCTCCAGTATTTTGGTCATCAGATGCAAACAGCCAACTCATTGGAAAAATCCCTGATGCTGGGAAAGATTGAGGGCAGAAGAGAAGAGGGCATCAGAGGATGAGATGGCTGGATGGCATCACCAATGCAATGGACATGAACTTAGGTGAACTTCGAGAGATGGTGAGGGACACGGAGGTCTGATGTACTACAATCGGTCAGACACAACTGAATGACTGAACAACAATATACTGACTTTCAGCAAGCTTCAAGTAAGACATTTTTTGCCATACTATCTTCAGAAGTATACTAGAATGGTGGAAAAGAAAGAATGGATGGAGACAAAAGCTCTGGAAAATCAGTAAACTGCAAAACAACTCAAAGGGAGCAAAATAAGTCTATTCTTTAACTCCAGGTTATGGGACCAGGAAATATTTTCCCAGAAAGATTTAAGAATACTCAGGGTTCGATGACCACTACATACTTCTCTTGCTTCTCTTTTTTCAACTACAGAGTTGAGTGTGGTCTGTAATCTGAATTGTGTGTTTTTAATTGAACACTGTGAATTATGTATAAGAAATTGTAAGGCCTATGAATATAATTACCTTCTTCCAGAGTAGGTTCATCAGTCCATAGGTATGCTTTAAAAGTAGGAGAAGACCACCTCAATCTAATCAACAATGAGCTATCTGATAGTTTTTTCACTCTTATTTTAAGTCTCTATCTGTCTTTGGTTTGCTCCCATCCCTCCAGGGAAACAAGCCTAAAGCCTGGAGTGTATCACAGGGACTCTCAAATTTTGATTCCCTACCCTCAAGTTTTTGTCTTCACAGTAATGAACACTGTATAAAATTCTACTCTCCTCTTCAGCCCCTCTTTACTTGGCTTCTTACACTGATATTTTATGCTGCTTATGGATTCAGGAAATGCTTTGAAGGAAATTGGGTCTCATGATCATTTCTCAACACGTCCCTTCTCCCTGGGATCATGGATCCTCAAGATCCTGGCAGCACTGTCAGTCACCAACTTCAATTTTTGTTTCTCTAGCCTCATGAGATTGTTAAAAGCGCTGTTCCTTTCTGTCTCCCATAAGCTGTCCTCCAGCCCACTTCCAATGATC
This sequence comes from Oryx dammah, assembly GCF_014754425.2. Taxonomy (NCBI): domain Eukaryota; kingdom Metazoa; phylum Chordata; class Mammalia; order Artiodactyla; family Bovidae; genus Oryx; species Oryx dammah. The sequence goes on from NW_024070200.1 coordinate 17,651,255, forward strand.
AGCAGGTACTTGCCCCATGAAATGTCATAGACAGGAAAGTGACAGTTCAAAATATCGGCTCAGTGTTCCTAAGTTCCCTTCTCTCCATGAGGTCTGCCCATGAAGCTCAGCCTAACTTGGCAGGTCTTCAGTGCCCTGAAGCATAACTCTTTTGTATTTCATCCAGATTTTCTAGTTGTTCTCAGTAAGAGCACTGGTCTAATGCAAGTGACTCTATGAAAAGCAGAGATGATATCCCAAAGTAATACCTTTTGTTTTTATATGTTTACTCTTTATAACTTGCTCAATCTCTTCACAGGGAAATTGAACCCTTTAACTAAAAACATATGAAGTAACCATTTATTCTCATATCTAATTAAATGATTTCAGAGAAACACTGCTTTTATTAAAATCAGTGATAACAAATCTGGTTAAATCATATTTGAATATTCAAGAGTAGTTACCAGATTTCTTTAGCTTTCTTCGGACCCTATTTGCAAGGACTGGCTTGTTATTTACACATAACCAAAGTATGCAATATAAACTGAATTTTAATTTTACCAGATGGTAAATGTTCCTACTCATTTTAAAACATAACTGCACACACATTTTATTTTCAGCTTAGACATGTGATCAAAAAGCCACTTTAATTGACTTCATTAATATACTAAAATCTATATTCTGTGTTCTTGCATGATGTTAAAAGTTTAGAAATATTTTCATGTTATTACTTTAATATTTAAAGAAAGTGAAAATATGTCAAGAGAATATTATATAACAGTAGATGTCTTTTGTGGTTATTTTTTCTCCTGTGGCAAGGAAAATGGTACAAAAGACAGTAATTTCTATTTTTTTCTCAGGGAAACAAGGACTGCCTATCCTATAAAGAACACTGATAAGTATATTTATTGTATGCGATTCTACATGGTGCTTTTTTGCAGGCAGAGGTTTTTCAGTATTTTGTTTCTTCAGAATTATGTGCATAATAGGATTTCATTACAGAAATTTCCATGCCCATGTTACAAAATACTGTATTATTATGTTAAATTTAAATTTAACTCAATGAGGAACTGCTTTTCTCATTTAATTTCATTTTCAAATCTAATTTATTTTTTTCCTGAATAGGATAAATACAGACTGTTTTTATTAAAAATGGTGAAATGATTTTTTTTGTTATTCATCATATTTGGTTTCTGTTTCAATTTTTCTTCAAAAGACCTTAGAATAAAAATTTTATAAGCTCAACTTCAGATATCATTTGATTATCTAATTTTGTATTTTATTCACAAGCTATTGTCAAATGTTTTGAAGCTAACATATTTGGTTAAAATCAAAAGTGTAAGTAGAGTGCTCATGTAATGACTGAAATGTCACAATAGTTATTTGTTGGTTACTGAAATTATAGACAGGACATTGATAGTTGATTTTATTTGCACCTTTGACCATTCATATAATGAATGAATAAATCAACCACTGACTACCCACAAGTTGTAAGGGTCTTCTAGATCTGAGAATAATGGATATACAGAAAAATCATATCTTTATAGTGCTCATAATTTCTAATTGAGGAATAGGATTTGAAACAAATTTAACCAGTACTGAAGTGAAGTGAAAGTGAAGTTGCTCAGTTGTGTCCGACTTTTCACGACCCCATGGACTATATCCTACCAGGCTCCTCTGTCCATGGAATTTTCCAGGCAAGAGTACTGGAGTGGGTTGCCATTTCCTTCTCCAAACCAGTACTAAACTTATTAATAATTATTATTTATTGATGCTTACCATTCATATTATTTTATTTAGCTGATCCTTACTTCTAATCTAAGTCTGGAGAAAATACAACTTATTAAAGTTGTAGTATTCAAAATCAATTTATAAAAATCATCTTTCTATATAGTAACAGTTGACCATCTGGAAAGGAAGCTAAGAAAATAATCCCACTTTCAATATCATCAGTAACTATACAATGCTTGGAAATTTAACTGAAGAGGTGAACTTGTACTCTGAAAAAAAAAAAAACACACATTGACAAAAGAAATTAAAGACTCAAAGAAATGAAGACATTCTACATTCATAGATTGGAAAACTTAATGTGGTTAAAATGTCCATACGGACCAAGTCAATCTACAAATTCAATGCAATCCTGCTCTATAACTTAATGGTATTTTTTCTGAAATAGAAAAAAAAAATTAAAGTTTATATAAAATCACAAAAGGCCACATTAAACAAAACAATTTTGGAAAAGAAAAACAAAGCTGAAGGCCTAACACTTCCTGACATCAAAATATGTTACAAAGTTGGAGTAATTAAAACAGTACGGTAATAGTATAAAGACAGAGACAAATGGAACACAATAGGGAACACAGAAATAAACCCACGACATCTTCCACAAGGTTTCCAAGAGTAAAAGTGATAGCTACAGAGACTGTTTAACAAAAGTTGTTGAGAAAACTGGCTATCTATGTGTGTAAAAAAGATTCATCACTTAGGCTATACAAAACATAAACTCAAAATGGATTGAAGAATTAAATATAATACCTCAAAAAGTAAACCACTGGAAGAAAATATAGAAGAAAATCTTCATGCCATTTGTCTTGGCTACAACTTCTTGGAAATGAAACCAAAATCATGGGCAACAACTGCAAAATTGGACAAGAGGGACTACATCAAACTAAAAATCTCCTGCACAGAAACAATTGAGTACAAAAGCAATCTACAGAGTATGAGAAAATATCTACCAACCATATTTCTGATAAAGAGTTAATGTCTAAAATAAGCAAGTGACCTCTACAAGTCAATATATAAAAAGAAATATTCTAATTAAAATTGAGCATAGGACTTAGTAGACACTTTTCCAAAGAATAAAGGGAAATAGCAAAAATATATAGGAACATATGTTCAACATCAAATCAAAACCAACCGCAATGAGATATTATACTGGTTAGGATGACTACTGTTTTTAAAAACATAACCACACAAAAGGTAACAAGTGTTGTCAAGCTTGTGGGAATTTGGGAATTATATATATGGTTGGTGGGAATGCAAAATGGTGTAGCTGCTATAGAAAACACTATAAAGATTTCCCTCAAAATAATCATAATCTATGTAACTCAGCAATTCCACTTCTGAGTATTTATCCAAAAGAACTGAATTCTACATCTTGAAAAAATTATTTTTATTCCCATGTTCATGCAGCATTTTTCAAAATAGTCAAAATGTAGAATGGATGTCAATGGATATGTGAATGAATAAAGAAAATACGGTATATGTATATAAGAGCATCCAAAGTCACTCACTGCAGATGGCAACTGCAGCCATGAAATTAAAAAGACACTTGCTCCTTGGAAGAAAAGTTATGACCAACCTAGACGGCTTATTAAAAAGCAAAGACATTACTTTGCCAAAAACGGTCCATCTAGTCAAAGCTATGGTTTTTTCAGTAGTCATGTATGGATGTGAGAGTTGGACTGTGAAGAAAGCTGAACACTGAAAAATTGATGCTTTTGAACTGTGGTGTTGGACAAGATTCTTGATAGTCCATTGGACAGCAAGGATATCCAACCAGTCCATCCTAAAGGAGATCAGTCTTGCTTGTTCATTGGAAGGACTGATGCTGAAGCTGAAACTCTAATACTTTGGCCACCTGATGTGAAGAACTGATTCATTTGAAAATACCCTGATGCTGGGAAAGATTTAAGGGGGAGGAGAAGGGGATGACAGAGGATAAGATGGTTGGATGGCATCACCAACTCAAAGGACATGAGTTTAAGTAAACTTGGGGAGTTGGTGATGGACAGGGAGGCCTGGCGTGCTGCTGTCCATGGGGTTGCAAAGAGTCGGACACTACCGAGTGAACTGAATACCAGAGCATATTATTCAGCTTCAATAAAGGATATCATGATGCATCTGATATCGTAATGTTCTGGAATTTCTTCCATCTTAACTAGAATAAGACAGAGACAGAAGGATAAATACTGCATGATTCAACTTACATGAAATATCTAAAATAGTCAAACTCAAAGAAGCTAATGAATTCCATATGATAATCTATTTTAAGACTATTGATGAGGTCAAATTGCAGGCTTAAAAGATTTCCATCAGAAAAGAAGTTGTTTTCATCCGCAGTATCTACTAATCTCAAAAGTTTTTCTCTATTGTCAGTAGTGGTTTGAGACACATGCCTTAATTTGGAGTGTATAAAATATGGTTAAAGTTAGTTACATAGAACTCTTGAACCCTTAGTTCAGAAATATCAAACAAGTAAGAAATTAGGAAGATTTTTATGGGGAAAGGAAAACATGTACCTTTTTATTTCTATATTTCCCATCTGGATTTTTTTTAATATATATTGAAATTATGACTATTTTCTTTCCTAGAAAATAATCCTCTATAAAAATTCTAAGACAAGATTGTGAGAAAATCCAAATGAATCTTTCAGATTATAGTATTACAAGAGACAAGTACCTATAAATAATTCATATTAAACTACATATAATAAACAAGAAATATTTGGTTTCTATTTTTACCAGTAAAACTTATGCTGTATCTTAAATTGTTTTCTTTGAAAAGATTACTTTTCAAAACCTCAAAACTCTAGTATCTTGTTATTTAAAAATTTGAGGCATAACTAATATTTGTACCAGACAAATATATCAAAAAATTGATATTTGTAGAGGACTGAGTTGGAGGAAAATTTACATTAAATTTTATATTATTGGTTTTCTGCTGTGAAATGATGAGGTATTTTTTTTTTAAGTAGCAATTCATCTCTAGTACTTGCCTTTTATAAAATATAAAGACATAGCACATGAAAATTTAAAATAGTAATCATAATTTAAATATAACCATAAAAATCCACAATCTATGTATTTTATGGTTCAGACTTGGTAACAGCATTGAGTACATTCACATAGTTGAAATACATTGATCTGAAATTAATCACTACTCTTTTCAGAACACAGAACTGTATTCCATGGAGACAGAGCAGTTAGAAATATTTCCTCCATCATTACTTGTATGAAATCGAACTGCCATGGAGGGAGTGATCATTCAATACATACATTTGTTGGGGAACTGGTTTTAAAAGAAATGACCCCAGGACCAATATACAGAGAATTTGACTGAATGCTTAGCTATACTTCAGCTTTTTTTTATTTTTCTGAATGTATATAGTTCCATATGAGTACAATTGCTGATTTTGATTAATAGTACTATCATACATTTTAATATACAAGCCATACATCTAAATTTCCACTCTAATTTTCTATACTCTGTACAACCACTCACTCATCAAATCTACTGTGGCCATTGACTTAGTGCAAGTACCTGTTCTGGTGCATTTTTTTTGTTTTTTGTTGCATGCATTTTGATATGTATGCATGCACGTGTGTGTATGTATGCACATTTGTTTGTGCACATGTGAAGAAATATATGAAGGGATGTAAAGGGATATGTGAAGAGTGCTCCTTATAATTGAACTTAAGCTCTAGGGCAGGCTGAACAATGGCCCCCAAAGATATCTAGATCCTAGTCCCTGAAACCTGTGTTACCTTACATGGTAAAATGGGTTTTGTGAACATGATTAGTTTAAGGATTTTGAGATGGGAAAATACTTAGAATATCTGGGAATACCCTAAATGTAAAGTGTCCCTATAAGAAAATGGCAGTGGAGGATTTAACATCGAGCTGGAGAATGTGATATGAGCAGATTAGAGTGATGCTCTGTGAAGACAGAGGAAGAGAAGACGAACCAAGCAATCCAGGCAGCCACTAAAATCTAGAAAATGCAAGGAAATGAAGTATCCTTGCAAACACCCCAGAAGGTGTCAACACCTTGACTTTGGCCCAGTGAAACTGGTATTGGACTTCTGACACCCAGAACAATAGTATAAAACGTGTATGTTGTTTTAAGACTCTAAATATGAGGGCTTCCCTGTAGCTCAGTGATAAAGAATCTGCCTGCCCATGCAACAGACACGGGTTCGATCTCTGGTCCGGGAATAACCCACAGGCCCAGGAACAACTAAGCCTACATGCAAGCCCTACTGAGCTTGTGCTCTGGAGCCCAGGAGCAGCAACTGCAGAGATCATGTGCCGCAGCTAGTGAAGCCCATGTGCCATGGAATCCATGATCTACAAAAAAAAAAGAAGAAAAACAAGAGGGAGAGAAAAACCACTGCAGTGAGAAGCATCGCAACTAGAGAGGAGCCCCTGCCCTCTGCAAACAGAGGAAAGCAGGAGCAGCAGCAAAGACCCAGCTCAGCCAAGTTTAAAAAGACACTAAATTTGATACTTTATTACAGTATATGTGTTACTAGTAATATATTACAGCAGCAATACCAAAGCAATACAGATTTCTTGTCTTAACTCTTAATTTAGGATCACTCTAAAAATGCAAATCTGACCATTTCATGGCTCCCAATTACTGAACAGGGAAAACACACAAGGTTCATCAAGATGTAATTTCATTCTGCCTCTTTAATCTCATCCCTGTGGTTTCTTACCACCTAAAAATAACAAATTTTGCAGGGTTCTAAGTTTTTGCATACTTTCTGGAGTCTCTTGTCAAACTTTTTTCTCTCCCATGACACTGATTACATATATTTAATATAGTAATAATCAAACGGCCTTATCATTATTTGCTTTCAACTGGTCTAAAACTATAAACTAACTGAAGGTTCCCACAAACCTATATCAACATCTAAATAGAGTTACATAAGTGTTTTCAAAGTAAATACTAAATTCATAGTTCTGTTAACTATATAATATATAGGTTTTATTTGGTCATTTCTTTTACTATGTCAATTATGGGCTGAGGTTACTTATACGAATGGTAGAGCTTCCCCCCTCAATATTACAACAATCTTCCACTAATAATTCTATAGTTTAAAAGAAACTGTAAACATCCCAAATCTCACAGAAATTCATCAGCAGATATTTGCAAATTAAAGGCCAAAATTAAAATACGTTTTAGGTGTTCGAACTTTCAGGACCTCAACTCTTTCTGCAGGGCATCTTCACCTCAAATATTGCAGATTCTACAATCACTGCTGACGTTTGACTGCCTTCTTAGAGACCTTAGTGACTGGTATCTCTGTTAAGCTATAGTTTCTTAGTATTTGTATTGTAATGAATGGTTGGCAATCCTCTTTGTAGTATGAAATAGACTTTCCCTACTCAGTAGATCCCATAGGGGAGCTGCTTGCTCTTTAAGTATAGAAGATATTTTCAGTGTCCATATAACCTCCCCCCAACTTTTTTTAGAACATATCCTCAGTGTGGTGAATCATTCAGAACGGTTATTTTTTTTTTTAATTTTTTATTTTACTTTACAATTCTGTATTGGTTTTGCCATACATTGACATGATTCCACCACGGGTGTACATGCATTCCCAAACATGAACCCCACTCCCACCCCCCTCCCCACATCTCTCTGGGTCATCCCTGCGTACCAGCCCCAAGCGTGCCATATCCTGCATCGGACATAGACTGGCAATTCGATTCTTACATGATAGTATACATGTTTCAATGCCATTCTCCCAAATCATCTCACCCTCTCCCTCTCCCACTGAGTCCAAAAGTCCGCTATACACATCTGTGTCTTTTTTGCTGTCCTGCATACAGGGTCATCATTGCCATCTTTCTAAATTCCATATATATGTGTTAGTATACTGTATTGGTGTTTTACTTTCTGGCTTACTTCACTCTGTATAATCGGCTCCAGTTTCATCCATCTCATCAGAACTGATTCAAATGTATTCTTTTTCTACATAGCAATCGCCACTCTTCTACCAGCTCTTAGACTCTACTACTCAATCTGCTTCATCATTCTTTATTCACTCATTCACGCGTTCAAGCCTTCATTCAGATAAAATTGTCTCCTTTTCAATGATTTTGTTATCACTTGAAAAAAACTGTTTTTAAACTTTGAACTTACCAATGTCATTAACCGTATTTCAGATAAAATAAAAACTTGTTGAGATCCTCTTAAAAAGTAGCTTTATCTTAAACATTTTCTCAAAAACATATTTCAGAGTAGTCTTTCCATGTTTCCATAGGAAATGCCACTTTTAAAAACTGCTTTTACAAAATGTACCTTTCTTTGACAGATTTTCTAAAATATTTCTTAGACATCTCATTAATCTGCTTTTCCTATGATGTAGGAGGTAGTTATTATTATCCTCATTTTACAGATGGAAGAAGAGGCATAAGAGGTTAAGAGATTTGACACAGAGAACCAGTAGAAAATCCAGGAATAGTAATGAGGTCAATGGATGTATACTAACTGTGCATATGGGTTTTTCTTTGCTTTCCTTATATACATGAAGATCATGGATAGAGAAAGTCCTAAGACTCCTTTAAATGAATCTCAGGGAATCTTATGTGACTTGTAGAGATAAAAGACTGTGTAGCATGCCCTAATTTAAAGGCTTTAATCTCTTTATGGTTTCCATGGTTCAAGATATTTTATATAATTTAGAGAGGTTGATTATTTTAACTATCATAGGTTTGGGGAAGATCTACAAACACCTTAGCACAATTTTGGACATTTTCCTTTTATTAAAGAGGAAAGCAATTGCTTGATATTAAAATGGTGAAAAGTATTTGACCTCTTCTACTTGAACTGGGCTTAAAGATACTAATAAATTGGTGTGACAATGGTCATGTAATGGAACACACACCAAAAAAAACCAATTTTATAATAGACTTAAAAAGGATAGTCTAACTCTTTATTTTTTAAAAAAAGGGAAAGAGATTTAGCAGTGAGGCACATTTTCAGATTTGAATAACATGTCATTCCAGAGAAGCAAAACTAGATAACCAGCAAATATAAGGCAGGTAGGCAAGAATGAGGAACTCCACTTTTAGGGCAAGAGTTTTCAGTGAATGGGGAGAATATGGGTGTTTGAAGGGTAGAGGTACTGAGACTCCTTTCCATTTCCTGTGTAGTTTGGTCTGATCGTCAGCGCCAGAATTCCAAGTGCTTCAGGAAGGCTCATTGAATGAATGAATGAATGGTAAGAGCAGAGCTGCAAAGCAGTTTTAAAAGAAGGAAGGACTTTGGGGACCTAGAGGATACTAAGACAGTTTATACATTTAAAATCAGTAACAATTTTTATTTTTCCTTTGCTTTATGTCTTTTCAGGTATTATAATGAGATGTGCAATATTTTTCCTAGTGCAGTGTATTAAATGCAAAATGTGATTAATAAATATAAATATACTGGTTTTATTACTATAACTGGGATAAGGTTCAGAGATTTGGTCTCAAGAAATAAATCTTTAACCACTATGGTGAGGATTGTATTTGAAAGTAAATCAGAAAAAATAGCTGAGCCTGAAGCCAAGGGCCTCTTTAATTTCCTCTGAATAGGAGAAACATTAATCCCTAAAATTCAGTTGACATTAAGTCTGTAAGAAGGAGGATCTGTTTTGTACCCAGTGCTCAATAATGGAAAGTGGATGGTAGGCAGGATCATTTTTTTCTTTTTTTTGTAGCTGAAACCGCCCCCACCCAAACCTGGACTTAGAATAGGATTTCCAGGTTACAATCTATCGTTTACTTGCCATTTTGCCTTAGAAAAAATATTCTTTGATTGTTTTAAATACCACTTTACTTATCTGCAAAATAGGAGTTTTAGTGACATACATTCCATTAAATTAGACAGGAAGTGGTTAAAACTTATATCCCTGAAATATATTGCCACCAAAGGGAAGTTTTAATGCCAAGAAATGAGATGGCAGAACAAAACAAGCAATCTGATTCAACTGAGATCCCAAACAAGAAATGATGCGTCCCCTCAAGGGAGAGTTTTAAATGCTTCTCTCATTGCCCTATCACACAGAACTCTAATTGTAGCAAAGAAAGCATTGGCAGGAGACTCATGATGACAGGATGTACTTAGGTTAGAAGAAATAAAACAACCCATAATGGGAACAAGTAAATTATATTACCAGCAGTTAAATTTGCCTTTACTATTATTTATGCATTCTCATATCAGTCTCAGAAAGTATTTGGAGGACCTAATTTTGCCTCTATACCTTAGAATTAGACCAAGCCAAACTTTACCATACAATCTGGGTTTTACCTTAAACTGAAACATTCCAGAATATATTGGATGGAGATCAAGCCTGTAGATGAAAGGATATATCTGTTAAGATCATTTTGCCTACTTCCAGATGTAAGAATTCAGGAATCAAGGCAAAGTAGAAAGTTAGCATCTAAACACAAATTTTATGGATCACAATAAAGGGATTTTGAAAGAGTAGAGAATATTAACCCCACTGGTAAAGACATTGCCAGCAATTCCTTAAAGTGAGAAAGCATTGAATATTGTGATCTGAAATGAGGGTATAAAATTTGTACAAAATTTGCAGGCATATGGATGTAGAATAGTTTTTTTTTTTTTTTTCAAAATACATGCATACAGTCTCAAAGATCTACATCAAGTATTCTGGTTCTAATAACTTACATAAAATTCCAATTTAAAAAAACTCTAGGTTCTACTACAGGCAGGTTATTTCAGAGTAAATTTTCCAGATTTGAGGATTAAAATAAATGAAGAACACAAAAGTATTTGTTCTAGCACATACTAAGCATACAGGAAATTGAATTATAAATAAGACAAAGGTAATATAAACTACCCTTTCTATTTTTTAATGGCAAAATCTCAAGTCTGAATTAAATTTACTAGGCAGTTGGAAACAAATGTGTTCATGTATTAATTTTGGAATGGAAGTTGGGAAAAGAGAACAAGGCTTGACCATCACCTGGCTACCATGTGAACACTGGTAAAAGGATTAGTTGTCCCCATAGACTAGAATCCGTTTTGGTCAATAAAATGAAGTTATAGATTAATATTGAATGTCACGAAAATAAGTTCATGATATGCAATTAAAGTTTTTAAAAAACTGGTTATAAAACAGTAATGTATATTTTGCCCTTTGTCAAAAATACATGTATATGTTTGTATATGCCCATATGTTTAGTATATGCACATTTTATATATACATATTATATATATGTACATGGAGAAATTTTATTGTAAATATCTCAGGAGATATAAATCAAGTATAAATTTGGCTTACTTGATTTTCATAATTATGATACATTATGAAAAGCATTTTCTAAACATTATCAGTAATGTATCATCTAAATTGACATTGGCATATTTTGGCAGTCACGTCTTCTCAAATGTCTTAAAAACTCTAGTAGAAAAAAATATTCAGCATCATTCAATGTATAACCTACTTATGTCTGCTACATGATGATACTAAACTTCTGAAAAGTTTTTTGGGGTAGTTAAGATTGTTGGCACTTGACAATAAGCAATAATAATCATGTTCAAATAAGTCAAAATTAAATATTTTACTATACAGTATGTTATTATAAATGGTATTTTCTATTTTCTAATTATATTCAGTAATTACTCTCTGTAAATCTTGAATATCTATAAATCAAGTAGTATGAGTGGCAACTTAAAATATATTCAATACACTCTGATATTTTAAAATCTGAGATAAAAGGCTCAATGTATTTTTAAGTATAGATGTGGATATATGTGTATGTGATTTTGTTTAGGTAAGAAATTACAGGAAAGCAAATGCAGATATGTCATTATTATAGAATGGTGTTCAAAATCTAAAAGGTTTAAAATAGAATAAAAATTCTTAATAGAAAATAATTTCTTATATTATCTGAACTTAAATTATTACAGGTAAGATTATAATATTTGCTTTGTACAAAATTAATTTCAAATTATTAATCTCAACAGAGTTTGAATGAAAAATACTAGTACAAGGCCCGAATTTACTTGTTTCAAAGAAACTGAAACGATATTTGTAGTCAACTTCCTTGAAAAATTTTGCGTTTATTTCCCTTCGTTAAGGAATAAGCACAGAGTTCTAGCCTTTATAAACTCTTTGAAAAAAGGTAAACTATTTTTTCTAAGAAAATAATGTCTGATATGAAAGGGAAAGGTGATCTTTAACAGAATGCTATCAAAATAGTTTAATTACAAGACCCCCAAGCCATAGGTTTAACAAAAGTATAGAGTCTATGAAATAAAATTTTAGAAAGCAGCCCATCTTACTCATACTATCATACTCTTCACGAGGTTCTCAAGGCAAAAATACTGAAGTGGTTTGTCATTTCGTTCTCCAACTCTGAATATTCATCAGAAGGACTGACGCTGAAGCTCCTATACTTTGGCCACCTGATGTGAAAAACTCATTGGAAAAGATTCTGATGTTGGGAAAGCCTGAGAACAAGTGTAGAGGGGGCAACAGAGGATGAGATGGTTGAATAGCCTCACTGCCTTGATGGACTGTATTAGAGCAAACTCCAGGAGATAGTGAAGGACAGGGAATCTTGGCATGCTGCAGCCCATGGAGGTGCAAAGAGTCAGACATGACTTAGCAACTAACGACAATAATCTTATTCACAATTTAAGTTTGCACCTCATTTATATCCCAGTGAGCAATTAACTGGACTTCCCTTGTGGCTCAGATGCGAAGAATTTACCTGCAACACAGGAGACTCAGGTTTGATCCCTGGATTGGGACCATCCCCTGGAGTAGGAAGTGGCAACCCACTCCAGAATTCCTGCCTGGAGAATCCCATGGACAGAAGAGCCTGGTGGGCTACAGTCCATGGGGTAGCAAAGAATCCAACGTGACAGAGTAGCTATAACTTTCAAGCAATTGACCAGCCGGCTTTATTTTCTCTCCAGTTTCATTTCTTGCTTTTTCTTCAATGTACTAGACTCCAGAAATATTGAGCCCTTATAGTTTACCAAATGTTCAGATGTTCTGCCATCATTCAAGGCCTAACATGTGCCATTCCCTTAGCCTGGGATTGGGACATGCATTAAAACCCCAGTTCCATCTGGCTAACTCCTTCGTCTTCCCATTTCTTGTTAGTCTGATTTAAAGGTTTTGCCTCCTTTTTTTGTGTGGAATTTGCCTAGAATCACCAATATTTAAGTAAGTATTCCTTCCACCTGTTCTCAGAGCACACACTACTGTGTTTACCTGCTTGCTTTCTTCTTCTCCCTCCCAGAACAAGAAATCCTAGGTTCCAGGATCTCTGACTGGCTTTGCCAGTCAGTGCCCAGGGTAGTACCTTATGTTAGGCACTCAGTAAATCTTTCATGAATGGTGGATTTTAATTCTGGCATATGACTCGACATCACTTACTGCCAATCAAATTCATGCATTAAGCCTCCCATTCACACTTCTGTTATAACAGTTTATCTTTTGATAGCTTAAATTAGGCTGAATGGATTGTTTACAAGTGTAGACATAGGAAAGCATTTATTAAACAAAATCTTTCTTGTGGCAAAGAAAATATTTGGGGCTCCAAAAATCTCATAGTTGATTCTAGAAAACAGGAAATTAAATATTTTAGCCTCCCTTTCAGTTGAGTGGGATTGGAAGACTGATTTGTGATGAATAGACTGTGAGTAGAAGTGATATACACCACTTGCAGACGTGGGCTCTAAAACTCTTCCCTTGAGCCTTCACCGCCTCTCAGTGCTTCCATGACAGATGGAAGGAAAAGAGTCTAAATATATTAATAACCATGTGAAGTCCCCCATCATCAACATCAACTTGTATTAGAGGTTTATTCACACAAGAGATGAAATTGTGTGTTTAAAAAAAAATCAGAACAATTCTAAAAGAACAAGTCCTCCTTTTTAGAAATAGGGAAGCATTATCACTCGGCTTATTTCTTTCAAAATAATATTGAGAAAAAATTTAAAACCTGGGCAAAATATTAAAGTTTTTAATAATGTATATATTTTTTCTTTTTAAAAAATGCTTGAGTCAACTCTTAAAATATAAAATAAAAACGGTACACAGTTTAGCTACTGTTGTTTTGGCCTGCTTGTCTACAGTTATCGGCAGTTTGCAATTTTTTCTCTAAAACAATAAGGTGTGCTTACAATACTTGTGAGCCTACTCTTTATTTAAAAATAGGATTCTATCAAAAGGATTTAAACTATAAGACACTTTTGAATCACAGCTATAAGATAAATTAGAGATGATATGAAATAAATTAAAACTTTAGGAAAAAGAATATGTTATCTCATTACCATTTATAATGTTTTGTTTGGGAAATATATAAACATACACAAAATAGATGTGATATAATGAACCTCAGGTAGCTATTAACCAGATTCAACATTTACTAACAATTTTCTTTTATCATTTACTTCTTGTCCCTTTATGGCTAAATTCTCTCAGCAAATCTGATACCATGTCATTTTATCCATAAATACCTGAAGTACAGTATGTATCATGTTAACAATTCTTTTTTTTAATGTAAACCACACTAATCTTGGATTCATTTCTATGCTTAGTGAACTATATATATAATATACCCAATATATAATATGTACATATATTTTTAAAATAAATTATTGCAAAATGATTCTGTTCTGATATTTACTTTTTTCACTTAACACATATTTCTACATTAGTACATGTAAATCTATCTTGTTATCTGTTGATAGATGAATACCATTTCATTGCAATAGATGTACCAAGATTCATTATGTATAGGTACATATATATCTTTGTTGACTTGTGCAAGTACTGGTAGTATTAGTTCTTAGAGCTGGAACTGCTAGTTTAAAAATGGCACACATTAAAAACATTTTAGAGGTCAAATAAAGTTTTTCAATTAAAATTTCTTAATATCTGATATGCAGTCTATATTCACATTTACCTAATTTTCATACAACTTCCTTTTTATAAGTGGATTGTCCGCTTCTTAGAGTTCTCTCTCAAGTTTCATTGATTCTATAGCCTTCAATTTTTATTTTCCATAACTTTTTAAGAAGCAAATATTGTCCTGTAGACTGTCATGTGAAATAAACTGATCTCAGGGAGATGATACAACTTGCATTCATAATTGAGTTCATTTGGCTGACCGTTGTCATTCCCTCTGAGCTAAGCCATCATGTTTGAGTGTTATGAAAAACTCTACACTAGAATCAGCTGTTGCCAGTGAAATAAATTAGGCCTAGAGAGGTAAAGAAAAATTGATCAGAGAATATTGTTAGGTAAAGGAAGGAAACAGGAAAGCTTTTATTCCTTCATGTTTATGTTTTACTTTAAATCCCTGGACTCATTAGAATTATAATTGCTCTTTTAATATCCTTGTCAACTAATTCCATATTTGATTTTTCTGTGTCTACTTATAATAATGGATTTGTCTCCTGATAATGATTCATATTTTTCTGCTTTGTAATCTAGTAATCTTGACTGTATGCTAATAATTATGAGTCATATGTTATAGAATGCCAGATTTTCTTGTTGTTTTGTTTTTTTTTTTTTACAAAGATTATTGAACTGTTCTAGCAGACAGCTAGCTTATATTCTCTCACTTTCTTCCTTTTGTTGCTTGAATTCAGTTTGGGCAGTTTCAGAGCAGATTTTACTCTGGGATTAGTTTGGTCTAGTAACCAAGATGTGACTGTCTTGACCACTCTATATGATGCCCTATGTATTAAGAAGTATTTTTATTCTGACTGATGAGAGTGCCAATACTGAGCCCTATGAGATCTCCGTGAATTGTGTTGGTTTCACTTTCTAGTAGTTTCATCCCAGATCTCCTTGGAAGGCTGGTCAAAACTTAGCCAAATACTTGAAAGGATCCTTCTGCAGGTCTGCATAGCACACTATCCTTTCCTTTCTCCTCTTCTGACCTGGTCTACCTATCAATCATTAGTCTCTTCCTTTTCTGGTATTCCTCCCTGAAAAATTGTAGTCTCTACACTCAACTGGGTTATGCTTGGGTTCCCCCTGCCTTTTTCTGGGCATGGACGGACCCTTCCTAGGTAATCAGCTCTTAGGTATCATATTGCTGTTTCTCTTCTCTCATTTATCACAAACTTGTGCTGCCTAGAGCCAGTCTGAAAACAGTTATTTCCTCCACACCCTGGGTTTTCTAGCATCTGAGCCACCAGGGAAACCCAATACCATCCATACCTATCCCCTAAATTTGTGTTCCCATCTAAAGCCAAAACCTCTGATTTTATACTCATTTCCATCCTCTCTTTCATACCCAAATATTATTCTAGCAATTGCCCGCCTCTATTCCACAACATCAAAATATCCCTCTACTGGATTCTTCATCTTATTGTCATTATATCATGCTATTTCACTCACCTTTCTCTATAAGATACTGTAATCTCTATAAGGTACAAATGTATCTCTATAAGATAATGTAATTATATTGAACATATAATGAATGCACCAAATGCTTTTAACTCTTCATAAGCTACATTAAACACAGCAGCTACATATGAAGTAGACATATCATTCAATTGCCACAAGTGGTATTGCTCATTGGATCAAGTTTTCCACAATGTGACTCATTGATCACCACATCCTCTCTTCTCAGACTACTTCCTGTAGAACATGGATTTCAACAACCTTTTGACACTGCAAGTACCTCTATCTCATTTCACTATCCTTTGTTTCATTTATGTCTTTCTCCTCCTCTTACACAGCTTAAATTATATGCTTAATTATTTAAATCACTCCCTTACAAATATCCTGGTCTCACTTGCCCCTTTCTTCCTTTACCATGCTGTATAATAAAAAACTAAAAACTGGAAAAGAAACAACGTTCATCATCCCCAGTTTCTGGTCTTACCAAAAGTGACTAGAAAAATAAACTTAAAATCAAAATGACTCTTCCCACTATAAATTTAGGTTAAAATTATCCTATATGACAATTACCATATTTTTTCTCTGTGCTCTGCCACACTCACAGCTTATGACCTTCCCTTTTTACTTGATTGAAAGAAAGTCAAGAAGAGATCAGAAGAGAACTCCTACATATTACGTCTCACATCAACCCACATAATAATATCTACGTAGGCTGTGCTTAGTTGCTCAGTCTTGTACAACTCTTCGTGACACCATGGCCTGTAGCCCGCCAGACTCCTCTGTCCATGGGGATTCTCCAGGTGAGAATACTGAAGTGCATTGCCATACCCTCCTCCAGGGGAATCTTCACAGCCTGGGGATAGAACCCAGGTCTCCCACATTGCAGGTGGATTCTTTACCATCTGAGCCACCAGGGAATCCTGAAAACATACATACCTATCCCCTAAATTTGTATTCCCATCTAAAGCCAAAACCTCTGACTTTATACTCATTTCCATCCTCTCTTTCATACCTAAATATTATTCTAGCAATTGCCTCCCTCTATTCCACAACATCAATATACCCCTCTACTGGATTCTTCATCTTATTGTCATTATATCATACTATTTCACTCACCTTTCTCTATAAGATACTGTTTTATATCCTTGCTGACCTTTGAAAATTAACCCTCAAAATTGTCTGTAGTATCTGTTGTGGACTAAGTTGTGTTTGCCTTCCCTAATTGCCATACCTCACAATGATACTGTAATTGAAGATAGGGTCTTTAAGTAAGTGAAAATTAGGAGGAGGGGACCACCATGCTCATGGGCACAGAAAGTAGAGCTGCCACCCCAGTGGTGCCTCCTAGAGGACAGAGCCTTGAGCCAAAGACATTTTCTCAAGTCTTAAAAATCTAGTGGAATTTTCCCTGCTGAGTTTCAGACTTGCTTAGAACCTGTGATCTTTTTCTTCTTTCCAATTCCCCCCTTTCAGAATGAGAGTATCTATTCCCCTGCCTGTCCCACCATTGTTTGGGGGAAAACAGATTATCTGTCTGCTTTCACAGGTTCACAGCTAGAGAGGAACTTTGTCTCAGAATGAATCATTCCCAGCCATTTGTGATTTAGATGAGATTTTGGATTTAGCATTGATGCTGGAATAGGTTTAGACTTCTGAGGCTGCTGGGATAGGGTGAAGGTAATTTGAAGATGAGGATGTGAAGTCTGAGTAGCCAAAGAGCAGAGTGTTATAGGCCGAAATATTTCCCTCCAAAATTCAAATCGAAGTTATGACCCTCAGTATCTCAGAAAGTAGTCTTTGAAAAGGTAATTAAGTTAAAATGAGGTGGTTAGGGTTGGCCCTATTCCAGTAGGACTGATATCATTATAAGAGGAGGAAATTAGGACACAGATACAGGAAAGGAAGACCATGTGAAGAAACAGAGGGAAGATGGCCATCTACCAGCCAGGGAAAGAGGCCTAAGAATGAAGTCATCCCTGCTGACACGTTGAGCCTGGATATTTAGGCTCCAGAACTGAATCAACAAATTTCTGTTGTTTAAGCCAATCAGCAGGTGGCGAGTAGTTGCTGCCGCTATCTCATTCATACCTTCTCCCTCTCTTCTTCCCCCCTTTCCTCTTATAGACGAACTCCAATTAGGCTCTTGTCCTCATTATATGATTAAAACTCATGTTGTTAATGCCATCAATAAACTGCATGCTGTGAAATTCAGCGTTTATCTCTCTCATTACACATCTCATTGGACCAGTAGTCAGCATTCAACACAGGTGATTACTGCCACCTTCTTGATGATTTTTCTTTTCATCTGGTTCCCAGGACTTTACCTTGACATACCTCCTACCCCACTTTTTTCTCAGTCATCTTTTCTGAATCTTCTTCATCCCTGTTTATAAGATTGAAAGACCTCACTCTTTTAATCCTCTTCTTTACTATAAATATAAAAGTAATTGCATGGTTTGATGCTTTCGAATTATGGTGCTGGAGAGGAATCTTGAGAGTCCCTTAGACTACAAGGAGATCAAACCAGTCAATCCTAAAGGAAATCAGTAATAAATATTCATTGGAAGGACTGAAACTGAAGCTCCAGTAGTCTGGCCACCTGATGCAAAGAACTGACTCATTGGTAAAGACCCTGATGCTGGGGAAGCTTGAGGGCAGAAGAACAGGGTGACAGAGGATGAGATGGACATGTCAATTCAATGGACATGAGTTGAGCAAACTCAGTGAGATAGTGAAGGACAGGGAAGACTGGTGTGCTGCAGTTCATGCGGTTGCAAAGAGTCAGCTTAGTGACTGAACAACAAATGTCTACATCTAGGCCAGATTCTCCAAAAATATGCATTCCTGTTATCTTCACTAGTTTATTTAATAGACGTCTCTAATTCAACAAGTTTAAATCTGAACTTTTCTAATTTTTCCCAAACCTCTCTACCCATGGCCTTTATCAACTTTTTAATTTTTACCATATATTTACTGTGTTAGTCTGAATTCCCCAGAGAAGAAACAATAATTGTTATAAGCCAAAGAAAAATATTTTTCATTTCAATCAACTAACTTCCAAAATTTTATAAAGTGCTATCCCCATTAATCTGGTCAAACCTTGCATAATATCATATGTCTATTTTCTGTAACCATTTCTTTATGTATTTTATCACAGTTCATAAAACCAGAAATAATACCATTTTTAACTCTGAGCATTTTTATTGTCCATTAATGTGCACTCAGGATTGAAGGTGGAAGGTAAATGGTGGGGACAAGGACATAGTGGTAAATAAGTAAACTTTAATTTTCTGGTCAATGTCCTTAAATCTGATATCAATCATGTATAACACTGTAATAAAAGGTTAAAATGCCTCAAATATTGTGGAAAATAAACAAAAACACAATACCTATGTCTATGGAACACAGAATAGTATTTATGTGGGAAATAAAAAGGAGTGGAGGTGGTGGTAAGCATTTTAGCGTTTCAACTCCAGGGGATAATAGTTAATAATATCTTTGCTTCCCTACCCATTCACTTCTCCCATCAACAGATACATGTCAAACTGAATAAGATATTTTCTCTTTCACTATATATATATATATACACACACACACATACATATAATACATATATGCATTTGCTATAATATATTAATATATTCCAATTCTTGACTCTTCTGCTTTCCTCACTAGACTTTGAGTTTCTGGATAGCAGTAAGCATTTTCTTATCACTGTTTCATTGTATTTGGAAATCAAGTTTTGGACATTTGAATGCTAAAGACACAAAAATTAATGTTATCAACTGCTTTTTGCAGCTTCCCAGGTGGCTCAGTGGTAAGCCGCCACCTGCCAGTGCAGGAGACTCAGGAGAAGAAGGTTCGATCCTTGTGTTGGGAAGATCTGCTGAAGGAGGGCATGCAACCCTTTCCTGTATCCTTGCCTGCAGAATCCCATGGACAGAGGAGTCTGACAGGCTACAGTCCAAGAGATTGCAAAGAGTCGGACATGACTCAGCACACACGCAATGGCCTGTTGTGCTTGCTAGGGATTTTACATACATTGTCATTCAATGGATGAAGATAATACTCACAGAAAGACCTTAAAATAAAACTATCCCTCCTGAAATATATTTTCCACATGTTTTCAAAGGAGTCATACTTTTCTTGTCTTTAAGAATGTCATGTCTCCACTGAGGCTAACTGGATTTTGGAGAGTAGTATCTTCTGTCAGTCTTGGGGGCAGTCTTATAGAGCGAGGTCATTTACCAGATGTAACTGAAAATCTCACTGACAAAACTGTCCTACAAAGGACAAAATATGAAAATAACAATGCCAAAATAATTGAAAATTTCCACTCAAATGCCAGGGCAGAGCACAATTGCACCAACTGACAGGAAAAAAAAGAATAATTTACTAAGGTATTCTTATCCATTGTACCTCACCCCTACAAACACATTGAAGCTATGTTGAAAACTACATTACAAGGTATTGCTGCCCTGAGCTTCAATAACTTGTAAAATGCTGGCAATGTACCTACTATAAACATTGAAAAAGCATCTTTAGTACATTACTGCCTCCAGGAGTGGAGACCATGTTTATGGAATTGGGAAGTTATGACCTCATCTGTTATGTATGTCGAACAGCTTACCCACTTTAAAAAGGCTGCCATGCAACTCCACACATATCAGGCAAAGGATAGTGGTACTTGGCAGGGGGAATAAAACAACAACAACATTTCTTTCTTAGCTCATTTATCTTACTTACTCCCAAATCTGGCTAATATGGTTCTGTTAAATAATATCCCACATAAAATATTAAGCGTGCTACTTCCCTTAGAGATCTTTCCTAACCCATATTCAAAGATAGCACTAAAAATTCCCTCAAATGTAAGGCACCAAAACATAAATCACTAAAAAATAAAGGGGTCAAAGTTCCTTTAATGAATTTAAAATTTCAATCTAATTTCCACCTCCTGCCATTTCCTGTGATTAAAACAACTTCGTTTGACATGACTTACATCCTGTCTTCTAATCTAAGGTCTTTCTGGTAGAAGCTATTCATAGCAGGCTAGCATAACCCAGGAGCTTATTCGAATGCAGAATCTCAGACTCCACTCCAAACCTACTGAATCAGAACCAATAATTCAACAAGATCCTTAAGTAATTAGTATGCAGGTTAGAATTTGAAGACCAATGCTCTAGGGCCAGGGTCAAATAGAACTGGCCTAGAATGGGTGTCATTTAGTATTGGTATCGACTTAAAAAGTGGTATGTTTAAGTCTGTGAAATGCTAAATAAGTAGCTGTTTCTGCTTCTAAACCGATCGTCTGTATTGAGGTAACGTGTACAGCACTGTGTTTCAGGTGAGTCTAGACTATGCAGGGTCTTTTCCTAGGATATGCAGAAATACCCAGTTTGCTCAAATGAACTACTGTAGGCCACCTAAGTACTAGGCCTATGGTGGTGGTTTAGTCGCAAAGTCATATCCAACTCTTGCAACCCGATGAACTATAGTCTGCCAGGCTCCTCTGTCCATGGCATTTTTCAGACAAGAATACTGGAGTGGGTTGCCATTGACTACATTAGTAGAGAATTTTTGAACTTGCTTGTTCCATGATTTTTTAAAATCATTATTATATAGCTTAATATAGTTCTACTAGCTCAGTAATGTAGACATTTAGAAATAAACTACTTATGTCCTAATCTGGACAAATGTTCTGATATATGAAGTGAATTGAAAAAGGAAACTGACAATTCTACATGCACACTGTATGAGCCCATTGTTGAAGTACATATGCCATGTATATTGTATAACATATATGACATATATGTCATGTATAATATACATGACACGTGGGCCATATGTATACAAGCATGGGAAGAAAAACATACAAAAAATCTTCGTGATTATTCTGAGGGGTGCAATGAAATACATGGAATGGGAAATGAATTTTTTAAAGATGTTTGTAGCAATAATACTAGAGGCAATATTTACTATGTGGAGTTCTAAAAAGTTTTCAAACTTGCTTTCTTTACCCAAGTGCCACTATTTCTGTTGTTAAGTAGCTAATTTTATTACTTGTCTCATATTTTAAACAGGACTTTTTGCTTTATTTCTAAAAACCATTTCCACTAAAAAGAAAAGTAGTAGGCAGAAAACAAAATAAACTGTCATTTGATAACAGCTCAGACATTTTTGGCAGGAGGAATATTTTAATAAAGATAAAATAAGGTTTCAGAGTTCCTTGTATATGTACATGATCTTATTCTTCTTTAAATTAATACCACAGACTCTTGTGAAGCTTTGGTTTATCAGGAATTGTTCCAGTAGGTGCCCCCACCCTGTCCCTATAAATGAGTCATATCAGGAGAAAATGAGGTCTTTTTCCTAAGGAATGGCAGTACTGTTGTTGCTGCTCTGGCACCCCCTGGTGGAGGAAAATCAGACAGATTTGGAGAATTGAGGAGCAACCCACCAGGAATCTTGTCCAGAGGATAAATGCTTTGCATCTCTCAGGTAACTTCTAAGATTGGAGCACTTGGGGATGAAAGTACATTTCAGTTACATTGATTTAGTGCTGTGGCCTTCTGATAAAGGCACTGCCAGGCCCTCTGTGGCGCAAGCTTGTCTGTGCTTCCTGTGGGTTTTTCATATTTAGTAAAGCAGCTGTGCACAGTCAAGTTCAATATCCAGAGATGCCACAGATAAGGTCACAGAGAAAACCCAAAATGCCAGACTCACAGGATTATACACGTGTGTGTATGCGTGTGGCTTTGCTACATGTTTGAAAATTTGCCCTCTATTTCGTGGGTCATCATGCAGTTTCCAGAAAAGGCTGTCAAAGGCAGAACTGTAAGTGGAGTTGCTCTAAGCATAGGCTTTGGAGTCCGACAAACCTGGACTCTGTACACTGAAATATTTACCTTGTGTATCTTGTTTTTCATCTATGAAGCACATGATAGAATCAACATTTTTCTTACAGAGAATTAGGAGGTTTAAAAAGTTGCACTGTAGAACCCATTGCTTAGTATACATTAAGCACTTATGTTAGTGATACATATTTCTTTAAAATACAAGTTTTTTTTTTTTTTTTTCGTTTTCTTTAGTTTTAATACTGGAGAACTGCAGATGTCTCTCTTTTATTATCTGAAAATCAACCTGCTCTAATAGTATATAGATGGATGTTTCCGCAAAACATATGATGACCATCCCACAGGTTTTCCAGTTACCCGGAATGATTGATTGCCTGGAAAAGAGTATGTATTATTCTACTGATAAAACAGGGGTAATCCCCTTTCATAAGAGAATGCAGCCCCACCCCTAGTAATAAAATTTGTATTGTTCTGTGAGGGAGGGGTGGAAATACTGTTCATCTCTCTCTTAGCCTGAGACATCTTTCATGACTGTCTCCTACATGACAGTCCTTCAAGTAGGTCAGAGAAGAGCCCCTTTCCCAAGAGTCAGGCTTGTGGTTTGATGCTAAAAAGGTCTAGTAATTGGAGTCGCCAAAGTACTGAATCAGCGCAAATATCAGACGAGGAGTCTCAGAGCACTGCTCTCCAAGTGCCAGCGTGGACGCCATCTGCCATTCTACTGACAGCTGCAACCTCTTCGCTGAAGAAACACACCTGAAAAGTCGACCCTAAGTGGCTCAGCTGCATCAGGTCCCCGATGTGGAATCTTCTGAGAGAACTGGTGCTTATTTGGGTTTCAAAAACGCAGTTTCTGCCGCCCTTGCACAAGTCAAGACCTTATGCTGTTCAAACACCCTTGTGTATGCTAATACTTTTGGGGGTTTCCCCCTGACCTGAAACTAAATTGGTTGTTTCTGAACTGAAGTTCCACCACAGAAACTTAAATCAGTTTTAGTGAAGGTTTTTTTTTTTTTTCCTTCAGCATTTAGCCTTTCAGAAGTTAGCACTACATTCACGGCATTTTCTTTGAGTACTGAAGAAAAATCATTAGAGCAACTACACAGAGCCCTTATTTCATAGCCTTATCGTTTCACTGATGCTTCCCTGGTGATTCAGTGGCAAAGAACCCTCCTGTCAATGCAAGAGGCGCAGGTTCAGTCCCTGGGTCGGGAAGATTTTCTGGAGTAGAAATGGCAACCCACTCTCCAGGATTCCTGCCTGGAGAATTCCATGGACAGAGGAGCCTGGCAGGCTGAAGTCCACAGGATCACAAAGAGTTGTGATTTAGCACAAAACCAAGAAATTATTTTGTTATTACCCAGATGTGTCAAAGCCCTCAGCAGGTCTAATACGCATATCTTCTAAAGTATGTGTTTATATATTTCCCCCTGAAATATATTACATCTAATGAACAGGCAAAATTCTTTACCTCTGTTTCCTATCTAGCTGCACGTGAAGTGTTTCTAGACAGCCCTCAGTACTTCTTTCCTTGTGTACATACTTATGTATTTTTCTAAAGTATATACAGTGATTCCTATAAGATAGTCTCCTAATTGCTTTACAATATCAGCTTTCAAAATTCTCCTCGAAGCCCTACTGCAGCTATAACAGATTATCACAAACACGGTAGCTTAAAAGAACACCAATTATTTTATAATTTTTAAAATGAGTCAGTCTCACTGGGCTAAAATTGGGTGTTCATTCTTGAGGCTTCAGAGGAGTATCTATTTTCTTGCCTTTTCCAGCTTGAGAAAACACCCTCATTCTTGGTTCTTGGCTAATTTCTTCCATCCTCAAAGCCATCATGTCTTTATGAAATGATGAATCACGCTGGCTGGCTGCTCTCATTACATCCCCTACTTTGACTCTTCCCTTCTATTTTACTTTTTAAGGCTTCTCTCTACATCTCAAGATTCTTAATCTCATCTTCAAAGTCCCATTTGCCATGTAATGCAACATACTTGTGGACTTGGATATCTTGAGAGTCATTATTTTGCCTACCACAGTTACTGTAATCATTCTCACTTTACATGTGAGGAAATTGAGTCAGACAAGTTAAGAGATTTGTCCAAGGTCACACAGCTAACTAGAGGCAGAGTTTGGTTTTAAACACAGGCACTTTGGCTTCAGAGTTTGGGCCCCTAACAACTTCAGTTTAGTATGTGAGGACTGAAAAAGAGAAGGAAAGATTGAAGAAAGGAGACAGATAAATATTTTATCCCTACCATCATATACAATCATGCCAGGTGGCATTAAATGGATTAAAGTCTTACTTTCCTTTAAGTACTGACAGCAACAAAACACCATAGAAAAGAGAACTTAAAGACAAGAGAAGCAATGCCCCAGAACAATGAGAATGGGCCACTGAGATTGATCATGTTTGTTGCACAAATTGCCTGAGAAAGGCTGAAAATACTGACAAAAAAGGAAGAACCATAGTTTAAGAATGTAAAAATAACAAACAATTTGAAAAGTATAAGAAAATGAGGAGGCTCTGAGGGGATACCAAAGATGTACAATAAAGTGGAAACTGGAAAATTAGAATAATATTTTAATTGGCAAAGCAGGGATGCATATAAAATGAGAATCTCTTAACCAACGGTTTCATTGCCAAACTATACAAAATAACCAATTCCATTGACATGGAAGTCTCCTTCATGTTTGTATTATAATATATTGGAATTTCAAGTTGAACTCTAGTAGGGAGCCTTGTCAAATTTGGAGATGAAGATAATGAAGTGAAACCAGGAAATCAAGAAAGATTTAAGCAGCAGAACATATCTAATGACACTGATAACTTTGACATTAATCTCACTAATGTCAGGATTCAAATTCAGCATCTCCAGTTAATGAAATAAAGCCATCATAAATGTTAGTTGCTCAGTTGTATTCAAATCTTTGTGATCCCATGGCCCATCCAAGGCATTCTTCAGGCAAGAATACGGGAGTAAGTTGCCATTCCTTTCTCCAGGGGATCGTCCTGACCAGGGATCAAACCCAGGTCTCCTGCATTGCAGGCAGATTCTTTACTGTCTGAGCTACCAGGAAAGCCCAAAATATATACACCCAAATATGAGGGCAATCTAGGCACCATTATGCTAATGATGTGTCTCACATCTTCTAATTACATTTTCCTTTTCAGAAAAAATAACAGTTCCATTTCCAAATATATTTCCAATTTTTCAACAGATATTTAGAAATTCTTTTATATGATAAGCTGTAAGCATTGTGTTAGGATGCATAGATAATGTCATGTTCTAGTCATATGTACATGTTTAAAATGGGAGAGGACTATCTTAAATACAAATATTTAAAACACGTTTCCAAAGCAATATCTATTTACTGTAGAAAGCTTAGAAAATATTCAGATGTAAAAAGAAAAGTAATCTATTACTATACCAAACATAAGACATGCTGATAATAAATGCTAATATTTTGAATTATGTCTATAGACTTTTACCTGATAAATGCATCTGGGTTTAAAAAAGGACTTACCGTTTAGACACTATTTTCAATTTTTAAAAATTTAACAATGTGTTTTACACAAAATGCTTATGGACATTTCTGCAAATCATTAAATACTATCTCGTCTGATAGCTACATACAATTCTATTGTAAATGCACACCATTGAGCATTTAGCCAAGACAGTTTGGTTTACAATTAGTGAAGAATTTAATCGCAGAACTCTAAATTTCTCTAAAGTGCTCCACAACTCTTGGCGGTGACACAGTTTCATGACATTTATCACTATTTTCTGTCAAACCCTATTGCACCATTTCAAGTATCCTGCAATTTTTTTTTTTTGCAATGGATAATATCTTTTCATTAATTCTTCCTAAGCTCTGTATTTAAAGCCCAATTTTTAACACGTTAGACCTAGGAGTATAGTCAATGATGATGACTTTTTAGATGTTTCTAAGACAATTTTTCATTGTTTCTCCCCACTGTCTTTGCATTTCTCTAAGATTACTGACAATGAAATTTACTCCAACATCCTTCCCCTCACTGCCACTACTATTTCCTCAAATTAGTGAAAGATATCAAGAAAAATGTGTTCTGTAATCA
Organism: Oryx dammah; assembly: GCF_014754425.2. Lineage (NCBI taxonomy): Eukaryota > Metazoa > Chordata > Mammalia > Artiodactyla > Bovidae > Oryx > Oryx dammah. The sequence goes on from NW_024070200.1 coordinate 17,678,374, forward strand.
ATGAAACAGGTAATTTCCCATGAAAATATCTTCAGAGGACTAAGCTAAAGAGCTATTCCAAGCAGTATCAGAAATGATTCATGTGATAAAAGCTTTTCATCATGTGATAAAAGCTTGAAGTCATTAAATATTGATATTGTTCTTACTGTTTCATGTTGGATGATATGGAGCCATTATCTGAACTCCAGAAAACAGAAACAACAAATAAAAATATTCCTTTCAAATGAATTTGTTGCCTGGCTGCCTTACTACCACAAAGCAATTTTGCCCAATAAGTAAATATTGCCAGTGCCTTAATGTCTCGTTTTTACAGCAAAAGTAATCTTCACACACAAAAGCCAGGAAAAGACAGAAAGAGAATATATGCAATTAAACTTGTATGATTAAGCCTGAGAAAATTGGTAGGTACTAGATTTATCATTTTTCCTTAAAAATACATGCATTTGATTCACTTATTTTAGACTAAAATTACTTTTTACAAAACAAAATACAGTAAAAGTTGATTTACATCTTTTAAAGTACTTTTAACCTTTCTTTAAAAAATTTAGCAGTGTAATTTGAACAAAATGATTATGTCCCTTTCCCCATATCATTAAATACTATCTTGTCTAAGTACTCAAATTTAAGATTGAATTCAATAATAGAAACTTTAAAAAAAAAATAAATACCAAGTGTATGACTAAGATATGACTAAGATCAGTTTTTTTTTTTTTACTGATCATTTATATACTTACATAAAATACCTAAAGATATATTGTTCAAAAATCCCCTATGAAAAAATAAAAATACTTCCACTCATAAACTGACATTTCAAATATTAAAGTCCTTTTAAATCAGGTACTTTGAAGCAAAATTAAGGTATATAATAATAAACTGCAATTTTAAAATTCCTGAATATTACTGATAAGACCTGCAGATAATATTTCACTATTAAAAAGTGAGGATAAGAGGTGCTGGCTATGATTTTTAGCCACTTGTACTAGCTCTTCAAAAAGGACAACCCTAGGGTAGGCCCAAGCTATAAATCTGTTCGTATAAGTGGATAGAATAGACGTTTCTCAAGAGTCTCTGTGTGCTCATAAATGAATACTTCACCAAGGACCAGGAAAGAATAGGTCCCTAGCTACATCAGAGCTTTACGTGTTTGCAGTTTTGTTTTTTTGCTCCAAGAATTAATGAGAACATTTTTGATTCCCTAAAAAACTCCTTCTTCCTCTAACAGGCAGTGCCTAAAGTTAGAACCATTCCCTAATCTTAAGAGTAGTCCCATTTCATTAAAGCCAGAAGTCAGTGCCCAACTATCTCAGCATCTGTCTCCTTGATTGGGGGAGGGGGGGGAATTGGTCTAGACAGCTTAAGTAAAGGGGGTTATTTATGTTTATCTTAACACTAGACGAGACTTACCAACTACATATGGGCAGGAATGGGTGGAGCAGGGCAGGACATTTGACACTGCCACAGTTGTAGGTTATAATGGACTCTAAAATCTGGTCCTGGATGCACAAAGCTCAGAGAATGAGGACTTTTGCATGCCTTCAAAAAATTAAGCACGTTTTCTACTAGAGAAATATTCACTACCATTCTTTAATATTCCAAGCACCAGAAAAAAAAAATATATATATATAGTATTTCTTAAGCTTCATTTTCCTTCTTAAGGAGTCCTTGGGCCTAGAAAAGAAAACAACTGGCTCAAAGGCCCTTGCTGAATCATCTAACTTTGGGGAAAACAAAACCAAACTTTAAGTCTCGCCCTGATGCTCTGGGCTGGTTGCATCTACCTAGGACTTATCACCCCCTGCCCAGAAACCTCCTACCCTCTACATCTGCCCAGGACTTATCGCCCCCTGCCCAGGGAACTTATCACCCCCTGCCCAAAACCTCCCACACCCTGTTCAACTACAAATGCCATCTCAACTAAAGATTACCCAAAATGTCCCTCCTGACTAACATTTCCCTTATCGCTTCCACAAACTTCCCTTTAAATATGAAGCCTTCCCAATCCCTCTCGCACTCAGCCTGGTCGTTAGGCCCTCCTCGCCTGGATGAAGGTAACCTATCCTTCTTTTCTTCCTCAACCCGAACTATATCTTACACTTCTAGTGTCAGGCAGGCATAGAATGATGACATGGGTTTGCTAATAAAGCAATTCTGAGGGACCACATATTATCACTCTGCCAACACAGCCACCACCATGGCTTTCGCTGATGCTCAGACTATTGTAAATAACCTCCACTTCTCTGGTGCCTCTAATGACAAACACTCTGTTGAGTGCTTAACACACAGTCTCTAATGTACCTTGCGATATCAATGAGAACTGTAAGTATATTCAAAACGAAGGTTTATAAAAGCGGTTGACCTGACTCTGTCTATTCCCAGGTCTCTACACTAGACCACTGTCACCTTCCAATTATACAAACCATGTAGTATATTTTGAATAATGCAATGTGCCTGTCACTTTTTAAATTAAAATAATCATATAGCTTTGGGAAGCTACCGGCATGTCCATGTCAGGCCCTCAGTTCCAACCACCCTCTCCCCTCTTTGCATCAGTCACTCAGAGCTACTTAAGAAATTGAACTTGAATGCTATTCTGTAAAGCCTCCTCATGTAGCCTTCCATCCAGATTGTCTCAATTTCAGTAGCACCGTATCTAGTCTTTTGCTGGAGCTATACTACTTCAACACTGGAGTCATCTATATTCCTGTCTACATGAAAATGCAAGGTACTTGAAGATCTGATGCCTGCCTGCCATCCTTGTGCTCTCAAGTTCCTGATACATTGACCGGGGAAAGAACAGATGTTAAATAAATAATTGTTGAGTGAATTACTGTGTCTGCTCAAGGAAGATGATTTACTATGGAGGGATGCCGGCTGCACCCGGCAGGTCTAGTCTGGGAAGGATGTCTGACAATGCAGTTGTTGCTTGGAGCAGTCTCTTAATCCTGGGCAATTGTTTCAGCATTTTCCATTTAGTATTGTCTTATACATATATTACCTCATTCAATCTATCCATCCTATAATGTACTGCTTGCTATAACATATATATTATATACAATGTATTCCCTCCTATAATGTAATAATACTTCCTCTGATATAATGCTTATTTAAAATACCAGCTTTACAATTTGGTGCAGATTATAGACATGTGGATTTGACCCTTACAGATCAGGATCCATGATGATCAGACTTAGTCGATAAGAGTTCAAGAAAAAAAGTTTCACAGTTTATTCAGATGCAGTGCTAAAGTACGTCTGCATATTTGTGTTTTAGATGAGAAAGAGACAAAGAGAGAAGTATACAGCAGCAGTAAAACAGGAATGGGTTTTGGAAGATGAGTGGTAGAATTGTCCATAAATAGGGCTCAGAATTTATAATCCTTAAATGTTGCAAAGACACAGAAGAGGTCAAGTCTTCAGTAAAGGACATCATTATGAAATGATATGCAACTGAATTATAAAGTTAAGGCTGGACTAAACTTCTAGAGTTATTGATAAATATGAGAGAAGTATATTCAAAGATATTTATTACAATGAAATAGGGATTTCATCATTCCCTACATGATGAAGTATATCCAGAATATTTCTAAGGTTTTTCTATTTTTGTTATAAAACATCTACATATATACATTTTTTAAATTTATTAACTTTATATTAAATTTATTTTATTGAGGTAACACTGGTTTATGACTTAAGTTCCATGTGTACAATATTATATTTCTGTTTCTATGTACCCTACAGCATGCTTATCACCAAAAGTTTAGTTTCCATTTGTCATCATACATCGGATCCCCTTCACCACTTTCACTCTCCCCATCTCCCAACTCTTTGCCTCTGATAACCAATACTCTCTTCTCTGCATCTACAGGTTTTTGTGTGGTTGTTTGTTGTTGTTTTATACATATGAGTTAAATATGGTATTTATCTTTCTCTGTCTGACTTATTTTACTTAGCAACCAGGCTACATCCATGTGGTTGCAAATGGCAAGATTTCATTTTTATAGCTAAATAGTAGTTGATTGTATATAGACACCACATCTTTATCCATCCATCACTTGTGGGCACTTAGGTTGTTTGTGTATCTTGGTTATTGTAAAGAAAACTGTGATGAACATAAGGTTGCATGTGTCTTTTCAAATCAGTGTTTTTGTTTTCTTTGGATGAAAATCCAGAAGTGGGATAGCTGGATCATATGGTGGTTCTAGTCTTAATCTGAGGAATCTCCATCTATTTTTTGCAGTGGCTCCATCACTTTATATTTCCACCAGTAGCATAGGATGTGCTCAGTTGCTTCTGACTCTTTGCAAAAACTCATGGACTGTAGCCTTGCAGGCTCCTCTGTCTATGGGATTTTTCCCGACAAAATTGCTAGAGTGGGTTGCCATACCCTCCTCCAGGGGATTTTCCCAACCCAAGGATATAACACATGTCTCCTGCATTGCCGACAAATTCTTTACTGTTGAGCCATACGGATGTCCAAGTGTCAGAGGGTTCTCTTTTCTTCACATTTCTGTCAATACTTGTTATTTTTTGCCTTTTTGATACCAGCCATTCTAACAAGCATGAGGTATTATTTCATTGCAGTTTTGATTTGTATTTTCCTGAAAAAGTTGACTTAAAGCTCAACATTCAGAAAATTAAGATCATGGCATCTGGTCCCTTCACTTCATGGGAAATAGATGGGGAAACAGTGGAAACAGTGTCAGACTTTATTTTGGGGGGCTCCAAAATCACTGCAGATGGTGATTGCAGCCATTAAATTAAAAGATGCTTACTCCTTGGAAGAAAAGTTATGATCAACCTAGACAGCATATTGAAAAGCAGAGACATTACTTTGCCGACTAAGGTACGTCTAGTCAAGGCTATGGTTTTTCCTGTGGTCATGTACGGATGTGAGAGTTGGACTGTGAAGAAAGCTGAGTACCAAATAATTGATGCTTTTGAACTGTGGTGTTGGAGGAGACTCCTGAGAGTCCCTTGGACTGCAAGGAGATCCAACCAGTCCATTCTGAAAGAGATCAGCCCTGGGATTTCTTTGGAAGGAATGATGCTAAAGCTAAAACTCCAGTACTTTGGCCACTTCATGTGAAGAGTTGACTGATTGGACAAGACTCTGATGCTGGGAAGGATTGTGGGCAGGAGGAAAAGGGGACGACAGAGGATGAGATGGCTGGATGGCATCACTGACTCGATGGACGTGAGTTTGAGTGAACTCTGGGAGTTGGTAATGGACAGGGAGGCCTGGTGTGCTGCGATTCATGGGGTCGCAGAGTCGGACATGACTGAGTGGCTGAACTGAACTGATGGTTAGTGATGTTGAACATCTTTTTGTGCCTATTGGCCATCTGTGTGCCTCCTTCAAAAAATATCTATTCTGGTATTCTGCCCATTTTTTAATCACAAATGATATATCCAGTAGTGAGTTAACATTCAAAATGCCATAAAGAATGCCTGCAAGTAAATAGGACATTTATATATTAATAGTATATCTAGATATTCTCAGCTGAAAAGAATATAGCAGTGCATTTTTAGTTATCTTAAGCATTGCTCTAGGGATTTAAGAAGGCAGAGAACTAGAAAGAAATCAAATCAATTTTACAAAATTATGTCATCAAACTTGCTCTATTAATATGTCTACATTTGTTCTTTTATACTCCTTTGTAATCTTTAGAGAAAAAAGATATAGTTTCCAAAACAAAACATACAAAAAACACAGCAAAATCCAACAATGTATCTGTTAGTGTCCAAACAGTAAAATAAGAAAAGAAAACTTTTTTAGTATTTAAAACTAAAAGACCAGGTATTGTTCAGGTGGTAGAAGAGACTGACAAACAAACCCATTTCAGGGAAGAAAGATGGAAACCAGCTCCTGCAGTGCTCAACCAGCATGCCCAGGCTGGAAGGACAAAGGGAAGAGACGGCTCAAAGAACCCAAGACCTGGCTCACCCACTCTCTTCTCCCAGGTGTTGGCTTCATCTTCTCTGTGAGTTACATTTTCAGACTGACCTTTAAATAATCTTTATAGCTCCAGCAAAGTCCTTGCAAAGCCTCTGACAGAGTCACATAACTTTCCCCCCTTGTCTCTGAAATTATCACTGTGGCAGAGTGGGTTATTCGCATAGTAAGGCTGAGGTCATGGGCCATGAACTGACATGGACTCACAGGACTAGGAGTGGATTGCGTTAAAGACAGGAATATGGATGTGCATTGACTTAAGAGTCTGTAATACAGAGTGAAGTAAGTCAGAAATATAAAAACACAATTTATATATTAATCCATATATGTGGAATCTAGAAAAATGGTACAGATGAACCTATTTGCAGGACAGGAATAGAGATGCAGACATGGAGACCAGACTTGTGGATATGGAGGTGGGGAGGAAAGGGTGGGATGAATTGGAAGATTAGGACACACACACACGCATTACCATGTGTAAAATATCTAGCTAGTGGAACCTGCTGTATAACACAGGGAATTACACTTGGTGCTCTGTGATGACCCAGAGGAGTGGGACTGTGGGTGGAAGGTCCAAGAGGGAGAGCTGGTTTACATATAGCTGATTTACTTCCTTGTACATTAGAAACTAACATGGCATTGTAAAGCAATTATACTCCAATTTAAAAAAAATAAAAGGCAGGGGATGAAAGCAGCTCTAACAAAACCACAGAGTCTAAAGTAATCATGGAATAGAAGTCAGAGTGGTAATTGTTCTCCAGAAGATTTATTACCCCTCAGCTATATTCATGTTTACTGCACAAAGCTTAGAGTACCTCAGTTATATTCTATGTAGAGAACGCAAACTAATTCCATCTACTCCAAGTGTATATTGGAAAACAAGTGAGGAAGATATGAAATTAGGGATGACCTTAAGTCCCTCAGATGTATGTTTGTTAAAAAGGTGTATCTTTGCTATTTATTATTAATAAAGCTTTGTGATACTTGTAAATGATACATATTTATATATTCTAGAGAGGCATAATAGCAAGTTCAAGTCTTCTTCCAGCAATATCACCATCACACATGTTTTAATTATGTAGTAAGCAAAACCTGGAAGGAGGCAGTGCTGAAATGGGAAGAGGAAGACTCCCTGGGGTATTGCTGGCTTTAGCAGGCAGCAGCGGCAGAGAAAGAGAGAAAGAACAAAAAGCTGAAGGCAGGAAGACTCATTTCAAGTATCAGCAGTTGTTTTGAAAGGATCATCTTGATGGCTTTGGTAAGGAAGACAGAAAAGGGTTTCCCTGGATGCACCAGTGGAAGCTGTCTTCACCTTATTAGGCAGTTATATATATTATTTATGTGAGAGGTTAAAATTCTCCAAGCTAGGCTTCAGCAATACGTGAACCGTGAACTCCCAGATGTTCAAGCTGGATTTAGAAAAGGCAGAGGAAATGTCTTTGTGGTGATCAAATTGCCAACATCCTCTGGATCATCAAAAAAGCAAGAGAGTTCCAGAAAAAACATCTATTTCTGCCTTATTGACTATGCCAAAGCCTTTGACTGTGTAGATCACAATAAACTGTGGAAAATTCTGGAAGAGATGGGAATACCAGACCACCTGACATGCTTCTTGAGAAATCTGTATGCAGGTCAGGAAGCAACAGTTAGAACTGGACATGGAACAAGAGACTGGTTCCAGATAGGAAAAGGAGTACGTCTAGGCTACATATTGTCACCCTGCTTATTTAACTTATATGCAGAGTACATCATGGGAAATGCTGGGCTGGATGAAGCACAAGCTGGAATCCAGATTGCTGGGAGAAATACCAATCACCTCAGATATGCAGATGACACCACCCTTATGGCAGAAAGTGAAGAGGAGCTAAAGAGCCTCTTGATGAAAGTGAAAGATGAGAGGGAAAGAGTTGGCTTAAAGCTCAACATTCAGAAAACAAAGATCATGACATCTGGTCCCATCACTTTATGGGAAATAGATGGGGAAACAGTGGCTGACTTTATTTTTCTGGGCTCCAAGATTGTCACAGATGGTGATTGCAGCCATGAAATTAAAAGACGCTTACTCCTTAGAAGGAAAGCTATGACTAGCCTAGACAGCATGTCAAAAAGCAGAGACATTACTTTACCAACAAAGGTCCATCTAGTCAAGGCTATGGTTTTTCCAGTGGTCATATATGGATGTGAGAGTTGGACTATAAAGAAAGCTGAGTGCTGAAGAATTTATACCTTTGAACTGTGGTGTTGGAGAAGATTCTTGAGAGTCCCTTGGACTGCAAGGAGTTCCAGCCAGTCCATTCTAAAGATCAGTCCTGGGTGTTCATTGGAAGGACTGATGCTGAAGCTGAAACTCCAATAATTTGGCCACCTGATGCAAAGAGCTGACTCACTGGAAAATACCCTGATGCTGGGAAAGATTGAGGGCAGGATGAGAAGGGGATGACAGAGGATGAGATGGTTGGATGGCATCACTGACTTGATGGACATGGGTTTGGGTGGACTCCAGGAGTTGGTGATGGACAGGGAGGCCTGGTGTGCTGTGGTTCATGGGGTCACAAAGAGTCGAACATGACTGAGTGACTGAACTGAACTGATATGAGATGTGTTTACAATTCAGATGATACATACTGCAAAATATCAGCTGAGTTAAAGCCTTCCCTCAAAAATATGCACAATATCCAGTGCTATAAAACTATGCTTTATTTTCTTCTATTGCAGAGTTTATATTTTTCAGCAGTATTGGAGAAAGAACTAAGAGAAGCTGCAAAAAGTGATTAGAAATTGACACTATGTTAGAGGAAAATGAGCATAAAATTTGCTAAGAGCTTTTCATCACCTACATTATGCTTAAATACCACAGTAATCATACTCGTGACAGAGAGTATCTGCTTAGTTCTCACAACATAGCAATTCTCAGAAGTTTTTCATTCTAAATTTCATTTCGGTGGATCACCAAAATAATAGAGCAGTAAAATTAAATAGCAATGAAAAATAATGAGAGAGGGGAAAGGCATTAGTTATATAAGCAGGAAAGTGTTAAGAATGTTTTTAAATGAGATTAGATTTACAATGCATGGAAGGTCAATGAGGCAAATACAAGTTATACTAAACGGCATAGATTTCAATATTGCCTGAACTTTTTTGTATGTAGATATGATGAAATCTAGAACTAAAAGAGAGATGGGAAGAGACTATGTCTGAAAGCATATGCTGTTTGGGTTTACTATGATTTCAAAATAAGATATCTTTAAAAATAACACTGAATTCATCATTATTAATGACCTAGTGTAAAGTGTTTTCAAATCAACAATTAGTTCTCTTTTATGGTCCAAACCACTGCCTATAAGAATTTAATTTAGAATGTTTTAGCAAAATGACTGAATTTGTCACTAATTACCGTCCTTGAGCTTTCATACTGTACCGATTCTGTCCATGATCATTTAATATCAATTTTAAAAAGTATTGAGAATTCAGTCTCTAATTGCTATACATTGTTTTATTCTAGAGAAAGAATTTCATTCATATCTAGGAAAGTAGGCAGTTAATGCTAATCCTAAAATACACTGGCAACTGAAAATCATTTGCATAAATGTTTCAATATCTGACTTTGGAAAATAAACAGATAGTAGTAAACCACTCTTTCAATTATATTTGAGTTTATTCTCTGAAATTACTAAGTAATGAACTCTAGAGACATAGATTTTTAGCACAGAGTTCCTAACATAAGAATTAGCTACACTATATGCTTCAAGATATAGTGGTGGTCTTATTTTATTCTTGTCTATATATTTCAAATCAGTTTGTCAATATCAGCAATCATCTATATGCTAGAATTCTAATTTTTGACTAGATAACAATATTTACTGATTTCCCTGTAACTTAAAAGTCCACTTCCCATGTCAGGCAGAACTCCCCAGATGTATTTTCTTAAGAAAAAAGTTGAAAATTAATTATAAACTTATTTCATTTTTATTTGGTATTTGTTTTTGCTCCAATGATTGAAAATTTAAAATCTAGTTCCCTTGAGGAAATTTTTAAACAAAATTGAATCCCTCAAAATAAAACTTTCCCCAGGTCTTCATGAACTATGAAAATTTGATTTTTTTTATACACATAGAACTGAAAATAAAACTAAAATTGGAACCCCATACTTCCAAACAAATGGTTAACTTTCTTCCAAAAAATTCTTTTGCTCTAGAATTTTCTCATCACTGCAAAAATACAAAAAAAGCAAAAATAAAGCCTAAACATTTATTTTAAAAAACACACAAAAAGCATTTTTATGTGCCTATTCATTATGGATAAAACTTCAAGAGACAACAGAAACTCTTTGTAATATTTACTAGACAGGTCAAATGCAAGAATTTAATCTGATCTTAAATTTGATTACATTTGATTACATTCCTCTAATATGTAATTATTATTATGGGGAACTCCATATAGATAAATAACTTTGCTGATGATCCACAGTTCTTCTTTCAAGGAGCTCATGAAACTAATTTTTAATTAAAAAAATAAAAGCTACTGAAGAAAGTAGTGTGCCAGCAATGGCTTGTATAGCATGAATATATTTTCCTTAACAAAATTAGTTCAGTTCAGTCGCTCAGTCGTGTCTGACTCTTTGTGACCCCATGAATCGCAACACGCCAGGCCTCCCTGTCCATCACCAACTCCCAGAGTTCATACAAACTTATGTCCATCGAGTCGGTGATGCCATCCAGCCATCTCATCCTCTGTTGTTCCCTTCGCCTTGGTGCTACTTACCTCCTCACATAATTCTGCTAATTTTTAATCACTGCTAAATTTTTAATCCTCATTGTCTGTAGAGGACAAATAGTGACATATATTGCCTAACCCAAGTAAAAAAAAATGTAAGAGATAATCTTTGGCATCAATCATTCTATAAGTTGAAGTCATTTTAAGAATTGTTTAGTGGATCGATACAAATAAGTTATAATAAATGTGTTAATTGCACATAAGGCTGGGTATGTTAGGTAGATGGATTTGAGAGTTATGAGGTGATTTTTGTTTGTTTTGAGAGTAAACAAAAAGCCTTTGTCACCATGGAGTTAGGTGAGTATTTCAGAAAAAAAAAAATATATATATATATACACACACACACACACACATACACAAGTAGTGACAGATTGGGCTTCCCTGGTGGCTTACTGGTAAAGAACCTGCCTGCCAATGAGAGGAGACACAGGTTCAATCCCTGGGTTGGGAATATCCCCCTGGAGAAAGAAACGGCAACCCACTCCAGTATTCTTGCCTGGGAAATCCCATGGACAGAGGAGCCTGGTAGGCTACAGTCCATGGCGTTGCAAAAGAGTTTGGCCACAACTTAGCAACCAAACAACAGTAAGTGTGAGAGTATCTAAAAACAGTGTGGGTATTTGAATGGAGAGTGTCAGGGTGCTGGGCTGGCTTCTGAGTTGATCTTCAAAGACTAGGTGACACAAGGGAATGAACTCTGCTTGGCTCTAGGAAGAACACGCCATGAATAATACCTGATCCGGGGTCTGAGGTCCTCACTTCCCAGGGAAAGGGTAGGCACATGTTCAGTCACCCAAGGCAAATGTGCCAAGTGACACAGTAAGTTAAACTAAGGCCTCAGGAGGTGTATGTGGTGAAATAATTCGTGTTGGAAAATGGAAGATTTTTACAGAGAACATAGCATTAGTGAAGTGTACTGGAGAATATGTAATTATTTATTGAATTTTGGTATTAATAAACAGGTCATATGAACAGAAATATAATAAAAATAAAATCAACAGTAGCAAGCCTGTACTGCTGGACACTGTTTCTCTCTCTCTTTTTTTTGTGAAATGGCTAGTGTGAACTAGAGGCAATTCAAGCTTCATGGAACTTCTTTGATCAAAAATGAAATGTGACAAAAGTGGAAATGAGGCTTCTCCTGTAGTTTGTAAATGAATAAAATACATTCTCTAGTCATGTACTTTTTCTTGTTTTCATTTCCACTCTGGATAGAGTCATCATGATGAAAAAAGATGTCACATGAGCAAAGAAAATCAAGAACAGGAATAAGGAGGCATTTTTTGAGGTAGACCGGGTGTAAAAATAACCATAACCATTAGTAAAAGGCACGTATATAGGTTTGCCCTAATGGCAAAAAGCACAGTGGCTAAGAAGATGGTACTCAAAAACATGCTTCAGTTCAGTTCAGTCGCTCAGTCGTGTCCAACGCTTTGCAACTCCATGAATTGCAGCACGCCAGGCCTCCCTGTCAATCACCAACTCCCGGAGTTCACTCAGACTCACGTCCATCGAGTCGGTGATGCCATCCAGCCATCTCATCCTCTGTCGTCCCCTTTCCCTCCTGCCCCCAATCCCTCCCAGCATCAGAGTGTTTTCCAATGAGTCAACTCTTCACAGGAGGTGGCCAAAGTATTGGAGTTTCAGCTTTAGCCTCAGTCCTTCCAAAGAAATCCCAGGGCTGATCTCCTTTAGGATGGACTGGTTGGATCTCCTTGCAGTCCAAGGGACACTCAAGAGTCTTCTCCAACACCATAGTTCAAAAGCATCAATTCTTCAGCGCTCAGCTTTCTTCACAGTTCAACTCTCGCATCCATACATGAACACTGGAAAAACCATAGCCTTGACTAGACGGACCTTAGTCAGCAAAGTAATGTCTCTGCTTTTGAATATACTATCTAGGTTGGTCATAACTTTCCTTCCAAGGAGTAAGCATCTTTTAATTTCATGGCTGTAATCACCATCTGCAGTGATTTTGGAGCCCCCCAAAATAAAGTCTGACACTGTGTCCACTGTTTCCCCATCTATTTCCCATGAAGTGATGGGACCAGATGCCATGATCTTCATTTTCTGAATGTTGAGCTTTAAGCCAATTTTTTCACTCTCCACTTTCACTTTCATCAAGAGGGTTTTGAGTTCCTCTTCACGTTCTGCCATAAGGGTGGTGTCATCTGCATATCTGAGGTTATTGATATTTCTCCTGGCAGTCTTGATTCCAGCTTGTGCTTCTTCCAGCCCAGCATTTCTCATGATGTACTCTGCATATAAGTTAAATAAGCAGGGTGACAATGTACAGCCTTGACGTACTCCTTTTCCTATTTGGAACCAGTCTGTTGTTCCATGTCCAGTTCTAACTGTTGCTTCCTGATTTTTAAATAAGGATTTTCCCTAAGCCATTTGTCTTCTGTTGATACAGGTACAGCTCCTAGAGTGATGCTGAAAATGCTTGCTTGACAGTTCTTAGATGTGACAAGATCACTGCTCTCATTTACTTAGCCCAGATGACATAAATCTGATAGAGGCAAAGGTTTTTTTCTGATTTAATTCACTTTTCAAAAATTTCATTCTCTCTCTATTACTTTCTGCCACATACTCCAGCTTTTCTGGCCTGGGAGTTAGATCATCTTTCTATTTTTCCATTTCCTTCTAGTGACTTTCTGCCCTGTCAAAATTCAATAATTTTGCATATCTGTTTTTATTCATTATGTATCTTTTCCCCTATTTACAGAAATTGGGCAATACCCAATCTACAAATAAACAAAATCTTCGTCCAAAGACCTGAAATGTAAGTTGGAGTAGGAATTCCTCTCACCTATCAGAAACTTATCTGAAGAAGGTACAACTGATGGTGTGGAGTCATGTGTAGAGTTATTGTTCCCAAAGGAAGACCTGAGAGATGAACAGTGCCTTCTGCTGTAATAGAAAACCAATCTACTTAGTGCCCTAGATATTCAGATTGCTTATTCTAGCAACCTGGTCTGTCACCCCTAAAGCGTTTCTTCTATAGTTCTTGTCAGCTTCAGTGACTTTGAAATTAATTGACTGTTACCAATAATACATTTACAGTCTTCAATGGATAAAAAGGCAATCGTTTACACATGATATTTTGGAGAGGAAGACATTGTATTTAATACAGTGTGGTAAAGCAGCACCAATGCAGTCTCTCATTGGTTCTTGGCAATTAAGTTGATAGTAAGGGTCACAGTGGTCAATTTTTATATATAAGGAGTTTTAAAACTATGGAGGCATTATCCAGTATGATCAACCCTCATAAAAAAAAAACACTATAAATGAATCAAAGTGAAAAAAAACCCTGAAATGAATATAAAATATTTTTAAGGAAATATTCTGTATAAGGTCAATTATATATTTCCTTTTTACCACCTCCCAGGTTCTCAAGTTCAAGGCTTGATTTTTTTTTTCAAATTAATACTTCATGTTGCTGTAAATAAGTGAGAAGAAATAGATTTTTACCATTCTATTGTCTCTCTAAAGTTCACTGGATGGAGTGAACTTAATGAACTTAATCATTCATGAATATTCAGTATTTATCATCTTGGCAGAGAAAGCAACATGGCTTGAGTTTACAATTAACTTGTTGGAAGTAAACAATCTTTAGCCAATGTTACATCCTACCTAGACATGTGAAAAGATAAACAGCACAGAGGTATTAACAAGCAAACTAATCACACATAACTTCCTGACATGGTAGAGTCTTACAGCAAAATAGAATAAGCCACGAGATATTTTAAGTTCACTGTGTTTTTTTATGATAGATTAATCACATATTCTCAATTAGGAAAGTGGGGAAATGCAATGGGCTTTACTCCAAAGTTTAAAGTCTGTTGCATTTTGTTCTTACTGCTTTGTATTTAATGGCATTTATTTTATATACAAGAAACAAAAATAAAATTTATCCTCAACCACCAACATGTAGGGAATAGTTTCCATTTACTTTACATGACGTATCATATATCTATTTCATCCTCTGAGGGAAACATTGATTAGGATATTGGTTGTCGTTTAGTCCTAGGTCATGTTCAATGCTTTTGCTGCCCCGTAGACGGTAGCCTGCCAGGCTCCTCTGTCCATGGTATTCCCAGGCAAGAACACTGGTGTGGGTTGCCATTTCCTCCTCCAGGGGATCTTTCTGACCCAGGGAAAAAACCCACCTCTCTTGTATCTCCTGGATTGGCAGGTGGGTTCTTTACCACTGAGTCACCTGGGAAGCTCCCACGAGAATATGCTCCAGTTTTAATTCAATAACTCTCCTCCAGGATTTAATTGCTTACAAATTTTGTTATGCTTTCATAAATAAGATCCTTTAATTAGAATTCACTTAAACAGGAACAGATATGTCCCTATTACAACATTGCTGAACCTTGGGTTTTCATCTATTGACATTTACATAATGAGTCAACTGATTTTCCCATTTAATATAATTCAATCCTGTTAACAAGATCAATGTAGGTAATGCTAGATACTTAAAGACTTATTCATTAAAAATACAACTTTCTTATAAATATCCATTGATTCATTCTAACTTAATTCTATAAAATCTGCTTATATTTTGTGAAGTGTAGTAAGTGTTAAAAGTGTTAGTCATTCAGTCATGTCCAACTCTTTGTGACCCCAAGGACTGTAGCCCACCAGGGTCCTCTGTCCATGGAATTCTTCAGGCAAGAATACCAGAATGGGTAGCCCCTCCCTTCTCCAGGGGATCTTCCCAATTCGGGGACTGAACTCGGGTTTCCTATACTGCAAGCAGATTCTTAAGCCTCTGAGCCGCAGTGGCTCCCAACGTGTCAGTCACTCAGTTGTGTCCAACTCTTTGCCATCCCGTGAGCTATAGCCCACCAGGCTCCTCTGTCCATGGAATACTCTAGGCAAGAATACTGGAGTAGGTAGCCATTCTCTTTAAGAATTAGTTTTGATGTCATTCTGATTCTGATGTCATTCTGTCATTTGATGTCATTCTGCATTCTGATGTCAGAGGTTGTATCAAGTAGAAACTCCATAATTTAATGGTAAGGAAACCTCAGATGTATCACTGAAACATTTGAGTTTTGGATGCCTGATGTGCAGAAATAGTATAAGGGAAAATGTTTTCTTCCAAACAGAGGTTTAAGGATGATGCCTGTGGACAGTAGGGGGTTCTATCACAGTGCCTAGCATCTGGTGATTAATAATTATTGTCAATAGGTATTTTTAATCTCCTTGAGATTTACAAGTTAAAAATTGTTCTAAAGAAAGAAATGGTAGAAGACAAAC
This sequence comes from Oryx dammah, assembly GCF_014754425.2. Classification (NCBI taxonomy): domain Eukaryota; kingdom Metazoa; phylum Chordata; class Mammalia; order Artiodactyla; family Bovidae; genus Oryx; species Oryx dammah. The sequence continues at coordinate 17,694,370 of NW_024070200.1, forward strand.
ATGGATTTAGGGAAAAGGCTACAAATAAAGATTCCAAGAATTTAAATTCCTGCTTTATGAAGGCCATGTGTTTACCTCACTCTGGGAAAAAAGGAGGCCTATTTAGTCTTCTTAGGTTATGGTTTTGAATAGTAGTCCAAGTGGAAAAAAATTTTATTTGGTATTGTATATTTCTACTTTATAAATTATAAAAATTGTAATATTTTAATTAAAAATTCACACATGCATGCATATTAGAAGATAGTATATAAAAATGGAAAGTGGATATGTCAAAGAGATGATGTTAAGAATGATTTATTAAAATTGCTGTAATGGCTATAGGTGATTACCTTTCTTAAATAATTTTTTTATGAACACATCTTTCAGAGCCCTCTTATCTGTTCCCCTAATGTTTATAAAATATATTTCAATTATTAGGACTTTAAAAGATTAATACATTTAATTTGTGGAAAGGATAAATATAAATGTGAATAAGATCTATTCTTTTAACATCACTGAGAGCTTTAACCACATTAAAAAAATATTAAAACTAAAAAACCCATATGCTTTCTAGGGAAAAGTGAAATTTTAGCATATCTCACATTCAACATGGGAGAAAAAGATCTTCAAAATGCCTGCCAAATTGCATTTTATCTTTTTTATACTTACTAGTTTAAGGATCTTTCATATCATAATTTGTGTTATGCTAAATTCATGATTCAATTTGGACTTAACATAATATCTGAAGGTATATAAAATAAGTAGAGTCAGAGAAATCATGTGAAGAAATGTTTTCATGTAATGTGGTAAGAGAAGTAAATGTGTTTAGGCAACTATGTATTTTTAGCCTATAAATCTCAAAAGTTCATAATGAAATATTCCCAGGTATCTCTTGTTATATAAAAATGTACTCCTTATCAATGGCTCAAAACAGTAACACTTCTGTTTTTTCCCCAAGTCTGAGTGAAAGGGCTCAACTGGGCACTTCTCAATCTGGACGGCTCATGTAATTGCCATCTGAAGGCAGATGGAGTTGGGGAGACACTGAAAACTTTCCACTCATTTCTGGCACCTGCCCTGGGAAGATCAAAACTCTGGGAGCAAATACACTGGGCCCTTTATATCCACCATTTCATGTAAGAAACAAGCATCCATAGATTTTGGTACCTGCAGGGGTTCCTGGAACCAATCCATGGATACCAAGAAATTACTGTTACTTATGGGGGCCTCTCTATTATGTCTCTTATCTCTGTATGATCTTACAACTCCCTGCAGCTCCCTATTACAACCCCTCCCCCCTATGTGGGGGGTAGCTGGACATCCCATGTGGTGGGACATCCCATAGGCTCTCAGAGCAAGGGCCCCAAGAGGGAGCAGCAGATGCTTCATCCCCACGACCTTATCTCACCTGTTCCTGGAAGACATACTTCATCACTTCCACTGTATTCTGTTCACTGAGGCTACTGAAAAGGGCTCTTCCACTAAGAGAAAAGGACATTGTTCCTGCCTTTTGATGGAAGGAGGGTCAAAAGAATTACAGCCATGTTTTTAAACTACTTCTGAGATACCAATCAACGTCATAGAATTAGACAACTAGTACAATGAAAACCCACAGGCCATCACCTTTTAGAAATTCTGTTTCATCTGAAATGAGTCACTAGATAGCAATGTTCTGTCCACTGAAGCAGGGTTTTCAGAGAGAGTTCCTGATGTTTGGGCTCCTCAGCGTGCAGCAATTTTCCTGAGTAAGCAAGTTCCTATCACCTGATGCTTCCTCTGCTTCCTCAGCAGCTGAAGCATCAATTGTCTTGAATTTCACTTCCATTCAAAGCAAATAATGTGTTATTGACGGTGAGACATGCGTGCTTGGCATTTAGAAATCCTGCAAGGCAGCTGTTTTGTTTCTGCCAGACATTAAACTGATTACAGAAGATTAAATGTAATATTTGTTGGAGATCAAGCAACACAGAACTTGGCAGACTGTACAATTAGAGTTTTGGAAAAAAAAAAAGTGGTTAAAAGAATATTATCCTTTGTCAAATGGTAAAGTGTTCTGCAAAGTGGATTTTTTTCTTTTTTTTTTACAATTCAACCAACATCTGAGCAAAGCAACTATTGATTTTTTTAAAAGTTGGCTGCCATTTAAATGGGGCAATTAGTTAAAGACTGAGAATAAGCAAAAATCTTGCAATGCAACTGCTGTGGGTGCCCTGTGACTAATTTAAATCTTTTTAAAGACACAGATTCCAAGTCTCAGGGGAAAAAGCTCAGAGGGAATTTGTCAGGGCCGGTGTGCCTGAAGTTATAGGAGAAAACAAGCTCCTTCCAGATCTGCCTTTTAAGGCTAATAACATTCTAATTATAGAGAGTATGGTTGCCACTACTCGCTGAAAGCATTCTGTGGATTTAAAAAGCAAATTGAACTGAAGAAGCACAGCTAATGTAACTGTAGCATCTGCGGTTCTCATAGATTTATTCAGTCAAAACTAAGGTATCCTTCAAGGTGACCTAAATGATGGGGGGAGGGGTATGTTATCTCAGGTATGATTAATAAATCATCACTTCACACATGACTCTAAAAATGGTTTATCCTGGAAAATATCCCTCATCTTTTGGAAAATATCAAACACTTAAAATCACTTCAAAGAGTTTTGAAATACCTCATTATGAAGTGCTCCTAACAAACTTAAAATGTAATGGCATTGCCTCCTTTTCTACATTTGTGACATTTGACAAGGTGAGATAATTACTTGAATACCATATTCATAATTACCTCTTGTGCTGTGGAGTTATTTTCCAAATGGAGTTTTCATAAAAATGTTACTCAAGAGCTCTTCATTTTAAAACTGCTCTTAGCCTTGGACTATCCCTTGCTTTCTAAAATTTGCTTCCCTAATAATCTGTCTGAGAGGGGCAGTTACACTACTCAAAATGATGAAAACTTAAGCCAACCATGAAATGAAATTAATAGTAGTTTTAACATAGAAATGCTTCTTCCCTCTAAATGTGACATTGCAAGGTGAAGATGTACATTATACGGACCAAGAAGAAACGGTTAAGAAACCAATGATTCATTTTTCAAGAACAATTTACACGCATTATTTCTACCTTGTAAAGTGACTTTTTGGCTTAAAAGTGGGACAAAGAGCAGAAATGAGGACCCATCATCATTTCTTGTGAAGCGAGAAGGCGACACCGAAGACTGTGGGAAAGGTCGTGAGTCTTTGGACTTTCTTCTGTTCTGAGTTCAATATTTAAAGGACACAAGAAACATTAGTCGACCTAGTGATTACCATCCTAAGTGAAGCAAGTCAGACAGAGAAAGATAAATACCATAGGATAATACTTACATATAGAATCTAAAATATGTCAGAAATGAATTAATCTATGAATGGACTCACAGACAGAACAGACTTGCAGTGGCCAAAGGGGAGAGGAGGTGAGGTGATGGAGGGATGGTATGGTAGTTTGGAATTAACAAATGCAACCTCGTGTGTGTGTGTGTGCGTGTGTGTGTGTGTGTGTGTGTGTATGATAAACATATACACTTATGGATGGATAAACAAGGTCCTACTGTATGGCACAGGCAGCTATAGTCAATATTCTGTGATTAAATAATGGAAAAGAATATGAAAAAGAATGTATATATAACCAAGTCACTTTGCTATAGAGCAGAAATTAACACATTGCAAATCAACTGTACTTGAAGAAAATAATTTTTTAAAAAAGGATAAATAAATGATTCTTTATAGACGGTTTTACCTGATGACTTTCAAAATTCTTTACAGAAGGCAATATAATTCGGTCATCAAATTTTTTTCTTTTAATGATTAGAAGATATATCCAGATTGTTGGGAAAATATAGTTAAAAACAAAATCTTGCAACCCTGAAAATTCCATGAAGGTAAAGAGAGAGAGATTTTGTTATTGAATAAGCACTAAAACTTGAATGCAATGCGTAATACAGCCAATCTGCTAAAAGATGGCGAAGATGGAAAACTTTACTCTGCTCAGGAGTCCCACATACCCTATTATAGAGCCAAACAAACACGACTCATTACATGCAGGTGCAAGATACAAAACTAGGCCTCAAATAAGAATTTCACAGCACCAGTTCTCACACAGTTCATACCAAATTCATTTGGTAATTGAGGTGACCATATGTGTTCATTGGCATTAACCAAAGGGAAAAAAGGCAGAAACTTCTCATATTTTTAGGACAAAAAGTTTTCAGCTTGGAACAAGGGGACTGCAAAAGTTAGGCTCCTGTCATCCATTGATAGTATAAGGTAGCGGAGATAGGGATATGAACAGCTTTGATGATTTCAAAAGAGTGGTTCCCAGGCCCTTGAGAAAGACACTTCTGAGTCCTAGAGCGGGCCAGAGGCCTACTTAGCATCTAAAAAAATTTTTCATACATTTATAAAAACTAGGAAAGAACTTAGACATTTTCTAAAGCAAATGCTCTAAGGAAAGGGAAAAAGGGCTTCTCCCTTATTCTAAACAGGAAGAATTAGGCCTTTTTATTTGTATTTGCCTTTCCAGGGAAAGAGCACTCACAGAACTGAGAGAAAAATGACCAATTATATGGCGCAAGTTCATCATTTATGGATGAAGAGACTAAGAATCAGTAGATTAAAGTGATTTTCTCTGAAAGGACAGGCCCCAATTCCCACTCCAATATGCTTTCTTGTCACCATGATTGCCTCTAGAAACAGGTTCCTCAACCACAGGAAGAAGTGGCTTGTTTCCTCCTATTTCATCACTGTTCTTCCAACTTGAAGGCTCTGCTTCATACATGAGCTCCCCAGTTTTCAGCGCTCACATCTAATGCTCATGGTAACAGAACCTAATGGACAGACATACTTAGGCCGGGTCTTTGCTTCCCTGGCTTATGGGTCATGGCAGTAAAATCCCACACACTGGTTAACTTCACAGGTGAACTTTAGAATGTGGGAAAGTAAAGGAAATAGAAAGTCATACAAAGTTTTCTCATGCATGTAGATCTTCATATTTATTCCCAGAAAGTAATTGAATGCAAATGACTCAGTTTCATCTTACCCAAAGCAGAACAGTTAGTACTCTCTATTGTGACATTACCACACCAACTCAGTTGTCATCCTCAGAGACAAATTTTACCCTTGTCATAACTGTAGGAACAAATTATTACCTGAACAGAAAGTACATATATCTTTATATGTCCATCAGTTCAGTCACTCTGTTGTGTCCAACTTTCTGCAACCCCATGAATCACAGCACACTAGGCCTCGCTGTCCATCAACAACTCCCGGGGTTCACCCAAACTCATGTCCACCGAGTTGGTGATGCCATCCAGCCATCTCATCCTCTGTTGTCCCCTTCTCCTCCTGCCTCCAATCCCTCCCAGCATCAGAGTCTTTTCCAATGAGTCAACTCTTTGCATGAAGTGGCCAAAGTATTGGAGTTTCAGCTTCAGCATCAGTCCTTCCAAAGAAATCCCAGGGTTGATCTCCTTTAGAATGGACTGGTTGGATCTCCCTGCAGTCCAAGGGACTCTCAAGAGTCTTCTCCAACACCACACTTCAAAAGCATCAATTCTTCGGCACTCAGCTTTCTTCACAGTCCAACTCTCACATCCATACATGACCACTGGAAAAACCATAGCCTTGACTAGACAGAACTTTGTTGGCAAAGTAATGTCTCTGCTTTTTAATATGCTGTCTAGGTTGGTCATAACTTGGTAAATAAGAGGTAGAAGCCATCAATTTAGAGGAGTACCTCTGAATTTTAAAACACCTATTTCATCTTGGCTATGTTAGTGAGTGAGTGAATGAAAGTTGCTCAGTCGTGTCCGACTCGTTGTGACCGTGTAGACTATACAGTTCATGGAATTCTCCAGGCCAGAATACTGGAGTGGGTAGCCTTTCCCTTCTCCAGGGGATCTTCGCAACCCAGGGATTGAACCCAGGTCTTCAGAGCCAAAAGCAATACCAGAAGACAAAACTAATAAGTTAAAAAATATGCCGATCCTCATAATGATGGATTAAAAAGAAAAATAGATTGAGTTCCACTTGTAAAACCTGACATAAAAAGTAAAGGAGATTGGAGAGATTATTAGAAAGGACCACAAGCCAAGGACCTTTAGAAAGGACCAGGCAGTCTCTAGAAACTAAAAAAGGCAACAGAATGTATTTTCTCCTAGAACCTACATAGGGAATACAATCCTATTAGCATCTTGAGATTAGCTCCATGGAATACATTTGAGACTTAAGATGTCCCGAACTGTAATATAACATATTTGTGTTTTTTAAGCCACTACATGGGCTTCCCAGGTAGCTCAGCTGATTAAGAATCTGCCTGCAATGCAGGAGACCCCAGTTTGATTCCTGGGTCAGAAAGTTCCCCTGCAGAAGGCATAGGCTACCCACTCCATTATTCTTGGGCTTCCCTGGTGGCTCAGATGGTAAAGAATCTGCAAGCAATGTCAGAGACCTGGGTTTGATCCCTGAGTTGGGAAGATCCCCTGGCAGAGGGCATGGCAACCCACTCCAGTATTCTTGCCTGGAGAATCCCATGGACAGAGGAGCCTGGTGGACTACAGTCCATGGGGTTGCAAAGAGTCAGACACAGACTGGGGTCAGACAGGACTGAGTGACTAAGCACAGCACAGCACAAGCCACTACATTCATGGTAATCTGTCACAGAAGCAATAGGAAACCAAGGTAGTAATAGACTTCACATCTGCCATTAAAATTCCAGGCTAGTTAGTATCAGGGACAACTGGTTCTCAGTTATACTCAAATTCTGGAGAACAAGATAGAGAATGTATGTCAGCATACTCCCACCAAAGGGGGCTTGATAAATGCTATATTTACCTACCAACTTGTACAAGTCTTTGGTTAAGGGTGGCTCATTGGTCAAAGAGAGTGTTGTAAATATCCTCTTGTGGACTGATCTGTGGTTTATGGATTAGATTCCGAGGGTCAGAAAAAGCCCATAGGCAAAGCAATTGCAGGGGCTGACATTTGGAAGACAGGCTAGTGTTTATGAAATTAATAAAGGCACAGGCAGCATTTAGTTTTACTCATACCCGACATTAACTTTACTCTTTTCCTGTCATTGATTATTCAAGGTAGTGGCTAACCACAATTTCCTGGGGGAAAAAAAGGACCTACGAAGGTTTATGTGACAAGCTGCACTCCCAGTACTTAAGGAGATACCAAGGTCACAAATGATAGCTTCTGCCTTTTCTATTATCCATTCTAGACATTACTATCCTTGAGCAGAACTTCTGTTACTCTAGACTGATTTTCTACTAGTAACTCTGACCTAGTTTCCTGAGACATTTGACTTTCTGCTTAAGAGTAGGCATGCTTATTGTCGCACATGATTGCTACACTCCTCCATTTAGAGTTATCACCAGGTTCAAAAGTACCCGTAGTAACCCTGATGCATCCCAAATCTTGATATATCCATTCCTGATCCCATTAGTTGTCAGCAGTTTTATCTCCTCCATGAAAATCAGGGTTATTTATCCAAGGTGGTGTAATAACTCCTTTTTCTGCTTATTGATTGCAAAAATGATTAGGCAAAAGAAAATTAAAACTAGTGAGATCCTTGCTGTGCTACATAATAGGAGCAACACCTCTGCTCTAGCTATTAGAACTCTGGGCAAAGGGAACCAAAATATAAAGAGTGGAAGACTCAACCCTAAGTGAGAGGCTAGTTGTGGTTTCCAGTTCAGTCTGTCCTCTGATACAAGGGAAGAAAACCTCTTTAATCATGTTCATTAATGCCTTCTGCCTTTTACACCAGGATCTAAGTTGTCAATTCCTTTCATGCCTGCTTCAGTGACATCTAACAGCTGAATTTTCAGTCCTTATATCCACCATTGTCCTTATCTCCCTCAAATGTTAGACATGCTGAGTTAGCCAGTAGTCTTCATTTATTAGTATCCACATATGTGAACATGTTAATTCTGGTAGAATATCACGCCAGGGTTATCTCACTATGGTGTTCTTATAGCCTTCTGGCTAGGGAATGATGTGATGCAGTTTTTAATTCCATCCTAAGAATCTGCTTCCTACATTCAGTTTCAACAAGAATTATCTTAGTTTGGGTTCCCTAGAAGGGTCCAAATGCAAATAGTTTAAGAGGTGGACCATAAAGAAAGCTGAGTGCTGAAGAATTGATGCTTTTGAACTGTGGTATTAGTGAAGACTCTCGAGGGTCCCTTGGACAGCAGGAAGATCAAACCTGTCAATCTAAAAGAAATCAATCCTGAATATTCATCGGAAGGACTGATGCTGAAGGTGAAATTCCAATGCTTTGGCCACCTGATATGAAGAGCTGACTCACTGGAGCAAAGCCAACTCATTGGAGAAAGACTCTGATGCTAAGATTGAGAGCAGGAGGAGAAGAGGGCAACAGAGGATGAGATGGTTGGATGGCATCACCAACTCAATGGACATGAGTTTGAGAACACTCTGAGATAGTGAAGGACAGGGAAGGCTGGCGTGCTGCAGTCCATGGGGTAGCAAAGAGTCAGGACTTCATGACAACAACAACAACCCTCAAAATATCCACGGTAGGAGACAGAAAATGAGAAGGGAAGGCAGAGGAAGACAGCTAATAAAGAATGGACTGACAAAACAAGTTAATTCTATGGGAATGGAGCTCAGTCCAATAGAGAAATTCTGGGAGCCTGTGTAGTACATAAGATTCAGGTTACTCAGCTTAGGGGCCCATAATTTGAAAGCTGCTCCAGGCATCACTAATTCTCTGTACTCTGGGCTGACTAAGCTAGGGGAGAGCACTCGGCAGTGGAGAGAAAATTCACACCTAGAGGGGTGCATGGAATTCTCTAGGCCAGAATACTGGAGTGGGTTGCCTTTCCCTTCTCCAGGGGATCTTCCAAAACCCAGGGATCAACCCAGGTCTCCCATATTGCAGGTGGATTCTTTACCAGCTGAGCCACAAGGGAAGCCCAAGAATACTGGAGTGGGTAGCCTATCCCTTCTCTGGCAGACCTTTGTGACCCAGGAATCGAACTGGGGTCTCCTGCATTGCCGCTGGATTCTTTACCAACTAAGCAATCAGGGAAGCCCATTCAGGCAAATGAAAGTTTGTGCTAAAATTTAGAAGTTAAATCAACATGCAAGGAAATGGTTAAATATGAGAGAAGGATAATGACCACGTCTCCTATACCCAATAAAACTGTTTTCTAAAACCTGCCAGTATAAACACTCCCTTCTCTTGAGGATTTCTCTTCCTCTAATCCAACATATTGGTAAAAAAATAACACATACAATCCTCTCTGCTTATGAGTACAAATATAGTTTTGTCTTTATTTATTTATTTTTTTGAATTCCAGATTTCACACAAACATGTCCTGAGTCCATTTAAAAATAGTAACCATTATTCTCAGTCTATTTCTGTATTAGATTATCAGGGTAGCTGTATCAGTATACAAGTGTTAATCTAACCCTAAGCATACCCCCTGAACTGGGGATCACACCGTGCCTGTAGTCACCTTGGAATTCCAGGTTAAATTGACATCTTTATCAAACTTATCTGCTTCCTTTTCCAACAGCTGCAGTGATCTTAAATAGTTTTCTTCTATCTACTTTCCCAAGATATCAATGGCTACAGATTTTATGCTGGCTGGGACCTACTTTTTTGGCTACTGTTTCAAAAGCATTAAGTAGCTGTTCCTTAGGAGATCTATATTTTACCTTATTTTTTAAGTTTAGTTTAACATTTGCTATTATAGAAACAGACTTCCTACAATGCCATTCACCACTGTGGATACTGATTCCAGTCCTTTCTCAAAAGCACTAAAAGATACATTGACTGGTTGTCAAAATTCTTCTTTTTCAAATATTTTTCCAACCTTCTGAAACCTCAAAGCAAATACCAATAACCTACAAATACACAGATGACCTTTGGAGGACTAAAATTAAATATTTCTTTATTTTTCCTGAAGGCTTCTCAACCGGTTTCATGAGATTGTTATTCTGGAAAAGGGTATTGTCTTTTCAGTTTTTCCCTAGCACATATATATATATTTTTTTTAATTTATGTTTTGGGTATGTTTCCATGTATATGCAAAGGAGACTAGAAAATATGTAGCTTTTTAAAATTTGGAGATGATATAAATAGTAACTTTCATTTATAGCAACTCAAATCAAGTTTTGGGTTAAGCAGTTATTCTTCCAGAAAGCTTTCTTTTGTGTACTGAAAATTCTAAATACAATAAAATTTATATGATGATGTAAGATTTGTGGAGTTTATATAATACATTATAAATTTTCCTATTAACTGCTATCTTACCAAAAAAATCACTTGTGTGGTAATATCTCTAGACTAACACCCAGTAGACACTTGCTAAATGTAGTTACTATTGAAATACAAATTTTAAAACATGATTATTAATAGCATATTTGGTAGCCTGAATAATGTTTCTCAAAAATAAACGTGCTACTTTCTGGAACCTCCGAATGTTACTTTTCATGACAAGCATGGACTTTGTGGGTATGATTCAATATGGATCTGAAAATGGTGAAATTGTTCTGTATTATCTAAGTGGACCCTAAATGTAATCGTGAATGTCCTTACGAGAGAGGCAGAGGGAGATTTTGACTACAGAAGAGGAAATATGATTCCAGAAAGGGGTCATGAGCAAAAAAAAAAAAAAAAAAAATACAGGTATTCCAGAAGTTAGAAAAGAAAAGAAAACTGACTTTCTTGTAACCCTTCAGAGAGAACCAGCCCTGTGAATACCTTGCTCTTAGCACCATAAGACTCATTTTGAACTTGTGGCCTCCAGAACTGTAAGACAATAAATATGTGTTGTTTTAAGCCACTAACCCAGGTAATTTGTTACAGCTGCAACAAGAAATTAATACAGTATATAAAGAAGTCCTTCTGGCATAGGGAAAAAAAGCAACCATGGTTATAGTTGCAAAAATTGTCTTGCAAAGACATGAAATTCCCAGAATATTTGAGTAAAAATGACTATGACTCTAAGGAAACCTTTAGTTATAGAAAGCCTTTATATCTAATCTGTTCCTAACACCTTTTATGACTGAAATTCTGAAGTGTTAATATATGGCCTCCGTTGATTTTAAGAGAAATGATAAAAAATGATTACACGTGTCTTCTACAAATTTTTTAACCAACAGTCTCTATACAGGGTATGTGGTCTCAAATTCACTCTTTGCCACCCTGTTCAGAAAGAATGTGATCATTTATTCTCAGAAATATGCGAGTTAATGATGATTGGCTTTTATTTTAATATAGGTCACAACCTAACCATAAAAAATGGAGTCTGTTTATTTTACTGAGAAGCAGATTATACTTCTTCAAGGATCCCTAACATCACATTTAGAAGGAAACTGCCATATCTGTAAAGAATCAAGTCCCCCCTAAGGCCAAATGAAGCGAGATCAGCTCACGCAACTCTGGGTGATCAAGAGCACAAGAAACATACTGTAGAAACAAGAAAGTAACTGGAAAGCCTTAGGTCTTAGATTTCTATCTGTAAGTTACAGAGCCTTGACCTATTTCTTTCCTTCTCCCAAATGTGGACCTCAAGAGAGTGAGTTCTCTAAGAGCTTCAGTGTTGTAACAGGAAAAGACAACAGGTACAGTGAAGAATAGGGATGTGAGCAGCTTCCCAGGGCTAAGTTTTAGATAACACCATCTCAAGCAGTGAGGTGCAAGAGGATGCTAGATCGAAAATAAGTGTTTAGGATGGACTAAACCTGATGTTTTACTTCCTTATGAGTCCACAGTGGGTGGCATTGAAAGGTAATAAGGGGGATGGAGAATTTAGTAGGAAAATATCAAGGGGAAAGTAGATGCAGAAATAAAATTCTAAGTTTGTTCTATATTATGTGCCTTTTTGTTAGAAGGAAGAGACCATAAATCAGTCTGTCAGCTTACACCATGGGGCTCATAATAGATTCATAACAAAAAGAATTATGAAAAATTAACATGCAGTATGTCATTTATAATCAACTTGAGCCTGAAGAATTGAGGATTATCTGACATTTCTAGGTTCCATAAAGGTTTATTTTACTTTAGATACAGGGATAGGAGGAATAAGAATTAGGAATCAATATACATAAATTAGAGATACTCCAAGTTGAAACCAGCGAGTTGGTATAAATGCATGGATCTGAGCATAGGGATTCACGAGTTTTCTGGAGAAGGTGTTGTAAAGATAGATGTGCTTTCATTCGGAAGGTGGAAATCAGAGAATTTCACTAAATAGAAACCAGTTGGGGATTTTGTAATCAGAAGCCCACGTAGTTCTCAGGGCATTTAAGCCCTAAATTCTGTTTCTCAGTTCTAGTCTGGTATGCTATATCCTTTCCTTTGGTTCCCCAGAGATTAACTTTTATTTCTCCTCTTCCGTTCTACCTCTCATTTGGTCATATCCAGAAAATGAAACGGGCTCAACAGCTGTGGCACACAGGCTTATTTTCTCTTTGGCAGGTGGGATCTTCTCAGATGAGGGTCAAACCCACGTCTCCTGCACTGACAGGTGGGTTCTTTACCACTAAGCCACCAACAAAGCCCTGAAAGGTGGACTCTTAACCACTAGATCACCAAGAACATTCCCTGCTCTGTGGGGTTTGGGCCTCCCAGGTGGCACAGTGGTAAAGAATCTGCTTGCCAATGCTGCACACTCAAGAGTCTTAGGTTCATTACCTCAGTCGAGAAGATTCCCTGGAGTAGATCCCCATTTCAGTATTCTTGCCTAGAAAATTCATGGACAGAGGAGCCTGGTGGGGTACAGTCCACGAGGTCACAAAGACTCGGACACAACTGAGCATGCACACATTCAGAAAATGGGGATCAAGTAGTAGGGAAAGAAGAACATCAAGACAAAAGTCTACGTTCTCATTTTTTTGTGAAATGAAAGAACTGCATAGTCAGGCACTTATCTGCTAGCTAGTGGTCTAACACCTGCATGAGACATTTATTTTCCTATAGAATCCATTGGAGAATTATGAGCTTGAAACTAGAAGGTGTATTGATAGATGTGTCCATAGGCATAGGATATAGTCACTCAATGCTGTACATTCATGGCACTGAGATTACACATATTTGTTCTCTAGTCATAGATGGGACATTACATTTTTCAGAGAAGAGAAAGAAGCTCAAAACACATAGCAGGTCAAATTATGACAGGATACAAATGAGGATGAAGGATAGGAATTAAGTCCAAAACGACTAAAGAAGGAATCCGAGAGTCTACTTATAATTCACACAGTTGGAAGAGTAGCCCTGGATAAAACATTTTCCAAATTTCTATAGAAAATTGTATGAAGACATCAGTTTATAGAAATGACTATCACTATGTTTCATTTCCCCTAAGGTGAAAATATATTTAGTCTTCCCATTCTATTTCCCAACTACTTGAATACTATATTAATCTTTGTGATCAACAATCCCCAAGAAAATTAGCAGCTATATATTATGAATTTAGTTTACTGTGAAGTTATATGAATAATATTCTCATCCACTATTCCCTAACATCCTCGAGAAGTTTTACTTCCAAATGCTCCTCAATCTTCAGAAGCAAACAATGGATGGGATAATTCTAACAGCTAACAGAGATGGGTTAATTGTGTTCTGAAAAGGAAGTCACTTTGTATGGAGGTAGAGAAAAGTCTTTATGTCTATCTCTGCTGAAGATAGATTTCATTAATAGAATTGAAAATTTGAAATTGATCTGTGCATATCAATTTGTATTTCCAACATACATGAGTATCCAACCCTCAGAACCAGGAAAGTAATACACACGTACACACAAATGCAAGCACACACACTCACACACTCTCTCTCTAGCAAGCACCATTTTGGGGTGATCTCTCCTCACTGAAGGATGGGTAAACAAAGCATTGTATGAAACAAATATTGTGCCTACAGTAAAAGGGGGAAAATCAGCCTGGTAAGAAAGAGGCAGGCACAGAGATGACTTCTAAGAGGCAAAGTTTGCTGTAAGAATTATGAAGTACAATGGGAATTCCACCCAATGGGCACACGCTTCTCTTGAGCTTCCCAACTCAGTGGTGCATATCAAGATTCACAAGCAACCAGCAAAGTTGCTCAGTGTAGTTTTGACAGGAACATAAGAACTGTGATTAGTCTATTCGCCCTGCGTTTACATTGCGCAGAGAGAAGGTGAAATTTAAATGGTTTGATTCTACTCATAAAGAATTCTCTATTGAACACAGCTTAAAGCAGTTGTCAGAAATACAAAGGTCACATTCTTTGGAGTATCCAGATTGCCAAGTATCTTAACTCTTTAAACAACTTGGATTTAAACTAGTTTCCTCATGGAGATAGGAAGAAAGAAGACCCATCCAAATAAATGCTCTCTCTTACTAAAATGGCTTTGTCCTCAACTCTGGCCCAGTTTACTGATGAGTCAGTTATACGCCAGGGACTTGAAGCCCTCCTCCCCTGCCTTGTGCTGTGCTTTGGTTAATCGCTCAGTTGTGTCCAACTCTTTGTGACTCCATGGATTGTAGCCCACCAGGCTCTTCTATCCTTGGGATTCTCCAGGCAAGAATACTGGAGTGGGTTGCCATGCCCTCCTCCAGGGGATCTTCCCAACCCAGGGATCGAACCCAGGTCTCCCATATTGCAGGTGGATTTTTTAACCATCTGAGCCACCAGGGAAACCCCAAAATACTGAAGTGGGTATCCTATTCCTTCTCCAGGGGAACTTCCTGACCCAGGAATCGAACCAGGGTCTCCTGCATTGCAGCCGGATTCTTTACCGAGTACCAAGGAAGCCCCCTCCTTGCCTTAAGCCCAGCCTAACAGTAGGAAGAAGCATTGCATAGATTAAAAGACTGACTTTTCCTGTTCACACTAGACCTGTATCAAAACTGTGGTTCTGTAGATTTTGGTATCTTGCTAGCAAAGGAAAGAAAAACAAAAGCAGAGCTGACGAGTCTGTCCCAGGCACTCTTGAGGCAGTCTGGTTCTTTCCTGATGTGCTGAGGAGGTGTGGGAGGGCAGGAGAAGTGCTGCCAGGGGAGACCCCACTCTCCTCGCATGGCCATGCTTCTGTTTGGGAAAGCAGTGATTGTGAGCAATCTAATTCCCTGAGTCTCAAACACAAGGGACAGTCTATCTCTCCGCTCAACACAGGCTCCTGGATTTTACTAAATCTATCAGATAGAGCAGGGTTGGGAAGGTACGAGAAGTTTGCACTAGAATGCCTAATAGGCCTTTCTACCAGACCAGTCCCATTGCTGTACTATTTGCAGAGTGTGGGATGGAACTTGACCTTGACTGAAGCTTCCTGAGACCACTTCCTCTGAGCCTTCCTATCCAGTTGAGGCTAATGAGGTAAATCATTTAGCCTCTCAAGATGTTTGACAACATCTTCATTTTTTTGTTCAGAGACCTTAAAAATGCATCAGAGCAGGGGAGTTTATCTCGAGGCCACACTGTACTTTCAACTGTTATACACCACTTTGTTTCTCATCTCCAGTTACGTCAGTTAAGTAGTACGACAAACTCACAAGACAAGGTTACACAATGAGCACAGGACTGTCATGCAACTAACACATAGACATACACTCTCTGTGGCCACACACACCCTTGTCTATCCACCAATCTTCTACCTAGTATGAAATGCCTCAAGTTTACTCACATTTTATAACAACATAATGGAAACATTTCCAGTCCTTGATTCTCCTGTAAATCACTGTCTTGTTGATTTCAGCTATTCAATATGCAAAAAAATCTAGAATTTGCATCTCCAAACCAGACTGCACTACTAAAATTTCAACTCATGCATTCCTACTAGTTTATATCTCGATGAAGATGCCTAATAGATGCCTCAAATCGGACGTGTTTGTGGTATTTAGTCTCCAACATGGTCCCCAGTGAATCACACACCCATTATTCATGCTTTTGGAGACCCCTGTCTCACTGAATTTGGATAGGGTCCTATGATATGCTTAATCCAATAAATGTAGAATTAGTAGGTGGTGCCTGAGCAAGTCCTAAGCCTGATGAAGGCTTTGCAAGTTCTGCTCTTATGGTTTTGGAGCCCCAAATCACCATTAAGTGGTCCAGCTACTGTGCTGAAGAGGCTAGGTAGAGAGACCACAAGGAAAAATCACTCAGAGAGAAGCCCACCTGGTCTCCATATAATAGATTTCCAGCCATCCACACCAAAATACTAGACACATTTGGATAAAACCATACTGGACTTATTACCCCCAGTCATCATTTGCCTGTATTTTCCTACATCCTTAGGAGAAACTCCAAATATGACAGTCCAAAAACAATACAGTTAATCAGTCATTCCTCAATTATAAAAAAAAAAATAATCAAGTGACTTTTAAGCCACTTGATTGTAGGATGTTATTTATGTAGCAACTGATAACCTTACCTCAATATGCCTAAAGCATCTTCTTGTTTGGATGCTTAAGAGAGATTTTAACGTAACACACTCAAGACTGAATCTTCCCCTCATGGCCTCCACACCCAGACTACTCTCTCATTTCAGTTGAGGACAACTTTTTTTTTTTTTCCCCTCTATCTTCAGTTATTCACACTTTAATCTGTCCAATTTTTCTTTTTTTCAAAATGTCTCCAAACTCCAAGCACTTTCTGCTACATTCAGAGCTGACACCTTGTCCTAAATTATCATCATCCTTACCCTGGATTACTGTGATAGCTTTCCAACAAATTTCCTTGTTTTTACCCTTGGTCCCTGCAATCTACTCACAAAACACCATGGTCAGGGCCATCCCTTTAGTAAATCAGTCATAAAGTCACTCTCCTCCCAAAAAACTCAAAAACCAAAATTAAAAATGACTCAGAAATCTCATTTAACCTATCACCTCCAATCTTTCTGATTTTCTTTCTTACCTCACGTTGACTCTGCTCCAGTCCTATTAAAGCCCTGATGTCCTACAAACTTGTCCTACAAACATTTGCAACTCAGGGTTTTTTTTAACCAACTCCTCTCTCTGCATGGAATGCTCTTCCTCTTATATTTACAACACTAATTCTTATCATTCAATCCATGTTCAAAAGCCTCCTTCTTCATGAGGCCTACCGTGAACACTATGAAAATTGTACTCTTTCCCCTAAAACTACAAATCCCTCCTTTATACTTTTTTTTCCTTTCCTTCATACCACTTATTCAATATACTAGACAGTTTATTACAGTGGTGGTTTGGTTTCTCTTTTGCTAAAACATGAGCTACTTAAAGGCAAAATTTTGTCTGTTGGCTCAATGATAGAGCCATAACACATTCTATGGCACATAGTAGGCCTTCCACAAATTCTTGAATTAAAATGTTAATGAAAGCCAAAGTTTACAAAATTACATTATTAGCAAACATCATCCAAATTTTTTCCTAGTTTATTGAATGACAGCCAGAGACGTAGCACTGTGGTGCCTCGATGGTAATTTAATTTCAACATTTGGGAATGTGAAGAAAAAAAAGACAGTTCTTAAAGATTATATATGAGCTGTTTCCAATCTATTGTCAGTTTTTTTTTAAATAATCTTGAGATGCTCTTGCAATTATATAAAAGAGAAAAGTATTATTCACTAGGAAAAGTATAAGTTACAATTTTTGACTTAATGAAAACATAACTATATGTAGTACAGTTTCACATCCTTCTAATATTTTACAAATCATACTTTTCCTACTAAATCTGACAGTACATGAAGACAATGGACATAATTTTATTTCTCTTGAAAGTTAACGCATGAATTTCCTCAGATATGTAAGCTATAAACATTCTTGAAATGCAGGAACGAATAACTGTTATATATGAGGGAACATGCTATTTACTCTGGGATATATGGCACTAAGAATAAGAGAAAACAATTAAAAGAAAAAGTTTAATTTCAGGAAACATTTTTACCTCACTTACTATATACATCTATACAGAATTCTTGACCATTTTTAGTCAGTGGATAGATGACTTCAAATATGTATTCTTACCAAGTTTACCATCTGTATACCTGTCAGTCACTGACAGAGATTTGCTAAAGTTCCTTATTGTCATATAAATTTTACGTATTTTGAGACCATGTTATTAGGCGAATATAAAAATGATTATCACTACCCATCTCTATGATGTTTTTCCCATCTTAAAACCTTTGTGTGATACTGGTACAGTGATAGCATGTTCTTTTGGATTATTACCCTTAGTTTCCTTTCACCTTTATATGTCAGTTTTTTTCTGAATCTTCTCATTTAGCACATATGTCTCTAGACAGTGGCCCATAGGTATGTGTTTGCACATGTCTGGACACTTGTGTATGTGTTTTACCTATTCTGACAATCTGTCTTAACTGGAATGTTCAGCATCTTACTTTTGCTTTTAATGTAGTTACAAGCATATTATGTTTTACATCTAGCTTTTTGTTTTTATTTGTTCCTCCCAGCCTGTATTTCTGGTTATATCCTTTCTCGTTTTAGGTTAAACATTTCTCTTGGATTATTTCCCCTATTTTAGTCTATCTGTCTGCTATGAACACATTTACTATTCCTTCAGTGGTTTCTCTAGATATTAAAATTTATAGCTGTAATTTATAAAAGTCATATAATCAGTGTTTTACTTCCAATCAAATGCAAGTAACTTAGACTACTTTAACTCCATGTATATATCTCCTGACTTGCATACCACATTTATCTTTAAATACTACACATTTTATAAAATATTTATACATTGTTTCTTTTCATCAATGTAATACTTTTTATGTTTTCCACTATATTCAACTTTTTTATTCTTTAATGTACATCTATGTTTCAATTAATTTTAATCTACTAGGTACTTCCTTGGATCCAGTACTCTGATCAAAATACAACATTGCCAACATCATAGAAGACTTACATCATGCTTTCTTTCTGGTTGCTACTCTCCTTAAGAGTAACTGGTGTACTAATTTCTTATACCATTTTTATGAAGTTCAACAAAGTCAAATTAATATGTCATAAAATATATCATGACTGGCTTCTTTGGCTCTAAACCATCTTTGTCTAATTCACTTACATTGTGTACGTAGTCACGGATCATGAGTTCTCATTGCGATATAGTATTTCATTGTATTATTAGAGATCTATTTACTCAGTCAGCTGCTGATGGGCATTGAATAGTTTTCAGTTTGGGTATTTTATTAGATAGGGCTACCATAACAAATACAGGCTGGGTGGCTTCAACAACAGAAATTTGTTTTCTCACAGTTCTGGGGGCTAGCAATCGAAGATTGAGGTCCCTACAGGTTTGGTTTCTCCTGAGGATTCTCTCCTTGGGTTGCAGATGGCTGTCTTCTAGGTATGACATCAGATGGCCTTTCCTCTGTGCATAGCCCACTATGTCTCTTCCTCCTCTTATAAGAAATGGGAGTCATATCGCATTATGGCACTACCCTCATGACCTCATTTAACCTTGGTCACCTCTGTAAAGGTCTTATTTCCAAATACGTCATACTGTGGATGAGGACTTCAGCACAGGAATTTGAAGGGAACACAATTCAGTCCATAAAAAGAGAAATATTACATACTGCATTATGATGGACATTCTGTTGCATATTTTGGTGATCATATATATTTACGTTTGATACATTGCTTGAAAAAAAAGGAACTGGATTATATAATACCTGAAGGTTCAGCTTTAATTGATCATTCCAGTGTCTCTTTAATCAATTTATTTATTTTAATTGGAGAATAATTACTTTACAATATTGTGATGGCCTTTGCCATACATCACTATGAGTCAGTCACAGGTATTCATGTGTGTCCCTCTATCCCAAACCCCCTTCCCACCTCCCTCCCTACCCTACCTCCCTCGGTTGTCCTGCTTCATGCATCAAACTTGTGCTGGTCATCTATTTTACATATGGTAATGTACATGTTTCAAAGTTACTCTTCA
Source organism: Oryx dammah (assembly GCF_014754425.2). Classification (NCBI taxonomy): domain Eukaryota; kingdom Metazoa; phylum Chordata; class Mammalia; order Artiodactyla; family Bovidae; genus Oryx; species Oryx dammah. The sequence continues at coordinate 17,714,263 of NW_024070200.1, forward strand.
TCCCAGTATTTCAAAGTTTCTGTAACAATATTCTTTCCACCAGAAACACATGAGCATTCCAACTGCAAAACATTCCTAACTTACATCCTTGCTATTATAGTGTCTTCTATTCACATTTCAATTATACCTGTTTCAGGCTTTTCTACTATCTTCTTTTGGTAAATAGATGTCTAGGATGGCCCTGTGACTCCTACAGCCTTTTATCCACACCTTTGTATAATCCCTTCCCCTTGAATGGAAGTGGAAATTGATCTCCTTCTAGCCAACAGAATATGGCAAATATGGGGGAATAATCACTCCCATTATTATGTTTTATTACCTATACCTCAGGTAAAGGTATAACACTTTACCTTAGGGGACTAGAGCAAAAGATTCTTCTGCTGGCCTCGAAAAATTAAAATGCCATATTGTGAGGAAGGGGCCCACTGGGAGAGGGCCACATGATAAGGAATTGGCAGAAGATCTCTAGAACCTAAGAGCAGTCCCTAGCCAACATTTAGCAAGAAATACGACTCCAGTCCTATAGCCAAGAGAAACTGGATTTTGCCAATGACCACGTGAGTTTGGAAGAGGACTCAAGCTTTATAGGAAAAAGCATAACTTGACTAATGCCTTGAGCTCATTCTTGTGAAACCCTAAGCAGAGGACCCCGTGAGGTGATGTTCACACTGTTGACACACAGTGACTGAAAGATAATAAATGCATGTTATCTAAAGGCACTTTTGTGGCAATTTGTTGTACAACATAAGAGTTCCATGCATTTCCTACTTTTAAATACTTTTCATCCATTTAAATCTAGATTTCTATTCTGATCTATTCTGATCTTTAACTCTTTAAGTTGTAAACTATTGTCTTTCAGTGCTTTATATCAACCTATTCTCTTCTAATCTTCATTGCTTAAGGCATCAGTCCAGTCTCTATTTTTGTACCTTTAGAATACATAATGTTGTTTTGCCTGCTTTGAGATTTTTACTCTTTAGTTTCACTCTTTGATTTTCCTAAGTGTTACTTGCCATTATGTAACACTTGCGGTTTTCTTATTTATTTTGAGGTTTTGTGGCATTTATTTATTCTTTGACTTGATATTTGATATTTTTTTCCTTGCCATATTTTTCTTCATTTCTAAGACACTAAGTATATACATGCTAGACTTACACTGTGCCCCCATATATCATATTTTCTGTATCATTTTTCTTTAGATAGTTTCTTCTGATATGTCTTTCACCATATACTTTTCACTTATGGTTAGTTTTCTAATAATTAACATACTCATTGAGTTATGAATTTCAATCATTGCAGTTTTCAATTCTAGAATTTCCATTTGATTCTTTTCAACAGTTTCTAGTTACTATTTAATTCTCAATTCTGTCTTTTATTTCTCTGATCATTTAAGCGTTTTTATCCTAAAGTTCTCATTTGGATTTCCAGGGATTTTTCTAGTGACTATAATATTTCCAGATTTTCCAACTGAGATTCATGTTTCTGCCTATGCCTGACTTTTATTGAATACCAGCCATTGTATATATTTTTTTAATGTAAAGGAAATTTGAGGTTTTAGATGAAGTTACCCTCATATTTTGAGGCAAACAGCTATGGCAGAGGTTAACAGTGACAGCACATGTGAAAGCCTAGTGGTTAATCTCGACCATTGCTCCTCAGTGGGCCTTCAGCTGCAAATACCTAACCCTCCCTCAGTGTTTGAATCTTCAAAAATGCTCAGTTTTTATACTATTCAGCAATGATTTTGGAATTGAAAAAAGTCTTGAACTAAAAGTAATACAAAGTGCCAGAGTTCTTTTTTTTTTTTAAACACCTTGTCTCCATAATAGTAATTCTCCAAAACCTTTAAGAAAAACATAAAAATTTCTCCAACTTTCCTAGCTGCTTATAGGGAGGATAGTTAATTAAAACCACATAGCCTACCACTATGAGTAGGACCTCAAAATAAGTATTTTAAATAGCTCAGTGACCAGATAATTATTCTTAGAAAAAGCAGTGGCTCAGATGGTGAAGAGTCTGCCTGCAATGTAGGAGACCAGGTTCAATCCCTGGGTCGAAAAATCCCCTGGAGAAGGAAATGGCAATCCACTCCAGTATTCTTGCTGGGAAAATCCCAAGGATAGAGGAGCCTGGCAGGCTACAGTCCATGGCATTGTGAACAGTCGGACACAACTGAGTGGCTAACACACAGACACATACATGTATTCCAGGATTTGTAAAATAAGTTTGGTCCAGGTAAACAGGTAGCTAGAGCAGGGTGGCTCAGACAGTAAAGCGTCTGCCTGCAATGCAGGAGACTCGGGTTCGATTCCTGGGTCGGGAAGATCCCCTGGAGAAGGAAATGGCAATCAACTCCAGCACTCTTGCCTGGAAAATTCCATGGACGGAGGAGCCTGATAGGCTACAGTCCATGGGGTCTCAAAGAGTTGGACACAACTGAGCGACTTCACTTTCGCTTTCAGAGCATAAAAAAAGAATTAAGTGCTTTGGGAAAGACTTGTATGTCTTGATAAGGGAATATCAAAGTAGGAAATTTAAAACTGTTCAAGCAAAAGGTTATTACCAAATATAGTTGTGTAAAGAAAAAAAAAGCATTCATATAGAATACAGCCTATTTATTTGATTTCACGAGGCTCCACACATTTACTCTAGGTTACTTTATAAATACTTTCAATAAAAAAGTTCAGTATACCTGAATAATTCTTTCCCATTCAAAACAATATAAGTAATTAGAATGTTTTGTAGTGACTGTTCCACACATACATTGTAGTTAATATCAGACGTTATGCAGAAAACATATCCAAACACTGATTTTTTTTCCCTCTTAACCTTGTACACATATCAAAGCTACATAAGACAAATAGAAAGAGAAGCGAATCAAGTATTGATCAATTTAGGGCTCAAAGGATTCTAAAGTGGATAGCTCAACATTTGACTGAATAATTCCCTGGGGCATGACAAAAAAATAAGTGAAGTGGCTGCAAGATTTAGCTGTGGTTTTGTTTTTTTTTTTTTTTTTTTTGATAAGTGGCTGTTCTTTGTAAGAGTAGCACTTTGAACTGTTTCAGAGCAATTTAATAGCTGTTAATTCTTTTTGTTCTCAAGGTAGAAGAACAAGTATTACTACCCAGAGAGTTTAGGTGAATTGAGAAAAATCACAGAGCAAATTAGTACAGATATTAGAAACAAATTCTTCTGGTTTTGTGTTTTGCTATTTTACCACATTGTCTCCTTGTAACATTAGCTGATGCATAACACAAATATACACATATAATGGCAAGAAAACTATTTTAGCTTTCCCTTATACACAAACTCTAGTCTTAACAACACTTCACTGCTTGTAAAAAAATATATATCTTGAGATACACTCAATTAAAGCTGCAATAAGTGTTGTTCTCAGCACAAACAGCTGTTCAAATATAATTCTAAAGGGACAGGCCATATTACAAACACACACTCTAGAGTAACATAAAAGGAGAAATGAGGAAGGAAAAAAAGGAAAGAGCAAAGCAGATCAGAAAAGAAAGAAAATTTCAGGCACCAATGGCAAGACTAGAAAATTGATGTTTGGGGTCTATAACATGCAGACCTTCTACAAAAAAGCCAACTTTGGGCTGTTCAGATTCTTGTAATAAAACTCTTTTTGTTTGTATGTTAGCATTAATCAATATATCATTCTCTGGAACTATTCAAAGACATTAGAATGCCTCTTTAATGACTCCCTTCTTTCTTTCAACAATAAAAGTCATTTTTCCAGGCATATGAGACATATAAGTTCAAACTGTCTGATATAAGTTCAAACTGTCTGATCTTTTTTTTAGAAAGCCATCAATTGGACACCATTACGATTTTATAAAGTCAATATTTCCATTGGCCATGTAATTGCTAAAACTTTGCTATTTTTTCCTTGCATCAGAGAAATTCCATACACAACTTCTTCCTAGTTTACATTATTTAGAAGAATTCCATATTGAGAATTCATTCAGTTATCTAAAAATAGGCTTATTTTGATGACAATAGTGAAATAGCTTCCTTGGTATGTAGTTCTAATTTTATACATTTTTCCCTCAAGTTGAATGGCTAATATGACTTTGTTTCTATTGTTCCTACTGAGAAATCGTTTGCCTACAAAGAGATTAATTATTTCTTTTCAACTGCTTTTTAAAACAGATATTTTTATCTTTGTTTTGCAGTGTGACTATCATAATCTGCTATTGAGGTTATTTTTAATTATATATTTAGTTCTAGAAATGGGTTCTTTTTCCAATAATCTTGGCTATTTGAGTTGCTATTTAAATACATTTTATTTTATTAAACTATGTAATATACCTACAGATGAATTCTATAGTATTATACAATAATAGAAATGCAATCTCTTATTTATGATTGTGCAGCTGGTTATTTCTCCAGACTCTTTCAAGGTGGTTGATATTCCCATGTGTTTTCTATTCTGTTTTATTGTGAGCCTTATCTTCCTTATACTTCCATCTGTGGGGTTCTTTAAAGCCTGAATGTGAGAAAAGTCTACTGAGGATTTGCTTCTGCTTGGAAATGTAAGCCACTTTAAACTAAATTTTTCTCTGGACACAGAGAAATCATAAATTCTAGTAGGTTCTGATTCAATATGGCATGTAGAAAAATCCTGGACTTATTTCTTTCCATGGACGCAGTCTGAAGCTACATATGGAAAAATTTCCTCTTAAAAGAACCCAAATACTGATGGAGTCATGACTACACATCAGGCTAAGAAGAAAAACCCACCCAAAGCTGGTTGGAGACGCTGGGACACAATCTCACTGTAAGCTTCACCCCCAGTACAGTGACCCACAACTTGGAGGGGACGCAAATCCAGAGCCTCTCCCTGAAAAGCTGAAGCTTTGAACCCAACATTGGATATGCTAACTTCTAAAACATACAGCTGAGAGATGAGCTTCTAAAAATCTAACTTTGAAAACCAATGGGGCGGCCATCCAAGATTCACAAGACTGTAGTGATCTGAAAAACCACTCAAAGACTCGGAAGCACAACTCACCTACCCTAGGCCCCAACTCAGAAGCAGCTGCTTGTTCCAAGTCTCTAACCGAAGGGGGCTCAACTACTTTATTAAGTGTCAGCCTGAGGGGCAGGCATTTAAGTTAACACATGCATCTAGGAGCCTGCTGGAACACTCTCCAGGTATAGAGGCCCTATTTGCACTCTCCCTTTGCCATACTCTACCGGTGGCACCCCACTCCAGTACGCTTGCCTGGAAAACCCCATGGACAGAGGAGCCTGGTAGGCTGCAGTCCATGGGGTCGCGAAGGGTCAGACCCAACTGAGCGACTTCACTTTCACTTTTCACTTTCATGCCTTGGAGAAGGAAGTGGCAACCCACTCCAGTGTTCTTGCCTGGAGAATCCCAGGGACGGGGGAGCCTGGTGGGCTGCCGTCTCTGGGGTCGCACAGAGTCGGACACGACTGAAGTGACTTAGCAGCAGCAGCAGAGCAGCAGCATCTAATAGAAGGGAGCTTACATACCTGATGCCACAATTTTTGCTCCTTCTGCCTAGGTAACACTTCTTGAATCCTGACTGAGGGCCAAGAAGTTTGTGTTTCTGGTCTCTTCGGACTATTATAGTGGGTATCTCTCAGAAAGGAGCTCATATTCTTGTCTGGCACCCTGATTATTCCTTCTACTGTCAAAGACACTCCTAGATCACCTGGCTCAGGTGACGAGCAGGGTTTGAACTTGTAGTCCAACAATATGCATTTGCACACTTTTAAAAGCTGACATCTGCAAGTCTGGCTTCCATTCATCTCAAATCTAGGTGCTGAAGTCATCCTGTATGGGATAATTACTTGTCTGGGAGTTATTTAAAATATAATAGCCTGCTTGGATAAGCACAAAGGTTTGTAAGAAACCAAGAGCTGAGGAAAGGTTGAAGACAAGGTCCACCTCCTATATGAGGCCATTCCTTTAAGACTGGGAGAGGTGACTCTTTCATCTACAGAAAACCAAGACAGAATGTTAAGCTAAACAGAAGAATATGTTCCTAATTATACAGGATAAACTTCAGGAAAAAAAAATATGAAACAAAAGTAATTTACATGATAAAAGAATACAAAGTAATAATTAAGAAGGTACTCAAAGAGGGAGGGAAAATGGATGAACACAGTGAAAATTTTAACAAAGAGATAGTAAACATAAGAAGGTACTAGATAAAAGTCACAGAGGTAAAGAATATATTAGCTTAGTTGAAAAATATACTAGAAGGGTTCAACAACAGAAGATAAAGCAGAAAAAAGGATCAGTCAACTCAAAGACAGACTAGTAAAACCCAACCAGAACAGAAAAAAAAAAAAAGAAGAAGAAGAAGGTAGCTTCAAGGACTTATGTGGAAGGAAGGGAGAGATATATAAAGAGATAGAAATCCTATCTGAAGAAATGATGGCTGACAACTTTCCTAAATTGGGCAAAAGAGACCCACACCAAGATGCGTTAACTTATGATGTTTTAATTATAGGGCAAGGAGAGACTATTATAATTAGCAAGAGAAAGACAAGGGAATCCCCATAAGACTATGAGCAGATTTCTCAGCAAAACGGTAAGGCAGTGGCATGATATATTCAAAGCACTGAAAGAAAGCAACTGCCAAAAATCCTTTAGCTGGCAATGATATCACTCAGAAGTGGAGCAATAAAGAGCCATTCATACAAGTTAAAGCTAGAGAAGTTCATTATCACTTAACCAACTATAAAATGGTGAAGGGACTTCTATAATATGAAAAAAGGAACTAATTAGTAATAAGCATACATATGAAAGAAAAAACCCTGCTGGTAAATATATAATAAAGGTCATGTATTAATCACTTATAAATCTAGTATAAAGGTAAAAAGACAAAAGTAGCAAAAAAAAAAAAAAAGACTATAACTACAATAATTAGTTAAGCTATACACAAGATTAAATTCTGTAAAATGTTACCTCAAAAGCAAAGTGTGAGAAGAGTAATCATGTTGTTACAATGAGATCAAATATAAGTGGTTATCAACTTAAAAGAGACTGTTATAGGTATAAGATATTAAATGTAAGCTCATGATAACCACAAAGCCAAAACCTATTCTAAAACACACAAGAGAGAAAAAGAAAGGTAAACATACCAATGAATAAAGTTGTCAAAACACAAAGGAAGAAAGCAAGGAAAGAAGTAAAGGGAGTTTAAAAACTGTCCAGAAAAAAACTAATTGCAATGAACACATGCCTAATCATACTCACTTTAAACCTGAATGGACTAAATTCTCCAATCAAAAGACAGAGTGGCTGAATGTATGACAAAGCAAGACCTAACTATGTGCTGCCCATAATAAACTTTTACTAACTTTGTATATACTAACAGGACAAATTGACATTTTTAAATTTAGATTTTTCATCCGAGAACATAATCTACCTTTTCATTTCTTCAGTTACTGTGTATGTCAATATCATTCTTCATATGGGCCCTGCGTCTTCTTTATTAGTACTGGAGTATCTTAACTTTTGGTTGCTATTTTGATGTTTTCCTTTAACACAAGATGATTTCAACTAATTTAACTGGATACTGAAGAAGGGTATCTCACCTCGCATCTGAATTTTACTATCATGATGAGCATTTAAAACCTCTTACCTTGCACTCCTTGACTGATTGAATTTCTTTGTCATTTGTATTCCTCTTTCAAAAAATCTCAGTCTTTGGTAGTAGGTGATTCTTACCTTTGTTCTAGCGTATGTATTTGTCTTTATAATGTTTCCAGAGAAATACTGGAGTTAGATTTTTTATTGTTGTTGTTGTTTTTTTACCTGTTTCTATGTATCATTTACTGCTTTGAGAACACTTTTGATTGTTGTTTCCTACTTAAGGCAATGATATAAATATCAGACATTTGATATGTTTTAGATGTGTTTGTAAGGGCTTCCCAGGAGGCGCTAGTGGTAAAGAACCAGCCTGCCAATGCAGGAGACATAAGAGATGCAAGTTCAGTCCCTGGGTCAGGAGGATCCCCTGGCGGAGGGCATAGCAATCCACTCCAATATTCTTGCCTGGAGAATCTCATGGACAGAGGAGCCTGGGGGGCTGCAGTCCATGGCATTGCAGAGTCGAACACGACTGAAGTGACTTAGCATGTGTGTGTGCATGCACAGATGTGTTGTATGTTTCAGAATTTCTCTTTGACATATAAATTCTTAAATGTAAATTGCTATAGTATTCAATATATGAATCAAGAAAATGATTAAAAGAGGAGTTTATTTCTGACATTCTCTGCCAACTCATCACCCAACAACCTAATCTCCTTTGATTGCTTATGCCATCTCCTTCAAACTCCCTGACCCAGTTATTACCAAGGAAATACGATTTGCTATTTCACACTAAAAAAAGAAAAAGAAAATAGTGACACTGTTAGTATAGGAATGCAAGGATTTCATTATCGCTAAGCCCCACCAGGCAGAGAGAGAGGTATACAGTGCTGACTTGCATACCCAGAGTAGTGGAAGGAGTCAGAGTAAAGGCGCAGTACCTGGCAACAGGAAGCATGGAGGAGGGTTTAGTCAGGCCGAAAGAGCATCAAATCTAGGCTACGGGGGCTCATGGTTTCCTTAAGGAATGAGGAGAATGAAATGAGAGAGCAGAGCCTCAGCTTTAATGAATTTCCCTAGAGACTGGATTCCTTACTAGCAATACAATCTTTCCTCCAGGTTAATTCAAATTTGTGAAATACTGTGAAGAGACGAAGGCACAAGTGGGTCAGTAAAACTTCATAGTTTGAAGAACTGAGGTATAATCTGTTACATTCATACATTTACTCATTCAAAAGAGGTGAACTGAATACCTATCTTGTGCCAGGAACTGCTCAATGATCTTACGTATGGCAGTGAGCAACATAGATAACAGATAAAAGACTCCTTCCTTTATAGAAATGACATCTGTAGAAGATAAATGAAAATGCAGATGAAAAAAGGAAAGAGTGTAATCCGGAGCATTTTAGATCCTGTCAAGTCAAAGGAAAAAGGTGAAGAAAGGGACCAGGAGTGTTGCGGGGGGGCGGGGGGGGGGGTGTCAAGTATTATGTGAATAAAAATTTAGTTTGTATACAATATCATCTGCATCAAATGTTACTGCAATTCACAGTTTTAAAATATTACAACTGCTCTAATTTTGCTCAAAATCAGAATTCCTAATGGTTTGGACCATATTACACTTATCAGCATGAATAAGTTAAGAGATATTTGGAAACTTAGGAAAAAAGGAGGGACGATTTGTTCTCAGACCTTTGACTAGTGTAGCAAATTAAACCAGGTGGTAAACACGTTGAAATCTGTCTTAAATTTGCCACAGATTCCAAACTGAATAAAGCTAATTTAAATCTCAAATGACTGCAATACAATACAGTGAAGAAAGACAATTTTTAACCACAGTAAAGTTACTGATATTCTAAGATGTATCTGAGCAAAATATATATGAGCACCTCAGTTCAAAGTCAAAGATTTCATACTTCAAAATGTCTCTAGTGGTATTCTAGAATTTATGTGAGATATTTGGCGATGTGCATACCTTAGTCTTGTTTTTCTCATCCTGAAGTTACTGAGGAAGAGAAAGAGATTACATTGGACAATTTTAAAGATACCATTCATCTCTATTGCTTGGTTATTCATATAACCTTTAAGACATACAGCCTTTAAGACAGCTAACTGGACCCAATAATGCTTCAGTAAAAGCATGCAAATCTTCAAAGAGAAATTTACAGTCCATTTTTAAGTTAAATAATTTTATAAAGATTTAAAACCATGTCATATGAAAAACACAAAAAATGAGTTATATTCTTAAAAACACAAAAAAGTGAGTCCTATTCTTGTCTAGATGCCTAAAAATTATCTGTGGCATTTCATTGTGTTTTGTTTTGCTTTATGTAGTTTGTAGCAGGATAAATAGAAAAAAAGTAATGGAAATACATATTGAAAAATGGGATACTAGAGAATTTTTATACTCTTTCATTAAATGCATAGTGGATGTGTATCTGCAATGACTGCCAGCTAAAGTTTATTCCCTAAACTAGATTTATTAATAATTTTGTTAATACCATAACTTAACTACCATGGATCGCTAGACAATATATTTCTTATTCATCTATGAAAAACCCTTTTAACTTTACATTAACTATATCCATGTAAACATCTATATTTGTTTCTGTGCAGGTACACATATGTATGCTTCATATATATGAGTGTTGAAGCATATTTCAGATCTTCTAGCTTCAAAATATGTTATCTGATACACACACACAGAAAAAAACTAAATCATCTGAAACAGAAAAAGTTATTTTAATATCCAAAACAAAACAAAAATTAGCTTTCAGAATCTTTTGAACTTCTACAACCAGAATTAAAAAAAAATGTAAAAATGGACAAAGGCTATGTGAATAAGTGGTTTACAGAAGAGTGAATGTGAATGATTTAAAAAAAGAGAGAAAAAGATGCAATTTCATTAAGTTGGGTAAAATATTTGTACAGTCACAAACTTACCCCAGATACATGGAGTCTGGGATTTAACCTGGATTTACTTTACCTAAACACCATTCTTCAGAATGTGGTCACTCAAAGTTAAGTGTGTGATCCAGATCATGATAGCAGTAGCAAGATCCTGAGTTCACCTCCTCCCACAGACATACCAACACTAGAACTACACCTAGAACAACTCTCTAAAAACAATCTGAGGACAATGAGAACAGACTTTCTACAACTAATGACATAAAGAAGAAGCCACATTGAGATGAGCAGGAGGGGCAGAGACTTGTTCAGTCAGAACCCAAGTATTGAAGGTCATGGAATTCCAGATGCTGTTAAAGTGCCGTACTCATTATGCCAGCAAGTTTGGCCACAGGACTAGAAAAAGTCTGTTTTCATTTCAATACCAAAGAATGTTAAAATTACTGTACAAATGCACTCATTTTCACATACTAGCAAGATTATGCTCAAACTCTTTCAAGCTAGGGCCAAAACTTCCAGATGTACAAGCTGGATATAGAAAAGGCAGAGGAACCAGAAACCAAATTGCCAACATATACTGAATTATAGAAAAAGCAAGAGAATTCCAAAAAACATCTACTTCAGCTTCTTTGACTATACTAAGGTCTTTGACTATACTAAGGTCTTTGACTATGTGGATCACAACAAACTGGAAAATTCTTAAAGAGATGGGAATACTAGACAATCTTACCTGCCTCCTATGAAACCTGTATTCAAGACAAGAAGCAATAGTTAGAACTGGACATGGAGCAATGGACTGGTTCAAAATTGGGAAAGGAGTATGTCAAATTGTATAATATCACCCACCTTATATTACCTGCAGAGTGGTGGTGATTTAGTTACTAAGTCTTGTCTAACTCTTGTGACCCCATAGACTAGAGCCTAGTAGGCTCTCTGTTCATGGGATTTCCCAGGCAAGATTACTAGGGTGGGTTGTCATTTCATTCTTCAGGGGATCTTTGCAACCAAGGATAGAACCCAGGTCTCCTGCATTGTAGGCAGATTCTTTACCAGCTAGCCATCAGGGAAGCCCTATATCCAGAGTACATCATATGAAATGCCAGGATGGAATCAAAATTGTGGGGAGAAATAGCAACAACATCAGAGACCTGGATGATACAACTTTAATGGCAGAAAGTGAAGAGGAACTAAAGAGCCTCTTGATGAAGGTGAAAGAGGAGAGTGAAAAAGATGGCTTAAAACTCAACATTCAAAAAACGAAGATCATAGCATCCAGGCCTATCACTTCATGGCAAATAGATGGGGAAAAAGGGGAAACAGTGGCAGATTTCATTTGGGGGGGCTCAAAATCACTGCAGATGGTGACTGCAGCCATGAAATTAAAAGACACTTGCTCCTTGGAATAGCTATGACCAACCTAGACAGTATATTAAAAAACAGAGACATCACTATGCCAACAAAGGTCTGTAGAGTCAAAGCTATGGTTTTTCCAGTAGTCATGCATGGACGTGTGAGTTGGACCATAACAAAGGCTGGGCAGCAAAGAATTGATGCTCTTGAACTGTGAGGCTGGAGAAGACGCTTGAGAGTCCCCTCAACTGCAAGGAGCAATCCTAAGGGAAATTGCTCAACAGCAATCCTAATGGAAATCAACCCTGAATATTCATTGGAAGGACTGATGCTGAAACTCCAATGCTTTGTTCACTTGATGAGAAGAGCCAACTCACTGGAAAAGACCCTGATGCTGCGAAAGATTGAGGGCAAGAGGAGAAAGGAGCTACAGAGTATAAGATGGTTAAATGGCATCACCAACTCAATGGACAAGAGTTAGAGCAAACTCAGGGAGATGGTGAAGGACAGAGAAGACTGATGTGCATGGGGTCACAAATAGTCAGACCTGATTTAGCAACTGAACAAACAAAGACTGTAGTCTGTCAGACTCCTCTGTCCATGGAATTCTCCAGGCAAGAATACTGAAGTGGGTAGCCATCCCCTTCTCCAGTGGATCTTCCCAACCAGGGATGGAACCCAAGTCTCCCGTATCGCAGGCAGATTATCATCTGTGCCACCGGGGAGGCCTTGGTGTGACCACCTGTAAGTGGGAAGGATACCCCAGCCACAGAGATGCCCCTGAGGGGTAGAGCTCCTAGCTCCCAGCCTGGCCTTCCCTAGACTGAGAGATCTGCACCAGAAAATGATCCCCCATAGTGCTTGGGTTTGAAAACGAGCAGGGCTTACATCCAGAAGAGCCAGAGGTCTAGGGGAAACTGGCTCTCGTTCCTGAAGGGCTCACACATAAACTCCCTGTAAGTCCCTGTGCAGAGACAACAGCTTGAGAAGCACTTAGGTCATATAAGAACATTCATTGACTAATTTTACTGTGTGTACAAGAGGGGCAGGAATCTGGTGGAACTTTTTCTGGTGGACATATTTTTTCCCTCTCCTTCCACACAGCTGGACTAGCGCTGGCAAGTGCTATTTCTGACACCCAAGCTAGCTAACACTGTGTATGCTATCCCAGCGCATCCCTGAAGACCAGCCCCACCCAACTTATGCAGTCCAGGTGACCCCTTCAGTGTTGCTCCTCCTTCAGGCAAGGGGGACAAGCTCTACCCATCAGTGTTTATGCAACAGTCTCATCCAGTCCTCATAGGTAGCATGGTTAGGGCTCAACATTACCCATCAGCATGCCCCCAGCAACTGTTGCACAACCACAACAGAGGAGGGTCTGCAACCCACCCAGGACATAGTCTAGAAGCACTCAACTCTGGTGGCCAGGGAGGGCTTGCACCCCTGGGCTCCACAAGATACCTTATACATAAGACCACTCTTTCAAGACCTGGAGTTGTAGTTGACACATAGAAACAAACACAGAAATAATACGGTGACAAAGGAATTCCTTAATAATAATAAAGAAGATGACAAAGGAATACCTTCCAAATTACAGACAATGATAAGACCTTGGGAAAAGTAGTAAATCAAATGGAGACCAGCAATTGACCAGATAAAGAGGACACTTTACCAGATAGAGAAGATGTGGTACATATGTACAATGGAACATTACTCAGCCATTAAAAGGAATGAAACTGGGTCACTGGTAGTGATGTAGAGGAAGGTAGAGTCTGTCATACAGAGTGAAGTAAGTCACAAAGAGAAAAATATTGTATATTAATGCACACACATAGAATCTAAAAAAAATGGTACTGATGAACCTATTTGCAAAGAAAAAAATAGAGACAGAATGGGCTTGTGGACCAAAGGGAGGAGGGGAGAGTGGGATGAATTGAGAGAGTGGGATTGACACACATCTGCAACCACATGTAAAATAGCTAGCTAGTGAGAGGCTACTGCAGAGCACAGGGAGCTCAGCTCAGTGCTCTCTGATGACCTACAGGAGAGGGATGAGGTGAGGCTGCAGGAAAGCTTGAGCAAAAAAAGAAATAATGGCTGAAAACTCCCCTAACCTGATAAGGAAAGAGACATCCAAGTCCCAGAAGCACAGGAAGTCCCAATCAGAATGAACCCAAGCAGATCCACAGCAAGACATATTATAATTAAAATGTTCAAAGTTAGAGATAAAGAGAGAATCTTTAGCAGCAACAGAAAAAAACTGTTACATACAAGTGAACCTGCAATGAGACTATTAGCTGAATTTTTTAGCAGAAATTTATAAGTTAGATGGGACTGGTACGATATATTTAAAATGATGAAAAGTGTTGCAATCAACAGTCCTCTACCTGGCAAGGTTATAATTCAGAATTGTAAAGATAAAAGAGTTTCCCAGACAAGCAAAGATAAAGGAATTCATCACCACTAAACCATCTTTACAAGAAATATTAAAGAAATTTCTTTAGACAGAAAAGGCCATAACTATAAACAACAAGATTAAGAAAAACAATCTCTACTAGTAAAGACAAATATATAGTGAAGGTATTATGGTAGATAACAACCTATAATGCTAGCATGAGATAAAAAACAGAATCATCTAATATAATTCAATGAAAAAAATTGTAAAAAGGAATGTCAAAAACAAAACATGCTATGGGAGTAAAAATGTAGTGCTTTTAGACGGCACTGGAACTTAAGTGGCCAACTTAAAATAGGTTGTTACATGTGAGCCTCATGTTAGCCACTGAGAAAAGCCTATAGCAGATACAGAAAAGATAAAGCCATACATTCATAAGCCAACTCATTAAATCACAAGGGGAGAGAGCAAGATAAGGAAAGGACAGAAAAGAGTTACAAAAACAACTAGAAAACAAACCAAAAGGCAGTAAGTACATACCTGTTACTAGTTACTTTATTTGCCAATGGACTAAATGATTCAAACAAAATACATAGGGTGACGGAATGGGCAAAATAAAACAAGATCCATACATACAATACATCTATATCTTCTGCTTATAAGAAACTCACATCACATCCAAAAACACACAAAAGCTGAAAGTTAAGGGATAGAAAAAGATATATTTCCATGCAATGGAAACAAAAAAGAAGGCAGGGTGACAATCTTTCTATCCGACAAAATAGACTTTTGAAGAAAGACTAAGAGGCAAAGAAAAGCATTACCTGAGGGATCATTCTTAAAAAAAAAAATCACTCTTGTAAATATCTATGCACCTAAAATAGAAACACATAAATGTATAGAATGGAAAAATGAAAATGGAAATAAATCAAATAAAGGCAAAAACAGAAAAGACCAATAAAATGAAGAGCTGATTCTTTGAAGAGAAAGTTGGTAAATTTCAGCCACAAAGAGAGGACCCAAATACACTAGAAACAAAAGAGTTAAAATTGTAACTGATACCACATAAATTCAAAGAATAAGAGAGTATTATGAAAAAAATTCAGGCAAATGGACAGCCTAGAAGAAATAGATAGATTCCTAGACAAACAATCTTCCAAGACTGAGTGAGGAAGAAACAAAATCTTAACAGACCAATCATTTAGTAATGAAATTGATTCAATAATCAGAAAACTTCCAAACAAACCAGTACAAGACTGCTTTTTTTTTAGTGAATTCTATCAAACATTAAGATAATAACTAATACCTATCTCTCTCAAAGTGATCAGAAGAGAAACACTTCTAGACTCATTCTACAAGGCCAGCATTATATTGACATGAAAACCAAATAAAGACACAAGCAAACAGGCCAATATCCTTGATGAACATAGATACAAAAATCCTCAAATATTAGCAAGCCAAATTCAACAATAAAAGGATCATACACTGTAACCAAGTGTATTTTTTCCAGGGATGAAAGGATAGTTCAATACCTGAAAATCATGATACACTATTCAAACAAAACAAAGGATAAAAATATCTCAATAGATGCAGGAAATGCATTTGACAAAATTCAACATTTATAAAAACTCTCAAAGTCAGTATAGAGGGAACATACCTTAATGCATGAAAGCCACACTGACAAACCCACAGCAAATACTCGGTGAAAAGCTGAAAGCTTTTCCTCTAAGATCAGGTAGAACACGAGGATGCCACTCTTATTTTCTTTTTTTTAGTGGATCATTTTCTACAGTTCCTCAAAGAGATTTCCACGCAGGTCTGTGTTTGGAGGCGGCCACTCTTATTTTCATTTAGCATAGTATTGAAACCCCTAGCCACACCAAATCAGGCAAGAAAAGGTGAAAGGCATCTGAATTGAAAAGTATGTCAAATTCATTTTTTGTAGGTGATGTGATATTATACAGAGCAAATGCTAAAAATTGGAAAAATAAAGAAACACTAATAAGTGAATTCAGTAAAGTTGAAAGATACAAAAAAATCAATATATGGAAATCTGTTCTGTTATATGCTAATAACTATCAGAAAGGGAAATTAAAACAATTCCAATTACAATTGCAGCGAAAAGAATAGAACACCTATCAGATTAAGAGAAACTAACATTACAATCAGAAGGATCAACGTGTGCAAATATATATATACACACACACACACACAAATAAGGCTTTATATATATATTATATATACATCTATATATAGATGAGAAAATCCTTATTTGTAGAGGCATTACTTAGAGGAAACTTGATTCATGTTTTGAGGACCTTAGTATTATAGCAGTTATAAAAATTGGAGAAAACTCTGCACTCTGAGTTTCATTTTCTACCAGTAATGTAAAATCTCTGCTGCTCATTGACTAAAGATTTCACTTTGACAATTTTTTCTAGTTTCTTTCTCTTCACTGCAAATTTAATAGCCACATTCAAGCTCATATGGGTGAGTGCACTAGTAATAAGAATGACTGCAGATATGAACATCTGACAAATCTCTCTGCAAAGCTCACTCTGCAATTTAGTGGACAGGTAGCTATTTGAGTTAAGAGAGATAATGAAGAGACTATATTTAAAATAAGTTTATTCAATTAAGGCTTCAGAGAAAGGAAAAAATAATATTCTCTCCAGTAAATATTGCTTTTAGAATAAAAGGTGATCTCACTGTCCTGAAAATGTCAGTAAAATGTCTTTACTCATATAATTGAAAAATGACTTGGTTCCAACAGTGTTCTCCCTGTAATCCAATATAATAGTTAACACAGTATAATAATCTTATTAACATTAATTATATAATTATTCAGTGGATTTTATTGACTGTTGTCTATCAAGATTTTTTGCCTTCAGTCATTTTTTTTCCTTTACACAAAATTCCTTTTCAACTGGGTCGTTTGCTTCACCAGAATACTTGCTGTAATAGTACAATTATTAAAATACATAAGCATGGTTAGTTTCTCATAAATAGTAAAAGATCCTCAAGTGAAAGCGTTCTGAGTGTTATGCAGATTTCTGATGGATAAGCACCACCAGTTTCCTTGCTGTCAGCTTGCCATATTCTACAGAGCATCAGTCTTGCCTCATTGTCCCAACTGTACAAGTCATTTCTATCTGTAACGGTGTTTTATAAGTTGGTGCTTTCACTTGTGTGTTCAAGAGAAAGAAAAGCTTGCAAATCTCTAGTTTTTTTCTGCTATATCTCTCTTTGCAAGAGAACACTTTGTATAGAATGATGTTACTGTGACAAACAGGTAGAACAGGTATTAATAGAATCCAGTTCATGAATTCCAAGTTGTTGTTTAGTTGCTAAGTTGTGTCCACCTCTCTTGCGACCCCACAGATTATAACCAGCCAAGCTCCTTTGTCTATGGGATTTCTCAGGCAAGAATACTGGAGTAGGTTGTCATTTCCCTTATAGAGTTCCCTGAAAAATCCTTCCCTTGAAAGTCTAAACCAAAGTATGTCCCGCAGAAGCATATGCATGTTAAACAAGTCCTTCTATAGAATAAATATCAGATACTATAACCATTTCCATATTCTTTTTATGGGTCTGCAAGTTTTTCAATAACAGAATACCTCAGACAGGATGAGGTAAGCAACAAATTTATATGCCCAGAATTCTGAAGAATGGAAGTACAAGATCAAGGTGTCAGAGAGTTTGGTTTTTCCTTGGTTTGCTAATGTCCACTTTCTCGCTGTGTCAAGAGACATTTTCTCTAAACACGTGTACTCCTTCTGTCTCTTCTTATAAGGACACTAAGTATATTGGGTTAGGACCCACATTTCCAAATATAGTCACATTAGGTGTCACTGATTCAATCTATTAATCTGAGGAAGATACATTTCAATCCATAAACCTCCCCCTTCAAAGTAATTTGATGTTTTCATGCTGTATCTAATTCCATAGCTTCAGATCTGGTTACTTTGCAAAGTGTGATCAATTTACTCCAATATAATGATCGATTTGTTTCTTTAAGGGCCCTGAGTACCTGATAGAAATAGCACTTTTTCTTTGAGCTAAGATTATTGGGCTATTCTCTTCTAATGCTAGGAAAACTGTTTCATGTAATCTTGCAAATTATGCTGATAAATTTTGTATCATAATTCAATGTTTCTATTCCCAAGGGTAAGGTTTTAAAAAATATGGATTTAATTTAGGACTGAATGTTCAAACTGGATAAATCCTAAGGATGAGTGTAGTGTTAGTTGTGGCATATGTTGTGCTGAATAAGAAGAAAAACCTCATTTAAACACAAAGTCTATATCCTTGATTTTTCCCCGTAAGGCTTTTAAGTGTGTGTGTGTGTGTGAGTCACTCTTTTCGACCCCATGAACTGTAGCCTGTCACGCTGCTCTGTCCATGGCATTCTCCAGGCAAGAATACTGGAGTTGGTTGCCATTCCATTCTGCAGGGATCAAACACTGGTCTCCTGTATTGCAGGCTGATTGATTACTGGCTGAGCCACCAGGGAAGACTTTTAAGTAATAATCTATAATTTAATGCTTTCAAAAAGTACCTTCCTTCACGGACTAAACTTGTAACAAATTTACGTGAAGTCCATGAAAGTTCTAGGAACACCTTTCAAGTGAAAAAATGTAGATTCTCTCAATATGTCTAACAATCTTTTATTAATTCATTCAACAAACATTTACCCAGTTCTTACCAATATGCCACACACTATTCTATTATCTCAGGATATATCAGTAAATAAAACAGGAAAATCATTGTACTTGGTGACCTTATATTCTAGGAGGAAGAGACAGATGATTAGTAATGAGCATAATGAATAACTAAATCACATGGTAAGCTAAAATGTGAAGAATGCTATAGAAATAATAAATCTGCATGGAAGAATAAGTGTGCACTACCCATGTGGCACAGCACTAAGCTGTCTGACTGCCAATGCCAGTGACACAGGAGACACAGGCTTCATCCCTGGGTCAGAAAGAGCCCCTGGAGTAGGAAATGGCAGCCCACTCCAGTATTCTTGCCTGGAGAATCTTATGGATAGAGGAGCCTGGCAGGCTACAGTTCATGGGGTCGCAAAGAATCAGACACGACTGAGCACACAACACCTGTTGGGAGAAACTGAAATTTTAAATATGGAAATCAAAGTAGGTCTTATTAAGGAAGAACAGTAGAGAAAAATCTGAAGTAAATGATAAAATTAAACATTCAATATTCTGGCATCTAAAATACCAGTGTAAATGTCAGGAATATTTGGAAAATGGGGAAATTAGATCGAAAAAATGGGCTAGACAGATGGGAATGTAGTAAAAGATGAGATCATACAGAAAATTTATAGTTTGGTTATTTATCTGATAAAATCAGATAGATTCTATATTTGGAAAATTTGCTGATTCCTTAGAACAAGGGGGATGTACTTTGAATTTTTTCTCAACTTTTTCATTTTGTTATTAATAGTTACAAACCAGATAGCAAGTGTATGTGTGTGTATACTCATACACTCATATATATTTGGAAATAAGAATCTAGTTATATTAAGAACAAATATTTTAATAAGCATAAGAGTTTTCAAAATGTTTTTTCCAGTTATATGTATCTTTGCCGTTTTGACTGTCAGGAATTTTATAATAAACCAGATTACCAGTTAACATTGCACATTTACTTGTTTTTAAAAATGTATTAATGTGATATTTAACACACATATCAGTTTTGGGTGTACAATATAGTGATGCAACATTTGTATACATTATGAATTGATCACCAAGATCATTCTAGTAATTGTCTGTCACCATAGAGTCCCTGTGGTAGTATTATCTCTCTTCCCTATGCTGTATATTACATCCCTGTACTTATTTACCTAGTATTCATTTCATTTTTCTAGAATCAACTCAGTTGTTGTATTTCTTGTGGTAAGATCTTCAAGGTAAATTCTTTGCTTTGTGTTCCCAAGTCTCTTTGTAGATACTTCTGCAGAAGTACATATTATACTCTTTTTCAACTTCAGGTTTCCATGTCTCACTCATAATAATGTATTTCTTAAGAGTATATCTCTTATACATCTCACAATGATTTGTTGTATATAGAAATCTGTGCTATGAAAAAAGTCAATTATGAAATCATTTGCCAATTTAAGTGAAAAACGGAAAGATCAATACATTCCAAGAGCATCCACTTGTTTATGCGTATATATTTATGGCAGATTTGTAAATTTTAGACTTAACAGCATAAACATAATAAAATGAAGAGCATAGTCTCACTTCTAGAAGGATGAAAGCCAGAAGTATACACAAATGGGATTTTTAAAACCTGAGTATCTTAAAGCCTTTATGAAAGAACCAGGCGACAAAAATAATGATTCTAATTTAGTTCTTGATGAAAGTGAAAGAGGAGAGTGAAAAAGTGGCCTTAAAGCTCAACATTCAGAAAACGAAGATCATGGCATCTGGTCCCATCACTTCATGAGAAATAGATGGGGAAACAGTGGAAACAGTGTCAGACTTTATTTTGGGGGGGGCTCAGAAATCACTGCAGATGGTGACTGCAGCCATGAAATGAAAAGACACTTACTCCTTAGAAGGAAAGTTATGACCCACCTAGACAGCATATTAAAAAGCAGAGATATTACTCGGCCAAAAAAGGTCCATCTAGTCAAGGCTATGGTTTTTCCAGTGGTCATGTATGGATGTGAGAGTTGGACTGTGAAGAAAGCTGAGTGCTGAAGAACTGACGATTTTGAACTGTGGTGTTGGAGAAGACTCTTGAGAGTCCCTTGGACTGCAAGGAGATCCAACCAGTCCATCCTAAAGGAGACCAGTCCTGGGTGTTCATTGGAAGGACTAATGCTGAGGCTGAAACTCCATTACTTTGGCCACCTCATGTGAAGAGTTGACTCATTGGAAAAGACTCTGATGCTGGGAGGGATTGGGGGCAGGAGGAGAAGGGGACAACAGAGGATGAGATAGCTGGATGGCATCACTGACTCGATGGACATGAGTTTGAGTGAACTCTGGGATTTGGTGATGGACAGGGAGGCCTGGCGTGCTGCGATTCATGGGGTCACAAAGAGTCGGACATGACTGAGCAACTGAACTGAACTGAGAGAAAAAAATATATATCAAATTTTATATGTGATTTTAAATGTATGTTATATATCAAATATAAATATACCATATAAATAACATTTTAACATTTCTTTTGTTTGAGGGCTAAAGTACCAGATTCTGACAAGCAGACATCCTGGGGTAAGCAAAGATAGTAGCCGAGGGAGAAAATGGAATAGAAAATTGCTTACCACGCACAGTGTAGTTTTGTTTTCTTTGGCTGCCTCAGATTGGTGATAGGTATGGCACAAGCCACAGCTTCTACTGTAGAACTCACAGGAGTTCGGATATTAGGACTCCTTCCTCCTCTTCCTAAAGTTTGTGTCTTAAATTTGTAACTAAAAATGCCACTGGAGATATTAAAAGAAGAATGAAACCATACTAAGAAACAACAAAGTTCAAAAGTCATTCCCTTGAGTTTCATTCCTTTCTACTGAATCAGTCTCACTTCTACCTCCTTTTTCTCTTTGATTTATTGAAACTTTATTGTACTCTTACTAATTCCATCCTTCTCTTAGTCAGTCAGTTCAGTCGCTCAGTCGTGTCTGACTGTTTGCGACCCCATGAATCACAGCATGCCAAGCCTCCCTGTCCAGCACCAACTCCCAGCGTTCACCCAAACTCACGTCCATTGAGTTGGTGATTACATCCAGCCATCTCATCCTCTGTTGTCCCCTCTTCCTCCTTTCCCCAATCCCTCCCAGCATCAAAGTCTTTTCCAATGAGTCAACTCTTCTCACGAGGTGGCCAAAGTACTGGAATTTCAGCTTCAGCATCATTCCTTCCAAAGAAATCCCAGGGTTGATCTCCTTTAGAATGGACTGGTTGGATCTCCCTGCAGTCCAAGGGACTCTCAAGAGTCTTCTCCAACACCACACTTCAAAAGCATCAATTCTTCGGCACTCAGCTTTCTTCACAGTCCAACTCTCACATCCATACATGACCACTGGAAAAACCATAGCCTTGACTAGACAGAACTTTGTTGGCAAAGTAATGTCTCTGCTTTTGAATATGCTGTCTAGGTTGGTCATAACTTTTCTTCCAAGGAGTAAGCATCTTTTAATTTCATGGCTGCAGTCACCATCTGCAGTGATTTTGTTTAACTACAATTAAACAGTCTCTAATGTATAAAATTCCTATCCTCATTTAAATATTTTCTATTATCAGTAAAACTCATTATAAGATAATAACTTTAATATTACATCAAATTGGTATAAAATATTTCCGTACTTAAGCTACTAGTGTTAGAATTTTGTGACTGCTGAAAGTTTTTGACTATTCCTAAACTTTTTCATTAAATGTGACATTTAGATGGTTATTATTGTCCATAGAGAGTTTCTTATAAAGAAAAGTATACATTTTGCCTAAAAACAAAGTACAAAGTGAAGTCACTTGCCTACTATGTATAAGTGAAAGATCCTGATACATATTTCCATTTTTTTTTCCTGAAGAATTTTGTAATTTTCACTCCTACCCTAAGAAAATGATGTTGTGGTCAGCTGTATAAGGTGACACCATAACACTCTAGGCAGACTCATTCCCATTATATGTTATTTCAGTGGAATCCACTGGAGAGAGAACATTCCCACATGAGATTATTTCTGTTATTAATTTGTGAGACAAGCACCTTAATGGCTGAATCTTTTCCAAAGAGATACTCGACTATCACAGAATCATGTACTGAATATTTTTTCTCTTACTTATAAATAGCCTGCCAGGCTCCTCTATGCATGGGATTCTCCAGGATAGAATACTGGAGTGGGTTGCCATTTCCTTCTCCAACACATAAAATAGACAGTTATTTATTAAACTTACATTTAAAGTAAGTTCATTCCTGGATGGGCAAGAATGACCCCCCCAGAGATGTCTTAATGCCTAGAATCTTTAAATGTTTTGCTTTACATGGTAGAAGAGACTGATTGATAATCAAGTTAAAAATTTTTTGACTTGTAGAGAATGGCATTGATTGTCCAGGCATGCCCAATGTAATCACAAGCATCCTAATAAAGAGAAAAATGTAACTATGGAGAAAGACAGGGAGAGGAAGGGGCCATGAGTCAAGGAATATAGGCAGCCTCGAGAAGCTAGAAAATAAATGACCCAGATTAGCCCCTGGAGCCTGCAGAAGGCAGGCAGGTCTGGCAGCCTAATTCAGACTTATTAACTCTAGATTAGTAAAAGAGTAAATTGTTTTAAGCCACCAAACTTGTGACAATTTGTTACAGGCTCAATAGGAAATGAATACACTGTGTTATTAATTCCATCCCATTAAGTGGTACTGCCTAAGAGCTTTGAAGGCACACTGTACTTCTCCCAACATAGCAATTAGCGTCTGCTATACTAATTGCCTATTTGCTTTTCAGTGCACCCAAGACCAAGCAAAATATGGTAAACTCTAAAGCAATATCTTCTCCATTCAGTAGTTTATTTTCAGTGCCTAGTAAAATGTAATACACATTGAGGCTAACTAATTCTTGAATGAGTGAATTGATAGCACTTTGTGATGCTGTGAAGACCTTTTTTCCATAGATCAATTTTATTCACACTAGATTTTATCATTGGATCAAATGAGACCATCAGAAAGTTTTGTAATTGTAAGGTAGATTTGCAGGCTTCTCACTGTTTATATCCACTGATTCTGATTTGGGGCATTTTCTAAGTGAGGGAAACTATAAGAAATAAACTCTTGCAAACTTTCCCTGTATGTGCTATTGGGATGATTTGTCCTGCTCTCACATTGCTAAGGAAGTTTTGGTCTTTTGGCACTGTAATTGTGTGCTTATTAAGTGTGGGCTGTGTTTTGACTGGGGTTTATTTTGTTTTCTCTTTACCACAAGAAATCTCTAAGTGATCATATTTCCATTTTCATTTTATTCACCATGAAAGATTATATCTAAGTTATAACTCGAATTTAGTAACTATGTAGAACCTAGTCATTGTATAATTACAAATATAGGGTCAAAATTTCCCAAACTTATATTTCATATTACATTATGTATGTAAGAGTTAGTAAAGTGAAATAATTTGTTATCCAAAACAAATACTATAAAATCAACTCCACTGTGAGCATTACTAGGGAAAAAAGCTTTTGACAGTTTCATATCTAAATGTTTTATAGATCTACACTTTTACTTACCAAATGAGCGTCTGAATACATTACATATTTATATACTTTATGTTTTATCTCATAGTTTAAAGTAGAATTTAAAGTGAATGATAGTGAACACAATGGTGATTATTGTAAAGCTTTGTAGAAAAAGCTCCTTTATGGACATTCATTCCTACAGTAAAATATTTATATTTGATCTTTATGTTTAATTTTAAATGTTGTCATAATTCAAATATGAGCTCAGAGGGGGGGAAATAGAAGGAATAATATCTCCACTTTTTTATTCAGCAAGCATTGCTGAACTCAGATCATAAGCCAAAGATGGTGAATAAATTCAGATGAAAATAAGTGTCACTTCTCTCAGGAAGGAAGCAATACAGACTGCTGTGATCTATGTCAGTGATAATACACCTCAGATGATGGTTCTAATCCTAGACCAGCAGGAGGGCAAGAAGGGTACAGGAAACTTTTCCTGGAATGGATGGATGCTAAGGTGGGAAAGGAGGGCTGGCATGAACTTGGAGACTGGGACACTACTATGTGTAAAACAGATAATGAGGATATACTGCATAGCACAGGGAACTTTACTCAGTGCTCTGTGGGAACCTAAATGGGAAGGAAAGCCAAAGATTTCCCAAAAAGATGGGATATATGTATATGTATTGCTGATTCACTTTGATAATGCATCTCAGATTGTGGTTCTGATTTTGGGCCAGCGTGGGAGCAGGAAGAGTACAGGAAACATTTATTTGAATCCATCCTGTTTTAAGCTATATGTGCCATTGCTGTACTGGTCACAGTAAAGTAGCCAATTAACTGATAGTAAAATTATATTTCCTGAAATGAAACTTAGGACTATAGTTATCCGAGTGTTTAATTGTGGAAAATTGAGTGCTAATTTTACTCGATTTTCAGTTCTTTTTTATTTAGAATTATCTCCTGATATCAGCCTTGATATTTTCACATGTTCATTTTGGGGATTAAACCAAAGAGAACAAGTATTATCATAGTAGCTTTACAAATGAGGTAAGAGAGTATCAGTGAATTTGGATACTATGACTAAGGTTACGTGAAAATTAGAGTACTTCATAGAATTTTATTACCATTTTAAATACTAATTATTACTTACACTGTATTTTGTTTACTGTTCCCAAATTTATCTCTGTTCCTACCAAGTTGCTCCTTGGGAAAATTATGTTATATATATATAAATGTTAAATATATAAATATTGCATGTACATGTAATATATAATATTTTATATATATTACATTTTACATTTGATATTACATGCATATAATATATATTATATACCTATGTATAGATATAAAAACAGTTGAAAACTATAAATGTTAGAAGCTTGTATAAAATTGAATTTGTCATTTACTCCCTCAGATCTGAGTCATCTACAATCTTTCTTATCTTAGTTGAAAAGTCCATTCACTTGCTCAGACCAAAATTTGAGTCAATCTTGGTGTCTCTCTTTATCTCACCTTAAATCATTTCTATTATATCAGAAAATCCTGAAGACTCTATATTCAAAATGTAACCATTAATCCCAACACTTCTCACAATACTGATCCTCAAAAGTCTATCTAATCCTTTAAAAAATGCAAATCAGATTAGGACACTCTGCATACAACTCACCCTCACTCCATAATTCGGTCAGAAAAAGAGCCACTTCATGGCCGTGATCTTTCCTTCCCATTCCTTCTGATAGCATTTCCTACTACTTTCTTAAAGGGTCTCTGTTTCACCCATAACAAATTATCTTACATTTCCTGGGACTTGCCAAGCACACTTCCATCTTAGGGCCTTCAAACTTACCCTAACTCTGTTTGTACCACTTGGCTCCCCAATATCCAGATGCTAATTCCCTCACCTCCTCCAGGTCTTTGCTAAAATATCGCAATTTCTATCACTGTATGTAACATCCGGACCTACTCTTCCACAGCATTTCCCTGATCTATATAGCGCTTATTTTTCAAAATACTATCAATTGTACAGATTGATATTTTACTATGTCTCCTCAGTTAGAATGTAAGATTCTTAAGGATAAGAATTCTGATCTGGTTCCTTGACAGCCAAAGTATCTGAATTGTGCCTGGCAGAGTTAGGTTCTCTATTGGTACTGTCTGCTTTAAGTGAATTTAAAAGGTGGACTATTCCAATGCAGCAGTGCATACTGGCTTCAATTTAGAAATAATGAATGTTTTAACTTGACAACAAATTCTCTTGGAAGATATTTTCTGAATGAAAAAAAATTAAACAAGTATAGATCATTCTTATACAGATTATACCCCTCTAACAATTTAAAATTAAATCTTTCAATATTGCAATAATACTAATCTGTCCATACTTTGTGATTCTTTATTACATTTAAATAGTACAAATTTATAGTTCTGTCATTTCGACAATTTGTCAGGATAAATATATCGCTTTATTTTTCATAACAAATCTCTCCTTTTCAAACTTTTGGCTCCAAATACCAAACTGAAAAAACTCATACATCCTACCTTAGGGTGTTTAAAAAAAAAAAAAAAAAAAGACACCACTTGGTCCTTTGGATCATTTGATCCTTGACCCTTTAGTTTCATGTAGTTTCAATAGCCATGTCTGCCAAACTGAAGATAGAAAACCAATTCTATCTCCTGCTGTTGCTGCTCAGGACTGTATCACTGAGCCTTTGAAAAGACACCTTCTCAAGAACAGCATGGAGTAAACTGCTTCCTAATACTGGAAAAATATCCTTGACTCTAAACGTCACTTAGGGGGTGAATCTCATTGTGTAGGCCCTTTGCTTCATTTTGAATGAGTTTTTCAGAGTTATAATATCTCTTGCTCACTCTTTCTCTCTTTCACACACACACACTAACACCTGAAATATGATTTTTGGTAAGACTGCCTATAACTTGACATTTTAAGACAAGTGTGATTCTTAAAAAATTAATACAAATCATCTCTTCCTGTTCTATTTCTTCACTTTGTAACCAGAAATAACTAGACTTAGAGCCCTTACACTTATTTATGATACAACATCTGAATTGCCCTCAGAAATGTATATTTGTCATGATTGCCAGCAAAGCTGAAGTATTGACTCTGCATTTGTTTGTTGTGGTTGATTCTTATCCAAACTCCATCATAATTATGCAGCTGTGTGAGTCTTCAACAGCAAAACACATTGCTTTTGATTTGGATCATTTAAAAGAAATTTGCCACTATTTAGATGTTTGACCAATAGCTATACTTCTCAAATATTCAAAAGCAGTATTGTCCAGATGTCACATTTTGGTTTATCATAAAAAGGAATATTTTTGCCATATGCAATATCAGATAGACCACATGATAAAACTCAAGACCCGTACTAAGAAAAATTCTATGTAAAATACAAACAAAGTGAATACAGTTATAAAAAGCAAGTATCTTAAGTGAGAAGGCTCTATAGTAAACTTAAAATTAATAAGAGAATTTGATAAAGTATCTGGATCCAAGATAGGTATTAAAATTTTTTTGTTCTTTGCTATTTAATGGAAAATACTGGTAATGGTAATAGAAAACATTAAAATAAAAAAGCAAAAGTTAACATGCTCAGGTATTAACAAAGAAGATACTGGACCTATATGAAAAATTGTATTGACATGCATAGTAACTGAAGGAATGGAAAGGTAGATCATATCCTTGAATGAAAAATCTAAATTTAAAATGTTAATTTCTCCTGTTAGTGTATACAAGTTAGTAAAATTTCCATTTGAATTGTAATTGAGTCTTTTAGAATTAGGTGAAATGGACTTAAAGATTTTAGCACCCAAACAGTTTTTAGAAATTATAAGAACAGTGAGGGTCAGTTTGTCACCTGTCAACACATCTTATAAAGCCACTTTCATCTCTTGATAATGGCAAAAGTATAGTAAAACATTGGGAATAAGACAATACATTTCTTAAATAATGATAACAGTACTAAATAACTATGAGAAGGAAATAAAAACTGAACGCTTTCATCTTACAAAGAGAAAAATAAATTCCAGTCTGTTTAATGAGTTAGATGCCAAAAACTGAGCAATAAAAAATTTGCATGGAAAACTAGAATACTAAATTTATGAGTACCTTTTTTAAAACTACAAAACTATAAGCTACAACATGAACATGTGGAAGTGTTCATTTAAAACTCTTTCTATTTTCCATGTGCATGTGTGACAAGATGCTTCAATTGTGTTTGACTCTCTTAACCCTGTGGACCATAGCCTGCAAGGCTCCTCTGTCCATGGAATTCTCCAGGCAAGAATACTGGAGTAGGTTGCCACCTCCTCCTCCAAAGGATCTTCCTGATTCAGGGATAGAGCTTGTATCTCTTACATCTCCTGCATGGGCAGGCGGATTCTTCCCACTAGAGCCACCTGGGAAGCTCCATATTTTCCACAGTTGGGGTTAAACAATGTTAATATACAATTTATACACATGAAAATATATTTAATATACATGATAGAAAAAGCAATAATTGGGCAATAATTTAGTATAGTGAACACCTTCTTTCAATGAATACTATGAATAGAGGAAGAAATGAACAGATACTAAGAACAGAAGGGCAAATTCAATGGTCAAAAGCTATTAATATACTCAGTCTACAAGTCAGGAACATACAGATTAAGGAGGACTCATCAATTTATGCCAATTTGGCAAGAATTTTAGATGGCTATGCAACCCCTTGTTTGGAATGTGGATGAATTTTACACCCCACCGACAGAAATGTAGTAAGTGCCAAATCTCAATAAAATATTAAATGTCAGTAATGTCTAACCCGACTCTCGACAACAATTAAAATTTAAAATTCTTAGGTCATCGTACAGAGCACACTCTTTAGCGCTTTATCATAGGAAAAAAGAAAGTGTCAATTGCTAAGAACCTATACATAGAGGGTGTTGAGAACAGTATTAACCCAGAGGACAAGAGCAGGAAACAATCGATGAGTGGCCGTATCATGATACCCAGCAAGTGAACTATCACACATTCATGTAAAATACTCAACTGAGCTTGCCGATGTAGTAATAGATCACATACTATCATTTCACCAAATAAGAGTGCATAAAGTATGTTTAATTTATACTCTTTTTCACCCCATTTTTGTAAATGCTGAAAAGATCTGTGTGGTCTATCTAATATGGAATAATATGAGAGAAACACAGGGAAGGGGAAGATAGAATTAATCATGACATAATGCATAAAAACATACGATGTGGTCCTATGCACATGTGTGTTACAGATAAATAGGTGACAGTAAGGTCAACAAAATATTTATGGTGTTATTCTAGGTATATTACCCTATCATTTTCCTAGAATTTTTATATTAGAATAGTTTTGAATGAATGAATTTGAGTAATCAAAATGTTTATTTGTTGCAGAGAAAACTTATTCTCATGTGAGAAATTTGATGTGTATTTATAGATTTGCAATATAATTATGCTTAATTATTTCACTTTCATTTTACTGTTGAAATGTTTTTCATGATTTTAGTGAAGTAGGAATACAATTCTCCCCTCTCTTGCACTTAAAATCCAATACCTCTAATACTTCTTTTTTAAAAAAAGATACACTTTTCCCTTCCTTGAATTCCTCTGCTTTACTCTGTGTTTTATGCTACTTTTCAGAAGAATTAGAAGCTATTTCAACAGATAATTTTAAACTGTAACACCAAGATGACATATTAAATAACTTGAAGGAAATAATGAAAAGGAAGTTATCAAAATTGAATACATAATTTAACTGTAGCTAACTAGCATTCATTACAAAAAGAAAACTTGTAGAACCTCTTAGAGTTCATTTCTAGTAAATAAAAATGTATAAGTAGATTTATAGATAATATAAACTTTCTAAACTTTAAATGCTTAACAGAACTGAGTATATATTTTTCATCAGTGTGTCCACTAAATATTTATAGCACTCAAAAATTTCAGAATCAGAGTACTACTTATAACATCAATATAATATCAATAATGAATGCTAAAAATAATCCAAATAATCCAATAAAGCCAAAAAGCATGGCACCTCATTTATCAGCATTTTTATAATGAAATTTCATCTAAGTAAACACAAGACAAATTCAAGACAATGGACTTCATATCCCTTAGTCTAAGCGTCAACATTTTGCTACATTCAGATAGCTTAAACAAAGATCATGTCAACCTTCTAAGTTCTGATAATATAAATGAAGCTCTTCTGTCTGCATTTGAAAAGAATTTCAGTGTATGAGTACATAATCAGTTGTATTCAGTCATGCACAACTCTGTGCGACCCTTTGGACTGTCGCCCTCCAGGCTGCTGCTGCCAGAGGATTCTTCAGGCAAGAATACTTGAGTGGGTTGCCCTACCCTCCTCCAGAGGATCTTCTCAACCCGGGGATCAAACCTGTGTCTGTTGCGTCTCCTGCATTGGCAGTCAGGTTCTTTACCACTAGGGCCACTTGGGAAGGAGCGGGCTGCAATTTCTGCCTCCAAGGGATCTTCCTAACCCAGGGAATGAACCACATCTCCTGCTTTGAAGGCAGATTCTTTCACAGCCATCCAAGAAGCCCATATAGTCAGTTAGGTGGATATTATGATAGAGCTGATTTACAGCAATTTACTCATAAATGGGCTTCCCTGGTGACTCAGTGGTAAAGAACTCACCTACCAATTTAGGAGAAGTGAGTTCAATCCTTGAGTGAGGAAGATCCCCTGGAAAAGAAATGGTAACCCACTCCAGGATTCTAGTCTGGAAAATCCCATGGACAGAGGAGCCCAGCAGGAGTGGGCTACTGTCCATGGGGTCACAAACGAGTCAGACAAACTTAGTAACTAAACAACAAAAAATAAATATTCAAGCTATATCTGAAAGACAGTGAGCTGCAGTAATGCTAATGAGTATTAAAAAAAACAACACACATTATTAAAATCAGCTTAAATTCTTTAATATGCTCAGGAAATTCTCAATGTAGAATCCAAGATTAGCACCATATAACGTTCAAGATAACGCATTCGATCTGCAAGAACTGAGGCTACAAATTGCCACTTAGTTTCACAAGTATATGCACATTTAGAATCAAATGTCACTGCTTATAAATGCCTTTGAGGTTGTTCATATTGTTTGATACTGGGAACATTTTCCCATTACATATTTAGATCATGAAATCATTCTTTGTGATCTGAAAATAGTCTTCATTTTCAATCACATATTTGAAGTTTGGATGATGTTATTTTCCATTATTCTATGAGAATTTTTGTAGCTAAATCTTTGTGAATATCCACAAATATATTCAATTACAAAGGATATACAATAAGGGAATGGGCAATGGGTAGAATGAAAAGGCTTTTGGACCAGACCTGATAGGAGGCTGTCTGTGGTTGTGGAGGGGTCTCTTTGATCTGAGAATATAGTGCAACAGCTTCAACAGGTTGAAAAAATGTACAATAGTTATTAAGAATGGAATAGTGATAGAAAAACAAAAATCAGGAAATTGGCAAATACAAATTCACTACCTTAAACATTTTGCTTAAATTGTCCCTATACAGCTCAAATTTTTCTAAAAAGTTCTGGAACACAAAAACCCTTGCTATACAGCAAAGACTAATATTTGTGTAAGAATAAATTATTGTGTTAGTGAGTTTTTGTTTGGGGTGAGCTTTTCTGGGTACAATGAGCACAAAGACCATTTTTTCAATTAAGCAAGAAACAGAGCAATGAGAAACTGCTCATTTGCAATCATGCTGCTTGACAATCGTTCAAAACTCCATCAAGATATACAGAGTCAGAAATTAATATACACTAAGCTTGTACACATTAAACTTACCTGGTTTAATCCTACCTGTAACGTGTCTACTTTCCGGCAAACTCATGGCTTGCAGACCATTTGCATTTCATTTTGTCAAATAGGGAGGAAGAGGTGGTTTTTTACTACAAATTCAGTTTCTTGGGCCATACTGCGGACCTACTGACTCTGCACACTCCTAGCAATCTGCTGTTTTATATGGTCTGTCATTTGTTACTCTCTCTTAAAGGTTGTAACCAGAGCAGCAGGAACAATTTTTTTAAGGGCTTAATGGGAATGTAGTTAAGTATTAATACTTTATTGACTAGTACATTTAATAACTTCAAAATAACCACAACCTGTCTTTTGTTAAAGGGCTCATAAGTGACATAATTGACAAGTGACGTAACTGGCTTTTGTCAAGATTTTAGACATAACACATGTTTGCTTCCCGCCCCTACCCAACTGATCAAAGAATGTATATCCAAATGGAAAAGACTGAGAAAATATATTATCTAAGGTAGAAGCATATGTTATTTACTAATAGCAACAGCGACCAACAAGAGCAAAATAGCTAGCATGGAGGGAAAACATTGAGAAGAGATTTACACTCTGGCTGCAATCATCCCATTTCTAGTTAGCACTGTGATTCAGAGTCTGTTTGGATAGGAATCCTAAACTACCTGATACCACTATTAACTGAGGTAGTTATCTTTGCTTACAGAGAGCCAGTAGGTACTGGGAGAAATAGCTGATGATTGACCCAGGTCTGTCTGGTGAAACATCAAAGAATCTACAAGCCAGCACTTGAAGACATGCTTGGTGTGTCTGTATTTGTTTATCTAGACTTTAACAAGATGAATTCATGTCCTCAGAATTTGAATACTTTCAACTTGGAATCTTTTTTAGACCTGAAGGATGTTTTAATTGAGGGGGCCAAAGTAACCCCACATTTTCAAAACCATGTATGGGTAGCAAAACAAACTAAGCCTAAAGTAAGATGCTGACTCAGCAATTTCTTAAACAGGTCTCTAGCTAAGGTGATCTTGATATCATCTTTGAAAGCCTAATAAAACCTCTTAAAAATGATCATAACAGTTTTTCAAAAGTTTATACTAGAGAGATCAAATTACCGTTTCTACAGTTTCATGGAGAGCCTTTGTGTTCTCTGTGGGATGGTGCATAAAATAATTTAAGAATAGAACAACAGGGTGTAATTCTAATTTATTTATTGTGACATGCAAGATTTGAAGGTGAGTGATGAATACAGACTAGTAGTCCAAGAAATTCTAAAACTTCATGATACACAGCATAACCTGACATTTTTCCTTAGACATTCTAGGGCAGATAGTTTTGCAAAATATTTTTTCTTTATGATAAACTACTGCAATTTTTCATTTAGAACTTCCATTAACTGTAGAAAAAGTAAAACTGCAAATCCAAAGGTCAAAAGAGAATAACACAAAGTCATAGACAGCAAAGTTAATGACAGTGTTCTGTGGGAATACTGCAAGCAACTCGATGGCACTATTGATGATTTCCTAGCAAAATGTTAACCTCCAAAATTGAGAGGTCATGAATAAACCTATTACCACTTCAGGGTTTGGAAATTCTATTAGAAATCTTATATTTAAGACTCTGGGGTCAGGTAGATTCATATTTTAATTTTGCACACCTAAAGAAGCACCATCTCATTTAAAATTTTCAGGTCAGAAAATGAAAAAAATCCATATTGTTCATAAAAATGGAAAACTATTAAAAATAGAATACCTATGATAAATGAGTGAATCTAGAGATTAACCTGTCAGTATTTTCCTATTCCAGCTGACCTCAACCACTAGTTCACATGATGTGCAAACCTTCATAATAGGTTCAGCTATTGCACTTTACATCAAATATTAACACAACAGTTTTTTGGCCCAATGAGACCCTACAGATTATTGATTCTATCATTTTAACTCTAAGTCTCCCAAATCCTTTTAATGTTCATGTTTTGTCTCCTACCCAGGTCTACAAATGATACATCATTTTATTATCCTTCCTGCAAACATTTTAAACAACTTTGTACCTTACTTTTTCCCTTTGGCAAACCATACCATGGCGAAACCCAATTATTTGGCTACTCTATCTAGATTCATGCACTTGAACCTATTAGACAAAAATGCATTGCTATGCTGGCACTGAAACACTTCATGATAAACCTGTTAAACCTGGAGTCTTTCATGTTGCCCAGTAATAGGTCATTTATTTTCCCCTATGCAAATTTGATTTTAGAGTTTTTTTCTTTTTCTTCGGCTTCCAAAACTACCAGTATGTCCTTCCTCTCAGTTAATAACCCTGTTCAAAAGAGAATTTAAACACATTGCCTCATGTCTTCCATGGCAGTCCAGTGGTTAAGACCCTGCACTTCCAGGGGAGGAGGCACAGGTTCGATCCCTGGTGGAGGAACTAAGATCTTACATGCAGCATCGCATGGCCAAGAAAAGAAAAAGGTAAACACATTCCTTCATGTACCCATCCACTATCATTAACACAAGCACTGATTTTTGCCCCCTACCTCCTCTAGAGAAGTCCACCGCGTCATATCATCAATCCTAATGTACGTATGCAAAAGCTGTCGAGGACTGACAGAGGATCACCAGGAATATGCTTGGAGTAAATGGTAGGCTTCTTTGCTTGCTGTGGCAAGTGAGAGCACAAGGAGCACCAAGGATACTGGGGCAAGAGGGAGGTGGGAGGAGCACGTCATAGGGTCAGCTTTATTGACTATGCCAAAGACTTTGACTGTGTGGATCACAATAAACAGTGGAAAATTCTGAAAGAGATGGGAATACCAGACCACCTAACCTGCCTCTTGAGAAATCCATATGCAGGTCAGGAAGCAACAGTTAGAACTGGACATGGAACAACAGACTGGTTCCAAATAGGAAAAGGAGTATGTCAAGGCTGTATATTGTCCCCCTGCTTATTTAACTTCTATGCAGAGTACATCATGAGAAATGCTGGACTGGAAGAAACACAAGCTGGAATCAAGATTGCCGGGAGAAATATCAATAACCTCAGATATGCAGATGACACCATTCTTATGGCAGAAAGTGAAGAGGAGCTAAAAAGCCTCTTTAGGAAAGTGAAAGAGGAGAGCGAAAAAGTTGACTTAAAGCTCAACATTCAGAAAACGAAGATCATGGCATCTGGTCCCATCACTTCATGGGAAATAGATGGGGAAACAGTAGAAACAGTGTCAGACTTTATTTTGGAGGGCTCCAAAATCACTGCAGATGGTGACTGCAGCCATGAAATGAAAAGACGCTTACTCCTTGGAAGAAAAGTTATGACCAACCTAGATAGTATACTCAAAAGCAGAGACATTACTTTGCCGACTAAGGTCCGTCTAGTCAAGGCTATGGTTTTTCCAGTAGTCATGTATGGATGTGAAAGTTGGACAGTGAAGAAGGCTGAGTGCTGAAGAATTGATGCTTTTGAACTGTAGTGTTGGAGAAGACTCTTGAGGGTCCCTTGGACTGCAAGGAGATCCAACCAGTCCATCCGGAAGGAGATCAGCCCTGGGATTTCTTTGGAAGAAATGATGCTAAAGCTGAAACTCCAGTACTTTGGCCACCTCCTGCGAAGTGTTGACTCATTGGAAAAGACTCTGATGTTGGGAGGGGTTGGGGGCAGGAGGAGAAGGGGACGACCGAGGATGAGATGGCTGGATGGCATCACGGACTCGATGGACGTTTGAGTCTGAGTGGACTCCAGGAGATGGTGATGGACAGGGAGGCCTGGCATGCTGCGATTCATGGGATTGCAAAGAGTCAGACATGACTGAGCGACTGAACTGAACTGAACTGTGCTGTGTGAAGTTGGATGAGCCTAAAGCAGTGGAGGTTTTTCTGGATGGGGTGCTGGTGGTAACTAAGGGCAATTCAATAATATGAGATCTTTATTTCCATCTAGGAGGCAGAAGAAAGGCTGCAGAACTAGGGTTGTCACTGGAAAAGAAATAATAGTCATACAAATTAGCCAGAAGTAACATTGTTTTGTTTATTGGTAACACCTTATCTCTGTCTAGATTCAGCTAGAAATCCGATGACTTGGCTGTAACAGATAGTAAAAATAACAACAAATTACCCTAGGAACTATCTTAAGGCATTACTTCAGCAATGTCTTTTTCCTAGTATCATCATTTTTTTTCCTTCTTAGCAGATTTTTTATGTCACACTAAGATGATATTTTTCTAATCACAATAACCACCCCCCCAATCCCATTTTTCCATTTTTATTATTGCCTTTACTTCTGTTTTCCCTTATAGCTAAGTTGTTTGAAGGACGTAATTATGTTTTCAGCTTCAGTTCCTTTCTTCCTACTCTCAAATTCATTCAAGCATTCCCAAACACGCTGCCAAATTTAGTCTTCTCAAAGACCTCTCAAATCTATTGATCATCATTTCTTTAGAATTTCTGATCTTGTTCGCATGACAATGCTTTATTTGGCTTCCAAAAATGAGTTTTCCCCCTGTATTTTAAAGGTAATTCCCTCTTAGTCCTCAGCGTTGATTCCTTTTCACATCCCTTTTAGAACACAGAGATCAGTCTTATTTTTTTCTCCTCTATCTACATTTTCCATCCCCAAGGAAAGGAAACACAAAAAGGCAAAATGGTTTTCTAAGGAGGCCATACAAATAGCTGTGAATAGAAGAGAAGCAAAAGGCAAAGGAGACAAGGAAAGATATACTCGTTTGACTGCAGAGTTCCAAAGAATAGCAAGGAGAGATAAGAAAGCCTTCCTTAGTGATCAATGCAAAGAAATAGAGGAAAACAATAGAATGGAAAATATCTTCAAGAAAATTAGAGACACCAAGGGAATATTTCATGTAAAGAGAGGCACAAGAAAGGATAGAAATGGTATGGACCTAACAGAAGCAGAAGGTATTAAAAAGAGGTGGCAAGAATACACAGAAGAACTATACAAAAAAAGATCTTCATGACAGAGATAACCACGATGGTGTGGTCACTCATCTAGAGCCAGACATCCTGGAATGTGAAGTCAAGTGGGCCTTAAGAAGCATCACTATGAACAAAACTAGTGGAGGAGATAAAATTCCAGTTGAGCTATTTCAAATTCTAAAAGATGATACTGTGAAAGTGCTGCACTCAACATGCCAGAAAATTTGGAAAACTCAGCAGTGGCATCTGGCTCCATCACTTCATGGCAAATAGATGGGCAAACAGTGGAAACAGCAACAGACTATAAATATATTTTTTTGCTCCAGGACTGGAAAAGGTCAGTTTTCATTCCAATCCTAAAGAAAAGCAATGCCAAAGAATACTCAAACTACCTCACAATTGCATTCATCTCACATGCTAGCAAAGTAGTGCTCAAAATTCTCCAAGCCAGGTTTCAACAGTATGTGAACCATGAACTCCCAGATGTTCAAGCTGGATTTAGAAAAGGCAGAGAAACCAGAGATCAAGTTGCCAACATCTACTGGATCATCAAAAAAGCAAGAGAGTTCCAAAAAAATATCTACTTCTGATTTATTGACTATGCCAAAGCCTTTGATTGTGTGGACCACAACAAACTCTGGAAAATTCTTAAAGAAATGGGAATACCAGACCACCTGACCTGCCTCTTGAGAAATCTGTATGCAGGTCAGGAAGCAACAGTTACAACTGGACATCGAACAATAAACTGGCTCCAAATAGGGAAAGGAGTACATTAAGGCTGTATATTGTCACTCTGCTTATCTAACTTATATGCAGAGTACATCATGAGGAATGCTGGGCTGGATGAAACACAAGCTGGAATCAAGATTGCCAGGAGAAATATCAATAACCTCACATATGCAGATGACACCACCCTTAGGGCAGAAAGTGAAGACCTAAAGAGCATCTTGATGAAAGTGAGAGATGAGAGTGAAAATGTTGGCTTAAAGCTCAACATTCAGAAAACTAGGATCATGGCATCTTGTTCCATCACTTTATGGCAAATAGATGGGGAAACAGTGGAAACAGTGATAGACTTTTTCTTTTTTTTTGGCTCCAAAATCACTGCAGATGGTAACTGTAGCCATGAAATTAAAAGACACTTGCTCCTTGGAAGAAAACCTAGACAGCATATTAAAAAGCAGAGACATTACCAACAAAGGTCCACCTGGCCAAAGCTATGGTTTTTCCAGTAGTCATGTATGGATGTGAGAGCTGGACTCTGAAGAAAGCTGAGCACCGAAGAATTGATGCTTTTGAACTGTGGTGTTGAAGAAGACTCTTGAGGGTCCCTTGGACTGCAAGGAGATCCAACTAGTCATTCCTAAAGGAAATCAGTTCTGAATATTCATTGTAAGGACTGATGCTGAAGCTAAAACTCCAATACTTTGGCCACCTGATGTGAAGAACTGACTCATTTGAAAAGACCCTGATGCTGGGAAAGATTGAAGGCAAGGGATAAGGGAACAACAGAGGATAAGATGGTTGGATGGCATGACCAACTCAATGGGTACGAGTCTGAGTAAACTCCAGGAGTTGGCAATGGACAGGGAGGCCTGGCATGCTGCAGATCTTGGGGTCGCAAAGAGTCGGACACAACTGAGCAACTGAACTGAAGTTTGACACAGAGACTCCTATTTTGTCAAATAAATTTAAATACCAATGACACACCAATTTCCTACTACATCTTCAGCGTGACCCTCTTTCCTCAGTTCCAGAACCCTTGCTCCGACTGATTGGAGATACTAAGCAATCAGGTATCTTTAAGAAGTATCAAGCCCAGAATTGAACTTTGAAACTTATCCTCCAAAACAGAACAAAAAGTCCTGATCTTCCTTCACATTTTCACATTTCAGTTAAAGACAACCCTGCCCTATTGGTTGCTTCGGACAAAAATCTTGGAGTCGTTATTAATCTTTTCCTTTCTCAGTCAACATTCATTATTGTCTATCGGTCTATGTCTAGATCCTCATCATGTTCTAGCACTTCAACTGTACCACCTTTGTCCAAACCACAACCATCTGTTTCCCAGGTGGTTAGAGCAGATCTAAGCATGCCCTCTGATTGGGCTTCATCCCTCAATAGTCTAATTTTAATATGTCGCTTGTATTATTCTTCCAATAACCAAGTCACAGCACCCTATATGCATTGATGATTTTAGATGATGTTCAATTTCATCTCCTATTCACTGTTTAAGCTTTACTGGGACACTTCAGTTAGTTTCTCACCTCATGGACATTTACCAACAGTTTTTGGTGTTATTTCTTCCAGTTATAAACATGGCTGTCTCCCTCACTTCCTCCAAAGCTTTTTTCAAATGTCACTTCCT
This sequence comes from Oryx dammah, assembly GCF_014754425.2. NCBI lineage: Eukaryota > Metazoa > Chordata > Mammalia > Artiodactyla > Bovidae > Oryx > Oryx dammah. The sequence continues at coordinate 17,753,810 of NW_024070200.1, forward strand.
CTAGGGGGCTTATTGTAACAACCCAATTTTGAACTCTACTCCTACTTCTCCACTCATATTTACCCCTATATTTATTATTTAAAAATAAATTCCATACAAGTTTAAAAGGAAAATGCAAAAATAGATATTAGGAACATCTACATATCCATATATCCTAGGAAAAAATGTCATAATTGTCATTAGGCTTCAAACTCCAAGTTATATAAGACATTAAAACTTTTATAAATATTAAAGATTGTGTGGCATCAATTCTCTAAGGTAAATTATAAGACATTAAATTGGACTTTTCCTCAAGTGATAAGTATTAATAGCCACAATTTTCAAATTAATTTTTCAAATTAAAAATAAAACAAAACCAGTCTGACAGGGAGTAGGCAAAAGTTTAAACAATTCATAAATTAGCAAAATGGCCAATAAAACCTAAGAAACAATGCACCAAGGCAGTCAGCAAATAATGGCGTCCCTTCGACTCTATCCCATGGAAGTAAAATCACTTTGTAAAGATTTAATAAATATATTTCTATTCTTAGAAGATAAACCTAAGAAGTAAATATTAATAAAGCAACATACAAATATGTCTTGGTAGATCCACACAATAGAATATTCTGTAGCCATTATGAAAGTGAGTTTAGTATTCAAGTTGACTAGATAGAGTTTTTATGAGTCTTCATTGAGTGAGAAAAGTAAGAAATAGAATTTAAGTTTGGTAGATTAATGGCTAAGAACCTGTATCTGTGTATGCCTACATTTGTGTATATGAGTGATGCATTTATATAGTGTATATCATACATAGCATCAATACATGTATTTATATAAGCATGGAGTTAATAGTGTAGTATAAGTATTACATTAACATGGTACATAGAGGTGTATTTGGAGGTGACTTGCTGAGGAAAATGGATGACTGATACGGGAAGAAGGTAAGAAGGGAGATAGAAATAAGGAAAAGTAAATATACCTAAAAATGGAGGATTTTATTGATCCGTTTTTGTAAGCATGTATATTTGCATGACATTCAAATTTTTTTAAATGAGAAAGTTAGGTTTTGAAATAAAAACATTGCTATTAAACATTAGAAGTTACTAGATGATATTTGGAGTACTCCTTCAAAGGATTACTCTTAATGATTATAAGTGAAATGACAAGTAAATATATTGCAAAGATCAATAAGAAAACATGAACAGAACATAAAAGCATATGAAACACTTTAAAACCAGCAGATAATGATATGGTTTCATCACAACATAGCAAAACTATTCAACTATATCCATATCATAAAATTTCCATCCGTACTGTAGTAACAGCCGATACTTATTAACAATCTCAGACATTTTTATGCATATGTATTTATCATTTTATATGCTGTTTATACAATATACAATTTCATTCCAAAGAATGAATTCGATTATTTCAGTGAGATAAATCTGTTATTATCTTAAATTCTGAATTCTACTTAAAAAAACAAAGTGTAACCTGACTACATGCATCAAATAATCTCTGTACTCACTCACCCTTTGCCATGTTTAGGTGTTCACTTTTGTTTTCTTTTAAGTCACATTTATACATCTTATATGTCAAATTCAATGTATCATCCCCTTTAAAAATGCTCTCATGTATTGATTTCTAAAGCAAATTGAACTCTCATTTCAAAAGTCATTTATTATCTTAGAAAAGTGTTTTAATAATCTCCAGTTCAGAAAAACTGTCCACATATATTTAAATGATGACCTCGTTATTCTTAAAACTCTGAAAGACGTAAGATAACTGCATTCTGAAGACATCGGTTCAATGTATTATTGCTTAATGAACCCTATACTAAAACAATTAACAAGATGTAGTTCTAAGCATCTTAAGTCTTATTTAGGTTGCTGATTCATTGCAAAACACATGCAACAGAAAATTTCACACTGAAAGAAAATTTTTCATCATGCTCATGAGCTCACCTGCCTAACTCCATGTTGACTATTTTACTAATGATTAATTGGCTAAAAAATGCTCAGCACTATTAAGGGTTATCTTTCAACTTTCACCAGCAAGTAGTTTGAAGTTGAGATGCTTCCCTTCTCCATATGTCTTATTACAATTAACATCAGCTGAAAACTGTTGTCATGAAAAAAATGTTATTCACCTGCTGAGAAAACTTCAAAAACTATCCCATTGTGTTGCTTTGAGTGATTTCCACAAACTTACCTTCACTGCCATACACACCTCCAGTTGGCTTTGCAAATTCCATCTCCAGTATTAGATGCCATGTACTCTGTATTCACTGGTCATACTCCACTCATTTCAACTTTTTAGGCTTGAAATGGAGTTACTTAGTGGGATGATCAACCCTCCCCTCTGTATCTGATGCTATGGATCCTGCAGCTGCAGCTAATACGTAAATTCTTTCAGGAGATTGTTTTTTTTTCTTTGTTTTGCCATTTGTCCCATTGCTGCTTTTGGATAACCCTTCTTTTTTATCCTGATATTTGTTTTTATCGCTCTTAAAGAAGGTTTCATATTCTGCTCTTTAGTCCAACTACCGGTGCAATTGCTTTAGTCCACTCCAACTAGACTATATGGAGAAGGCAATGGCACCCCACTCCAGTACTCTCGCCTGGAAAATCCCATGGATGGAGGAGCCTGGTGGGCTGCAGTCCATGGGGTCACCAAGAGTCGGACACGACTGAGCGACTTCACTTTCAATTTTCACTTTCATGCACTGGAGAAGGAAATGGCAACCCACTCCAGTGTTCTTGCCTGGAGAATCCAAGGGACGGTGGAGCCTGGTGGGCTGCTGTCTATGGGGTCGCACAGAGTCAAACATGACTGAAGCGACTTAGCAGTAGCAGCAGCAGCAGCATCTACTCAAAAGTCAAGAATAAATGTTTGTCAGAACTAAGAGCAAATTGTATTCCCAGCAACCTAAAATATTGTTAGATATATTAGAAATTTAGTCTGCTTCATCTACAAACAAGTTCCCATGTAAGTGATTTTCTGAGTTTAAAAAAACTAACCAAATTTGAAGTTATTATTGCACTGAAGGTAAAATAAGTGATAATACAAGCTAGCCAAAATGGACCCAAGCTATATTCCTTCCTGACCAGGGTAACAGATGATACAGAATTTAAAGTCATCACCAAATTCTACACATTTGAAATTTTAATAATAGTCATGGTTACCTGGCAGATTACATATGGAACTGGGGAAAGATGTATTGGGTATCGTGCCGAACACACACACAGAATAGACCTGATTTTTTGTTTTTCTTATCTGACCCTCATAAAAGTTCTATATGAACTCTTTGTACAGTTTTTAAGATGACTGGCTTATCCTGTCACTGACTTCTTAGCTTTTAGGCCTCACGATGACCCACTATCTAGTCAGAGAGACCATTCTGGGCATGCCAAGATTATTAAAATAATCTTTACCACTCAGCTTAATTTCTATTTATGACCATGGTTTCCAAATATTTATGACTTCTTACTCTGTTTTGGCTCTTGTAACAACAAAAGACCACACAATGAGTACTTTATAAACAACAGAAATGTATTACTCACAGTTCTGAAGACTGAGGTGCCAGCATGGGTAAGTCCCGGTCAGTCACAGATCGCTCCTTTGATCCTCTCCTGGCAGAACCTGCAAGGGAGCCCAACTAAGGCTTCTTATAAGCTTCTTATAATCTTACTGATGAGAGCAGAACCCTCAAGACCTAATCACCTCTTAAAGCGGCCCATCTACTGATACCATCACATTGGGTATTGGGATTTGAACATGTGAATTTGAAGGGGACACAAATATTGAGACCACAGCAATGGCCATCAGTATCTTCCTTGTTTGTTTAGTTATCTGGTATCTATATCTCCCGAAGAAATATAATATCCATGAGGACAAGGACTATTTTTTTTTTTTTTCTGATGACTGCTGAGCCATTAACCACACAGAACACACTTGCAATGCCTAGACCAGTCAGTGGCTCTTTGATCAGCGGCATTAAGATCACCTGGAACGCGTTAAAAATGCAGATCTGTGGGTGCTACCCCAGGGCTACTAAATCAGAACCTCTAGGGAAGAAACTTGGTAATCAATGTGTGCTGTCTCAAGCCCTCCAAACTGTTGGGTTTTTCCTTTTATTATTTATTTTTGGCTGCACCGGGTCTTTATTGCTGCACATGGGCTTTCTCTAATTGCGACCAGCAGTGAGCAGGGCTGCTCTTTGCTGTGATGTGCAGGCTTCTCACTGCAGCGGCTTCTCTTCTTGTGAAGCATGGGCGCTAGGTACGCAGGCTCAGTAGTTGTAGCACGTGGGCTTTACATGGGCTTAGTTGCAATGGGTCATGTGGAATCTTTCCAGACAAGGGATGATGGAACTCATGTCCCCCGCATTCGCAGGCAGATTCTCAACCACTAGACCACTAGGAAAGTCCCCTCCAAGTTATTTTGATGCATGCTAAAATTTAAGAATCACTGGCCTAGAACAAGGTATTTAATAAATATGTAGTGCATAACAAAAGCATATGAATGAGTTTAAATAACATAAGAATTTCAAACGTGTATAACATAATGATATAAAAGAGCATATTTTGAAAATAGCACAGTAAAATAATATAAACCAAATTATACCAATTTCATATAATTAAATGAGATGAATGATAATACCATAGGCTTATTTGTTTTGCCCATCTGTCTCTCTCTCTCTTCTTAGCCACTGGAAATTCTAAGAAAAAAACTTTGTATGCTTACCGGTGATGACTCAGGACTTGAACAGACAAGCTTAAACATTTAATTTCTGACTCAATCGCTTGCTCTTAGTTTTCTTTCAGTCAGCATGATGTTATATACTTCAGCATAGAGTGAAAAATCTATTATAGCCAGGTTCTACTTTCAGTCCTCCTCATAGGCTTTTGAAAAGCTACCTTTCATAAGATTATTAAGAACTGGTAAGGAATACCAGCATAAAGGACTTCCCAGGTGCCTCAGTGGTAAAGAATCCACCCGCAATGCAGGAGAGATGCAGGTTTGATCCCTGGGTTGGGAAGACTCCCTGGAGTAGGGAATGGCAACCCCCTCTAGTATTCTTGCCTGGAAAACTCCATGGACAGAAGAACCTGGCAGGCTCCAGTCCATGGGGTCGCAGAGTCAGACACGACTAAAGAGACTGGGCACGCATGCACACATATACACACACCTGCATAAGCTTCCCTGAGACTTGAATTCTGACAAGGAACGAAATTAAATATCCAGATTCAACAAGATTTAAATGATTTATGTGGCTCTCTCCCGAAGCAGCAGATTCTCATTATGGCAAAATTAGTTGAATTTCAAATTAATCAAGCAGGTCAATTATGAGACTATAGGACCAGCTGATCAGCTCCATCCTCGGGAAATAGAATGAAGTTAGTTTTATAAATTATAAGAAAAATGATGAAATGCTTCTGCTCTGATACACAGAGCCCTTGGAGCTCAGTGTTTCTCTTCACCAGTATGACTTTACTGAATGAGACAATATAGAGTAATTATTTTCCTCTTTAATCAATGATACAGTGGCCTTACACATCACAAATATGGTACAGGAGTCTGTCTAAATTTAAGATAGGCTTTGAAAATAAGACAGTTTTAACAAGAATCTATGTGCCAGAATTTGAACAGCTATTTGTCTATCTCAGTAACAGACAGGCACTGTCTATTGTAAGCAAAAAGACTCATTGTTTTTGAGTCTAGAAATAATTATATATGATGGCAATGATTTAGCATTCATTTAAGATACCTTGGTGAAATATTTTTATCATCCTTTGCAAAGGAATAACACAAAAAAATCATCCAGTTTAGTTAGTAAGAGTAAGAAAGCAGCAAATTTCCTGTGTCGGATTTTGTAAGAATTTTCTACTCCTTAGGTCTGCTCTGTATGGGTATTTTCATGTCTCACTGTGGTGTGCGTGCTATAACCAGTTGCACCAACCAGCATTCCTTCCACATGGCCACGTCTGTAACAGCATGAATCACCTCCACACGCCAGAGATATCCCCTCTGCTTCCGTCAGGGTAATAAGGTCTGAAGAAATTTGACAGGCTCTTTTGTTGTGAGTGGCATTATCACATTTGTTCTCTATTTCTAATGGGAAATATAGTTTTGAATGTATGTATGGAAGGTAATTTGACAATTATCTAACAATTATTTCTCACAAATCCCTTTCCTCCTTTACTACACATAACACTTCTGTGTGTACACACATTCAGTGACAAATTTTTACATTCCCAACACATTCAGCTAAGAAGCATTGGCTGCTGAAGATGGTGAGATTTCAGGCAATATCAGGATAATACAAAGGTACTGATTTTGCTTCTGTCCAAAATGCTTTAATGCCAGTTTGGATACACTCAGTTTTATATGAAGCCAGACCTTGGTAGATTATTTGGAATTGATGTCTGTCACAGAACGAATCCATTTCTTTTTCACTAAATAAACTAAATTGAGTTACTTCCTATCAACTTGAATACTAATAAAAGGGAGATATTAATCATTTGCCATAGATTCAAATGTTTTAAATGAGCTGTCAATAAAACTTACTTATCTTAAATACAACATATATAATTTGCGTTTATATATTTCAAAGAGTTAACTTAATCATGGCACTTTCAAAAAATAACAGTAGGTACACCAGCTGCAAGGTAGGTGAGCAGGTGGCTTTTGGTGGAAGACTGTTTCATCTGCTTTGGCACCAACATAGAAAGGCTAGACATGTTTCCTGTATGCACTATACATACACAGAACAGCAACAACTTGACCACACTCTCTCCAACACTCTTACCCAAAGGCAGAAGCGATGCATTATTTTATTTGTGGAAAGGGTCCTGTCTAAATCAGTTAAGCAAATCTCTTTAAAATTTGACTAAAAGTGGATTTACTTTTCCAGAAATAAGAAAGCTTTGAAAATGAAACCTCAAATAAAAATTTTTTATCTTATTTATTCCAATAATGATTTAACTTCTTAGAAATGATTTTGACATAAAAATTTAAAACATTTCAAAACACAAAGAAATAAGAACTGATATAACAAAATTAGCAAGTATATCACCACATACAGAATATCTGTGGTTCAGCAATACAGTGTGTTTTGTAGTTTTTAGTTCTTAACATTTATTTTACACTTACTTGTGTTACATGCTTATGTCTAAGATACACTGATGATCAAAATGCACACATTTCCTGCCTTTATTAATCTTACGGTCTAGGAGGAAAGAGAGAACAACAGCAGATATACATTTCAGGGATACAGGTGGTATAAGTAAAAAGGGGGAGGGAAAACCTAAAACGAAAAAGCAAACACATGTTTATACTGAGAAGTAAATTTGACCTGAAACTGTAAAATTTCCAGAACACATAGGCACAAAGTTCCTTGACATCAGTCTTGGAAATGGCTTTTTGGATTTGACACCAAAAATAAAGACAACAAAAGCAATTTTTTAAAAAGTGGGACTATATCAAACTGAAAATCTTTTGTACAGTGAAGAAACCATCAACAAAATATCAAGGCACTCTATTGAATGGGAGAAAATATTTGCAATCATTCAGCTGACAATGGGTTAAATCTGAAGTATATAAAGAACTCAAACAATTCAATAGCAAAAGAATCCAATTAAAAATGGGCAGAGTAACTGAATACACAATTTTTTTTTTCCAGAGAAGTCATACAGATAGCTGATAGGCACATGAAAAGATGCTCAACATCACTAAACATCAGAGAAATGCAAATCAGAACCACAATTAGATCTCATCTCACATCTGTCAGAGTGGCTATCATCAAAAGGACAAGAAATAGCAAGTGCTGGTGAGGATGTGAAGAAAAAGGAACTCTTGTGCACTGTTGGTGGGAAGGTAACTTGATGGAGCCACTATGGAAAACAAGATGGAGGTTGCTGAAATCACTAAAAGTAGAACGACCGTATGATTCAGCAACTTTACTTTGACTATTTATCTAAGGAAAATGAAAACACTAATTTAAAAAGACATGCAGTCTCTTGTTTATTGCAGCCCTTTTTACAATAGCAGGGATATGGAACAGCTTTAACATATACTGATGGATAAATGAACAAATGAAATGTGGTGCGGGCACAGCTTGTTTTTTACACTTTGTGCAATAAATTATGCTTCAATGATACTGCCTTTTTTTTTAGAAACTGAAAGTTTGTGGAAACCCTGTGTTAGATGATGGTTAGCATTTTTAGCAATAAAATATTTTTTATTAAGATATAAACTTTGTGTTTTTTTTAGATATGATACTATTACACACCTAACAGGCTACAGTTCATTGTGAACATAACTTTTATATACACTGGAATACATGGGACTCACTTTATCACAATATTTGTTTTATTTTGATGGTCTGGAAGTAAACTGGCAATATCTCTGAGGTATGCCTATGCACACACAAACACACAACACACACACACACACACACACACACACACAAACAGTAGAAAATTATTTGCCCATATAAAAGAATGAAATCTTGCCATTTGCAACTACATGAATGCCACTTGAAGGCATTATTCTAAGTAAAATAAGCCAGGGATAGAAAGGAAAAAATTCCTGTGAACTCACCGATATGTAGACTCTAAAACAAAACAAAATAAAATATGGAGCTCATAGACACAGAGAATAGGTTGGTGACTGCTAGACATGGGGAGGCGGGGAGCAGGAGAAATCAATGAAGGGGATCAAAAGGTATACATTTCCAGTTAGATAAATACATCATGTAATGTACAGCAGGGCAAATATAGTTTAAAATACTCTATTGAATATTTGAAAGTTGCTGAGAGAGCATATCTTAAAGTTCTCATCATAAAAAAGCAACTAAAATGTCATGTCATTTTTATAACAAATCTTTTGCTCTGATTGGACAGGAAATAAATTTGTTTTCTGAAAAAAAAAATAAGAGAAGTTTAGAGATTTCAGAATAAAACAATATGGATAGTTTATGCATCTCAAAAATTGTTTTTCACTTTATAAATGAAGTACCCAACTGCATTTTAAATGATTCTTTTGGACAAAGTAACTATACATACAACTTCTCGCAAATCCATATAATCCTTAAAATTAGAAACACATTAGAAGATTATAAAACCGTAATCTTATACAACCAGTTTATTTATGCTTGAGGAAAAATGTTTTTTGATAAGAGCATATTAAATTATTTAAAAAGAGCAGGTTTATAAAATGTAAATTATCCTTCTTTATTTCTTTGATTTGAGTCCAACTATTTAGATTTTTAGGGAAGAGCTGATGTAAATGAGAAAATTCTTTCCACAAATCCTAGCCCCAATGATTGTAGCTAGCGTTCTTTGATCCAATAATGCTGAGAAATTAGCATGAGAAAAAAGTTCAAGCATCTACAGTGGAATAGGAATAATACTGGAAAGCGTCTGTGAATGAAACTCATTTCTTTTCAAAGAGCACACAGAGTGAAGGGAAAAATCAAGCAGTAATATGAGGGAAGGCACAGAATAGTTTTCCAGTTTCACTATAAAAGGGCTGACGAAAGAGCAAGTTACCTGAAAAACGTATTTTCCACATTTTCTCTCTTTTCTAATCTATACAATAATAGAGTTATCATAAACGATGGGGTGGTGTAAAGAAAAGGTACAATCAGGGGACATGCAAAAAAGGATTTAGAACAATGCGTGATATAAAACAATGGTTATTTACTGAGAATAACGTAATTAAGCAACATTCATCTACTCCCTTATTTTCATCCTCAGCAGCTTTATTGGGATATCAGCACTTTTCTACTCCCTGCCTTTGATCATTTGCCTCCAAGGTGATCAGTCCCATCCCAAACCTCCTGAGAGGTTTCTGACTCATGTGAAGCACTCATGGAGCTCTATCTCCTCTGTCAGTGATTAAAATAGCTGGGAGTAAGGAATAAAATTCTGGTCAATGACATGTTAGTATAATTCTAGGAAAAGTTTATTCATTCTTAAAAATGATACATTGGAAATGATTGAGCAGTGTTGATTCTATATGAAATGCCTCGATTGCAGGGTGGTGGTGGTGGTAATGTTGAAAACACAGGGGGATGCACATTTTGATGGAACTTCTATTGCAGTTACTAAAATGGACAAATGCAAGGAATTTGGGACTTTGATGACATAACTGGTGCACCAATTTTTATTTTCAGTTGTATCAAATAATACCTTCCCTAACTGTTTAAGCCAGTCTGAAATGGAATGTGCTTTCACCATCCTAAAACCACAAACATTTGGGGACTTCCCAGGGTGGCCAGGAGTTAAGACTCTGTGCTTCCAATGCAGAGTTCCATTTCTGGTTGGGGAACTAAGATCTCACATGCCTCATGGCCCCCCGAAATTAAAAATTTGAAAGGGATGTATCTTTTGTGATTTTTTTTTTAAACCCCACAAACATCTGGAGTAGCACGTACTTGCAGGCTAAATCGTTTCAGTCGTGTCCCACTCTGAGCAATGCCATGGACTGTAGCCTTCCAGGCTCCTCTGTCCATGGAACTTTCCAGGCAACAATATTGGAGTAGGTTGCCATGCCCTCCTCGAGGGGATCTTCCCAACCCATGGATCAAACCTGCATCTCTTACACATTGAAAAGCTTGTAATGGAGACTATTCTTTAAAAGCACAAAGAGACACAGAGATAAAGAACAGACTTTTGAACTCTGTGGGAGAAGGTGGAATGATTTGAAGGTGGAATGATTTGAGAGAATAGTATTGAAACATGTGTATTACCGTATGTGAAATAGATCACCAGTCCAGGTTCCATGGATGAGACAGGGTGCTCAGGGCTGGTGCACTGGGATGACCCTGAGGGATGGGATGGGAAGGAAAGTGGGAGGGGGGCTCAGGATGGGGGACACATGTACCCCCATGGCTGATTCAGGTCTATGTACGGCAAAGACCACTACAATATTGTAAAATAATTAGCCTCCAATTAAAATAAATAAACTTTAAACAGTACAAATATCCCTATTGGAAGTCATAATTCTCACCTGTAAACAACATAGTTCTTAGACTTTTTTTCCTTCAAATTCTACAACGAACTCTTTTCATTGAGCATAATTGTCTCGAATAAGGAGTATTCAGAACTTCTGATAGGGAATATGGTTGAATCTAAAATGTGAAACAGGTAGTTTATTTTGTAGCTAGAAACACCTGGGTCTAATTGACCAGGGCATAAACTGCACTGTGTGCTCAATCACTTCAGTCGTGTCTGACCCTTTGCGACCCCACAGACTGTAGCTTGCCAGGGGATTCTCCAGACAAGAATACTGGAGTGGATTGCCATTTCCTCCTCCAGGGAAATCCATGGAAGCAGCAAGCCTAATAAAACAAAGTAGTGGGGTAGAAATAGTTAAATATGCTTTTTACCCCTTTTTTATAAACAGAAAAACAGTTGATTTATAACATTGTATTTGTTTCAAGTGTACAGCAAAGTGACTCAGTGATACATACATGTATACATATTCTTTTTCAGATTCTTTTTCCTTTTAGGTCATTAAAAAATATTGAGTAAAGTTCTCTGTGCTATATTTAGTAGTTCTTTTTGGTTATGTATTTCATATACATGCATGCGTGCTAAGTCGCTTCAGTAGGGTCCAACTATTTGTGCCCCTATGGGCTCTTAGCCCACCAGGTTCCTGCACCCATGGGGATTCTCCAGACAAGAATACCAGCGTGAATTGTCCTGCCCTCCTTCAGGGGATCTTTGTGACCCAGGGATCGAACACGTGTCTCCTGTGGCTTCTGCATTACAAGTGGATTCTTTACCCACTGAGCCACCGGGGAAGCCCCATTTTATATACAGTAGTCTGTATATGTTAATATCTAATTCCTAGTTTATCCTCCCCCCTTTTCTCTTTGGTAACCGTAAGTTTGTTTTCCATGTAGATAAATAGTAATAGATAATTTTTCCCATATAGAGTATTACAAATATTGAGTATAGTTCTCTTGTTTCTTAACAAAAGTTCTTTTAAACGTGTATTGGGGCTCCATTTTATAGAATTCTCTCTGATGATTGCTGTTGCTTCCTTCTCATTGCATGAACTGACACTTGCTTTCCTCTGTGATGCTCTCTTGGAGGCTACCCATTCCCCAATATTTTGCCTTCTTCAGGATCTGATATCAGGAACCAATGTCTTCTTCACTTCCCAATGTCACGTCCAGATGATTATATCCTTACCCTTTTGAAGTCTCCACTTCAAGACTTCCACTTCCAGCTAAGATAAAGCACCCAACAGTAAGCCAAAGATCTAGGTGTGTATGTGAGCTTTTGCAATTGATAAAGAATATCTACAAAAAATTTACTAAATTTTATTCTTGTCCTCCCAGTACCAACAGACTTCTGACAATTTTGTTGAAAACAGAAAACTAATGAGCACATAGCAGGGGACAGGGACTAGCTAACAATTAGAAAACTGACTATGATTTTTTAAAAAAGTAAATCTGAATACACGGGAGTCTCTCGGAGGCTGTCAGAAGTGGGGGAGACAGCATCCTAAAGCAGAGGAAGCCACAAAGAGGTGAGTAAAAATCAGTAGCCACGTATTTTGTCCTCCATCCACCAAGGAAAGGGATTATACTAAGAGGCAGAGAATACACTAGAGCTTTGACAGTGACATGGAACTAAGACCAAAGTGAGAGACTTGAAGTGTCCAGAATGAGGTGGAAAGAAGAACACTTAAGCCCAGTGCTCATCTGGTTTTCCCCAACAAGATTTCTACTGAATTCTGAAACTATTTGATACACAAAACTAAGAAGCCAAACAGAAAACCTTAAGAGAGAAAAACAAAAAATGGTAGACGTTTTATGATGCTGAGAGGAAAGAGAAAACTTCAGTAAGTTTTTTATAGATAGTCTTGAAACATATTACATTTAAAATAACATCTAATTACCAAGAGTGTAGAGTTCAGCAAATTTTTCACAGATAGTCTTTATCAAATTGTGAAAACTTCCCTACACCTCTGAATTTCTAAGAATTGTTATAGCAAATGGATGGTAAATTTTAAGAAGCATTTTTTCTACATGGATTGATATCTGACTTTTCTTCCTTAGCCTCTTAACATGGTAGGTTACATGGATCTTTAACTATTTAATCAGTCTTGCATCCTTGGAATAAACCTTATTTGGCCATGGTATATTGTTCTTTTTTAACAGTACAATGGGTGGGGCTAGTGGTAAAGAAGCCACCTGATAATGCAGCTGGCACAGGAGACACAGGTTGGATCCCTGGGTTGGGAAGTCCCACTGAAGTAGGAAATGGCAAACCACTCCAATATTTTTGCCTGGAAAATTCCATGGACAGAGTAACCTGGCAGGCTACAGTCCATGGGGTCCCAAAGAGTCAGACATGACTGAACACACACACACACACACACACACATACACACATAAAATAAAATAGCATATTACCAAATTCAATTTGTTAATATTTTGTGGAAGGTTTTTGCATCTGTATTATTCAGGGGGGAAAAAAAAAAAGGTCTTCAGTGGGTTTTTTTTTCACTTGTACTATTGTCTGGTTTTCACATCAGGATTATACTGACCTCATAAAAATTAGTTTCAGATTGTTCCTTCTCTTGTATTTTCCAGAACAGATTGTGGAGAAGTGATGTTAGTTCTTCTTTAAATTTTCATATACTTATCCAGTGAAACTATCACAACACTGAGATTTCTTTTTAAGTTTTTAATTATGACTACTTTCTTTTTAATAGTTTTGTTGCTCTTCAAAGTATATATATTTTTTTATGTTGGATACATCATTGATAGCTTGTGCTTCTGGAAGAACTGGTCTATTTCATTTAAATTGACAAGTTATGTGCATGGAGTTGTTTTCAGCATTCATTAACCTTTTCATGTCTGCAGGGTCTGTAATGATGTCCCATGTTCATGCCTGATATTGGTATACATATGTGCCTTTTATTTCTTTGTCAGTCTTGCTAGAACGTTGTGAATTTTATTGATATTTTTAAAGAATGAGACACTTTTTATTCCACTCATTTTTCTTTGGTTTTCTATTTCATTTGACTGATATGTAGTTTTATCTCCTTGCTCTTTCTTTTCTGTTTCCTTAAATTGAGAGGTAGATTTTAAATTTAAATTTACTTAAATTTCAGTTCAGTTCAGTCGCTCAGTCATGTCCGACTCTTTGCAACCCCATGAATCCCAGCACGCCAGGCCTCCCTGTCCATCACCATCTCCCAGAGTTCACTCAGACTCACATCCATTGAGTCGGTGATGCCATCCAGCCATCTCATCCTCTGTCGTCCCCTTTTCCTCCTGCCCCCAATCCCTCCCAGCATCAGAGTCTTTTCCAATGAGTTAACTCTTCACATGAGGTGGCCAAAGTACTGGAGTTTCAGCTTCAGCATCATTCCTTCAAAAGAAATCCCAGGACTGATCTCCTTCAGAATGGACTGGTTGGATCTCCTTGCAGTCCAAGGGACTCTCAAGAGTCTTCTCCAACACCACAGTTCAAAAGCATCAATTCTTCGGCACTCAGCTTTCTTCACAGTCCAACTCCCACATCCATACATGACCACTGGAAAAACCATAGCCTTGACTAGATGGACCTTTGTTGGCAAAGTAATGTCTCTGTTTTGCAATATACTATCTAGGTTGGTCATAACTTTTGTTCCAAGGAGTAAGCGTCTTTTAATTTCATGGCTGCAGTCACCATCTGCAGTGATTTTGGAGCCCAAAAAGATAAAGTCTGACACTGTTTCCACTGTTTCCCCATCTATTTCCCATGAAGTGAAGGGACCAGATGCCATGATCTTCATTTTCTGAATTTACTTAAATTTAGAGGTAGATTATAGATGGAAATTGGAGAAAGCAGTGGCAACCCACTCCAGTACTCTTGCCTGGAACTCCCAAGGATGGAAGAGCCTGGTGGGCTGCAGTCCATGGGGTTGCTAAGAGTCGGACATGACTGAGTGACTTCACTTTCACTTTTCACTTTCATGCATTGGAGAAGGAAATGGCAACCCACTCCAGTGTTCCTGCCTGGAGAATTCCAGGGACAGGGGAGCCTGGTGGGCTGCTGTCTATGGGGTTGCACAGAGTTGGACACGACTGAAGCGACTTAGCAGCAGCAGCAGCAGCATAGATGGAAATCTAAAACATTTCTTTTTTAATATAAATTTATTTAATTGGAGAATTGGTAGATGTCCATCAGCAGATGAATGGATAAGAAAGCTGTGGTACATATATATTTCTTTTATAATATATGAATTTATGGTGGCTCAGAGGTTAAAGCATCTGACTGCAATACGGGAGACCTGGGTTCGATCCATGGGTCAGGAAGATTCCTGGGAGAAGGAAATGGGAACCCACTCTAGTACTCTTGCCTGGAGACTCCCATGGACAGAGGAGCCTGGTGGGCTACAGTCCATGGGGTAGCAAAGAGTCAGACAAGACTGAGAAAATTCACTTTCACTTTCAGATAATGGAGAAAAAACAGGAAAAGGTTATTTCAATTTTATCGAAAGACTTCCAAAGCAACTCTTTCGATGAATAAACATCAACATTCTAACTCTCAAAATTGCTATTATAATTTTACAAATGAAATAGAACTCTGAAATAGGTTAGCTGCTACAACTGTTATTTAAGGACACTCAATATATCAAAATATGAAAGAATGCCTACTATATTCAGGACACTCTTGGACATATAAGAGTGAATAATAAATTGTTTCTACTGTAAAAGATTGTATTGACTTTTTTCTATCTCCAAAGTACATTTGTCCATTTTGCTCTCCATCCATTTCTCTATCCACAGCCCTCACATAAAAATCTGCAATAGCTTTCTAATGGTTTCACTGTTTCTCTAAAGCTTTTTCTCTACCGCAGTAATCTTTAAAGCAGGGGGAGATAGGGAGACATTTGGGTTATGTTGACTCTTTGCCTTAATTTTATCAATGATTTTGCATTATTTTTAAACTAAAATCCAATCACCATCCTGTTACCCATAGAGATACCAATATTCCGGGTCTTGCCTTCTCAAAATTAATCTCTTAACATAGTTTTTATTTCTTCCACGTGGAAAATCCATTCATGGGTCATTTTACTCTGCTGTCACATGATACAAAATGGCTTAATCATACCAATTCTGCTTAGGCAAATTTTAAGAAGATAACAAATGTAAACCTACAGGTTGTTATTAGTCTATCTACTATTTGGGAAGGTGAGGGGGTAGCCAGGGTAGCCAACAACATAACTGGGATCAGAAGATATATAATACTTCTATTTATGTCTTTCTTTACTGTGGAATCTTCAGCAAGTAATTTAGGCACTAGAATGCTTAGTTTCATTATTTTAAAAATAAAATATCACTAAGATGTATTCCAAAGGATTAATGTGGAAATAAAAGATATCAGTTAGAAAATTTAGCAGATGATAGAGTAAGTGACTAAATAGGCACTGGCAAAAAGTTTCACAGACGTAAAATATGCTAACCCTCTGAAAAGTGAAGTCGCTCAGTAGTATCCAACTTTTTGCAACCCCAGGCTCCTCTGTCCATGGGATTTTCCAGGCAAGAGTACTGGAGTGGGTTGCCATTTCCTTCTTCAACTAACCGTCTAGTGGCAGATAAAAATCCATGAAATATTTATCCCAGTTTATAATAGCTGAAAGATTACATTGAAAATAAATGTCTATATGTTAATATATAGAAAATATGATAGATAACTAGTAGGAACCTACTATATAGCACAGGGAGCTCTACTCAATAGTCTGTAATGGCCCATAAGGGAAAATAACCTAAAAAAAGAGGGAATATATGTACATGTATAACAGATTCAATGTGCTGTACACCAGAAACTTAATACAATATTGCAAATCATCTATACCCCAATAAAAAAAATGGCTCAGAGGTTAAAGCATCTGCCTGCAATGCGGGAGACCTGGGTTCGATCCCTGGGTGGGGAAGATCACCTGGAGAAGGAAATGGCAACCCACTCCAGTATTCTTGCCTGGAGAATCCCAAGGACAAAGGAGCCTGGTGGGCTTCAGTTCACGCAGTCGCAAAGAGTCGGACATGACTGAGCGACTGAACTGAACTGATGAGTTCCATAAGCAACAAGGATTTACCATATAGCAACAGAGAACTACATCAATATCTCATAATAACCTATAATGTAAAATAATCTGAAATATACATATATATGTATAACTGAATCACTTTGCTGTGTGCCTGAAACTAACACAATATTGTAAATCAGCTATACTTCAATTTTTACAAAAGTATGCGTGTTCTTCAGTTCAGTCACTTAGTTCTGTCTGAATCTTTGTGACCCCATGGACTGCAGCATGCCAGGCCTCCCTGTCCATCACCAACAACCGGAGGTCACTCAAACTCATGTCCATTGAGTCGGTGATGTCATTCAACCATCTCATCCTCTGTCGTCCCCTTCTCCTCCTTCCTTCAATCTTTCCATAGTCTGTGGAATTCTCCAGGCTAGACTACTGGAGTGGGTAGCCTTTCCCTTCTCCAAGGGATCTTCCCAACCCAGGGGTCAAACTCATGTCTCTCGCATTGCAGGCAGATTCTCTACCAGCTGAGCCACAGGGGAAGCCCGCGTTCCTCTATACCTTGTAAATTAAAACAACTCAAATAACATAACATTTTGCTCAAAAGAAATTTCTACAAATGTTCTCATGTCATCTTGTTATATATTACTACTGCACAGAGAAAAAGAGTAAAGGAAGGAAAAACAGAAAACACAAACAGGAAGAAAAGAAACATTTGTAAATATGCTCTTGGGATAGATAAGGGTAACCTAATCTAAAATAGATGTTCAATAAATCTAGTGCTATAGTGCTTAAAGTATAAGTTTATCTTATCCTCATATTATTAGCAACACCTCTTTTGACTTAGTAGACACAGATAGCTTAAAAAAATTAATTGTATTGTCAAAGTTACTCATTGAGATGCTCATTTCCTTTTCAATTGTCCAGGAAAAAGTTACAGATTTGTTTTAATCCATCCATTTTGAAAACACGCTATTACTGCATTCTATTTTTGAGAGGATAAATAATGACAGTGTTATGATTGAATATCTTTATTGGTGTTTTTAATATGAAATTATTCTTTCATCATCTTTCTCTAACTGTGAAATGATAGTAACTGATATTGAGCAAAATGAATATTTAAAAGCAATATCTTTTCTACAATGCACCATGTCATAATTTAAACAGTTATGGTTTTATCATTGAATAAGCTGAAAATGTACTCATTCAATATAGGGCAATGAAAATTTTTAGAATTTGTTTTTATTTTGCTAATAGGCCTTCCAAAAATGAATTCTGTTCCTCTGAAGATGATATTGTGAAGGAATATGGCCACATTCATTCTTATTATACTTGTTAGAATTGTGTAAGCAATACCACTTAACAAATTTATACAATTTAAGATCAGCATCTTGTTCCTCATTTGAATTTCAATATGGTCAAGTGAAGAATGGTTTAATAATGACCAGATACTAATCAAATGATTTTTCATGAAAATAATTGGACTATTTGGAAAGTTAAAACCCTGAGATCAATTTTGTATGTCTCAAGATGCATTTATGGATCTTTAAGAACCATATAGACATGGTCTGCACAGCAAAAATAATTATTATACAGATTTGTTATTTCTATTATGTTAGCAATCATACAATAGATGGGTAACAGGCAGGAATAAGATTATAACTTTTGTTTTTCATCCAATTCTGTTGGCTTATACTTTCGAAACAATGTTTAAAAAATACAGGCAAAAGCAGGCATCATTGCTATGTTTACTGGTGATCTTTCTAGTATTTCACTATTGATATAGTTTCCAGAAGCTACTGAAAGTGAAGTATCTAATGCACTAGGTGGTATACAAATGAGGCCACTTCTCATTTGCACCTCTAGTTCAATGTTTCGTTTATTTAGACTCAGGTCTTCATCCTGTATTTGACCTTACCAACAAGCAAAGATATAGAGTTCATCCAGGAAGGAGTTCTAAGAGAAAGCTTGTAACTCAACACAACTCCTCCAAACAAACATAGATAACTCCTTTCCTTCCTTATGTTTCAAATAGGATCACCCTATCGTTTAGAAATTCATGTTGAGCTTACAACGCCTGGTAAATTTTCAGGTAGAAACTTCACTGTGTGGTATCCTCAACTCTGCCTCTGTGGATCCACACCATCTGCGGGACAACATGCATCAGTTTAACCAATATCTCAATACCTTCTGTTCAGAGCACTCCTCTTTCCAAAGAATGCGTTTCCGATTTTACACATGCCTTCTGGAGACAATGTTATATCCAGAAGGAGGGACTTCTTTCATAGAAACACTGTTTTTGGCCAACTGGAAAAATTTTTTAAACCTTCTTGCAGACTGCCATGCCAGTGGCCACCTACTCCCCTTATTGAGCCGTTCTCAGTAATGGAAAGAGTAGATTCTCTGAAAAAGAGGCAAGGGGCATTTCTATACCTTAAAGCATGTCTGAATCAAGCTCTGATTCTAACTTTGCTGCCTCTATGGTTGTCATTTATTCTTAGACCAAAGTAAATCCTGAACGGGTGTTATACATATCTAAATATTATAGTTCATAGGTTTTGAAAATGTTTGTAGATTTTGAAAAATTAGGAAATAAAGCAGGTCTATAAGAAAGTTTGAATTTTTATTAGAAGTTTGTGTTAGCTAATGTTGAATGAATCATAATAGAGAAAGTTATAAATCATAATAGAGAAAGTGCAGCTGAGGAAAATAGTCTGTGAAAATATTTATTGTACAAGGCCATTCTATTCCATTAATGTATCATACAGGTGAGTATGAATTTGAATGTCAGTTCTGCCTAAGGATAAATACTCTTTATCTGACATTTTGATGCGACTAAGACATTTCTCTTATCTTAATTATAATGATTATAATCTGGTTCTACAGTGTCAACAAAATAACCGGCATTGGGATTTTGCCTGTTGCTGTATTTGCCAGACTTCACTATAAATCTCCTCTGTAGCTGTCTCGTTGTATTTGGACTCTGAATGCCTTGTCATTCCTGCATCCTGACTGAAAAAACATTAATCTCCTAAATTAGAAAATAAATACTTTCATCTATAAAACTCAGAAATGCTCTTATGGTATACATGCAAAACTGGCACAGTGGTACAATAAAATTAGTGCTTTGTTTCTTTAGAGACAAATAATGAATAATGATTAAACGAATACACATTACGGGTAAAAAAAAAATTCAGTATATAAAAGTGAGAATTATAAAATATGATCTATTCTCAAATCCAAAAATTTTGCAAGAAAATTTCATTCCTTCTCGGAAATTGAATATTGATTGTTGAAATACATTCATTACACTCTTATCAATCTTCATCCAACATTTTCTAAAAATTATAAAATTTTCTATAATGACATACAAAAATTTAACACAAAGGTGATACTTTTGGATACATGCTTTTACAAATAAGAAATGATAATTATTACATTTTATTATGCTTTAAGTCCTAACTCTGGTTTAAGCACTGCTCTGAGAAATCTATCTGCACTGCTAATTTTATAATAAAAAAAAATAGGACTTGAATGCTATGTTTTAAAATTTTTATTTTGAATTGGGGTATAAACAATTATAATATTGTAATAGTTTCAGGTGAACAATGAAGGGACTCAGCCATACATATACATGTACCGATTCTCCCCTAAACTCCCCTCCCATCCAGGCTACCATATAACATTAAGGAAATGCATGCTATTGAGATGGGGCTTCCCTGGTGGCTCAGCAGTAAAGAACCAGCCTGCCAATGCAGGAGTGCTGAGTTTGATCCCTGAGCTGGGAAGATCCCCTGGAGGAGGAAAATGACAACCCACTCCAGTATTCTTGCTGGGGAAATCCTGTGGACAGAGGCTACAATGTAGTCCATAGGGTCCCAAAGAGTCAGACACAACTGAATGACTAAACCATAATAACAGTACTATTGATATATAGTTAAAATGAGAGAAACAAATGATTAACTATTGGGTCAAGCCATATGATATTGTTATAAATTTTAAAAATCTACTGGGGGTTTCAGGTTGGTGAAAGTGAAAAGAAAGTGAAGTCGCTCAGTCGTGTCTGACTGTTTGCAACTCCATCGACTGTAGCCTGCCAGGCTCCTCCATCCATGGGATTTTCCAGACAAGAGTACTGGAGTGGGTTGCCATTTCCTTCTTTAGGAGATCTTCCCAACCTAGGGATTGAACTTGTGTCTCCCGCATTGTAGGCAGATGCTTTATCGTCTGAGCCACCAGATGCAAACTATTACATAGAATGGATAAACAACATGGTCCTAATGTAGAGCACAGGGAACTCTCCTTGATATCCTATAATAAACCACAATGGAAAAGAATATTTAGGCCTCCTAGTGGCTCAGACGGTAAAGCATCTGACTGCAGTGCAGGGGACCCAGGTTCGATCCCTGGGTTGGGAAGATCCCCTGGTGAAGGAAATGGCAACCCACTCTAGTACTCTTGCCTGGAAAATTCCATGGACTAAGGAGCCTGGTAGGCTACAGTCCATGGGGTCACAAAGAGTTGGACACGACTGAGTGACTTCACATACATACATACATATATATGAATAACTGAGTCTTTTGGCTATACAGCAGTGATTGGCACAACAATATAAATCAACTACCAGTTCAGTTCAGTCACTCAGTTGTGTCTGACTCTTTGTGACCCCATGGACTGCAGCACACCAGGCTCTCTTGTCCATCACCAACTCCTGGAGCTTTCTCAAACTCATGTCCATTGAGTCAGTGATGCCATTCAACCATTTCATCCTCTATTATCCCCTTCTCCTCCTGCCTTCGATCTTCCCTAGCATCAGGGACTTTTCCAGTGAGTCAGTTCTCATCATGTGGACAAAGTACTGGAGTTTCAGCTTCAGCATCAGTCCTTCCAATGAATATTCAGGACTGATTTCCTTTAGGATGGGCTTATTTGATCTTCTTGCTGTCCAAGGGATCATCTCCAACACCACAGTTCAAAAGCATCAATTCTTTGGAATTCAGGTTTCTTTATGGTCCAACTCTCATTTTAGCCATAAGTGACTACTGGAAAAACCATAGCTTTGACTTAGTGAAACTTTTGGCAAAGTAATGTCTTTGCTTTCTAATATGCTGTCGAGGTTTGTCAAAGCTTTTCTTCCAAGGAGCAAGTGTCTTTTAATTTCATGGCTGCAGTCACCATCTGCAGTGACTTTGGAGCCCAAGAATATAGTTAGTCACTGTTTCCATTGTTTCCCTATCTATTTGCCATAAAGTGATGGGACCTGATGCCATGATCTTCGTTTGCTGAATGTTGAGTTTTAAGCCAGTTTTTTCACTCTCCTAGAGGCTCTTTAGTTCGCTTTATGCCATCAGGGTGGTGTCATCTGCGTATCTGAGGTTACTGATATTTCTCCTGGCAATCTTGATTCCAGCTTGTGCTTCATCCAGTCTGGCATTTCACATGATGTATTTGGCATATAAGTTAAATAAGCAAGGTGACAATATACAGCCTTGATGTACTCCTTTCCCATTTTGGAACCAGTCTGTTGTTCCCTGCGCACTTCTAACCATTTCTTCTTGACCTGCATACAGATTTCTCAGGAGGCAGGTAAGGTGGTCTGGTATTCCTATCTCTTTAATAATTTTCCACAGTTTGTTGTGATCTACACAGTCAAAGGCTTTAGCATAGTCAATGAAGAAGTAGATATTCTTCTGGAACTCTCTTGTTTTTCCTATGATCCAGTGGATGTTGGCAATTTGATCTCTGGTTCCTCTGCCTTTTCTAAATCCAGCTTGAACATCTGAAAGTTCTTCGTTCACATGCCACTGATACTAGCTTCGAGAATTTTGAGCATTAATATGCTAGCATGTGAAATGAGCACAATTATGCAGTAGTTTGAACATTCTCTGGCATTGTCTTTTTCTGTGATTGGAAGGAAAACTGACCTTTTCCAGTCCTGTGGCCACTGCTGAGTTTTCCAAATTAGCTGGCATATTTAGTGCAGCATTTTCACAGCATCATTTTTAGGATTTTAAATATTTCAGCTGGAATTCCATCAACTATACGTCAATAAATAATAAATCAACTATACTTCATTAAACCTAAAAATCTAAATAATATAATTTTCTGTGGCTCAATCTAATGTAGGCATCAAGAACAGCCAGGCTGCAAGTGATACAGTCAGGATGCTGACATGGACAACCCGTCTCCTGACCAGGGCCAGTCCTTCTAAAATTAAGGCTAGGCCCTTAAAATTAAAGCTGTCCCCTTCTTATCTTGGGTACTCTCTGGAGCAACCTTCTGAAATATCTTCAAATTCTTCTCTGCCTTCTTTCAAAAACTCCTTTGACTTTGAAAATAGTTTCACAAATATTTACTGAATATCTACAGGTTATAGAAATTATATGAAAGCCATTAGACTTTCAGATCATACAGACTTTAATTTTAATTTTTTCTCTGCCACAGGTCTTTGGAAAAATTATACTTTTTATTTAAAATTTATTGACTATAAATTGAGAATGAAAATGCCTATTTTGAAGGGCTCTGATAATAATTAAAATTTATAGAAAAAATAGAAGAAAGAGTGAAAGCTCATTTTATGAGACTGTTATAATCATAATATTAATACTAGATAGTGTTAGTTGCTCAGTCATGCCCGACTCTGAGAGTCCATGGACTGCAGCCTGCCATGCTCCTCTGTCCATGTGGTTTCCTAGGCATACTGGGGTTGGGATTCTCACTCCAGGAAATTCCCTTCTCCAAGAAATTTTTCCAACCCAGGGATTGAACCCTGGTCTCCTGTATTACAGGCATATTCTTTATTGTCTGAGCCACCAGAGAATACCAGATAAATACAGTGCAAAGAAAATAACATTATAGACCCATCTTACCTTTGAACTATAATTCAAAAATCATAAATAAAATTTTAATGAATATTTAATTATTAATTAAATAAATTGATTAAAATAATAAATATTATATGACTAAATCCACCAATCTTCTAAAAATATTACATTAGAATCAAATAGCCTTACTTTTAATATGCAAGGATATCTTAACATTAGGATAAATCTATTGGTAAACTACCACATTAATAAGTTAAAAGTAAAAGTCACATAATTACCTCAAGAGAAGTAGAAAAACTATTTTAAATGTGCCAACATGTTTATAATGAAAAGTGTTAAAATTAATAATAGAAAAGAATATTAATTTTAAAAGTATTTACTAAAAAAAATATGTAAAATATATAAGATGCCCAGAATAACTACTGTTTTAGCATAATACCATTATCTCTGAGCACAGATATTATATATGAAAATCTATAAATGTCTAAATATTGTAAACTAAAATGACTCATTAAATTAAGAAATGACTTTACAGAAATCTACATTCATCAGTTTTTTAAATTATTGACAAAATATTTCTTCAGGGTTTTTAGAAATAAAGTTAACTAAAAAAATTTTATAGTATCCTGGCATGCTGCGGTTCATGGAGTTGCAGAGTTGGACACAACTGAGCGACTGAACTGAACTGATACCATAAGTAACAAGTAGAAAATCGTATTAATAATATCAGTTATAAGGATCTTAAAAGATCTGGAAATTCCAAAAGGACATGAAAGATCACACACACACAAACACACACACAAAGAGGCCACTTATTAACCGTTATGCTTTGCATTGAATATAATCCCACGTAACCTTGCAATTTTATATTTTGAAGGATTTTTTAAAACTTATTATAAAATTTATTTTTTTTTAAAAGATCCACAAATAGCTAACTTAACCTTAAGAATATTTTTTAAAAGGGATAGAATTTCTAAAGCCATAATAATAAACATTTTATAGTATGGTACACAAATAGAAAGTTATCTAATGGGACAAATACAGAAATGAAAGAATGAACTTTAATTCATTATTAAAATGAACTTACAATTCAAAGACAAAAACTTTGTATAAACGGCTCAAGGCATTGTATTGGGAAACTGACTCATTACATGGAGATAAACCCAAAGCCCTATCTAATACCACATTCCAGAGTGCACTGTAGATTGACAAAAGACCTAATGTGAAAGATAAACTTACAATGCAAAAGAAAAATGCAAGAAATATCTAGAATCTATATCCTAATTTTTTAACAAATTTTCAAATATACAAATCATTAAAAATAGACATTTAAAAATTATAATATTTATAGAAAATGCAAGAAAATATCTGATATCTGAATCATAATTTTTTAACAAATTCAAATACACACATCATTAAAAATAGTCCAATTTGATCAAATCACATTTAATTATTTCTGTTCCATTAATATACCACAGTCAAAGTTATAGAGACAATTATAGGCAAAATTACTATACATAAGGCCAAAGGGAAACATAGTGCTCACTGTGCAAAATAAGGACATAGTTATAAAAAAGCAAGTGCAGAAGAGGATTTCTGTTTTTAGAAAGATAGTAATATATGAAAATAAGTTCAAAATTATTATCAAGTACAGTTCAGTTCAGTTCAGTCATTCAGTCATGTCCAATTCTTTGTGACCCCATGAATCGCAGCACGCCAGGCCTCCCTGTCCATCACCAACTCCTGGAGTTCACTCAAACTCATGTCCATCAAGTCGGTGATGCCATCCAGCCATCTTATCCTCTGTCGTCCCCTTTTCCTCCTGCCCCTAATCCCTCCCAGCATCAGAGTCTTTACCAATGAGTCATCTCTTCACATGAAGTGGCCAAAGTATTGGAGTTTCAGCTTCAACATCAGTCCTTCCAATGAACACCCAGGACTGGTCTCTTTTAGAATAGACTGTTTGGATCTCCTTGCAGTCCAAGGGACTCTCAAGAGTCTTCTCCAACACCACAGTTCAAAAGCATCAATTCTTCAGCGCTCAGCTTTCTTCACTGTCCAACTCTCACATCCATACATGACCACTAGAAAAACCATAGCCTTGACTACATGGACCTTTGTTGGCAAAGTAATGTCTCTGCTTTTGAATATGCTATCTAGGCTGGTCATAACTTTCCTTCCAAGGAGTGAGCGTCTTTTAATTTCATGGCTGCAATCACCATCTGCAGTGATTTTGGAGCCCCCCAAAATAAAGTCTGACACTGTTTCCACTTAATGACTGTTAAATAATTAGACAATGGGATATCATTTTTTGCCTATTGGATTCATGAAAGTAAAACACTGGGAAATATCTAGTGTTGGTATGATGAAAAAATGCAGGAATTATTATGATCTGCAGTTTATGGACTCTGAGCAGCCATTCTGAAGAGCAATCTGGACCTTCTTGATCAAATTAAATACAAGCATATGTTATAGCACATCAGCTGTACCATGGCATATTTTTCCTCAAGAAATTCCTACACAGAAGCCTAAGAGGATGTGTGTAAGTTGCTTATTGCATAGCTGCCCCTCACCTTGCACTGAAATGGATCTCCATGATTTCTTCTAACCACAGGAATGTAGATAAATATGCCATATATCACCTCTTGACCTGACTTCTAAACTGCTTGTGGAATTCTCTGGTTGCTATTTCTTTCCTCATTTATAGGACAGATGTAGAAGATCCAGTGAAGTATTTGAAGAACTACTGGATATAATGAGTCTGCTGCTGCTGCTAAGTCGCTTCAGTCGTGTCCAACTCTGTGCGACCCCATAGACAGCAGCCCACCAGGCTCCTCTGTCCCTGAGATTCTCCAGGCAAGAACACTGGAGTAGGTTGCCATTTGCTTCTCCAACACATGAAAGTGAAAAGTGAAAGTGAAGGCGCTCATTCATGTCCAACCCTTAGTGACCCCATGGACTGCACCCCGCCTGGCTCCTCCGTCTATGGGATTCTCCAGGCAAGAGTACTGGAGTGGGGTGTCATTGCCTTCTCCGAATGAGTCTACTAGATAGACATTAAAGACCTGCTAGATTAAATGACCACTTTGTTGTTGTTCAGTCGTCCAGTCACATCCAACTCTTTGCGACCCCCTGGACTGCAACATGTCAGGCCCCCCTGTCCCTCACCATCTCCTGGAGCGTGCCCAGGTTTGTGTCCCCTGGAGGTGCAAAACCTCTCACTAATAGTCCCCTGGATGGTGGTTATTTTCTGAATCACTAACATTTAGCAGACTATTGTTTCTTCTCTCTAGCCTAGTCTACCTAACAAATATGGATGAGGGAGGGAAAATCACATTAAAAAATAAAGAGATAAAAGCAAGGAAGGCATAAATATTAAATGAAAATACTATTATGCAGATAAACTCATAGAACAAATAAATTTTGCCCTACAGGAACCCAGTAACATTATAGAAACTTGGTAAAAAATTTGTGTTATAGCTTAAAGAACGATTAAGTTTTAGCGTTTTTGTCACTACAAAGAGTTTTAGTTCCAGGTAACAGCCTTTCTAAAGGATATACAGTAGGTGAATTCACAGTAGAAGGAAGAAATAACAATTACACTAATATATGCGTGCACAACTGGGATAAGTTTAATATAGTAAAGAAATGTGTTTGGAAAACATGACTGATCCAGATCACAGCAAAAATAGTAAAATATTTTAATCCTTTGCTATTTCATTGTTTAGTTAGCTGTACAATAAACCAAGACATAATTAAACTCAACCATTTTATTCTGTTCACAGTTTAGTAAGGCAGGGGTTTGGGAAGGACTTGGCTGGTTTGTTCTAATCTGACCTGCCTGGGACCAAATGCAGCAGCTTAGGCTGCAGTTCCAGTATACCATCTTCACTTGTATATCTGGAGTGTTAATGGTCTTTCTCTCTCTCTTATGGTATCCTTCATCCAAGGTCTCCTTACCTGTCTTGGGCTTCAAAAGTATAGTGATTTAGATTTTTCACAAAGCAACTTTCTCTCAAGAGTCAAAAAGTATAATATTATAGACCAGTTAAGAGTGTCTCCAGGAAGTGGTGCTATATCAAGCCTACTTTATTCGATGGGTCAAAGCTGAAACACATACTAGATTCAAGTGGCTTAAGAAAGAGACAGGTTCAGATGAGAAATAGCCAAGATCACATAGCAAGAGAGCTTGTGATTACTGAGATACCATTCTGTAAATATCTCTGATAAATATCCATGGCCATTAGTGGAGAAGACATTAAAGGCTTTTGAGGATAGAAATATCTTAATACTTGCGTTTTAAGACTAAAATCTGTGATCAGCTATGACAAAGAGGCTAGTGGCAAAATATAGATATAGGGAGGAGGGAGGGGAAATCAGGAGGCAAGAAAGAAGGCAGGCAAATTAAGAGGATATTACAATATATTCCCAGAGAGGAGAATGGCACCCTGCTCCAGTACTCTTGCCTGGAAAATCCCATGGACAGAGGGGCCTGGTGG
Organism: Oryx dammah; assembly: GCF_014754425.2. Lineage (NCBI taxonomy): Eukaryota > Metazoa > Chordata > Mammalia > Artiodactyla > Bovidae > Oryx > Oryx dammah. The sequence goes on from NW_024070200.1 coordinate 17,782,164, forward strand.
GCTACAGTCCATGGGGTCGCAAGAGTCAGACACAACTTAGCAACTAAACCACCACAATATATTTCAAGTAGAAGAAGGCTGAAGCAAAGACTGCAGTGACAAAAAAAAAAAAAAAGGGTGAGTACAGGATCTCCCGTGTAGGAAAACAAAAATTTTTTTTTTCAAAATATCTTTTATAGAGTAAATGTGAAGAGGTTGAAGAAATTAAAGATAATTTACATTGTTTTTTTTATAATCTGGATGATTAAAAGAATAGAACTGTTGATTGATGTAGAAACACTTGGGAAAGAAAAAGTTCGTTGGATCTGAAGTACTGTTTGAACAAAGTATGTTGCTGTCAAATTGTGCAATTGGAAATGTAGGTCCAAAGCTTCTACCTAGAGATGAAAGTCATTGTAAACGAGTGGCAGTTAAAACTCGTGAGACTAGATAAAATCACATATGGGTAGGGCAATGAGAATAAAAGATAAGGCCTAAGGACAAAACATTAACTAACAACTTTTTCAGCCCCTGCTTTAGAGGAAGGCTTTGAAGTTTTTTAAGTCATACTAATGTTGATTAGTTTGGACATCAATCAGTCCTCGGCTATACAAAGAGTTTTAATTCTCATTTACATGGGGCAGCTGTGGCCGGCGCACTCAGCGTGGCGGAGAGGAGCTACCCCACGTCTGAGGCCAGGGATGGCGCCCGAGCCCAGGGGTGGCTGCCGGGAGGAGCAACCCCCACACCCGAGGCCAGGGGCGGTGGCCGGGAGGAGCAACCCCATGTCCAAGAAGCGGTGGCTGCGCAGGCACAGGAGGGCCTAGAGGAGCCATCCCATGTAGAAGGTCAGGAAGGACAGCAGTGAGGAGATACCTTCATCCAAGGTAAGGAGCAGTGGCTACGCTTTGCTGGAGCAGCCGTGAAGAGATACCCCATGCCCAAGGTAAGAGAAACCCAAGTAAGATGGTAGGTATTGCAAGAGGGCATCAGAGGGCAGACACACTGAAACCATACTCACAGAAAACTCGTCAATCTAATCACACTAGGACCATAGCCTTGTCTAACTCAATGAAACTAAGCCATGCCCATGGGGCAACCCAAGACTGGCGGGTCATGGTGGAGAGGTCTGACAGAACGTGGTCTACTGGAGAAGGGAATGGCAAACCACTTCAGTATTCTTGCCTTGAGAACCCCATGAACAGTATGAAAAGGCAAAATGATAGGATACTGAAAGAGGAACTCCCAAGGTCAGTAGGTGCCCAATATGCTACCGGAGATCAGTGGAGAAATAACTCCAGAAAGAATGAAGGGATGGAGCCAAAGCAAAAACAATACCCAGCTGTGGATGTGACTGGTGATAGAAGCAAAAGCTCCAATGCTGTAAAGAGCAATATTGCATAGGAACCTGGAATGTCAGGTCCATGAACCAAAGCAAATTGGAAGTGGTCAAACAAGAGATGGCAAGAGTGAACATCGACATTCTAGGAATCAGCGAACTAAAATGGACTGGAATGGGTGAATTTAACTCAGATGACCATTATATCTACTAATGAGGGCAGGAATCCCTCAGAAGAAATGGAGTAGCCATCATGGTCAACAAAAGAGTCCAAAATGCAGTACTTGGATGCAATCTCAAAAATGACAGAATAATCTCTATTCATCTCCAAGGCAAACCATTCAATATCACAGTTATCGAAATCTATGCCCCAACCAGTAATGCTGAAGAAGCTGAAATTGAATGGTTCTATAAAGAACTACAAGACCTTTTTTGAATTAACACCCAAAAAAATGTCCTTTTCATTATAGGGGACTGGAATGCAAAAGTAGGAAGTCAAGAAACACCTGGAGTAATAGGAAAATTTGGCCTTGGAATGTGGACTGAAGCAGGGCAAAGACTAATAGAGTTTTGCCAAGAAAATGCACTGGTCATAGCAAACACCTTTTTCCAACAACACAAGAGAAGACTCTACACATGGACATCCCCAGATGGTCAACACCAAAATCAGATTGATTATATTCTTTGCAGCCAAAGATGGAGAAGCTCTACACAGTCAACAAAAACAAGACCAGGAGCTGACTGTGGCTCAGATCATGAACTCCTTATTACCAAATTCAGACTCCAATTGAAGAAAGAAGGGAAAACCACTAGACCATTCAGGTATGGCCTAAATCAAATCCCTTATGATTATACAGTGGAAGTGAGAAATAGATTTAAGGGCCTAGATCTGCTAGATAGAGTGCCTGATGAACTATGGAATGAGGTTCATGACATTGTACAGGAGACAGGGATCAAGACCATCCCCATGGAAAAGAAATGCAAGAAAGCAAAATGACTGTCTGGGGAGGCCTTACAAATAGCTGTGAAAAGAAGAGAGGCAAAAAGCAAAGGAGAAAAGGAAAGATATAAGCATCTGAATGCAGAATTCCAAAGAATTTCAAGAAGAGATAAGAAAGCCTTCTTCAGTGATCAATGCAAAGAAATAGAGGAAAAGAACAGAATGGGAAAGACTAGAGATCTCTTCAAGGAAATTAGAGATACCAAGGGAATATTTCATGCAAAGATGGGCTTGATAAAGGACAGAAATGGTATGGACCAAACAGAAGCAAAAGATATTAAGAGGTGGCAAGAATACACAGAAGAACTGTACAAAAAGATCTTTACGACCCGGATAATCATGATGGTGTGATCACTCATCTAGAGCCAGACATCCTGGAATGTGAAGTCAAGTGGGCCTTAGGAAGCATCACTATGAACAAAGCTAGTGCAGGTGATGGCATTCCAGTTGAGCTATTTCAAATCCTGAAAGATGATGCTGTGAAAGTGCTGCACTCAATATGCCAGCAAATTTGGAAAACTCAGCAGTGGCCACAGGACTGGAAAAGGTCCGTTTTCATTCCAATCCCAAAAAAGGCAATGCCAAAGAATGCTCAAACTACCGCACAATTGCACTCATCTCACACGCTAGTAAAGTAATGCTCAAAATTCTCCAAGCCAGGCTTCAGCAATATGTGAACCGTGAACTTCCAGATGTTCAAGCTGGTTTTCGAAAAGGCAGAGGAACCAGAGATCAAATTGCCAACATCCTCTGGATCATGGAAAAAGCAAGAGAGTTCCAGAAAAACATTTATTTCTGCTTTATTGACTATGCCAAAGCCTTTGACTGTGTGGATCACAATAAACTGTGGAAATTCTGAAAGAGATGGGAATACCAGACCACCTAACCTGCCTCTTGAGAAATCTGTATGCAGGTCAGGAAGCAACAGTTAGAACTGGACATGAAACAACAGACTGGTTCCAAATAGGAAAAGGAGTACGTCAAGGCTGTATATTGTCACCCTGCTTATTTAACTTCTATGCAGAGTACATCATGAGAAATGCTGGACTGGAAGAAACACAAGCTGGAATCAAGTTTGCCGGGAAAAATATCAATAACCTCAGATATGCAGATGACACCACCCTTATGGCAGAAAGTGAAGAGGAGCTAAAAAGCCTCTTGATGAAAGTGAAAGAGGAGAGTGAAAAAGTTGGCTTAAAGCTCAACATTCAGAAAAATAAGATCATGGCATCTGGTCCCATCACTTCATGGGAAATAGATGGGGAAACAGTGGAAACAGTGTCAGACTTTATTTTTTTGGGCTCCAAAATCACTGCAGATGGTGACTGCAGCCATGAAATTAAAAGACGCTTACTCCTTGGAAGAAAAGTTATGACCAACCTAGATAACATATTCAAAAGCAGAGACATTACTTTGCCGACTAAGGTCCGTCTAGTCAAGGCTATGGTTTTTCCTGTGGTCATGTATGGATGTGAGAGTTGGACTGTGAAGAAGGCTGAGCACCAAAGAATTGATGCTTTTGAAGTGTGGTGTTGGAGAGTCCCTTGGACTGCAAGATCCAACCAGTCCATTTGGAAGGAGATCAGCCCTGGGATTTCTTTGGAAAGAATGATGCTAAAGCTGAAACTCCAGTACTTTGGCCACCTCATGCGAAGAGTTGACTCATTGGAAAAGACTCTGATGCTGGGAGGGATTGGGGGCAGGAGGAGAAGGGGACGACAGAGGATGAGATGGCTGGACGGCATCACTGACTCGATGGACGTGAATCTGAGTGAACTCCAGGAGTTGGTAATGGACAGGGAGGCCTGGCGTGCTGCGATTCATGGGGTCGCAAAGAGTTGGACACGACTGAGCAACTGAACTGAACTGAAAATATTTTCATGTGAAGTTATTTCTAAATTTTCTCAAATAACTTTGCAAACATGTACCATTCAAAGGCCATCGTTTCTGAATCCAAGGTCTTGTTTTACTTTAGAAGATTGATATTGGAACATCCTTACCTGGAAATTTTCAACTAATGTTGCACTATTCTGTTTGAATTACAACAACTAGAAATAAAGCATTAAAAAAAAACAAATCACAAAACACAAAACCCTGCAAGAAAAGAGTTGAGATTCCAGATTTTTCTATTGTGATCCATGAAAACCCAGAAAAAATATTCAAAACCTATCATGAAAGTTATAAGTGATATGCTTTTGAGGCTTTTTATGTGGAAGATTGTCAGGGTTTCAACTCTGTTTCATGAATCAAGGAAAACTTACTTTAACTTTACTTGCATTATTGTTTTTGTGCATATTACTCTTAAAGTTGACTTTTTAAGGATTTTTATCATCCTTTAATATGTATTCCCAAGCATTATTATAATTTGCTTGTAAGTCAGTATCATAAGAAGTGGAACTTCCCAGCAGATGTATTAAAGTATTTTATTCAGATATTTTCTTTTATGTTTGTTTTAATAATTTTGATTACAGCTTAGTTTAATGCCTATTTCAAATATAGTAGATTAAGCATTTCCACCAATAGAAAGTAAATTGTGTATATAATCTAGAAGCGATTTGTATAAATTTCACAACTCTGAGTGAAGATCAGATAAACAATATGAAGTAAATGCATTTGTATGGTAAAAAAATAGTTTCTCAGAATTTCCTGGAGTTGCAGGATTTATTGTTAAAAGTGTTTAATGTGCATTGTACATCTGGGATTTGATGATAGGAAAGACGGAAAGGTTTTAGTGAAGTCATTATGGCAGGAACATTGATAAAATGTGATGACATATAGCCATTTAAATAATGCATAGGAGAATATAAATTAAAGTAAAAACATTTCAATCATGTTACTAATGAAAGTATGGTGACCAAGTAGTAATTCTGGTTCAAGATATCTAATTGAACATGCTGCATGCTCCTTCCAAAATGTAAAAATGAAAACAAATTAATCACAGCATGGGAAAGAAACCAATGCCAGTAGCAAAGAATGAAAAGGATCTATTTTACAAGACATTTTCTCAATGAAGACTTTAAAATTAAAGTATATTTTTCTTAGGAGTCAAATCGTTGAGTCAGGATACCTTCACATTAAATTACCTAAGTAGCTACCAAAATATTTTCACAAAATATGTATGAGTCCCATTTACTCTATAGCCTTAACAACACTTGCTACCACCAGTCTTTTTTAAATTTAGGGACTCTAATGAGTGTGTCAAAGCATTTTGCTTTAGCTTTAATTTTAGTTGCTCCAAAGAATAATGAAGCTATTCACTTTTTACATGTTAATACCCATTTTTATATCATTTTTATGAACCATGTGTACAAACTTTATCCATTTGAATCATGTGTCTTTTCTTATTGAATTATGAGTTATTATATGTTGATAGAAATGCTTTTATATATGTGTATAATCAATAATAAATATAAAATTAATATACAGATAAAATTAATATTAAATATAGAGTACAGTAAGTATATAATGAATATTAAATGTATACTGTGAAAGTGAAAGTGAAGGTTAGTCACTCAGTCGTGTTCAACTCTTTGTGAGCCCATTGACTGTAGCCCAGCAGGCTCCTCTGTCCATGGAATTCTCCAGGCAAGAGTACTGGCGTGGGTTGCCATTTCCTTCTCCAGGGGATCTTCCCAAACCAGGGATAGAACCCAGGTCTCCCACATTGCAGGCAAACTATTTACTGACTGAGCCACCAGGGAAATCAAATATATATTATAATGAATATCAATCATATAAAATAGCTTATGAAAATATGAAATGTGAAATATATGTGCATTTTTCATATTTTCAAACAGAAAATATTTTAGCTTGATAAAGTTCAATGTAATCTTTTTTCATAATTAGTGTTTTGGTACCCTGTTTATGAAAACTTTGTCATAAGGTCACATATATTATCTATTATGAGATATAGACATCTTTCTTTTTAAAGATATGCTCCTCTTTAAGTTAATTTTCATGTATGGTGTGAAATAGGAGTTCAGGCTTGTTTTTCATATATCATTATCCAGATATTTGGGCATAATTTATCAAAAGATTACCCTTTCTTTATTTAATTCTTTTGGTAACTTTGTCAAAAATCAAATGTGAATATATGTGGAGACCTACTTCTGAACTCCTATCCTGTTCCATCATTCTATATGTCTGTTCTTACAGTTATACCAAAACGTGTTGATTATTTTAGCATTACAGGAAATCCTGAAAGCACGTAGTTTGAATCTCTAAACTTATTTTACCAAAAATGTTTAGCTATTTGACATTACTTGCATTGCCACCATGTTTTACAATCACCTGGCAAATTTCCATTAAAAATCTGATCTCTGGATCAGTTTAAGGACAATAAACATCTTAGGAGGGCTTCCCTAGTATCTCAGCAGTAAAGAATCTACCTGCAACTCAGGAGACCCAGGTTCTGTCTCTGAGTTGGGAACATCCCCTGGAGGAGGCCCTGGCAACCCACTCCAGTATTCTTGCCTGGAGTTTCCCATGGGCAGAGGAGCTTCGCAGGCTATAGTCCATGGGTTCACAAAGAGTCAGACATGACTGAAGTGACTTAGTTCACACGCACCAGAGGGAATGCACCCTTCTCAGTTTGTATATTCACAACAATAATATGTTCTATTATCACGAATGTCAAATTTGACTACTTGCTAAAATGGCTCTAGTTTTTGGTTATGTAGTTTTCTTCATATTGACTCCTGTGCCCTTTAGACACATTTTCATCATTTTTGGAACACAGTTGTTTCTCTGACTCTTCCCTAGAGTTAAGTATTTTCCCCACAGACTTCTCGTTCTTTTATTAGAGATTAGCACTGGGCATTATGTGTGTTCATTGCTACTGAGTTTTCAGGTCTTCAAGGCCCCCTCAGTCAACAGAACTAGGAAACACATGTGTATATATGTACATTATCATGTACATATGTACATAATATATATCTACATTTATAGACCTTGTATTTCTATGAATATTTCCAATTACACTTCAATACACAGAATTCATTGCAGCCTCCCCTTGTCCTATGTGTTACTATTTCTGTGATAGTAAAGAACATGGTTCTCATTGTCTATAATATTTTTACATATCTCTTCAATCCTAATATATAAAGAAAATAATATTAGAACTCCTAGCCTATATCTCTATGAAAAATAAGTTTAATAACTAGACTATAATATTTTACAGTTATTTTGTCTTTAGTGTTACAGTTTAAAGTCAAACTATTTAACGTATTTCTTAGCCTTGTTCTATTCTTTACCAATCCTTTTAATGTGTGCAGTATTTGTCTGCAATACAGTATTATCTTTGCAATAATTGAGGCTGCTGCTCAATATTTAGATTCCATTTTTATTATAAGAAAAGTTTGTTGTCGTTCAGTTGTGTCTGACTCTCTGAGACCCCATGGACTGCAGCACGTCAGGATTCTCTGTCCTTCACCATCTCCTGGAGATTGCTCAAATTCATGTCCTTTGAGTCAAAGATACTGTTGAAGCATCTCATCTTCTGAATCAAACTTCTCCTACTGCTCTCAATCTTTCCCCAAATCAGGGTCTTTTCAAATGAGCCGGCTCTTCATATCAGGTGGCCAAAGTATTGGAGCTTCAGATTCAGCATCACTATTTCCAATGAATATTCATGGTTGATTTCCTTTAAGACAGACCTCCTTGCTGTTCAAGTGTTTCTCAAGAGTCTTCTCCAGCACCACAATTCAAAGGCATAATTTCTTTGGTGCTCAGGCTTCTTTATGGCCCATCTCTCACATCTATACATGACTACTGAAAACACTGTAGCTTTAACTAGATGAACGTTGTGGCAAAGCGATGTCTCTGCTTTTCAATATGCTGTCTGGGTGTGTCATAACTTTTCTTCCAAGGAGCAAGCATCTTTTAGTTTCATGGCTTCAGTCACCATCTGAAGTGATTTGGGTGCCCAAGAAAATAAAGGCTGTCACTGTTTCAATTGTTTCCCCGTTTATTTGACATGAAGTGACAGGACCAGGTGCCATGATCTTTGCTTTTTGAATGTTTCATTTTAAGCCAGATTTTTCGCTCTCCTCTTTTACCTTCTTAAAGAGGTTCTTTTGTTCCTCTCCACTTTCTGCCATTAAGGTGGTGTCATCTGCCTACCTGAGGTTATTGATATTTCTCCCAGAAATCTTGATTCCATCTTGTGTTTCATCCAGCCCAGTATTTCACCTGGTGTACTCTGCATATAAGCTAAATAAACAGAGTGACCATATACAGCCTTGATGCACTCCTTTCCCACTTTTTAACTAGTCTGTTTCTCTATGTCCAGTTCTAACTGCTGCTTCTTGACCTACATACAGGTTTCTCAGGAGGCAGAAAGACCCTTACTTTTTTTTGATGTAGCTTTATATCCTGGAAATTGCTCCATTTCAGTTCATAAAGATCTTACTTATATACAGCTGCATAGAAATCCATTATGTAGATATGTCATAATTTATTAAAACACTATCCAATATGTGAGCATTTATGTTGTTTCAATTATTTGAGATTATTCAGAATGCTGAAATAAATAACCTTTCACTGAGCATGTGTTTTGGATTTTTTTTTTCAGACTGTATGAAATATATCATCATGCTAGATTCTTAAAAGGACTATTGCTATGTCAGAAGTAAGTTTATTTGTAGATTTCTTCGCAGTTGACAAATTACCCTTCAGAAGGACTGTGCTTCCTTGTATTCTAACAAGCAATTTTATGAAATAGTCTATTCCCTCCTAAAATATTTGTCATAGTTTTAATTTTTCCAAATATGTTGTTGGCGAGAAATGGTATTTCAATATTGTTTGATATGTATTTCTCTGTGAAAACAAGTTTGGAAATTTTGTCATGTCATCAGTCACAGTTACATAGTTCATTAAATTGTTTTCATGTGTTTTGCTCATTTTCCTCTGTTTTTTGATCCTTTGTTAGATAGTTTTAAGAGTTCTTGATATGTCAGTGATATTTATCCTCTTTCTGTTCCATATGTTGTAAATATTTTCTCTAAGTTTTTCAGGTAACTTTTGTTTTTGTTTATGATAGGTTTGTTGTTATAGTTGTTTTGCCTTGCAATTTTTAGGTCACATGTATAACAGTCTCAAAATCTTTTGATTTGAGTCATAAGGAAAAAAAATCATCCTTGTTTTCTAGTAGTTGTGTGGATTAATGTTTTAATGCTTAGATATCTCATAAATCTAGAATTTATTCTTGTGCATGGTATGAAATACGGAACTTTTTTCCAAATGGCTACCTAGTTGCCCCAATACCATTGATTACAAAGCCCATCTTTGTCTCTATGATTTGAGTTGCTACATTTACTATATGCTAAATCTCCATATTATTATTGGAAAAAATTCTTTTCTATTTTCTTTTCTATTCCATGGATATACTTGTAACATCAGTCAGCAGTATTACTATTATTTTTAAATCACATAAACACAATATGTAATATATACTATGTATTGTGCAATATATGTTTATATATATATCTTAATATATATTTCATAAAAATAAAAGTAATTTTTGAAAGCTAAACCAAACAACCAAAAAAAAAAAAAGTCAGAGAGAAACTGCTTTTCTAAAATTAGATAAGTATATACTGAAACAGTATTAAGAATATGCTAACAGTGGACTTCTTCCTGTAGTCATTTCTTTCAAACATCTTGCTTCTAATCTGCAAGAGTGATGTACATTCAATTTCAAAAGAAATTTTCTTTTGTTGCATGATATCATTACTCAGAGCAACAGCAGCTGGTCTTACTGTGCTCACCTGTGCTAAAATTCTGAGCATATGGCAATTTGAACTGCAAGATTTATTTTTTGGACTGGAGCACAATGCACATAAATGGCCTTTTTGAGAATAATAGAGCATTACACTTTCACTTCATTAGCTTCAGTGGAACTAAGTTATGTTTTTACCATTCAACATTAGGGATTGAGGCCATGTCTACACATGCAAACTAAAGTGAAGAAATTAGGCAAACATCTGGACATTCTGAATAAAAAAGAAATGCTATCTGCAACAAATGAATATTCTAAGAGGGCTTCTTGGCAAAATCTACAGGTAACTGCCTTAGTTTTCTATCTGATTTAGTGCTTGCAGCCACAAACTAATAAACTACATTCATGCATTTGGTTAATTTTGTGTGTCAAATCTTAAATACTGCTTCATGTATTTTTTTATTATTGTTGAAATTTTTACTAACACTTATACCAATTAAAATATACTGAATTTACTGAAATATACTGAGGGGAAGAAAATACTAAAAATTACTTTTGTCATTTTCAAGCTCGTAAATCAACTCAGAGGAGAAAGTCAAATTTCAAAAATCTCTTCAGCCTTTGGGGACATACGACACAGATGTGTAAGTTAAAAGCAACATACAATAAAATGATATTAACTACTATAAAGTAATTATTAAATATTTTATACATAAGAAATGTGGAAAATTCTTAGAGAGATGGGGGTACCAGACCACTCTACCTGTCTCCTGCCTGTATGTGGGTCAAGAAACAATGATTAGAACTGAACACAGAGCAACAAGTACAGCTGTCATCCTGTTTATTTAACCCTTATGCAGAGCACATCATGTGAAATGCCAGGCTGGATGAGTTACAAGCTAAAATCAAGATTGCCAGGAGAAATGTCAACAACCCCAGATATGCAGACGATACCTCTCTAAAGGCAGAAAGTGAAGAGGAATTAAAGAGCCTCTTGATGAAAGTGAAAGAGGAGAGTGAAAAAGCTGGCTTGAAATGCAACATTCAAAAAATGAAGACCATGGCATCCAATCCCATCACTTCAAAGAGAAGGGGGAAAAGTAGAAGCAGTGACAGATTTTATTTAATTGGGCTCCAAAAACATTGTAGTTGGGAACTGCAGCCATGAAATTATAAGATGCTTGCTCCTTGAAAGAAAAGCTATGACAGACCTAGACAGTATATTAAAAAGCAGAGATCACTTTGCTGACAAAGATCCATCTAGTCAAAGCTGTGCCTTTTCCAGTAGTAATGTATGGATGTGAGATTTAGATCATAGAGAAGACTGAGCACCAAAGAATTGACGGTTTTGAATTGTGCAGACTCTTGAGAGTCCCTTGGATTGTAAGGAAATCAAACCAGTCAATCATAAAGGAAATCAACCCTGAATATTCAATGAAAGCACTGACGCTGAAGCTAAATCTTCAATACTTTGGTCAGTTGATGCAAAGAGCTGAATCATTAGAAAAGACCCTGTTGCTGGAAAAGATTGGAGAAGTGGGCAGCAGAGGATGAGATGGTTGGATAATATCACCAACTCAATGGAGATGAATTTGAGCAAATTCTGGGTGATGGTAGAGGATAGAGAAGCCTGGTGTGCTGCAGTCCATGGGGTCACAAGCAGTCAAATACAACTTCAGTTCAGTTCAGTCACTCAGTCGTGTCTGACTCTTTGCGACCCCATGAATCACAGTACACCAGGCCTCCCTGTCCATCACCAACTCCTGGAGTTCACTCAGACTCACGTGCATCGAGTCAGTGATGCCATCCAGGCACCTCATCCTCTGTTGTCCCCTTCTCCTCCTACCCCCAATCTCTCCCAGCACCAGAGTCTTTTCCAATGAGTCAACTCTTCGCATGAGGTGGCCAAAGTACTGGAGTTTCAGCTTTAGCATCATTCCTTCCAAAGAAATCCCAGGGCCGATCTCCTTCCGAATGGACTGGTTGGATCTCCTTGCAGTCCAAGGGACTCTCAAGAGTCTTCTTAGTGACCCAATAATAACAAAATACATGAGAACCAGTGACCAATATTTGACTTTGAAAGACTATATTTATAAATTGAATTTATATTTTTATTTTATAGACATATTGAATAAATTAGAAGATTAGATCGGAAGTGGTCAAGCTTTGGAAGGTCAAAATTAAGATACACATAAGAATATCAAAATGGTATGGTTCATCTCAATTGTATTATTAATGTTAGAATACAGAAAACATTCTCTATAGAAGATAACATGGGCATTTTGAAACTAAAATATGTTCGCATATTTTCTCCAAACATGATATATCTTGTTGTATTAAAAGTACATTTATGTTTGACCAGTGTAAAAAAAATTAATAAACAGAAACCTCAATATATAGAGTTGGCTATTGTATCCTGTGACTATCACGTAGCAACAGGGAAAAGAAAGATTCTTTTTGGCAAAGACTTAGCCAAAAGAAAAGCTATGGGCTCTTTGTTTCCTATAGCCCTCCCTACTTCCTTTTTCTCTCTAAAAAAGCATTCTTTCCCCTTTCCTTGGGGGAACTCTCACATGGCTACCATGGTTTCAGAACTCAAATTATAAATCTCTGCACATCCTAAGTAAACTCATTTTCTCTGTAGAAATACCTGGTAACCTGTTTGTTTCAAGTCAATATTAAATTGGGTTTTTTTATGTTTTTATTATAGTCAGACATACTTTTTTAAAACTTTCATTTTAGAATAATCAAGGATATGCATTATTTTGCCACACATTTTTAAATGCATTATATTTTGAGCAAAAATGGATAAAAAGAAAATGTATCTAATTGAGTCCAAGAAGGTTAACTATGTAAGACATAAGTGTGTACATTTTAGAATGAATTAATGTTAGCTCAACCATTAGCCTTATGAAAGTAATATTCGGGAAAAAGTATTACAACTGATAGTAACACTTTTGCTAGCCAACTAAATAGGTTGAAATAGTTGTCAAGAAGGTCTGCTTGCCACTGCTGAGCCAAAGGAAAAGACAATATTTTCAGTATTGTACTTCTGCCTGTTTAGAAGCAACTGTTTGAATGCAGAGAGAAAGAAGCTGATACTCTAAAGTTACCAGAGTGTTCCACTTGAGCTAGGAATCAAAGCCCACTTTGGTTTGGGGATATTAACAAACAAACAAACAAAAAACACACACACACAGGAAAAATTATCTACTGCTGCATAAAAATTACCCCCAAATTAGGCACTTAAAACAACAATAAACCTTTCTTATCATACAGTTTCCCTGGGACAGGAATTCTGGGACAGCTCAGCTGCGAGAATCTGGTGCTGTTTCTATTCGAAGGTTGTTAAAAGATAAAAGATTAACAATTTTGAAGAGTTCATCTGAGTAAAATTGATTTAAATTGGGTAGCTTTCAATCTCGCAGTTAGAAAGGCGCTTTAGGAGAGGGAAATGGCAACCCACTCCAGTACTCTTGCCTGGAAAACTCCATGGACTGAGGAGCCTGGGGTCGCAAAGAGTCAAACACAACTGAGCAACTTCACTTTTTGAGATACATAGGGGAGGTTTTTATGTGCGTGTATAGTCATTCACTTGTGTCCAGCTCCTTATGACCCCATGGACAGCCCACCAGGCTCCTATATCCATGAAATTTTCCAGGCAAGAATACTGGAGTGGGTTGCCATTTTCTCCTCCAAGGGATATAAACTGTGTCTCTTGCATCTCCTACGTTGGAAGGCAGATTCTTTACCACTGCTCCTCCTACAGAGGTTTGGGGATCAGTTAAAAACTTCCCTGGTGGCTCAGATGGTAAAGCATCTGTCTACAATGTGGGAGACCTGGGTTCAATCCCTGGGTCGGGAAGTTCCCTGGAGAAGGAAATGGCAACCCACTCCAGTACTCTTGCCTAGGAAATCCCATGGACGGAAGAGCCTGGTAGGCTGCAGTCCATGGGGTCACTAAGAGTTGGACATGACTGAGCGACTTCACTTTCACTTTAAAATAAATAAATAAATAAAATAAATGGGCTATGAATTGTTTCTAGGACCACATTTCTATTCTTGTAACTATTAAATTTTTAAGACAGGTACAGCTGTTTCTAATTCCTTTAAAAATTAGGTGGTGACTTGAATGATTTCAGGAGCCTGCCACACCCATTCAGAAACATTTTTCTCAGTTTTCATCTTACTATCAGGGAGAATATCTTCAACTAATATAGAAACCAAAAGACAACTATGTTTTAGAATGTGAGTCTTGGAACATTTCAGTAAATCTCACAAAGTCTTCAGAATGTTTTTCTCTCTGGTACATAGCTTCATTTTAGCTTAGGGAAGAAGGACGGAAAATGGTCCTTCTCAGGTTATGACTATCAGCTTCCAAGGTAGCCAACTTTTGACCATAGTGTTACTTTAAAAATATATCTGTACAAACGTCTTCTCAAGTTTCAGCTGGAAGAAAGAATAGATATTCCAGAAGGTATAAACAATATCTTAGATGCAAGCAGCATCCCCAAAGAGAGTGTAAAGGTCCAGATCCTCCCAAGATCCAGAGCCAATCCCAGAAGGTAATCAAAATAAAGAATGACTTGGACAGTGCTCCTAAGAGCTAGGTCTCCAGTGGGATCTCAGCTGTAGATGGAAGGCAATCCACATTTCTCTCTGACTAAATTTTAGGCGTCCCCAACCTTCCATTTGTCAAGCCAAGATCTCAGAACACAAGCAAGGAGGCAATAGCTGTTCCTAGGAGAGAAAGGATTGACAACCAATGGGCATTGGAAAGCAAATTCACAATTCATAATTCAAAGATCTAATTATTATAAAAATTGCTTTTGCCAACCTCTCTGAATTCAGAAAGGAAGGGACAACATAAAAATTTACCTTCCTCTCTTGACCACAGATAGAGACCTGGAAACTGACTTTGGTAAGAATTCTCACCCTTTGCCTGCTTTTGCCAGTTTTCCCAGGATCCCATTTGCAGGTTCCAGAGAGAATGGGGCAGCCAAGCAGGTCTTATCCTGATAATGGGAAACTGCAGGAAGGAAAAACTAGTACTCCCTTATCCTTTATAGTGAGTGCTTGGCTGAAATCCCCTTTTCTCTTGGGCAGTTTGTATATGCAGAAGCTTATCTAGGTTAAAAGTTGTCCATTGTGGCCACTGTAACTCCAGATTATCTTTGGTATGGTTAACCTTGTTTTTTAGCCTTTGTAAAATTTTCTTCACCTGAGGCTTCACACTAGATGCAGTCCAGTTTAAATCAGATCCAGACCAACCCTGGAATACCCACTTTCTAAACTGGACTCAGTTCAACTCCAGATCTAGTTTGGTTTCTTGGTAGAATCCAGTCTGACTTGGATTTAGTCCCAGTCTGGTTTCCAAGTTGGACCCAGTCCAACCCTAAACTCAGTCCAGCTTTCAAGCTGGACCCAGTCTGACTCTAGCTGATTTCTAGACCAAATCCAGATAGAGAAAAATGCTCAAATAAAGTCTGAAAGTTTTTTTCATAAGGCAAAAGCTAGGATCCTCAAGGTATTTAACCCATGACCTCCAGAGGCAGCAAAAACAGTGCATTCAAGGGATTCAGGAGGTACTTATACCTATTTCCTCACTGCTGCTGCAGGTCTTCAAGGGTCTGTGGTTCTCTCCTCTGTCAAAAGGTAAACTGAGGCATATTGAAAATTTTCAGGTTATATTTGAGCAAAAAAATCAATTTGAATTGGGCCGCATCCAATCTAGCAGATGGAAAGGAGCTCCAAGTAGTTATATAAAATGAAAGACCTTTACAGGCAGAAAAGGGCAGGCACAGGATGTTATACCAGGCAAAAAATCCATTTGGTTATAGCAAGGTTGCTTTTCTTCAGGAGATCTTTCAGGCAAATGAGTCTTTCAGGCAAATGACCTGACTAATGCTGATCACGTGATTCCTGACGGACTGGTTTAAGATTCCATTTCTGAGAAAGCCAGAACTATAATCACACCTCAGATTAAGTGGCATCGGACTTAGCATAAGTGACTCCATTTGGGGGTTGTTGTCTTGTTTTGATCAGGTTTTAGTCAAGAGGTTGGCCTGGACCACAGTTATGTGAAAGCTTGATTGGGGCTAGAGGATCTATTTCCAAGATGGCACACTAAATTAGTGGCAGCTAAGTTAATTTTATGGGCTTCCTTTGTGACTTAGACAGTAAAGAATCTGCCTCCAATGCATGAAACTGGGGCTCAATCCTGGGTCAGGAAGATCCCCTGGAGAAGGACATGGCAACCCACTCCAGTATTCTTGCCTGGAGAATTCCAAGGACAGAGAAGCATGGAGGGCTTAATTCTGGCTGTCCACAAGAGGCACTAGTTACTATCATGTGAATCTTGCTGGGGGGGCTTCCTAAAAGTTTTCACCAAGTAGCAACTGGCTTTCTCTAGCCCCAGTGGTCCAAGAGAGAGCAGAGCAAAAGCTACAGTGGCTATTTTGATCTTGCCTCAGAAGTCACAGGCTTCCTGATAGCTCAGTTGGTAAAGAATCCACCTGCAATGCAGGAGACTCCAGTTCAAGTCCTGGGTCAGGAAGATCCGTTGGAGAAGGGATAGGCTACATACTCCAGTATTCTTGGCCTTTCCTTGTGGCTCAGCTTATAAAGAATCCCCCTGCAATATGAGAGACATGGATTCAATCCCTGGGTTGGGAAGATCCCCTGGAGAAAGGAAAGGCTACCCACTCCAGTATTCCAGCCTGGAGAATTCCATGGATTGTATAGTCCATGGGACTGCAAAGAGTCGGACATGACTGAGTGACTTTCCCTTTCACAAGTCACACGCTTTCCGTTCTGTACAGCAGAAACTAATACGACATTATCAGTCAACTATACTCCAATAAAATTTTTTTTTAATTTAACCTCCATATTCCATTATACACTCAGACCAGTACTATTCAAAGTTAGTGGAGAATACATTAATGTTGTGAATACTAGCAGAAAAAAATTAATGGGATATTTTGGAATTTCCTACCACAGATTGGGTATTCAAGAAATCAATGGCATAAAATTTCCCTATCCACCTCAGAGAAATGTTAAAAAAAAAAAAACTTAAAACACAAAACAATAACTCTTTTCATCATTGTTTTAACTAGAAACAGGTAATCATCAAGCAAATACTTATGGTATGCTTTCAGAAATATTAAGATGGTAAGAGACTAAAAATTAATTTGCAATATTTATATTTCATGAACTGTATGTTTAGGAATCTATTGATTATAAAAATTTACAGGTCTAAATATAAAAATGTTGCTCACTTAAATACATACACATTGCCTGTATATCATAGCTGCCCTATTTAACTAGAACTATGAAACCAGATTTTTGTCTTTTATTACTGCATTGCCAGAAGCACCTATATATTGTCACACACAAAAGGCACAGAGTAAATGTTGGTTAAATTGCTTTAAAATTTTGAGAGAAATCTCCTGTAAACAAATACATGAACATGCATGCTGATCTTACTAAGATATATTGGCATTCAATAGCACGCCTATAAAGACGCACAACACAAAAAGGTCTCAATGCCTGGTTTTTGTTGATTTCACACTGATTTGAATATAGGCAAGTGTTATTCTAGGTTTCCCTGGTGGCTCAGACAGTAAAGAATCTGCCTGCAATGCAGGAGACCAGGGTTCAATCCCTGGGTAGGGAAGATTCCCTGGAGAAGGAAATGGCAACCCATTCCAGCATTCTTGCCTAGAGAATTCCATGGGCAGAGGAGACTGGCAGGCTATAGTCCATGGGGTTGAAAGTGTTATTCTAAGTAAATTACGGATCAGTCAAATATACTCTTTATTACACTCATCCTCTCCAAATCCAGGCTCATTTTTCCTCTTGTGGTAATCTCTCTCTTTAGTTGGGCTTAGAATTCATCTGGAGAAGGCAATGGCAACCCACTCCAGTACTCTTGCCAGGAAAATCCCATGGACAAAGGAGCCTGGTAGGCTGCAGTCCATGGGGTCGTGAAGAGTCAGACAGGACTGAGTGACTTCAATTTCACTTTTCACTTTCATGCACTGGAGAAGGAAATGGCAACCTACTCCAGTGTTCTTGCCTGGAGAATCCCAGGTATGGGAGCCCGGTGGGCTGCAGTCTATGAGGTCGCACAGAGTCGGACACGACTGACGTGACTTAGCAGCAGCAGAATTCATCTAAGGTGAAGAACTGTTTTGGCCCAGAATCTTCCTAATACCAAGCCCTCTGCCTTTCATCAAAGTCTAAAAGAATCTGACAGATCTATTTGTGAGCCGTCTGCATTCTCAGGGGGCTCTTTTCTTCTCCCCCGGGGGTGACTTTTCCTCTTCATCTACCCAGTGTTCCCTTTTCTTTAGCTACCTCCTTTGAACAAAAAGAAATACTGTCACTCTATCTGTCATGTTCACTGGTTAATTGATGGGTTTTTCTTTTAAATAAAATAGTTGCTGCCAATGTATTACCTAAGCCAGACAGTGCACTTCAAATGTTTCCGCCCTGAGTGGAAACTCTGATAGAACCCTTTTAAGCATTCCTGTCAGCCATGGGAAGGTATTTAAAAGGGTTATTCCAAGGTATTTTCCAGCCAAAAGATACATACCAGAAAAGTGCTTGGCCTGGGCTTCAGAAAACCATTCTAGATGCCACAGCTGCTGAAAGACCTAGGTTACAACCTTTTTCAAAGCCAGGATAGTCTTTCCTCTGTCTACCTCACACAAGTGTGTCCTGTATATTCCTGCATGACTTTCACACCCTTCTGTTTTGGCTGGTCAAGTTGTAGGAAGCTTGCCTTCTTCTCTTCTAGACAAAGATCTTGTTTTAAATGATGTGATTTTTTAAGATACTCTCTCTTTCTAAAGTGAGGATACTTATTGTCTTCCTTTTGAGATTACTTCTCCTTCTGGAATTGAGACTTAAAAAAAAATACATCATTGTAAAGGTGATACTTTTTTTTTCATTAATAGATGCAATAAGCATCATGGATATCATGAAAATAAAATATAAATATAAATATCTGTTAATTATTCAATCAAAAACAGTTATTTAGGCCTAAAGATTTTTTCTTATAAAAATAGCAAACATGATAAAGTGGGAAAATTATTATGGGGTGTGATAAATATAATAATGCAACAGGGACTAAAAGATGATAACATTTTCTAGTATATTTCGATCCAAGTGGGGAGAAGGAATTAGATGCAGATGATGCAATTGACTTGACCAAGTGGGTGTAGCTAAAAGTTAGAGCTTTATGTCTTGAAATATCCCAATTACTATCAAGTCCTCAATAATTTTAAAAGTATCCAAGATTCATGTGGGGAACAGGTGAGCAAGAAAGCCTGAAGTGGTTATTTATATAAGTAGGGAGTGTGTGTGTATGTTAGTCATTCAGTCATGTCCGACACTTAGCAACCCCATGGACTTTAGTCCACCAGGACCCTCTGTCCATGGAATTCTCCAGGCAAGAATAGGAAGGAAGACCAGCAAAAACAAAAAGAATGATGAAATCAGTCAGAAACAGTGGGGCCAGCTTTTGGCTCCTGCCTTATGAGATCGGGATCTATCTCAGTCAAGCACCATGATGAAAGGACACTATGAGCCAAGTCTATGCTAGGTTTCTACCTTCTCAGATTTTACAG
This sequence comes from Oryx dammah, assembly GCF_014754425.2. NCBI lineage: Eukaryota > Metazoa > Chordata > Mammalia > Artiodactyla > Bovidae > Oryx > Oryx dammah. The sequence goes on from NW_024070200.1 coordinate 17,801,831, forward strand.
TCTAAGAGATGCCAAGAACCCAGAGACAAAATCAACCACATGCCTTCTGACAGTACAAAATAATGAAAGAAATAAAGACTACAAGAAAATACTTCCAGCATAAACTATTTTGGGGAACATTCAGAGTAACATGTGTTTGTACACACTAAATTATCAGAGCAACAAAAGCAAAGCATCAGAAGACGGATAGCTGCTACTGCTGCTGCTGCTGCTCCCCTGTTCCTGGGATTCTCCAGGCAAGAACACTGGAGTGGATTGCCATTTCCTTCTCCAATGCATTAAAGTGAAAAGTGAAAGTGAAGTCGTTCAGTCCTGTCTGACTCTTCGTGACCCCATGGACTGCAGCCTACCAGGCTCCTTTGTCCATGGGATTTTCCAGGCAAGATTACTGGAGTGGGTTGCCATTGCCTTCTCCAAGAAGGGTAGCTGTATCAAATATATTAGCAAGAACTCATGTTTTAGGTCTTACCTAATAAAAACTCTTGTTTCTTAACTTCAATATGAGAAAAAAATGGCAGTCATCAACAGTCATTTTCCTGACTTTCCACGTGTTAAAGTCTTCAGTTCAGTTTCTCAGTCATGTCCAACTCTTTGCGACCCCATGGACTGCAGCACACCAGGCCTCCCTGTCCATCACCAACTCCCGGAGTCCACCCAAACCCACATCCATCGAGTCAGTGATGCCATCCAACCATCTCATCCTCTGTCGTTCCCTTCTCCTCCTGCCCTCAATCTTCCCCAGCATCAGGGTCTTTTCAAATGAGTCCGCACAGTCAGTATTAACTCTTTGGCATAACTGGCAAGAAAGTTAAGTAAACTGACTAGCACTAAACAAGGGTATATCCTAGTTTAGATCAAAGGGTGGTGAGCAGTCCTCAACATGGGCTAGCACTTAGCAGCATTTTTTTTTAATTTATTGTTTTTTATTGAAGGATAATTGCTTTACAGAATTTTGTTGTTTTCTGTCAGACCTCAACATGATTCAGCCATATAGCCATATATACGTACGTATATCCCTTTTGAACCTCCCTCCCATCTCCCTCCCCATCCCACCCCTCTAGGTTGATACAAAGCCCCTGTTGGAGTTTCCTGAGCCATATAGCAAATTCCTGTTGGTTGTCTATTTTACATATGGTAATGTAAGTTTCCATGTTACTCTCTCCATACATCTCACCCTCTCCTCCCCTCTCCCCATGTCCATAAATCTATTCTCTATGTCTGTTTCTCTATTGCTGCCCTGTGAATAAATTCTTCAGAATCATTTTTCTAGATTCCATATATCTGTGTTAGAATATGATATTTATCTTTCTCTTTCTGACTCACCATTTTGGAGCATTGCATTTTCTAGACTGCAGCAAGCATTGCCTGCCATAATCTCTTTAGATGTTGTCCCTCAGGGCAGGGAACAATGAGAATTGCGCATCTGCACTCTTGTTGTTTGTTTAAATGTGAGGACAATCGATAGCTAAAACTGAGACAGATTAGAAAAAAGAATAGGAAAAATAAAGTTGAGTAGCACAGTCCATATTAACTTTTAGGAATGGTGGAAATGTTTAAACATGGCAGCTAGGTGCTGCCCAGCAGAGTAGCTACTAACCACATGTGGCTACTGCACACTTGAAAGGTGACTAATGAGAAAAAGAAGCTGAATATTTAACAACTCAGTCTTAATCAGTTTGCATTTAAAGAGCCAAACATGGCTATTAGATACCTTATTGGGCAGTGCACATCTTAGAGTCAATAAATGATTAAAACTAGGACAATGATTCTCTGAATGCAGTCTGTAGGTCTCTGAGACTCTCAGAGATCCCTTTATGGGGCCATAAAATCAAAATTATTTTTTTATAAGAATACCAAGAATCACAGAAAAAAATGAACTTCTGTTTAAAAAAAAAAAACTAAACTAAATTATTTGCTCTTTTACCTCCGTGCATTCACAGTGGCAATTTTTCAGAGTCTACACAATGTAGTATGCAGTAGAATGAAAGCAACAGTATATTTGAGAACCCAACTATCATTTCTTAAGCCAAACGCTAAAACCAACAGGAAAAGTACAAATAATGTCAGTTTCTACTTTTAAACATATAGTTATAGTTTATAAAGAATCTGTTGGTATATGTGTTAGTTATTTAAATAAGCATTAAATGCTTTTAAGTATCAATATAAATTTTGATATAAATAAATATGTCACACAAACAAATCTCTCTGGAGTTTTCAATAATTTTCAAGACTAAAATGGAGCCCTGTGGCCCAAATTTTGAGAATTTCTTGACTAAGCAAATCAATAATTTCTGTGTGTTTTTTGTCTGTTTGTTTGTTTTTAACAAAATAATTCCTCGCCTACTTAACAAAGTTTTGTGATTCTTTTGTGTTTGGAGATCCCTTGAGCATGGAGAGAGTCCAGAATGTCCTTAAGTGTTTTCTGTAGCAATCAATAATCAACAGCTCCTCCTGGGTCACTTCAGTTCAGTTGCTCAGTTGTGTCCGACTCTTTGTGACCTGATGGACTACAGCAACCAGGCTTCCCTGTCCATCATCAACTCCCAGAGCTTACTCAAACTCATGTCCATCGAGTTGGTGATATAAGTCCCAGGTCAGACTGTTTCTTTAAAATGAACACTTTTTAACTACCAAGCTACTCTGGAGGCATACAGAGAATGAAAACTTGATTTTTTTTTTTTTTTTACACTAGTGAAATATCCAGCATCAGAATATATGGTTTAATGAAGAAAAATTAAAACATATTAACTCCAGAGTTTTACAGGCACCCTATATGTAGAAAGAAAACCATTGTACGCAACATTTTACACCAAATAGTTCCTGTACAACTAACATTCTTCTGGCTAAGTATCACCATTATGGGCCAGAAAAACCACACCCTATTTAATAATAGCTTTAGTTCCCAATTCAAGGATCCAGAGTCATTATGAATGGACTATTCTCTAAACCTGCATCAACTGCTTTAACTGCACATTTATGAGGTTCCAAATTACTTCATAAAATAATCCATTAGTGAGTTAAATGTTCTAGTTCTAATAAAAAAGAATTATTTGTCTTTAGGTAAAGTTTGCACCCCGGAGAAGGGCATATCAACCAACTCCAGTATTCTTGCCTGGAGAATTCCCATGGACAGAGAAGCCTGGTGGCCTCTAGTACATGGGGTCACAAAGAGTCACTCACACACGACGGAGAGACTAACACACACACATAACTGAGCCTCTGAAAGGCTCAATTGTTGTTTTCCACTACTATCTACAGCCCTGAATACTCCAACTAAGCCCTCTGATAAGTAGGGGTTTGGGGTTATAAAATGCTAGCTCCTGTGGCTACATTCTATAGAAAAGCTTCTGGATATCATCCTTACTAGTATGACACTCTCCTTAGACTTAAGCAAGAGAGGCCATTGCCTGGGACTTGCCAAATAGAAAGTCTTATTTTGGACTTCCTCTGACCAACTCTACACTCTCAACCTCCATAGGAAAAAGAGTGGCAAGGTCAAGGGATGTATCCACCCCAAGAATGTATTCCTCACTTCTAGACATTAAAACCTAAATGCATTTAATATGCATTAAAATGCATACCAAAGGTCTCAGAATTACTTGCACAAATGACCTAAACCTTGTTTCTAGGACCTGTTCTGGGCTCTCTCTTGAATTTTTCATGCCAAGGAAGTACATGTCTCTCTAAACCCATGGGATGGCTAAGGGATCCTTTTAAAACCCGAGAGGTTTATAGGTTTTTGAATATAAAGTTTGAGTGTTCAAATGAAAGTATCTGTAGAAATACCAAGAGGATCTTACCTGTACCATATGGAACTTGATATGCAAAGTGAAGGGGCCAGGATGTGGGTCATGACTATGTTCTAGCATGGAACTCAAAGGCATCTAAGATTTTAAATTCTAAATTCAATTCCACCTTTCCAACTCATTAATAAAGTATATTTGTCAAAATAAGAGAGTCTAGAGCACATTTTACTTAACAGTTTGCCTGAGTTAAACTTTCAGTATAAACACATTACTGTTGGGGGTTCTCCATTTATATGCTTGCCAGGAGTCCCAGAAATGTTAAGAGTGAACCTGAGCCTTATTCTCCTCTTTTGGAAACAATTGTGATTTTATTGCCAACAGTGGTTCACATCCATCAGCAGATAAGGAATCAGTGATTGTAGCATCTTGGGGGATACAGAATCAACATCCATACAAATAATGACTAAAATTTTAGTTCACAAAGATATACTATATTGCACTCTCTTAGGATTCTACTTTAACACTGGAAATTACACACTGGGAAGATTTATTATCAATTCACTTAGAAAAGATACCTCATATACATACTCCTTATATGTATTTATGAAAGCCTTTGAGCACAAAAAACTAAAGTGTTTAGGTGGGGGACTTATTATCCAATTAACAACTGTCATACTATTGCTTTTCTTACATTCTTAAATATAGATCCTTCTCTATGTCTTTCAGTTTATAAAAGTTTCTGGCTGGCCAGCAGAGGTATACAAAGGCGTATTACCTCTTCTAACACGTATTCACTCTCTTAGCTCTCCCATGGGCAGTGGACAAAGGTAGAATGTTTATCTGCTTTACCTTTATCCCCTATTGGGAAATAATGCTTTCCACATATTTTTATGGACGATAGTCAACTATAGTACATCAATTATCAGTGTCATTCCTGCCTCCTCTCAATGGCCAGATTCCTAGTGAAGTTCCTGTACTCCTTCAAAATCCATATGTCCTTACAAACAAAATTACATTACCTAAAAAGACCAGCACTTCCAAAAAAAGACACATCTCCAATTTATCTATTCTAGTTTTTATTCATTAAGTATTTTGAATGGCTGATCTAAGCCAGGTAGTGTTATAGGACCTGGGGCCACCGCCATAAAGAAAACAATGCCTCTTCTTGTGGAGGTTAGATTCCAGTGTGTGTGACATCATTTGAAGAGGGAGAGTAGCGGTCTATCAATAAATATACAATATACCAGAGGGTGGTTAGTGTGCTGGAGGAAAGGGAAGCAGATTAATATGGCAATGGAAGAATGTGTGTTATAAAGACTGCTCAGGAAAGTTTTGCAGATAAAGTGATACCTGAGCACCTATGAAGGAGAAAGGGAAAGCCAGGTATCTAACTGGTATAAGAGTATTCTATGAAGAAGGAACAACAAAGGCAAAGTGTAAATGTACTTACCATGTTCTAAGAAGGGCAAGGTCACAAATGTGTGGCTACAGTAAGTTGAGTGAAATGGAGAGTCAAAGGAAAATAGGTCACAAAGTTGGAAGAAAAAAAGTCTATATCAGGACTATCTTTTACTTTGAGCCATTGTAGAGGCTCATAAAGAGAAGTGAATGATGCGATGTTTTTAAATGATTTTTCTGAGTTCTGCCTTGAGGGTAGAGTTTGGGTTTATAGTAAGTAGGATAGGTTAAGTTATACTGTAGTAATAAACATCTGTAAACCTCAGTGATTTACAACCACAAAGCTATTTTTTGTTCTATATCTACATTTGTCATCAAAAAAGGTGTTAGGGAAATTAAATAAATAGTCTTGTTTAGGCTTCAGAGACAAAGCAGAGCAGGCTCTGACCTTGCTTCTAACCTACCTGGACACTGCCCGACTAGGAGTGACTGAGTGACTGCCTGCCCTGAGTGCAGCACCATAGATAAGACGGGGGCAGGGGAGAAATCTTGAGATTGGGGAGGTGGGGGAGGGGGCAGGGAGGATCTGGCCAGTCAAGCCCCAGGCTTATCCATATTCCAAGTTTTACGCAACAAAACAAACAGCATTAACATGAAACCAGAGCTGCAATTTGGTCACAGATTGATGATGATATCAGTTTGTGAAGATCCTTGGATTAAAAGCAGGAGCCCGGAACTGCAATCTTTGAAGTCTCACCCTGCCTGGAACCTTTTCCCAATCGAGACTCCAAATGTGCTGTGACAATCGACTTCACTGTGTGAGTCTGGATTTTGGTTAAAACCCAATTTGGTGATGCATTATCTGCTCTATTTCTCTTTTCTTTTAATGTTAGTATGTTGAAAGTAAGCTAGATAACTCTCTAATAAATATTTGTATTATTTATTTGTATATAATGAGTGGCTTATTTTGTTAACAAATCCTTTGAACCTGAGACGAAAGTGAACATTTTCAGCAAAACAAAAGGGATGATGACCATTGCGGTTACTCAGAAAACCTAACCAATGGACTCAGTTCCATTAAAAGCATAAAGACAAGACATGAAAAGCATACATGTCTTTATGTTGTCTTTATGCTGAGTCTTAACCTTCTGCCCCTAACACTATCACTTCTGCTCATATTTCACTGGACCATGCAAATTATATAATCCTGACTGATTCAACCAAGTAAAGAATTTCAGCACTAAAATTTGTTCACAGCAAGAGAAAAGACTGTTTTGAACACCTTGACACACTTATGATCACAAATATTTTGTTCATTCCCTTCTCCACATGCAAAAATATCTTCATTACCTCCTTAAGAGGGAAAACTCAGAAGTCCTCTCTAATATGATCATCAAATTTAAAAGCACAAAATCTAATGTGTGTTTCTCTATAAACCTAGATGTGCCACTTATTTTACAGATGTGAAAAATACAAAAGTAAACACAAACACACACAGGAATATGGCAAACCCTCCCTACCCTATACTTGTTGGAGTCACAGAAGAGCAATGGGATAACTGGAATAAACATTACTACTTAGGAATGGGAAGGATGAGGGTAAGGGAAGAGAAGGGTACCTAGAAGTCACTGAACCATGGAAATTCTGTACTTGCACTGAACAGTCATTGTGGGGGCTTCCTCCCTGACAGGAGTGCTCCAGCCTGCAGTTCTCAGGGTCCCTTGGCTCTGATCTTTATATCCTATGTCATTGGATACTTTTGAAGAAGATATGAGAAAATGACTTCATTGAATCACCCCAATGACTTCACTGAGATATGAGCAGCTTTCTAAGCTTTCTTCACTCCTGTAAGGTTTGAGGCCCAAGAACTTTTCTAAGTCTTTAACAGAAGAAAACTACCATCATGGGCTGGCGGTTCTTTGATAGTGCAATTCTCTCAAAGATAGTCATTATAGTTATTCCATTCCTATTTTATATTTTCAGTCAACACTGTGCCCCAATATCTCACTCATAATTCTTTTGGAGACATGTCCTTCACTCTGGACTTAATTGTGAGTATAAACTTAACAGATATCCTAGGAAACACATTCCTCATATTTTTCTGTAGGCCTTCTGGTTCAACTAAAAAGATTTGGTGGGTGAAGAATTGGTTCATTTAGAAATTTAAAAATGTATCTGATGGCCATATTTTTGTTTTGCTCTTTACTGCTGCTATGCTGAATTTTAATTAGCATTTGTTTTTTAAAGGCCTTCAGAGTTTTATTTTACTGTGTGGAAATGTAAACCAGTTGGATGTTTATTCTGCAAGTCTCCACATTTCTGAACTATCTTTAATCCCTTTCATTCCTTCTTGCAAGTCAACTAATTCTTGCATCCTTTCTTGTTGTAACATGTGAAAATAGAGTTAAAAATAAGAAACTCAAGTTACTAATGTTGTTTGCTTAATCTTTTGTGAGGAGCTAAAAACCCAATGGGTACAATATTTGTTTCCATGTTACCACAGGTTAGAATTTTACCACTACATAGCATGAATCAGCATTTATCTAATGATATTTCTGAGGCACAACTCATGACCATAACCAGTGCCACATATTTTGAGGTTTTGTTCTTTTTGTTCTGGTATGGTCTAGAAAATTTTCCTTGTCAGATAGGATCTTGCTGTTGTTCAGTCGCTAAGTCATGTCTGACTCTTTGTGGCCCCATTGACTGCAGCACTCCAGGCTCCTCTGTCTTCCACCATCTTCTAAAGTTTGATCAAATTCATGTCCATTGAGTCAGTGTTGCTATCAAACCATCTCATCCTCTGTCATCCCCTTCTCCTTTTGCCCTAAATCTTTCCCAGCCTTAGGATATTTTCCAGTGAGCTGTCCCTGCACATCAGGTGGCCAAAATACTGGAACTTCATACAAGAAAGGCAACATTAATCTAGTTACCAATCTTGAAACTTTTTGGTTGAATTTTGTGACTTACAACTATTTATTTTTTTCTTATCCTACATACCGAACCAGGATTTGCAATGGAATGGAGCTTAGTGAAGGATAGAAACCCTAGCGAGTGAATTATGATAACTCTGTCAAAAACACTTGTTCTTAAGGTTACTGCCCAGAAAGGATACATATCAGTATTTATATATTTCACAAGCAGGTAAATCACATGACCAAAATGTGAGTTTAAGTGGAGAGAAAAATAAATCCCTATTAAATAGCCGAATGTGACAGAGGTTAAAAGGTCCTAAGGCATACCACTGTGAACAAATGTGCAACAGAGGACACCATTCAGAAAAGTACTGGAGTAACCCAGGCACAAGATGGCTCTGGCATGGATGAGAGGTCATTATAGAGATGGCAAGAAGTTCAAGTCTAGGTAGACATTTGAAGTGAGATCCAATAAGTTTTGCTAATGAAAAGGGATGTGATTAAAAAAAGAAACTAAGTCAAGAATCAATCTAAAGTTTTTTCCTGAGTAAATAGGACAGTCACCATTTACAGTCATGAAGAAAACGTGGGAGAAGCCATGTTGGGAGGTAATATCAAGAATTCAGCTTTGTGCGTTTAATTTTGAGAATCCTACTCTGCATTCAATTCTATCTATGTGTATGGGGTTCTAAAGGGAGCTCTCTTCTCCATTGATGGCTATCTGGTTACACCTACTCTTTAAATTTGAAACTGCATCTGGCTTTCAGTGTTCTTTTATCCAGATACATTCCAATATTACAAGATTTATTATGTATTCCTACATTCAGTGACCCATAATACCTGCCAGGCTACAAGCTAATGGCATTAATTAAAAGTTCCTTATTATGCTCACTTTAGAAAAATTGATCTCAAGGAAAGTAATCTTTCTACAGCACTCTCAAAAATTCTGGGTTATTTTTACTCTATTAAGCATAATTTCCTTTTAAAGCATATCTTGTCTCACTTATAAAGACAGAAAAATGCTCCTATATTAGAACTACCATTTTTAAAACACTTAGGAGCTTGGGAATTATCAAAATTGAATATGCCTGAAATGTCTAAGGAAACTTGAGTGCTTCTTGGTGGGGCGGGGGGCAGTTCACAGGAATATTTTCAAAAACATGGAAAAACATTGTTACCCATCGTATTGGCAACAATTATATGTAGCATGAGAAACAAATTTTAGTTGATCTTAAGTGGCACATTAACTCAATCATGCCTTTCAATTCTGGACACATTGGCAGGAGTGGCATTATTGGATTGCCTCCACAGTCCCTTCTGCAAAATCAAGTTTTAGCATGCTATTCCCCAGATTATTGGAATCTGCTTGTAGTCAGTATAGAGAACTGTAACGTTGTAAATTACTGCACAGAGTCATAGATCAAATGTCACTCCAGTGGCTAAAAATGATAGAAACTGGTTATTTATTATCCAGTCCCACCTTGAATTAACTTCCCATAATTCCTGCTCATACATTTTTACTGAGCCTTTGCCAGCCTCTTAAAAGTGCCTGAAACTTCTGTGACACAGCTCAAACTCAGTTTCAGCTGCATTCCCTGGAGTTCCACTGGCTTTGGTCTGGAGCCTTTGCGAATTTCCCAGCATTATCACTCTGTGGATATTCACCTTTTTTTTTTTTTTTTTAATAATAAGAGATTTCTTGGTTGGGTGGACTCAGAGCAGACACTCATTTCATCTGTGTCAGAAAAGAGTAGTCAAAACTAGTGGTAACTTCCTGAGTCCTACAGGGTCCACCCAACTCTGCCTCAATTTGAAACTCTTAGTTTTCTACTCATCACTGTCTTTACTGGCACCACAGTTGTGTCAAATTAGCTCTTAATGTCTAACCCTCCCATCACCCCAATATATGAAGATAAGAATGTAGGTCAGAGACCTCATCCCAGCCACCCAATCTTTTTTATTTTGTTGTGTTTTACATTGATTTCCCTTAACTTGCTTCTCTTCCAATGGAATTTGAATAAAATCAGGCCATTTTGTGAGTTAAAGTTGCCTACCATTTCCCTAACCCTAAGTTGCTCATGGAAGCATGTGTTTGGTCTTCAATTTTATGTCACTTATTTCCAGTACAGGCCACAGCACTGGCGGAAAAAACCTAATCTCCTAAAATTGCAAGTTCTTTTATCCTTTCTCTGCTGGCTACTGAAAAACTTATGTTTCCACAGAAATTTCTGCCCTGCAGAAAACTTGTTCTAAATTCAGCAACCAGTCAAGCACAGGTGCAAAATCCTTCCCAGCTCTCACCCCATGTTCCAACTTAAAGGATCTATCTCTGCATTATCCAGCTGTGTATCTCAATCTCTAAGGCGTTCTATTCTTTCATCTTTCCCCAAGGGTGTTCAGTGTGCAGCTCAAATATCTCCTTCCCCAGCATACTTCTCAACCATCTGAAAAAATGTCTGAACTTTTTGTCATATCATACTTATAATCACTCAGAGACCTTTCCTTCCCCAGGAAAACAGAAAAAAGCCCAAACCACCATTCATTTCATATTAGCTAAGAGGGATACATGAATCATCTTCCATGAGCAGTATTTCTTCACTATTTTGACATGAAGCTCATTTCTAACACTGTGAACCTAACTTCCTCTGCTATGCATGAAACATCCATTTTTGACATTATTTTCCCCAAGTGGGTCTGCTGGAAATGACTCCCATCTTCCACGAGAAGGGATGTCCATTGCAATTGCTACTTGTTCTGGCAAACTCCCTCTCCTGAGCACTATTCACAAACAGTTTAGAAACTCTCCTTGACCATCATTAAAAATATACTTTAATTCTAGCAAAGGCAGACAATAGGCACTGTTCAGGAAGCAAAGACAGTTACCTCTTGCCTATGGCCTTATAGTTTTAAAACCTTAATAAGAATTATATGAAACTTATTATTAAGCAATATATTAAACTCAGAGGATGTCATAATAATAATAATAAACACATATGGTACATTGTGTGCCAGCAGTACTTAAGTATTTTAACTCATTTAATCTTCACCCAGTCCATCCTAAAGGAGATCAGTCCTGAGTGTTCATTGGAAGGACTGATGTTGAAATTCCAATACTTTGGCCACCTGATGCAAAGAGCTTACTCATTTGAAAAGACCTTGATGCTAGGAAAGACTGAAGGCAGGAAGAGAAGGGGATGACAGAGGATGAGACGGTTGGATGGCCTCACCAACTCAAGGACATGGGTTTGGGTGGACTCTGGGAGTTGGTGATGGACAGGGAGGCCTGACATTCTGCAGACCATGGGGTCGCAAAGAGTTGGACATGACTGAACAACTGAACTGAACTGAATCTTCACAGCATCTTATGGTTTTAATATTATTATTTATCTAGGAAACAAAGGAAAAGGGAGTCATCTGCCCACTGTCACACAGTTGAGAAGCAATAAAGACTGGATTCCAAAGAGACACATGCATTTTCTATGAAGTTGCTTTATGATTCAAATGAAGCCCCCTCCCCCCCCCGCCTTCCACCAAAGGGTATCAAGGAATCTGCCTACACAGTTTCCCTCCAGCCTATGCCATTCTGTCAGACCTCTCCACCATGACCCACCCATCTTGGGTTGCCCCGGGGGCATGGCTTGGTTTCATTGAGTTAGACAAGGCTGTGGTCCTAGTGTGATTAGATTGACTAGTTTTCTGTGAGTATGGTTTCAGTGTGTCTGCCCTCTTGCCCTCTTGCAACACCTACCATCTTACTTGGGTTTCTCTTACCTTGGACATGGGGTATTTCTTCACGGCTGCTCCAGCAAAGCACAGCTGCACCTCCTTACCTTGGACGAAGGGTATCTCCTACCGCCGCCCTTCCTGACTTTCAACGTGGGATAGCTCCTCTAGGCCCTCCTGTGCCAGCGCAGCCACCACTCCTTGGAAAATTCTGAGAGAGATGGGAATACCAGACCACCTGACCTGCCTCTTGAGAAATCTGTATGCAGGTCAAGAAGCAACAGTTAGAAGTGGACATGGAACAACAGACTGGCTCCAAATAGGAAAAGGAGTGCATCAAGGCTGTATATTGTCACCATGCTTATTTAACTTCTATGCAGAGTACATCATGAGAAATGCTGGACTGGAAGAAACATAAGCTGAAGTCAAGATTGCTGGGAGAAATATCAATAACCTCAGATATGCAGATGACACCACCCTTATGGCAGAAAGTGAAGAGGAGGTAAAAAGCCCCTTGATGAAAGTGAAAGAGGAGAGTGAAAAAGTTGGCTTAAAGCTCAACATTCAGAAAATGAAGATCATGGCATCTGGTCCCATCACTTCATGGGAAATAGATGGGGAAACAGTGGAAACAGTGTCACACTTTATTTTTGGGGGGCTCCAAAATCACTGCAGATGGTGACTTCAGCCATGAAATTAAAAGACGCTTACTCCTTGGAAGAAAAGTTATGACCAACCTAGATAGCATATTCAAAAGCAGAGACATTACTTTGCCGACTAAGGTCCGTCTAGTCAAGGCTATGGTTTTCCCAGTGGTCATGTATGGATGTGAGAGTTGGACTGCGAAGAAGGCTGAGCACCGAAGAATTGATGCTTTTGAAGTGTGGTGTTGGAGAAGACTCTTGAGAGTCCCTTGGACTGCAAGGAGATCCAACCAGTCCATTCTGAAGGAGATCAGCCCTGGGATTTCTTTGGAAGGAATGATGCTAAAGCTGAAACTCCAATACTTTGGCCACCTCATGAGAAGAGTTGACTCATTGGAAAAGACTCTGATGCTGGGAGGGATTAGGAGCAAGAGGAGAAGGGGACGACAGAGGATGAGATGGCTGGATGGCATCACGGACTGGATGGACGTTTGAGTCTGAGTGAACTCCAGGAGTTGGTGATGGACAGGGAGGCCTGGCGTTCTGCGATTCATGGGGTCGCAAAGAGTCGGACATGACTGAGTGACTGAACTGATGCCATTCTACTTCTTAACCTGCTACAGATTCCAGAGTTCCTATTCACAGAAATTTATTTCCTCTATTTTTTTTTTTTTTTTATGTTTGTTTCTTTGACAGAGCTATAGGGTTTGACTTCACTCAGGTTTGATCATCTATTTCTCTAGGTATTATTTACTACCTCTTTTCACTGTCTTATTAAAATCCCCTAGAAATAAAAAGAAGAAAGCATGGGTTGAAGAAACCCTGGACTGCCCCACAAAAGTATCAAATATGTGAAGCTGATTATGTATATCAAGTGATTTGCCCAAAGTCACACAACAAATAAATGGTGGAGGGGAGCTTTGATCTCAGGTGGCACAAGTTAGCTATAATAGAATCTACCTCATTTGGTGGTCACTGTGTGTATAGTTTTTAGAAAAATATCTGGCATATAGTAGGCGCTCAGTAATTTTCACCATTATAATTAATATTAAAGATGTGATTATTTGGGGTTAGTTTAAAAACTATAATATTATACCTATTTCTATGCATTTTCTTTGCATGTTTTCAGCTGCCTTTCTGACTTTCTCTCACTCTGACAGGGGACTCTGACTTTTCAAGGATATTCTGTCATCCATTATCCAAATTATTGAAGAATTTTTAAGAGTTACCCAGTGCCCCAAGGTTAAAGTCCAAGCACCCTGACTTCCCCTAACTGCTCCAGTCTCATTTCTCACCAATCTCTTCATACTCTCAAATGCCTCACCACATCTCAGCCCCCTTACACTTGCTCCCCTGCCGGGAGCCAGCACAGGAGATCCCACCCATGACAAGGTCATGCAGAGGAGACGTGACAGGCAAGGCGGATCAGGACTCGAGGGACTCCCTGGACCTGCTTGAGCATCTACCCCAAACCAAAAATCTCTCTGTCTATTGTTTACTATATTATGCCTTTCACCAACTCTTCTGACATTAACAGGGGGCTATCCGTGACCATCTTTCTCTGGAGAAAATCAACTTAGGGCTCTAGTTGATAAGTCTCCTGGGCATGAAAGGAGCATTTCAATTCAAACCCCCCTGCTAGCATTCTAGCTTGCTTGGCAGGTTTATCCAGACTCTTGCAACTATGCATATGCTTGTTCACAACATCTCAACCATGACACAAGAAGCCTAAACATTCTAAAAATATAGAGCCCTTCAAGGGGTAAAAAAAGTTTTATTTAAATAATACTGGTGAAGGGTTTCATTGTTGAGCCAATGCTTGCTGCCAAGTTCCCATATCCCTTATCCATTGGGTGCCTGGGAGTGCATTAGTTAATATAGTTGGAATGTAAGAAAAACAAGTAGTAGCCTTGGTATTAACCACATCAGACCTTTGAGCTAATAAGTTCTTTTTTTATTGTAACCCACTGCACCTTTGCTCCATGAGAATATAACTCTGTTTAGTACTTTCTGAGGCTGACACAAATTAGAGGTATAAAGAAAAAAAAAAAAAAACACTTCAAGGGAAAACAAGTTTTCTGGTTGATCAACCTTTATCAAAAAAGGGTCATAAAATGTCAACAGGCCTCCAAGGCCAGAAGATAATATACACAACACAGGACCCTTGTTTATGAGAAAGGTACTTTGGCCACCTCATGCGAAGAGTTGACTCATTGGAAAGGACTCTGATGCTGGGAGAGATTGGGGGCAGAAGAAGAAGGGGACGACAGAGGATGAGATGGCTGGATGGCATCACTGACTTGATGGACACGAGTCTGAGTGAACTCTGGGAGTTGGTGATGGACAGGGAGGCCTGGCGTGCTGCGATTCATGGGGTCACAAAGAGTCGGACACGACTAAGCGACTGAATTGAACTGAACTGCTCTGATGCAGAAAAAAATTCTGATTTCGATAAGGGCAAAACTGCTGGAATGTTTGAACTGACTCTGCATGACCTTGCATCTTTCATTTTCCTCTATGTACAAGTCAGAATATAAAAGCTTTTTTTGAAAATAAAGTACGGGCCTCACTCACCAAAGCTTGGTCTCCCCATGTCATTCTTTTGCCAACACTGTTCATCCTGAGGGTATCCCTGGACTCTGCTGGGGCGGACCCTAGCACCCCACCCTTCACCATCCTTCTTTAAAACACAACCCAGATAGTATGAGCCAGTACTGAGTGAGGACCCTTGCTGTGTGCACTCCATAGTGTTTGGGGAGGGCACTTGATATTTCCCCTGCAGCATATACCACACTATACAATAAAAATCTGCTTATTTGTTGAACTTACCTCAAACTTGTGCCTTTGTCTGAGGTCAGGTATATGTAGTCTGTTCTGTTTAGGATCAACAAAAGTCCTGACACATGATAATGAGCAAAACGTATCTGTGGTATGAATGCATAAAAATTAATTAATTAATGTGTTAAAAATGGTTCTATGGGGGGGAAAATGTGAATGCTGGTAAACCACCTGTATTTTGGTCATTTGCAAGGCTGGGCAGTCCATTATTGTTTTCTAGCACTGAAATACCAGAGAAGGCAATGGCACCCTACTCAAGTACTCCTGCCTGGAAAATCCCATGGATGGAGGAGCCTGGTAGGCTGCAGTCCATGAGTCACGAAGCGTCGGACACTTACTGAGCGATTTCACTTTCACTTTTCACTTTCATGCATTGGAGAAGGAAATGGCAACCCACTCCAGTGTTCTTGCCTGGAGAATCCCAGGGATGGTGGAGCTTGGTGGGCTGCCGTCTATGGAGTCGCACAGAGTCAGACACGACTGAAGCGACTTAGCAGCAGCAGCAGCACTGAAATACACAGAAGAGAGGTACTGCTGCTCAGAAGACAAATTCACAGCCATTGTCTGTGGTAGGTGAGCAGAGGAGATGGGCTGCTGCCAGGCAAGGTCGAGAAATCTATCCTGGAGCTAAATCTTTTCAGACAGATTTTCCATGACAGTGATAGAGAGATGTGGGGTGAGAGGATGAAAGTGGAAAGGGAGAGAAAGAGGAGAGGAAAAAAGGCTGGAGAAGAAAAAGAAATGAAGGAAGGGAACATGAGAAAGTTAAGAGGGAGGGAAGGAGAAAGGAAAGGAGGGGAAAATTTTTTTAAGTAAGTTCTAAAATTGCAATGAATGACAGTCACAAGTATATGTTAGGATTAAGCAGTGCTTCAGCCTGAGAGAGTTAATAACTTGGGCTAACCATTTAGGGAGAAAATGATTCTACAGAAGAGCCTAGTCAAAACTGTTTTTATATTGTTTCTTTTCTAAGCATTTCTGTGGCTGAGCAGAAGTCAATAATACTATGCCAATGTCTCGTTCCCCTTCTCAAAGATAATGCAAGTGATTCATTGAAATCACAAAAAGTCCTTTCTATGTCCCATGCATGAAACAGTTGAACAAGAAGTATACAATCTCTTCTTTAACTGTATTTATAGTTCAGCCAGGAAGTGGGAGGTATGAATTATTTATAATGTTCCAGGCATAGTGCTATGTTCCTTACATGCATTTTCTTCATTTAATTCTTAAAATAACCCTACAATACTGGTGCTATTATTACACCCATTTTAAAGACAGGAAAAATGAGGCTTAAAGGCAACAGTCCTCCAACCTTGCTGAATGTCAGGGAGCTCTGTACAGTCAGATTTCAACTCTATAGGTTAAGATTTATTTGACCTGAATTGAGTACTAATTATGAGTATATATTTTAAAGTAGACAATTCCAATATGAATAAAATGTTGAAAATTTTTGTCATAGGCTTTGTAGCTTACTCAGACTTTCTTGGCTATTAAGTGGCAAGCTAGGACTCAAGGCCCAAGTCCTTCTGTTACTACTCTTGGTTAACTTGATCCCTTACTGTATCCTTTTGCTAACATCAAAAGAGATCATGAATGGAATACTGTAGCTTGTTCATTGAAACAAATGCCTATTACTGGTTTAGGATGATTTGGAATATTTGGAAAAAATGTATTAGATGGTAGTGAAAGAAAGCCATGTTACACCTAGGATAATATATTTCTCCTGGTTCCATGAGGAAGCTTGAAACAAGGTGGTATGGGTTTCCCCATGTGGCTCAGTGGCTAAAGAATCTGCCTGCAGTGCAGAAGACACAAGAGACACAGTTTTGAGCCCTGGGTCAGGAAGATCCCCTGGACAAGGGCATGGCAACTGACTTCAGTATTCTTACTCAGAGAATCCTGTGGATAGAGGAGCCTAGTAGGCTACGGTCCATAAGGTTACAGAGTCAGACCCAACTGACCCTACTGAGCACAGCACAGTATTACCACATAGTAACCTGTTTCCTTCATGCCAAGGAAATTTTTGACTCAAGAGACCCATGAATGACATTTTACTCTATAATCACCACCCTTTTTCCCATCCAATAGGATATGGAATAGCATGCACTAAGTGCCCTCTTTCATTCCTGAGTTTTAAATGAAAAGTTGTAAGTGGTATGGGCTTCCCTGGTGGCTCAGAGGGTAAAGCCTCTGCCTGCAATGTGGGAGACCTGGGTTCTATCCCTGGGTGGGGAAGATCCCCTGGAGAAGGAAATGGCAACCCACTCCAGTACCCTTGCCTGAAAAACCCCATGGATGGAGAGGCCTGGTGGGCTACAGTCCATAGAGTCACAAAGAGTCGGACATGACTGAGAGACTTATCTTTCACATTCACTTTCTATGTGGTATGTTTTCAAGAAATCTTTGATTGATTTATATTACAGAATCTAATGGGAATAAAATAAAGATTCCAAGGTAGACATTTTAAAGAATGAAGTCTCTTTACAGCAATATATGTTAAGATATCAGGAATAAGCTATTTATATGTGTAAAAGAAGAATAAAACTGAGCTTAATGAGATTTAGAGAAGCAAGCCAGCAAAAAGGGGAATATTCATGTTTAACAATACCATGTTATTAACATGATAGTGTCCATCTAAACCTTTTTCCTGACTCTTGTTCTCTTTCATGTTTCAATTTGACAGAAGTTTTGGTTGCACTTCATTTTCTCATTAGCCACAAAATCAGTGTATCTTTAATGAGTGGCAAAAATTAGGAAGTCACATTAATTAGCTGAAGGACCTTTAAAATTTTGCCGATTCACTTCTTTCACTAAGAGGAGACAAGATTAATTCTGTGTGAAATCTGAGGCAGAACTGCCCTGTATTTTGAGAGATAGTTAAAGATTTATATTTAATATAATAATTAATTATATATATGTATATTATATATACTTACATGAAGAGTACATCATGAGAAACACTGGGCTGGATGAAGAACAAGCTGGAATCAAGATTGCTGGGAGAAATATCAATAACCTCAGGTATGCAGATGACACCACCCTTATGGCAGAAAGTGAAGAAGAACCAAAGAGCCTCTTGATGAAAGTGAAAGACAAGAGTGAAAAAGTTGACTTAAAGCTCAACGTTCAGAAAACTAAGATCATGGCATCCGGTCCCATCACATCATGGCAAATAGATGGGGAAACAGGGGAAACAGTAGCAGACTTTAACTTTGGGGGCTCCAAAATCACTACAGATGGTGACTACAGCCATGAAATTAAAAGACCCTTGCTCCTTGGAAGGAAAGGTATGACCAACTTAGACAGCATATTAAAAACACAGAGATTACTTTACCAATAAATGTCTGTCTACTCAAGGTTATGGTTTTTCCAGTAGTCATGTATGGATGTAAGAGTTGGACTATAAAGAAAGCTGAGCACCAAAGAATTGATGATTTTTGAACTTTGGTGTTGGAGGAGACTTGAGAATCCCTTAGACTGCAAGGAGATCCAACCAGTCCATCCTAAAGGAGATCAGTCCTGGGTGTTCACTGGAAGGACTGATGTTGAAGCTGAAACTCCAATACTTTGGCCCTGATGTGAAGAGCTGACTCATAGGAAAAGGCCTGATGCAAAGAGTTGGACACGATTGAGCGACTGAACTGAACTGATAGAGAGGCTTTTGTGTCAGCCTCTTGCCATTCTGTTAGAACATACAACACTTCACCCCTAGGTAATACAGTCCCTACTCTCAGTAGGAATTAGAGACGGCCTTTAAAATGGAGAACAAAGGCCAAGCAGAGGATATAAGTAAGGCACAGGGAGTGAAAAATGGGGGATTATCTGAATATCTAAATTGCCAAGATAAGTTCACTGCAAAGAACTGCAGTTCCCAGGACACTGCTGCTAAGTTGCTTCAGTTGTGTCCGACTCTGTGCAACCCCATAGATGGCAGCCCTGGGATTCTCCAGGCCAGAACACTGGAGTGGGCTGCCATTATCTTCTCCAATGCCATTTTCCTTCTCCAGTGAAAAGTGAAAGTAAAGTCATTCAGTCTTGTCCAGTTTTTCTGACCCCATGGACTGCAGCCTTCCAGGCTCCTCCATCCATGGGATTTTCCAGGCAAGAGTACTGGAGTGGGGTGCCATCGCCTTCTCCCCAGAACAAATATCTGGGGTCAGGCAAATATCTATTTAACACAGGGCCAGCTTCATGGGTATGCAACTTCTGCAGCTTCATAAAATCATGTCTTAGAAGGACCAAACTTTTAGTTTTAGGATCTACAGATTCTTAATTTTTCAATAAGGAGCTCTGCATTTCCACTTTTCATTGGGCCTTACAAATTATGCATGACTGACAAGTTGTGTATTTTCTAAGGAAGAGTGTGACCAAAGAGAAGAGACCCAGATATCAGCAAACTTGACTATAAACACTGAGTTTAATCAGCTTTTTTCTGTCTTACTCTTAAATATGAATAGACGTCTAAAATTAGGATCAATTTGAGGAAGCTTATTATGTGAAAGAAAGAAGAAAAACAGAGCAAACATAAAAATGAACCCAGAGAAAGAGGAAAACATCTTCATGCAAAAAAACATAATTAATAACTCTGATAGTTCTGATAGTAACTAAAATAAGAATATGTCACTGTAAAAAAATATTCAGCAATAAAGAGCTCTTACAAATTAAAATATAACTAGAATCACAAATTCAGTAAAAGCATTGAATATACACATGAGGAAATCAGTAAGAAATTAAAATAGGATGATGAAACAGTCTACGAGAAATAGGAGGAAAAGACACACACACACACAAAAACAGAGGCAATAGTCTAGAACATCCAAAGGCCAACCTATAGGATAATTAACAGAAGGATGAAATCAAAGAGAAGAACATTTCAAAGGTATGTTTTCTGCAACTAAATTGCAGGAAAAATTTGCAAAGAAAATTTTCTGCAACTAAAACTTATGTCTATAACACAAAGGCCTACTGAGTACTAAAGAAGAAAAAAAAATTAAATATGTATAAAAATAAAATCAAGGATACAGAGAAAATTCTAAAAAATGTCAGTGAGAAAGAAAACTTTCAAAATATTACAATTAAGGGTGAAATTAAGACCCTGATGCCAGGAAAGTTAATGGCAGGAGGAAAATGGGGTGACAGAGGATGAGATGGTTGGATGGCATCACCAACTCAATGGATGAGTTTGAATAAACTCTGAGAGTTGGTGATGGACAGGGAAGCCCAGCTTGCTACAATCCATGGAGTCGCAAAGAGTCAGAAATGACTGAGTGACTGAACTGAACTGATATCACGCTTGGCAATAACAGCAACAAAGATTCAACAACAGTGCAGAAATGCCTTAACAATTCAGGGACAACTGGAAGGCTTATATAAATAAACTAGAATAAGAAATAAAGATGCTTATTTAAAAAATTTCATTTCTATTTGCAGTTAAAGAAGCATTAGGAGACTGATTTTTTTTTTAATGAAGTCGTTTTTGAAAAAGGAAAAGACATAAGGTTCTGCATAAGTTGTCTTTGCATGAATCTGGCCCTGCCTCTAGATATTTGCCTGAACTCCAACCCAGGAGAGGAACAAAATGAATAGCATTCTGGCTTAGGGAGCAAGCATTCTTTTGGGAATAAGAGTGCCAAGGGGTCTGAGAACATATGTGCAGGAAAAAAATATAACTGATAAATTACTTGGTGAATTTAAGCCTTTAAAATTATTCTGGCAATATTCTAGAAATCTGTCGGAACATTTGGGCAAATAAAGCACAGTGTTCACAGAATATTAAGCAAACACAGAACAGTTCAACTATTAAATCTCAATACTAAAATGTAAAAGAAAAACTGCATATATATATTATATATTCAATAATATAGTATATAATATATATATGCTATTTGGTTCAGTAGTAGATATCTATAAAATTATATCAATTTAAAAACTCACTATTGATTTAATCATACATTGTGAGAATGGGAAAGGTAAAAAATCAGAAAGGTCAACAGAGGTAAATAATAGAAGTAAAAATCATTAGAATTGCTAATGAAAAGACCAGTATGATATTGAATACCATTGCATATTTTTTGTTTAAATCTTTATTATTTATTACTATGTGCATAGGTTTCTATAATAAATACCATTTTATTTAACATAATCTAAAAATCTCACCAGAAAACCAAGGGGCTCAATTGCTTCCTGAGATTTAAAATCTGCCACATTTTAGATCAGTTTATAATCTTTGCATTAAATAATGGGGTCTTCAGAGACTGCATTAAAAGTCTATCAATTGATAGACAAACCCACAGCCAAAAGGGAAAACTCAAAGACAAAGCAGTAATAAAGCGGAGTAGTCAAAGAACGTTCATGACTGAAACTAACATGTCAGCACAGGAGATATAGAATTTAAGTAAGGGTAGAATAACAATCCTAAAGATTGCAACTAAAACCATACACTCTAAGCTTACAAAGACCAGCTACATCTGTTATTTTATTATTTAAAATGAAAAAAAAATGTGTAAGGGGGGAGGGATAAATTAGGAGTTTGCAATTAGCAGATACAAATATATATATATATATATATATAACCCAAATGTGTAACACAGGTAACTATATTAAATATGCTATAATAAATCGATAATAAAAAAATGTGAACGTGTGTGTACATGTTTGTATGTGTAAAACTGAATAATTTAGTTGTACAACAGAAACTAACACAACATTTTAAACCAACTATACTTCAATTTTAAAAGAATGTAAAGAGAAAAATGAGCTAATATTGTGACAGTAGTTCAAATAAAGAGAGCAAAAAACAGTCAACACTCTTTTTTTGTTTCAATTATCTGGGTGTTTCAAGTCAAAGGCTTTCTATAGGCTGAAGTATTTGGATAATTTATTTATGTATACAAACTTATTTATGAAGAGAACACACATAGTCACAGACTCCCTTTTCCCACTTGCGTGAGAAAGAAAAATTAATTTAGAAGTGATGAAAGCCCTCTAATGTGCAGCTAAATTACTCACTATCCTTCTAATTGAATCCTAAATCATTAGTCTCCTCCACATGTAGGAAGGTCTACAATACCAGCTACTTCAAAGGTATGTAATGGCACCCTCTTCATAAACGGTCTAAAATAGCTTCACTCTCAGTTACAGCATTTGGGAAAGCCTTTGCCATTTGATTTCTGTTATCCTCTATAGGCTTCATTTGCATACATTAAACTAAATGAGATATTTCATACTCTTCAAAGTGAACTTGAACCAAATAA
Source organism: Oryx dammah (assembly GCF_014754425.2). Classification (NCBI taxonomy): domain Eukaryota; kingdom Metazoa; phylum Chordata; class Mammalia; order Artiodactyla; family Bovidae; genus Oryx; species Oryx dammah. The sequence goes on from NW_024070200.1 coordinate 17,824,348, forward strand.
CTGGAGTGGAATGAAATCCCTTTTTTCTTTTCCATTTCCTATTTCAGCTTGTGCCATGAGTAATCAGGTGGCCCGTTGTACACTTTGCTGGATTCCAATTGAGGGCATCAAGCTGTTCAGCAATATGCAAATGAAATTCTGCTCCAGATTGTATTTTCCTGCATTTGGTTCAAGGAAGATGACAATGAAAGTTTCATGTAAAGCCTTGTCACAGAACTGTCATGAAATTCATATTTTTCTTTCTCATAAACTTCTGGATATGTTTCAAAACCAGAATAAATTTCATTTGTAAGAAAATTATTCAAAATTCCAGCTGCAAAATTCAAGAGGGAGAAAAATCCTGACTCCATTTAAAAGTCTAGAAAAGTGAATTCAAACTTATTTATTTTAAAATTTATCAAAATCATATTCTTAATTATGGAAAGCCCTACACACTAATCACCCACCATCAGCATCAAGAAAATAATAAATAGGAGTTTAAAGTTTGAGTGAGAGATGTTGTTTTCTATTTTTATAACAACTGAAAATAATCATTGTCATTTTTTTATTTCCAAAGCTTTGTTAAAGGTGCAAGACAGGAAAAATATGGAAGATAGAAAACATATACTAGAAATCCTTCTACCCTATCAGACCCTGCCAGTTAAATTCTCAAGGCTAACGATAGGCAAGAACAGAAAACACCAATGAATTTGTCCATGCATTCCCAGATGCTGTAAGGGTCATTTAAGTCCCACAGAGGTTTCTGGACAAAGATGTCATGATGAGTGACAAACATTGCTTAGCCATACTGCCTGGTACAGTTTCAGAACATTTTCACTCATACCCAGAAATGACAGAGGCAAGATGCAGATTAGTGATCATGGACAGGATTCAGGAATATAAGAAAAGCCCACTGGGACTTCCCTGGTGGTCCAGTGGCTAGGACTCCATGCTTTCACCACAGGGGGCGTAGGTTTGAACCCTGGCCAGGGAACTAGAGCCCACATGACTCAACTAACACCTGGAACAGCCAAATAAATAAATACTTAATAAAAAGAAGGGTCTACTATATGGAAAGTAGCATAGGCCATAGTACTAAAGATTGATATGAACCATATAGTGCCTTGGGGAGCCTAGTGGCTCAGATGGTAAAGCATCTGCCCACAATGTGGGAGACCTGGGTTCAATCCCTGGGTCAGGAAGATCCCCTGGAAAAGGAAATGGCAACCCACTCCAGCACTCTTGCTTGGAAAATCCCATGGACGGAGGAGCCTGGTAGGCCACAGTCAACAGGGTTGCAAAGAGTCGGACACGACTGAGCAACTTCACTTCACTTCGCTTCACATAGTGTCTTGGTCTTCTCTGGTAACTCAGTTGGTAAAGAATCCACCTGCAATGTGGGAGATCCGGTTCAATCCCTGGATTGGGAAGATCCTCTGGAGATGGGAGTGGCTACCCACTCCAGTAGTTTGGCCTGCAGAATTCCATGGACAGAGGAACCTGACCAAGTGGTCACAAAGAGTTGGATACGACTGAGCGACTTTCACTACTACTGACAGAGTGTCTTAAACTGGATTTTGCAGGTGGCTCGGTGGTTAAGGAATCCACCTGCCAATGCAGGAAATACAGGTTCGATCCTTAGGTTGGCAAGGTCCTCGGGAGAAAGAAATGGAAACTCATTCCAGTAGGTTTGGAAAATTCCATGGACAGAGGAGCCTGGCAGGATATAGTCCCTGAGGTCGCGAAAGAGTCAGACACAACTTAGCGACTAAATGACAAAACGTAGCAATGTCAAGTTGTTCGTATTTATCTACCTCCAACAGAATTGCTTAACTTTGATATAAATAGGCATAGTTATATCAACAGTCATAAGGCAGAGTCAAGTATAAGAAAATATTATTTTTACCATTTTATTTGTCATTGAAACATTTTAAATAGGGATATAAAATTGATGATCCTACGAGTGATATTGAAAGATCAGTAGTGCCTAAAAGCTATGATACGATTACTCTTTTAATCCTAAACATAAACATATTTGGGAAAATAATTGAAGGTATAACCTGCCAGAAAACCTCCCCTATCACACACACTAAAAGTAAATACATAATACAATAGTGTATACACTGAACTATGTTTAAACCACAATAGTTACTACAAAGGAAAATATGAAATAAAAATATATTGAAATAGAATGAAACAGACATATAGATGTTTACAATCCTGAAAACTATAAACATTGAGATCACAAAATAGTTCATTTTAAACATGAGCTTTTCTAAAAGATATTAAGATAGATAGCTTAAATTCAATTAATCAGTTACTGTTAAGTACTATTCCACACAAAAAGAAAGATCAAGTGGAAAAGGACAAACATCTGGGTATCTTTTGCTGCCACAAGAGTTCTAATGCAATATATTAGGGGAGAGCTACTGATTCTCTTTGCTTTAACACTCCACTGCATCATAATATGGGCTTCCCAGGTGGCACTAGCGGTAAAGAACCTGCTTAACAGTGCAGGGAACATAAGAGATGTGGGTTTGATCCCTGGGTCGGGAAGATCCGCTGGAGGAGGGCACAGCCTCCCCCTCCAGTATTCTTGCCTGGAGGATCCCATGGATGGAGGACTGGTGGGCTATGGTCCGTAGGGTCACAAAGAGTTGGACACAAGTTAAGCAAATTAGCACACATGCAGGCACGTCGTAACAAGGAGAAACTCCATTCTAACATGGTGTCTCTACAGCTGTAATATACTAGTTTATTAACGTGTGATCTCAAGCAAATCATTTAACCTCTCTTCATCTCTGATAAATGGGAATACTGTAATTCACAGGTATACATCATCTTGCTGAGGATAAAATTGCATGTAAATTGTGAAAGTACATTACATAAAGCCTATTGTCACGTAGATGATGGGAAAAATTACTCATTGAGTTTAAACCTATTGTACTTTATTGTGACATTCAAAGGCAACATTTCCAGACCCAACAAAAGTAATAAGGAGGTACTCAACAAATGGTAGTATATAATGGTTATCATATTTTTAAGGATATGATCACTCTCTTAATTAATGAGGAACAGACAATGCTCATTCTTGGAAAATTAATATCCAATAAATAGTATTTAAAAACTACACATGCTATAGAAATTCAGAGAAAAAAACTTTCAGTTTGAGTTAAAATAATTAAAGCCACGTTCACAAAGATGTGCTACTAAGATATAATAACTATCAACTTCAGGTCATATTTTGCATTCTGAATGTAGGTTCCATCACTAGCTATAATCACCAGACTAAAAGCCTGAATTTTTAAATGACTCTTCCTTACAGATCATTTAGATCTGAGTCTATAAAACTGCCAGGTACTGAAAGGTTTCTACAGGTCCACGGATGACATCTCTCAAAATTTTTAAAATTGTTCTTTCATTTTAGGTAATTTCACAAGAGAAACTAAGTAGAAATCCAGGATAGATATGGGCAAGTGGTATGAGTGCAGAGAAGTGAAGCAGTACCGAAAGCATTTCTTACATTAATCAGGTGTGAAAGATGATTCATTGACTTCCAACCATGTGTTCACCCATTGAGGATACTGATGCAGAGAGTGTGACCTTTTGCCTAAGATTCATCTTCAATTTGCTTTGTCTTCAAATACTAGTTATTATTCTTTTCTATGTGAGATATGATTAAGTTGCAGGTAATGTTTATTGCTATTCATATCCACTGAACTTCAAAGGGTGACAAATTTGTGGTCGTTGAAGGAAAAAATAAACTTCTACCTTGTATAAAATCTCAATCTGTTGAACTCTCAAGATCAATATAAAGATACTATGGTTACATTTTGTGTAAGCATTTTCAGGAGATGGTGTATTATTAAATGAAAGTTCAGAAACATAATCAAATGACATATTTTTCTATCAATTTCCAAGTAAAATGAGTCCATGAAATACAAAAGAAAAATTTTAGAAAAGCATTCTGAATGTGTATTTAGATTACATTCTAAATACACATTTCTTAGGATTAGAAAAAAATTTCTTTCGAGTCAGGAGAGAAAAGGAACATGTGTGCAAAGCACCTCCATAGTTTACCATTTCCCTTGTTGTGCAGGAAAGACCCCTTGACTGCTAACCTGTGCAGTATCCATCTATAGAGAAGCTCTCTCCACTAAAGATTATAGGAAAAGTCAAGCTCTACAAAAAGTCCTGCTTTTACGCAAAGACCCCTCTTTACTTGCTCTCAATAGTCTATAGCTATCCACAGGAGAGAAAGCGTATTATGGAGCTCATCAAAAACAAAAGTCTACAAAGCCAACTAAACTCCACAGGCGTATGTCCACAGAAATCTAATTTTGAAAGCTACCACAGGAAAACTGATGAAATCATACCAAACTGGGTATGGAAGAAATTCCAGTTGACCTGCTATTGTGCTACACAAGTAACATTAAAACTATGTGCCATTTCTCTGTGCTTTTAACCCATAAGTACAATGATAAAATGCATCCAGTAAGGTTTTGATGAGAATTGAGAAAATACATGTGAAGTGATTAATGTTGGATACTGCACACAGTAAATACTCGATAATAGCTATTATCTTAATGTTGATATTAATTCTATATTATAATTGTATCATCTCCATAATTGTACATTATAAAAACTCCTTTCAAAATATTTACAATAATATATACCTGGACATTGACATAAGAAATGTTGCTATTCATCTGTCTCAGACTTAGAAAGGTAAAAGTTACTTTTTCTTCCTCACTAACTCATTACAGAAAATTTATTTAATGGAGTCCTTCTATGAATATTTTTTCCCTATATGTAAGAGAGATTGATTTTACATGATATTTTACCTTGACAGTGATAAAGGATATATTCAATTCTGTCATAAAAAATATTATAGATGTAAAGCAGAAATCTGTATGACGGGAAAGAAAGAAAAGGAAAGAAGGAGACTAACTTTTAAAAAATGTTAAAAGTGAGGTAAGAAGAATAATTTCATGTTCTTAAAGATGGCTTTTTTCTAAATGTTAAACTATGACTGCAATATGGCAATTCCTGTAATGGTATACTGACTACCTTATCAAAAATGTCTATCTATTAATACATATATTTGCCACTAAAAATTTTGATTAAATAGTAATTATTTGTATAATGTAAGTAACATTAAAAAGCAATATATATCATCAAATATATAAAATTATATACTTATGTAAATGAAAGATGAAGATAACTAATTATAATTTTACTATGTTTTACTACTAAATGTTATAGAAGATAAATATATGTATATACAAACATATATATTAAAATAGTCACAAGCTCTCCAATTCTACCCACCTTTGTGTGTGTACTCCCACACACAAAAAAAATTAGACTAAAATTAGTACAGCATATATCCTTCATTATGCAGTTTTTTATGTATATTTATATGTCATTTACCTATATTTTTGTTAAGGACTTATTATATGAGAAAATACTAGTGATTAAAAGTAGAGAATCTGGGGACTTCTTAATTACTCATAGCATGACTTTAGATAAATTGCTTAAATTTCTGCTCATCACTTGCAAAATAAGGGGAAAATAATATCTTTCAATTTATGTGAGATAATAAAGTGCTTGGTATACTACTTAACAGATGAGAGTTGTTCAATAAGGATAGAAGTCATAATGGATTAAAGTCTACCTTAATGATTTCATTTTTGACTTAATGACCTCTTTGAAGACTGTATCTCCAAACAGTCACATTCTGAGGTCCTGGGGGTTAGAACGTCAACAAATAAATTTGAAGGGAACACATTCAGTCCATAACATTTAATTCATGAAAAGAGAAAAATAGTTTAATTCCTAATAGTTAAATCCCGTTATGTATTTTATAGTTCTTTCTCTTTCTTGGAATTTAGTCTTTACTTTAATCTTTCATAGCATCCACACGATGAAATGTATTCTTTGATCATAACCAACTACTTTGAGATTAGTCATTCTTTCATGAAAATCTCTTTCATAGAAATAGATTTGACTTTTTACTTTCTCTCTGCTGTATTAGAAATATATCTAATTTAATCATAAGCCAATTTTCCTTTTTACAATGGAATCTATTGCAGCCTTCAAAAAATTATTTTTGAGAACATAAGCATTTTTAAATAGCTTTAAGTTTTAAGTGACTGACAAAAGTTGTTATTTTACATGTCCTTATAATTTTTTTTCTTTACAAATGTAATATAAGGACAGAATAAGTTTTTTTTTTCAATCCTAAGCTTAAAGGCCTAGTTTTTAATATTGTATATACACTTTGTAAGAGCAAGTTCAAGAAAAATGTATGCTTAGGTATTAAACAAAAGCCAGCAGAGATTGAAAATGCATTATAACATATTGGCATTATATTAAATTGGATAACAACTAGTTAATAACTAGTGAAAAACAGTTCACTTCTATTGTCTTATTAAGAAACAGAGTATATTTAAGTTATGGGCAGGGATGGCCAAAGGGAGAGTGAACATAGACGTTCCTTGTACAAAGTGACAAATTCTAAGACTACGCTTTAAATTCTCAATATTATATACGTGTTTATACTACAATATTTGTATTTGTGATCAATAAGCATTATTTGCAATATGTAAACGTTCACAATTTTATGGCAGCCTAATATTTTTAAACTTTACATTTATTTCGCTTCATGTTAATCAATATAAAACTGTTTATGAATATTTTGTTCATTCATTCAGTTTGTTCACCCAACAGATATTTATAGGGCACCAAATATTTGCCAGATCAGTGGCAAGAGATGTACTTTCATGAATAAAACAAGACTATCTTATTTTAAAAGTCTATTGCCTAGTAAGAATATATAGGAATCAGTCAAATACCAAAATAAATATAAAATTACAAAGATGCTATGAGTGAGAGGTACAGGCATCATGGGAAGTATAAAATGGGAGAATATTATCTGGTCTGGATAGTTAGGGAAGGCTTTCCTAAGAAATTGGGTTTTAAATTGAGATTTGTAGACTGTTTTTCCCAGTAAAAGAAGAGGCTAAAATTTTTCTCTAAAGAAGAAATAGATTGTTTTTCCCAGTAAAAGAAGGGGTTAAAATTTTTCTCTAAAGAAGAAATAGAATATGAAAAGGCATATGACTTCAGGGACTTGATGATTAGAAGGAATACAAGGAAGGCTATTATACTTTCAGTAGAGCAAAGAAAGGAGGATAACCAGATGAGCCAGAAGAATGGGATACTCAGAACCAAGGAGGCCACATTAAAGAATTAGACTACGAAAAGTAATGGGAAACAATGGAGGTGCTTTATGAACAGATATAATCACACTTTTTATTTAATAAAAATCACTCTGAAGGAGCAAGACTGATGATGTTAGGCCAGTTAGGAGATAAATAACTGTGGGAATGAACTCCAAGAAAAGTAGGTAGAATTAAGATGATTTAGGAGGTAAAATTCACACTGGGAAGGAGTTTGAATATGCAAATGAGGGTGACTGAAATGTCAGAGTTAATGCCTAAGTTTTCTGGTCACTGAATGTTTTATGTGGCTTAATGGGTCAGCAAAATGCCCTGGAGGAGGACATGTCAACTCACTCCAGTATTCTTGCCTGTAGAATCCCATGGACAGAGAAGCCTGGTGAGCTACAGTTCATGGGGGTCACAAAGAGTCAGACACACCTGAAGCAACTTAGCATGCACATATAGTATGCAGAGAAACCTAAATGTATGCACAACTAATAACAGGACTTCAAAATGTATAAAGCCAGACTTAGCTAAAAGATGAAATAGAGGAATCTAAAATGATGTGAAAGGCAGAGAATCTAACACTTGTTTTTCAATAATTGAACAAGCAAGTAAAAAGTCAGTGGGGATACACAACTTAGGAGCTGACAGCAGATAAACCTTAAAGATAAGGAGAGCATTTTTGGTGTCATGATGTTGGCAGTAATAGGCATATGGATTCTTTAGACAACTTAATAATACCACTTGTTTTCATTTTCTATGTTCTATCCATTCTTTTGCTACACTTAAGATATATGTTAACTCAGAAAATTCCTAGAATTACAGGATAACACTACTTATCCCAGCAGGCTGGGGCACACAAAAAAACTTAACTAAGAAAATCAGCCTCAACACCAGACTCAAAATATCATCCAAAATAGTTGCAAATAAAGTATTACCTTACCAAATCAGTGTACTCTATGAACATCTCTTTAATGAGCTAATATTTGGGGAAAAAAAATCTGACACCGAATGAATGATTACTAGTATGATAAAGATATTTCAACCAAGTAATCAAAAACTATCATTGGCAACACAGAAAGGTTGGACAAAGAGTAACTTCCTCGCTCAAAAAATAGCAAATAGGCCAGAGTTATTAATAATAACACATATTAAGGAAAAAAGAGACACTGTGAGAAAGACAATTACCCCTAATAAGAACTAAAAAAAAAAATCTGGCAATCTATGAGGTACAGCAGGTGGATTATGTCAAGAACTAGCAGACAAAGGGACACTGATCTAAAAAACTAAAAGTATCTAGGCAGGGATTCACTGAAGGGCAGAAAAAACAGACTTCCCCATTATTTAGGAAAGAGATCCCTCAATTCTGTCAGTTCAGTTCATTATTTTTTTTATCCAAATCCATGTCCACACCAGGCTTACTTATTCAGCTCTCCCTGATATAATAATGTTGGGGAATCAGATGCCAAGTACAGTGTATACAAAAAAGGGATTATCTCTTTGGCTTGGGCATTTACCATATTAGTATTTACCATATTAGTCTTCTGTTTTAACTACTGGTTTCACAAAAATTATGCTAACAGTGATCTTTCTTTGTGTGACTATTCACCTATCAGTTCAGTCCAGTCACTCAGTCGTATCCGACTCTCTGTGACCCCATGAATCGCAGCACGCCAGGCCTCCGTGTCCATCACCAACTCCCAGAGTTCACTCAAACTCATGCCCATTGAGTCAGTGATGCCATCCAGCCACCTCATCCTCAGTCGTCCCCTTCTCCTCCTGCCCCCAATCCCTCCCAGCATCAGAGTCTTTTCCAGTGAGTCAACTCTTCGCATGAGGTGGCCAAAGTACTGGAGCTTCAGCTTTAGCATTGGTCCTTCCAAGGAACACCCAGGACTGATTTCCTTTAGAATGGACTAGTTGGATCTCCTTGCAGTCCAAGGGACTCTCAAGTGTCTTCTCCAACAACACAGTTCAAAAGCATCAATTCTTCGGCGCTCAGCTTTCTTCACAGTCCATCTCTCACACCCATACATGACCACAGGAAAAACCATAGCCTTGACTAGATGGACCTTTGTTGGCAAAGTAATGTCTCTGCTTTTGAATATGCTGTCTAGGTTGGTCATAACTTTCCTTCCAAGGAGTAAGTGTCTTTTAATTTCATGGCTGCAATCACCATCTGCAGTGATTTTGGAGCCCCCCAAAATAAAGTCTGACACTGTTTCCACTGTTTCCCCATCTATTTCCCATGAAGTGATGGGACCAGATGCCATGATCTTCATTTTCTGAATGTTGAGCTTTAAGCCAACATTTTCACTTTCCTCTTTCACTTTCATCAAGAGACTTTTTAGCTCCTCTTCACTTTCTGCCATAAGGGTGGTGTCATCTGCATATCTGAGGTTATTGATATTTTTCCCAGCAATCTTGATTCCAGCTTGTGTATCTTCCAGTCCAGCATTTCTCATGATGTACTCTGCATAGAAGTTAAATAAGCAGGGTGACAATATACAGCCTTGACGTACTCCTTTTCCTATTTGGAACCAGTCTGTTGTTCCATGTCCAGTTCTAACTGTTGCTTCCTGACCTGCATATAGGTTTCTCAAGAGGCAGGTCAGGTGGTCTGGTATTCCCATCTCTTTCAGAATTTTCTACAGTTTATTGTGATCCACATAGTCAAAGGCTTTGGCATAGTCAATAAAGTCGATCACAATTGACTTTCTGGAAGATTAACTTCTGTTGGACAGTATTGATAATTTACAGTCTTTTAAAGACTATTGACTGGTCATCCTTTAAATGGAGGTCTTTACAATCAAACTAAAATGAGCCTTCTTGTTGGATGGGAGGATAAAAAAATAAAAAGATGAGTGGATCCAATTCTTCTATTCTCCTTTCCTTGATATTAGGGTAGAAGATGCCTTTTTCTAGGCTTGCTTATCCAGTAGTCTGACTATGGTTGACCACTCCTTTGTTATGATGAAGTGAAAGTAAAAGTGTTAGTCATTCAGTTATCTTCAACTCTTTGGGACCCCATGGACTATAGCCTGCCAGGCTCCCCTGTCCATTAAATTCTCCAGCCAAGAATACTGGAAGTGGGTTGTCATTCCCTTCTCCAAAGGACCTTCCCAACCCAGGGCCTGAACATCTTTTGTGTCTTCTGCATTGGAAAGTAGGCTCTTCACCAGCTGAGCCACCACTACTGCGTATTACATCTCTCCCTACTTGGAGAAAGTTGGAGGATCAGAGGCACAGCTCAGGTCTACATCCGTAGAGTGGCTTTAGGCAAACAGCAGTTTAAGGATTGTTAAGACTCAGAAATTTATAAGTGACTCACCAAACTTCTTCCCCATCACATGAGAACTGATTTCTTACTGGTCCCATTTCACCAAGGCAGCTACTTCAGGGGTGTGTGTGTGTGTGTGTGTGTGTGTGTGTGTGTAACAGAGAGAAACCAGGGTGAAGCACAGAGGTGTAAACGTAATTCAGAAAAGAGCTTTCCTGAATTGACCAGTTTCCTTCCAAGCACAGGATTACAAGATAGAAGTCTCAATACCTTTAGCTCAGATACTTCATTTTCCATCAATTAAGCTCAAATATTAGTATAGCCTTAGTCTCCATTTATAAAAATGGTATCCAGTGTGAAGTATTTTGCCATTTTCCTAAATCTTGATATTAAATAAGGACAAGAATATGTTTTAAGGTTCCATATCTCTAGTTTCAATTGATGTTTGTGCAGCTAAGTAAATTGACTGCTTAACTAACCAGGCTGTGTGTTCAGTCTGTCAGTCATGTCCAGCTCTGCGACCCCATAAACTGTAGCCCGCCAGGCTCCTCTGTCCATGGAATTTTGCAAGCAAGAATACTGGAGTGGGTTGCAATTTCCTATTCCAGGGGGTCTTCCCAACCCAGGGATGACACCCATGTTTCCTGCTTGCATCTCCTGCATCGGCAGGCAGATTCTTTACCACTTGAGCCACCTGCGAAGCCCACTTAACTGACCATACTCAAATCCTAATATAGAATCACTGGCTCATTTTGATGGTGGTGGAAAGTCAAAGAGCCTCATATACTCCTATTTCTTTAATGACTTGCATTAAAATATCCAAGGCAAGCTTGGAAAATGTGGGTGTTATATGAATTTGGGAGGCATGATGACAGAATCACACTCCAAGATCCTGACAGCCTCAAATGATGGGCCAAATTTAACAAGATGGGTATAATCAAAATAATTACAAGGTTGCACAAGGGATCTCTTAGGGCCAAAAACGTAACTGCAAATAAATGACTGGAAAGAAATCTGGCTTTGCAGCAAAACTGTGGCAGAAAATTATAAAACAGCTTAAGAGCTTCAATATTAGTTGTCAGTGTTGTGAGGTGAACATAAAACCAAAGTTCATCTTTTTATTTTTTCACTAAAAACAAATATCTACAACCTGATACTTGTTATGGTTAAATCATACCTAGGTTGTTTTCTTTTATTATACAACCTGCCTTTTCAAAACTATTTAACACAAAAGAAAATCCATTCAGACAAGTATGATAAATTAATAGGATTATACAGCTTGAAAAATGTAATTAAAATAGTTGAAAATCTCGAATCTTTATCTTAAAGGATTTATGTGGATAAAATGATGATACTGTACAACTTCAAATGATACCAATAGGTAAAATCTTCAAAAAATTAATTTTAACTTCACATAATTTAAAAGTAAAGTGATGATGTAGACTGCTTACTGTTTGCCAGGTGCTATGTAACCCAATCACAGAATGGTAGTTACCTTGCTTGATTTGACCATATCCATGACCACATCCATTTGACCATATCCAAAGTCTTTGACAATTTCAATTAACCTCTTCCCTATTATAGAAGGTTTTTCTAGCTCTCATATGGGCCCATGAATGAAATGAGTTAGCTGAAAAGGTGATATATCTCCAAACGCTGGAAATGTTCAATCATGGAGTGAAAAACCATTTGCTGTTTAATGAATTCTACTAAAAATACCTTTCTCCTAATTTATCATCTTTACAAATGCAGTGTTCCTTTCAGTAAGTGTGCTCAAACATCTCCATAAAGCCTCAGTTCTTTGAAGATTTTATGACTCTGTCATGATTAAACAAAGAACTGCATTCAACCAGAGCAAATGCCCAGAATCAAGCCCTATGCTAATATTGATTCACTGAAAACTGAAAACAGAAATGTTTAAAAAAAATAGGTAATTTAACTTTTAGACTTCAGAACTTTGGTCAGAGAAAATCTGTAGTGTTTTATATATGTATGTGTGTGTATTCACTAGGATTCTGTCATAATTCCTTACTATGGATGATAATAATTACACTGCTTATAGACTATGTAATATATGCCAAGTACTATAGTTCTGTTTATATTAATTAACATATTTAATCCTCACCACAATCCCATGAGGCAAGTTTTACAGATAAAGTCAGACATACATATTACTATAGGTAAACAAACAACAAATACCTACTGTATAGCACAGGGAACTATATCCAATATTTGTAATAACCTATATTGGAGAAGAGTCTGGAAATAATTAAAAAACTAAATCACTTTTCAGAATCCCCAGAAACTAACACAAAATTGTAAATTTACTATGATAAAAAACATTTTTTTTAAAAAACTATCTGGTTTGAAAAAAATAAAAGAAACTAAGACATAAAGTCATTGAGTTACTTGCTGAAGGCCACACATAGAGAAAGAGCCCAGAACGGATTTAAACTAAGATGTCTTACAGCTGATTACATACTCTTAACCACTAAGGATATTGCCTCTCATAAATGTGTGCATCAATATTCAAAATAGCTTTAACTATAAATATATAAGTCCTGAATTTTAGCTTTCATCAGTGAGCAAGTAAAAATTAAAATAAAAATATAAATTTTAAAAGTAATCTAATTTATTTTGGATAAGTGCCAAATAGTTTTTTTTCTTTTTTTTTTTTTTAGCCTTAAGCTTATCTCCTACTGCCTTTATATGAATGGAATCTTCTTTTGTAGAATGGGCATAATTTCTACTAACCTATCTTATAAAAATTTAATAAGATAAAATATGCTCAACCTAAATACTTAAGTCCTTAGGTAGCACGATATATGCTGGAGAATTTTCAGCAGGAGTATTATAAACTGTTTTCTGCAGACAAGAACCATACTAATAACATTTCTCTGTGTACAAAACCATACTAACTATTTGATAGATAAAGCTTGTAAAAAAAATTTCAAATCAATGTTAATAAGCTATAATTTTTTAAAAGTACAGGAATAGAACAGAGTGTTTTGGAAAGAACATGTAACACACTCAGAAGGAGATGGCCCAGTGAAACTTGAGCAGTGTGTCAGCTGAGTAAAGTTTTATAACATGGATATGTGTTAGCAACCAGTATAGAATTCAGTATTCTTGCCTTGAGAACCCCATGAACAGTATGAAAGGCAAAATGATAGGATACTGAAAGGGGAGCTCCCCAGATTGGTAGGTGCCCACTATGCTACTGGAGATCAGTGTAGAAATAACTCCAGAAAGAATGAAGGGATGGAGCTAAAGCAAAACCAAAACCCAGCTGTGGATGTGACTGGTGATAGAAGCAAGATCCGATGTTGTAAAGAGCAATATTGCATAGGAACCTGGAATGTCAGGTCCATGAATCAAGGTAAATTGGAAGTGGGCAAACAGGAGAGGTGGCATGAGTGAACGTCAACATTCTAGGAATCAGCGAACTAAAATGGACTGGAAAGGATGAATTTAACTCAGATGACCATTATATCTACGACTGTGGGCAGGAATCCCTTAGAAGAAATGGAGTAGCCATCATCGTCAACAAAAGAGTCCAAAATGCAGTGCTTGGATGCAATCTCAAAAACGACAGAATGATCTCTGTTCATTTCCAAGGCAAACCATTCAATAGCACAGTAATCCAAGCCTATACCCCAACCAGTAATGATGAAGAAGCTGAAGTTGAACAGTTCTATGAAGACCTACAAGACCTTTTAGAACTAACACCCAAAAAAGGTGTCCTTTTCATTATAGGGGACTGGAATGCAAAAGTAGGAAGTCAAGAAACACCTAGAGTAACAGGCAAATTTGGCCCAGGAGTATGGTATGAAGCAGGGCAAAGACTAATAGAGTTTTGCAAAGAGAATGCACTGGTTATAACAAACACTCTCTTCCAACAACACAAGAGAAGACTCTACAATGGACATCACCAGATGGTCAAAACCGAAATCAGATTGATTATATTCTTTGCAGCCAAAGATAGAGACGCTCTATACAGTCAGCAAAAACAAGACCGGGAGCTGACTGTGGCTCAGATCATGAACTCCTTATTGCCAAATTCAGACTTAAATTGAAGAAAGTGGGAAAAACCACTAGACCATTCAGGTATGACCTAAATCAAATTCCTTATGATTATACAGTAGAAGTGAGAAATAGATTTAAGGGCCTAGATCTGATAGATAGAGTGTCTGAGGAACTATGGATGGAGGTTTCTGACATTGTACAGGAGACAGGGATCAAGACCATCCCCATGGAAAAGAAATGTAAAAAAGCAAAATGACTGTCTGAGGAGGCCTTACAAACAGCTGTGAAAAGAAGAGCAGCAAAAAGGAAAGGATAAAAGGAAAGATATAAGCATCTGAATGCAGAGTTTCAAAGAATAGCAAGGAGAGCTAAGAAAGCTTTCCTCAGTGATCAATGAAAAAAAAAAAAAAACAGTGGAAAACAACAGAATGGGAAAGACTAGTGATCTCTTCAAGAAAATTAGAGATGCCAAGAGAACATTTCATGCAAAGATGGGCTCAATAAAGGACAGAAATGGTATGGAACTAACAGAAGCAGAAGATACTAAGAAGAGGTGGCAAGAATACACAGGTTGAGTTCAGTTCAGTTCAGTTGCTCAGTCGTGTCCGACTCTTTGCAACCCCATGAATCACAGCACGCCAGGCCTCCCTGTCCATCACCATCTCCCAGAGTTAACCCAGACTCACGTCCATCGAGTCCGTCATGCCATCCAGCCATCTCATCCTCGGTTGTCCCCTTCTCCTCCTGCCCCCAATCCCTCCCAACATCAGGGTCTTTTCCAATGAGTCAACTCTTCACAAGAGGTGGCCAAAGTACTGAAGCTTCAGCTTTAGCATCATTCCTTCCAAAGAAATCCCAGCGTTGATCTCCTTCAGAATGGACTGGTTGGATCTCCTTGCAGTCCAAGGGACTCTCAAGAGTCTTCTCCAACACCACACTTCAAAAGCATCAATTCTTCGGGGCTCAGCCTTCTTCACAGTCCAACTCTCACATCCATACATGACCACTGGAAAAACCATAGCCTTGACTACATGGACCTTAGTCGGCAAAGTAATGTCTCTGCTTTTAAATATACTATCTAGGTTGGTCATAACTTTTCTTCCAAGGAGTGTGTTTTAATTTCATGGCTTCAGTCACCATCTGCAGTGATCTTGGAGCCCCCAAAAATAACGTCTGATACTGTTTCCACTGTTTCCCCATCTATTTCCCATGAAGTGATGGGACCAGATGCCATGATCTTCGTTTTCTGAATGCTGAGCTTTAAGCTAACTTTTTCACTCTCCTCTTTCACTTTCATCAAGAGGCTTTTTAGCTCCTCTTCACTTTCTGCCATAAGGGTGGTGTCATCTGCATATCTGAGGTTATTGATATTTCTCCCAGCAATCTTGATTCCAGCTTGTGTTTCTTCCAGTCCAGCATTTCTCATGATGTACTCTGCATAGAAGTTAAATAAACATGCTGACAATATACAGCCTTGACGTACTCCTTTTCCTATTTGGAACCAGTCTGTTGTTTCATGTCCAGTTCTAACTGTTGCTTCCTGACCTGCATACAGATTTCTCAAGAGGCAGGTTAGGTGGTCTGGTATTCCCATCTCTTTCAGAATGTTCCACAGTTTCTTGTGATCCACACAGTCAAAGGCTTTGGCATAGTCAATAAAGCAGAAATAGATGGTTTTCTGGAACTCTCTTGCTTTTTCCATGATCCAGAGGATGTTGGCAATTTGATCTCTGGTTCCTCTGCCTTTTCTAAAACCAGCTTGAACATCAGGAGTTCACGGTTCTTGTATTGCTGAAGCCTGGCTTGGAGAATTTTGAGCATTACTTTACTAGCATGTGAGATGAGTGCAATTCTGCAGTAGTTTGAGCATTCTTTGGCATTGCCTTTCTTTGGGATTGGAATGAAAACTGACCTTTTCCAGTCCTGTGGCCACTGCTGAGTTTTCCAAATTTGCTGGCATATTGAGTGCAGCACTTTCACAGCATCATCTTTCAGGATTTGAAACAGCTCAACTGGAATTCCATCACCTCCACTAGCTTTGTTTGTAGTCATGCTTTCTAAGGCCCACTTGACTTCACATTCCAAGATGTCTGGCTCTAGATTAGTGATCACATCATCATGATTATCTGGGTCATGAAGATCTTTTTTGTACAGTTCTTCCATGTATTCTTGCCACCTCTTCTTAATATCTTCTGCTTCTGTTAGAGCCATACCATTTCTGTTCTATATTGAGCCCATCTTTGCATGAAATATTCCCTTGGTATCTCTAATTTTCTTGAAGAGATCTCTAGTCTTTCCCATTCTGTTCTTTTCCTCTATTTCTTTGCATTGATCGCTGAGGAAGGCTTTCTTATCTCTTCTTGCTATTCTTTGGAATTCTGCATTCAGATGCTTATATCTTTCCTTTTCTCCTTTGCTTTTCGCCTCTCTTCTTTTCACAGCAATTTGTAAGGCCTCCCAGACAGCCATTTTGCTTTTTTGCATTTCTTTTCCATGGGGATGGTCTTGATCCCTGTTTCCTGTACAATTTCACGAACCTCATTCCATAGTTCATCAGACACTCTATCTATCAGATCTAGGCCCTTAAATCTATTTCTCACTTCCACTGTATAATCATAAGGGATTTGATTTAAGTCATACCTGAATGGTCTAGTGGTTTTCCCTACTTTCTTCAATTTAAGTCTGAATTTGGCAATAAGGAGTTCATGATCTGAGCCACAGTCAAATACTGGTCTTGTTTTTGTTGACTGTATAGAGCTTCTCCATCTTTGGCTGCAGAGAATATAATCAATCTGATTTCGGTTTTGACCATCTGGTGATGTCCATTGTAGAGTCTTCCCTTGTATTGTTGGAAAAGGGTGTTTGCTATGACCAGTGCATTCTCTTTGCAAAACTCTATTAGTCTTTGCCCTGCTTCATTCCACATTCCAAGGCCAAATTTGCCTGTTTCTCCAGGTGTTTCTTGACTTCCTACTTTTGCATTCCAGTCCCCTATCATGAAAAGGACATCTTTTTTGGGTGTTAGTTCTAAAAGGTCTTGTAGGTCTTCATAGAACCGTTCAACTTCAGTTTCTTCAGCATTACTGGTTGGGGCATAGACTTGGATAACTGTGATATTGAATGATTTGCCTTGGAGACGAACAAAGATCATTCTGTCATTTTTGAGATTGAATCCAAGTACTGCATTTCAGACTCTTTTGTTGACCATGATGGCTACTCCATTTCTTCTAAGGGATTCCTGCCCACAGTCATAGATATAATGGTCATCTGAGTTAAATTCACCCATTCCAGTCCATTTTAGTTCGCTGATTCCTAGAATGTCAACGTTCACCCTTGGCATCTCTTGTTTACCACTTCCAATTTGCCTTAATTCGTGGACCTGACATTCCAGGTTCCTATGCAATATTGCTCTTTACAACATCGGATCTTGCTTCTATCACCAGTCACATTCACAGCTGGGTATTGTTTTTGCTTTGGCTCCATCCCTTCATTCTTTCTGTAGTTATTTCTCCACTGATCTCCAGTAGCATATTGGGCACCTGATGACCTGGGGAGTTCCTCTTTTGGTATCCTATCATTTTGCCTTTCATACTGTTCATGGGGTTCTCAAGGCAAGGATACTGAAATGGCTTGCCATTCCTTTCTCCAGTGGACCATGTTCTGTCAGACCTCTCCACCATGACCGGCCCATCTTGGGTTGCCCCGCAGGCATGGCTTGTTTTCATTGAGTTAGATAAGGCTTTGGTCCTAGTGTGATTAGATTGACTAGTTTTCTGTGAGTATGGTTTCAGTAAAAAGAGGTTGACGACCTAGATAATCGTGATGCTGTGACCATTCACCTAGAGCCAGACATCCTGGAACGTGAAGTCAAGTGAGCCTTGGGAAGTATCACTATGAACAAAGCTAATGGAGGGGATGGAATTCCAGTTGAGCTATTTCAAACCCTGAAAGATGATGTTGTGGAGGTGCTGGACTCAATATGCCAGCAAATTTGGAATACTCAGCAATGGCCATAGGACTGAAAAAGGTCAGTTTTCATTCCAATCCCAAACAAAGGCAATGCCAAAGAATGTTCAAACTATTGCATAATTGCACTCATCTCACACACTAGTAAAGTAATGCTCAAAATTCTCCAAGCCAGTCTTCAGCAATATGTGAACCGTGAACTTCCAGATGTCCAAGCTGGTTTTAGAAAAGGCAGAGCAACCAGAAATCAGATTGCCAACATCTGCCGGATCATGGAAAAAGCAAGAGAGTTCCAGAAAAACATATATTTCTGCTTTATTGACTATGCCAAAGCCTTTGACTGTGTGGATCACAATAAATTGTGGAAAATTCTGAAAGAAATGGGAATTCCAGACCACCTGACCTGCCTCTTGAGAAACCTATATACAAGTCAGGAAGCAACAGTTAGAACTGGACATGGAACAACAGACTGGTTCCAAATAGGAAAAGGTGTATGTCAAGGCTGTATATTGTCACCCTGCTTATTTAACTTCTATGCAGAGTAAATCACGAGAAACGCTGAGCTGGATGAAGCACAAGCTGGAATCAAGATTGCCGGGAGAAATATCAATAACCTCACATATGCAGATGACACCACCCTTATGGCAGAAAGTGAAGAGGAACTTAAAAATCTCTTGATGAAAGTGAAAGAGGTTAGTGAAAAAGTTGGCTTAAAGTTCCACATTCAGAAAACTGAGATCATGTCATCTGGTCCCATCACTTCATGGGAAATAGATGGGGAAACAGTGGAAACAGTGTCAGACTTCATTTTTGGGGCCTCCAAAATCACTGCAGATGGTGATTGCAGCCATGAAATTAAGAGACGCTTACTCCTTGGAAGGAAAGTTATGACTAACCTAGATAGTATATTGAAAAGCAGAGATATTACTTTGCCAACAAAGGTCCGTCTAGTCAAGGCTATGGTTTTTCCAGTGGTCATGTATGGACTGTGAAGAAAGACTGTGAGTGCCAAAGAATTGATTCTTTTGAACCATGGTGTTGGAGAAGACTCTTGAGAGTCCCTTGGACTGCAAGGAAATTCCACCTGCAGAAACTTGAAGAAACTAAGCAACATGTGAGAAGCCTGTAGCTAACTAAGGTCTTACAATGTTCCAAGGATTTTCCTGGACTGTGGGGTGTATGAACTGGAAGTGCGGACAGGAGGAAAATCTAGCAGCAGTAAGGATAATTAGGACGTTACACTACTATTGTTGGTATGAGAAATTTTGAGGGCCTGAATTTAATTTTAGACAAGATAAAGAGAATGGAGTTGAGGAAATGTAAGGAGAACTGAAAGACCTGACTTAGGTTATTAGGCAGATGGTACGACCAACCTAGACAGCATATTAAAAAGCAGAGACATTATTTTGTTAACAAAGGTCCGTCTAGTCAAGGCTATGGTTTTTCCAGTGGTCATGTATGAATGTGAGAGTTGGACTATAAAGAAAGCTGAGCACCAAAGAATTGATGCTTTTGAACTGTGGTGCTGGAGAAGACTCTTGAGAGTCCCTTGGACTGCAAGGAGATCCAACCAGTCCATTCTAAAGGAGATCAGTCCTGGGTGTTCATTGGAAGGACTGATGTTGAAGCTGAAACTCCAATACTTTAGCCACCTGATATGAAGAGCTGACTCATTGGAAAAGACTCTAATGCTGGGAGGGATTGGGGGCAGGAGGAGAAGGGGATGACAGAGAATGAGATGGTTGGATGGCATCACTGGCTCAATGGACATGGGTTTGGGTGGAATCCGGAAGTTGGTGATGGACAGGGAGGCCTGGCGTCCTGTGGTTCATGGGGTTACAAAGAGTCAGGCATGACTGAGCAACTGAATTGAACTAAGTATCACTAAATAAAGACATCTGGCTTTAATAATTGGAGTGATAGCAGTGAAAATAAATAGAATTCCAAACATAGGGCAAATCACTGTTTTGGTAGGAATAAAATGAAAAGGCAAGCTCAGAGCTAGAGTTTGAGGTGCCTTGTGCCATTCATGAGAAATCTGAATATATGAATATGGATGGCACTCAGGTGACAGGTAAAATTGGTACCTCTGAACTTCTGGTTGATAACTTAAAATAATGCAACTTATTGCAATCAAACAAGGAAAGTAAATTAAAAAAAAATAAGAAGCTCTCCAACAAATATATACAACAATGCAAAGTTGATAATGTTGTCAACTAAAAAAAGATGTACAACTTGAGAGTTGTGAGTTAAGTTTTATTGGGGGCAAAATGAGGACTGCAGCCCAGGAGGCAGCATCTCAGATAGTTCTGAGAGACTGCTCCAAAGCAGAAGTGGGGGAAAGTCAATATATAAGGTGTTGGTGAAGGGGGAGTTCAATACCATGAAGCAATCATTTTACAAAAGGTTTTTTGTTAGTCATGAGGATATCACCAGGAAGGGATTTAGTGCTTCTCTGGATATAAGGAGATGCAAGCACTGAGATCATAAAATCTGTTCCTAAAAACATCCAACTGTCTGAAGACCTGTCCCATCAGATTCCCTGGAGCACAGCATGCCTCACTCCACCCTGAACTTGCTCAGGGGTTGTTGAAGGTCAACAGCTATAGCAGCATGGAGGTCAATCTCCATAGAGGCAGGTGGCAAACACCTTTGTTGTTCAGTCATTGGCAATCATCTTGGTAAGTGCCAATTTGTAGTTGACAATATTATTATTAAATACTTGCACAGTGGGATTAATAACAGAAGTGATAACTCATCCTTGGCTCCTTTTGCCAAGACAGTGCTACTGTAGTAATATGAAGAAGAAAGTGCAAGTCTTTATTTAAGTTGCAGATTGAAACAGGTGACGAGACAGGTAATTTGTTTGCTCAGACTCAGGCTTAACCTTGGATTATCAGAGAAGAAATGGGCATTAAATTACTA
This sequence comes from Oryx dammah, assembly GCF_014754425.2. NCBI lineage: Eukaryota > Metazoa > Chordata > Mammalia > Artiodactyla > Bovidae > Oryx > Oryx dammah. The sequence continues at coordinate 17,845,753 of NW_024070200.1, forward strand.
TGAGATTTAGGTCAAAGAAATATGAGCTTTTGGGGGACAGAAATTCATTGAATTTTTGTGGACAGCTTACATAACTGTTCTTTTTTTTTTTTTTCTTTTTTCCTCACTTTACAGATCAGACATGAGAAGAACAAGTATTTTTCTATACATTTCTTTTCAGGCTACAATGATTAATTAGAAACTGTCCATCTGGTAACAGAATTGGTCTAAGACGAAACTATGCAAGCAGGCAATACAGTAGGATTCTAGCCATTAATATCACATAGAATAAAGCTGTTCATTAAATAAAAAAATAGCAATAACATCTGAACTGTTTAGAAAACCCACCAATGAACTTATAAAACCACATATCCATAGGGTTCCCCTACTTATAGGAAGCAAACATTGTGATCTTTATAGAGGATGCTTTTAGTTCCTTCCTACAACTCTGTTGAAATGAACTCTACTATTTGAGTTAAACAATATCATATGAGGAGCAGACAGTTCTTTACCAATCAATGAATAAAGAAGCTGTGCTCTGTGGTTTGTGCTTATACTTTTTTTAGCTCTTTCCACAACTATAGAAAAAACACATAATTTTTTATGGCACTTTAAGAAAGTGCCTAAAGTTTAGTTGAAAAAAAAAAGTCTGTATATGAATTTAGATTAGAGATAGGTAAAATCAGTTCCACAAAAGTTCAATAGAGAAAGTTCAGAAGACAATTGGAATAGCTGGAGAAAGCTTTGTGTTGGAGACAGACATTGGGAAAGCTTATATAGTAAAAGTAAAGGAAAAGAATTTAAAAATTTCAGTTAACAAATTGATCACAAATTTCCAATTATTATATTATGGTGAGTTTTGAAAGCCAGACAAAGGGATATATAGTTAATCCAAGAAAATTCATTTCTCAATTTCCTAAAGATTTAATTGCACCTATGAAGAAATTTGTTCCCCCCTAAAAATACAGTGCAGACCTTACTCCATGTCATACAAATTCCTCTGAAACCAAAATTTCATCTACCTTTAAATCATAATTCATATATACTCTGGAATAATCAATAAATATTTACTAATAACTTCATTGAACACAATATGCCTAAAGATCTTTAAAAGTTTCCCCAAGGATTTATGTTATATGAACTATTTTCTGGAAATGTCCAATCTATAAATGTTCTACCATCTTTAAAAGTTTACCTCTAATGTTATCTATATTGCAAAAATTTTATTTCCTATAAATTATAATTATTTACTTTATTTGATGCAAGATATGTATGTATATATGTATATTCATTTATATATCTCTTTGCATGTGTATACACCTATATGTACATCTATTATATCATTTCTTAATTCAGCTCAGCAACTCAACTGGGGGGTGGTGTGTGAATTTCCTCTCCAATATCATAAATGTAAAGGTTCATAATATTTTAAGGTTAGTTTCTATAACTTTATATATATATAGCCTATAATGCTTAACACAATTTTTTCATGAAAATAACTTAAGAATATGTGTTTAAAAAACATACACATATAGGTATGCATATATTGGGTTGGTCAAAAAGTTCATTTGCATTTTACTGTAACATCTTCTGGAAAAATCTGAATGAACATTTTGGCCAACCAATATATACATAGATATTAACATCAGACTTTAATTCATGATCTGATTTTTCCATAATAGATTTTAAAACAATCCCATATGGACTTTACTAACTGAACTAAGTATGATGATAACTGATTCAGATAGGTCTGTGATGTTTCAGAGAACTCGGAAGACATTACAGTTCACATTCCCCTTTCATAGTACAGACTCAGTGGTAGGAAGTGGCTTCCCAGAAAAGTACTATAATTCCCAGCTCTTTGGCATTTAGGTCTGAGTTTGTGACTGTTTTTTGCCAATGGAATAACAATGGAATTATTGATATGTGTTAGTCTCTGGGTTTAGAGGCAGATATGCTTCTCTAGTCTCACTCTGGGAGTTGGTGATGGACAGGGAGGTCTGACATGCTTCAGTCTATGGGATCTCAAAGAGTCGGACATGACTGAGCGACTGAACTGAACTGATTCTTCTCTATTACCTTTTTCCTTCTACAGGCTGGAAACTATGAACAAAGACTTGAGGATAGCAAAGCTGGATCCAGAGAATCTTAATGTGGGAAAAACTTAAGCCTCAGCTAAACCTTCAGGGAAATTTTGGAATGGAATTTATACTTCACTGAACAATGTAGGCCTTTTATATTCCCATTATCAGTCTACCAGGCAGTCACTAGCTAAGGATTACCCATGAGTGATATAACACCCCCAGGCACTTCTGACTCTCCATACATGTAGGCACAGTGGCTCAAATAGCTCTTGGCTATATCTGAGGTACAGACCATGGAAGCAAAATAACAAACTAGTGATGAGTACATAGAAACAGTAAGAGAGACCTGAGGGCATCTGGGCAGAGCACCAATAGCATCTGCTACACATATTATGTAGACACAAATCATTTGGCTATAATGAGCATGACTAAGAGCCCTGGCAATACCTAATAAACCTTCTTACTTAAGAGAAGATGCCAACCAGATACCAAGGATCTTGAACTATTAGGAAGACCATAAACTATAACTGAAAATGACTAAAGGCACAGTTTTTCACATTCACAAGTTTTTATATAGATATACATATGAAAATGTAGCACAAATAGCACAAATGAAAATCATTGTTTGGGGATTACCTTTGGTAATGGAATCAGTGCTATATCAGAGCCCTGAAGAGGGGAGGGTCACCATTCAAACCAACAATGATTTCAGATATCCCTGTTAGACATCTGGGTGAATTTCTATCAAGAATAAAACTTAACCTCAAAAATGCTTAGACATATGAATATTTAGAGGGTCAGATGTTTCAAAATTAGTCTAGAGAATAAGGGTTGGAAGGCATGCCCTTTATTTGCCCAAGAGTAGACAAAATTTGATCTTTCATCAGCAACTATTCCCTTAGAGTGTGACTACAACAGGATGAGTGAGAGCAACATTGAGTGAAGCCCCACATAGGTCATGGCAGATACATCAACACCAGCCAGAGAAATAACCAGTTGACTCTTCTTTCAATACTAAGGACTTGGACAGAGCTGTGCTTCCAATAAGGCATCTGGTGATGGCCCCAAGCCAACAGCAATGGCAGCCTCGGGGGCTGAAGGAGTAGCAATAAGTATCTAGAGGCAGGTTTCAGGAACCAAGTTGGTTAGAATCCCAGTCACATATATGTGGATAGAGACCTTTGGAATAATGATAACATAGTGAAGTCTCTAAAATTATCATTGATAAAAACTCTCCATCAACTTTGACAGCAATGAATGGAAAGATAGAAAATTGATTTGCATGTGGTTATTTATTGACTATGAACAAAATGTGTCAAGGCAAACAAAAGTATAACTAAGACAAGAAAGGGTAAGCCATCTGACAGACCTGAAAAAAATGGCATTGGACAAAAAAAAAAGTTGTGCCAGAAGGGTAAGTAATCTTGGATAAGAATATTGTTCTAGTGGTTAGAATTGCCTCACTTTGAACTAAAGAGACTGATTAGATCACAAGAAAATCATCAGATTTTCTTCCAAATCTTTAAATATAGGGCTCTACAAAAAGAATTAATAAGAACCTAGAACAAGTGTAAGCCCCAAGAAAATATACAAACCTCTGGGGCAAAATATAGCTGTAATGGCCAGTTAGTAGGACAAGCCAGATGAGCATGTCTATTTATCTCTATTTTCTAACTTTCAAAACAGTATTCTTTCAAGTGTAACATTATCCATTGTTTCCCTTGATTTTGGTTCTGAGAAGATGGTTTGTTTAAAGCAAGTAAAACAAAATATAGGGTGGTAGCCAGTGGAAGAAACTGCAAAAATTTTAACCCTTTAAGTTTGCCTCACATCATCTTTCCAGAAGTGAAAGCTAAAGTATTTTTTATTTAAAAATTGCACATATTGCCAAAGAAAATCTAATTCTCTTTGGCAATATGCAAATTTTGATTTAAAATTATGCATATTTAGTTTCTTTAATTTTGATTTTAAAATTATGCATATCACCAAAGAGAATCAATTAGATTCTCTTTTGCCAAAGAGAATCTAATTGCATTTTCTTAAACTGAATTTGCAGCTTGCAATCACATGTGAATAATAAATATTATTTTACTTTCCTATTAGAATCAATCTGGAAGATAGAATCATGTATAAAAACAGTTATTTTGACATTAAAATTTTTAATTCTCCATATTTATTTTCTTACATCTCTTAGAATTTCTTATCTTTAATTGAAATATAGCTGACATGGGCTTCCTGGCTGGCTCAGTGGTAATCTGCCTGCCAGTGTAGGAGACACAGGTTTGATCCCTGGGTTAGGAAGATCCCCTGGAGAAGGAAATGGCAACCCACTCCAGTATTCTTGCCTGGAGAATCCCATGGACAGAGGAGCCTGGTGGGCTGCAGTCCATGAAGTTGCAAAAGAGTCAGACATGACTTAGCAACTACACAAGGACAGCATTGTAGCTACAAAATTATAATAGCTTCAGGTGTACAACAAAGCAATTTAATATTGCCTTTGACTGTGTGGATCACAGCAAACTGTGGAAAATCCTGAAAGAGATTGGAATACCAGACAACCTTACCTGCCTCATATGAAACCTGTATGCAGATCAAGAAGCGGCAGTTAGAACCGGACATGGAACAACAGACTGGTTCCAAATTGGGAAAGGAGTACTTCAAGGCTATATACTGTCACCCTGCTTATTTAACTTCTATGCAGAGTACATCATGCGAAATGATGGGCTAGATGAAGCACAACCTGGAATCAAGGTTGCCAGGAGAGATATCAATAACCTCAGATATGCAGATGACACCACCTTGATGGCAGAAAGTGAAGAGGAACTAAAGAGCCTCTTGATGAAAGTGAAAGAGGAGAGTGAAAAAGTAGGCTTAAAACTCAACATTCAAAAACTGAGATCAAGGCATCCAGTCCCATCAGTTCAGTTCAGTTCAGCCGCTCAGTCATGTCCGACTCTTTGTGACCCCATGAATTGCAGCACGCCAGGGCTCCCTGTTCATCACCAACTCCTGGAGTTCACTCAGACTCACGTCCATTGAGTCCGTGATGCCATCCAGCCATCTCATCCTCTGTCGTCCCCTTCTCCTCCTGCCCCCAATCCCTCTCAGCATCAGAGTCTTTTCCAATGAGTCAACTCTTCGCATGAAGTGGCCAAAGTATTGGAGTTCAGCTTTAGCATCAGTCCTTCCAAAGAAATCTCAGGGCTGATCTCCTTCAGAATGGACTGGTTGGATCTCCTTGCAGTCCAAGGGACTCTCAAGAGTCTTCTCCAACACCACACTTCAAAAGCATCAATTCTTCGGGGCTCAGCCTTCTTCAAAGTCCAACTCTCATATCCATACATGACCACAGGAAAAGCCATAGCCTTGACTAGACGGACCTTAGTCGGCAAAGTAATGTCTCTGCTTTTGAATATGCTATCTAGGTTGGTCATAACTTTTATTCCAAGGAATAAGCATCTTTTAATTTCATGGCTGCAGTCACCATCTGCAGTGATTTTGGAGCCCCAAGAAATAAAGTCTGACACTGTTTCCACTGTTTCTCTATTTCCCATGAAGTGATGGGACCGGATGCCATAATTTCCTGGGCTCCAAAATCACTGTTAATGGTGACTGCAGCCATGAAATTAAAAGACGCTTGCTCCCTGGAAGAGAAGCTAAGACCAACCTGCTGCTGCTAAGTTGCTTCAGTCATGTCCGACTCTGTGCGACCCCATAGATGGCAGCCCACCCGGCTCTCCCATCCCTGGGATTCTCCAGGCAAGAATACTGAAGTGGGTTGCCATTTCCTTCTCCAATGCATGAAAGTGAAAAGTGAAAGTGAAGTCGCTCAGTCCTGTCCGACTCCTAGCAATCCCGTGGACTGCAGCCTACCAGGCTCCTCCATCCATGGGACCTTTTTGGCAAGAGTACTGGAGTGGGTTGCCATTGCCTTCTCCATCCAGTTGCCAACTCAGCCTAGACATCATGTTAAAAAGCAGAGATATAACTTTATCGACAAAGGTCAGTCTAGACAAATCTATAGTTTTTCCAGTAGTCATGTATGGATGTGACACCTGGACCATAAAGAAGCCTGAACATCAAAGAATTGATAGTTTTGAACTGTGGTGTTAGAGAAGACTCTTGAGAGTTCCTTGGAATGCAAGGAGATCAAACCAGTTAGTCCTAAAGGAAATCAATCCTGAATATTCTTAGGAAAGACATGCTGAAACTGTATCTCCAATACTTTGGCCACCTGATGTGAAGAACCATCTCAGTAGAAAAGACCCTGATGCTCAGAAAGATTGAAGGCAGGAAGAGAAAGGGACAATAGAAGAAGAGATGGTTGGATGGCATCACTGACTCAATGGACATGAGTCTGAGCAAGCACCAGGAGATGGTGAAGGACAGGGAATCCTGGCATGCTGTAGTCAGACACAACTGAGCAACTGAACAACAAATATATTACACAGCATATGAAGTTATTACAATATTAAAATTTTCTTTGTTTTAGTTATGATCCTATATATTTACCCAATAATTTTATATTTTATTTGTCCTTATTATAGTAAATTCTAATAGTATCATGCATTCATGGTCTCTCTGAGACCTTATTTTTCTATTCTATTCTATAAATCATATCTTTATACTCAACAATTGAAAGGAATTAACTATTCATTATGAGCAAAGCCTGGAGAAGGAAATGGCAACCCACTCCAGTATTCTTGCCTGGAGAATCCCAGGGATGGAGGAGCCTGGTGGGCTGCCATCTATGGGTTTGCACAGAATTGGACACAACTGAGTGACTTCACTTTCACTTTTTACATTACACTTTTGTTAAAATACATATCTATATTTAAGTAATATTTTATATCACTATTATTCTTCTGTATCATAAACTGCATGCATATTAAGTCACTTCAGGTATGTCCAACCCTTTGTGACTGTGAAACTGTAGCCTTCCACTCTCCTCTGTCCATGGGGTTCTCCAGGCAAGAATACTGGATTGGGTTGCCATGCTCTCTTCCAGGTGAGTATTACTTTATAAAAAGAAAAAATTTAATGGCAGAAATTTGGTTAATCTCAATGATAGTAGCAATCTAAAATCAAATACTGGATTTTGCATATGAAGCATCTATGTTCATGTGAGACATATCTGTAACTTGATAAATATTCCTATTTTTAGGATTCCTGATTCCTTTCTATTGTTATTATATGGAATCATAAAACATTTATGGTTACAGTGAATCCTGCAGTTATCATCTCAAGGCAGATCAAATTTCATCCACATCTCTACTCACTTATGCTCCTTCTTAGGCAAGCCAATAAGTTCCAGAGAATACAAAATTAGACAATGAAGAGTTATCTCAAAGAGCTTGCAACTAGCTATTAAAGTTTTACTTTAAATCAGCTCAGGAAGAAGTGAAATAGATGAATTAAAGATCAAAGGAAAATGCTATTACACACGTTTGAGTGGACTGGCAAGCTCATTTCATTAAAGTTGTTTCATAAGACATCTACTGTGAAAGTTTCAACGACCCTGAGTTAGATATCAGCTCACCTATTCCAAGCATGAGAAGATTGAACTGAGCATGAGGCTGTTTGAAGACTTCATTTCTTTTTCTGAACCTCTAAGATACTTTAAGCAAATCAATTCACTTTATTTCTAGCATGAGTTTCCCCTACTATTGCCCTTAACTTTATACATTTAAGATTTGTTTAAAAAGAAAACTTTCAAATCATGAAGGAAAACATGCAGCCAGCATGGTTAAATCTTGCCTATTGCCTTGAGAGTTACCCAGCTACTCTTTCCCCATATCTGTGGCATTTTTGTGATGTTTGACAAACATCAAAAAATTCCAGAGAATTCAGGTTTTATTACACATATTGAACTCTAATAAGTCTTGAAGGACACAGATTTTTACTTCAAATAGAATAAGATTACATATTTTATCCTCATCTCTAGAGTCATGCTTTAAGAGTGACTCTGGAACTGAGACTAACGTCTAGACAGGAGCTGTGTTTCTCAGATGAGGTGCTCTAACAAAAAAACTTGTAAAGAAAAGGCAACAAAGAAGATATCATCATGCAAATTAATCAGCATTTGCTATCATTTGTCTTGAGAATGTAGCACTTCTGTCACTTTTATATTTTCTTTGCCACACATGGTAGGTACCGTGGAAATCAGAAGGAAGAAACAGGAGAGATTTTAGTAAAGTTTGCATACATTAGAGGGCAAAAATCTTTGTGAATTTCTCTCTCTCTCTCTCTCTGAATTATGTCTGGACCAGGGTATCATCAGCTCTTATGCCATAGGTTAGGACTATGTGGCTGAATTAATCTATGAAGCTTCTGCCAGTCAAATATTCTTTGTCATAATTTACTTTAATGCACAAAGCATGTATACTTTTCTCTAACAAAATGAGAGTATATATTCTGTACAATAAAGTGCTTTAGTCACATGGTTATATAAATCCTGGTGACTTGATTGGTTTTTTCCTTTCCTGTGGAACTTCTGTCTCATAGCAGAAAACTAAACTGAGAATGTGGCATGAAAAGCTATCATGAAGATTCCAGGTAAAAGGGACTACTTATTTTTCCTGTTAACTAGGAAATGTCTTCATCTAATAAATTTCCTTTACAAAGGGAGTGGTATGCCGGCATAGTAGTAAAATATTATGAAATTTAATACATTCAATTTATTGTTTCCCAAATCATGGAAGAGCTCCTTCTTATTTCTAAGACTATCTTTGGTTTACGTGTGTGCTCAGCTGTGCCTGACCCTCTGCCATCCCATGGACTGTAGCCTGCCAGGCCCCGGTGTCTATGTAATTTTGCAGGCAAGAGTACTGGGGTGAGTTGCCATTTCCTTCTTCAGGGGATTTTTCAGGCCATAGAATTGAACCTGCCTCTCTTGCATCTCCTGCATTGGTAGGTGGGTTCTTTACCAATGGCACCACTGGGAAGCCCCGCCTTTTTTTGCGGGGGGCGGGGGGTGCTTACTGAGAGCTTATAATTTGTTTAAGTGGACTTACCAATAGTGTGTATTTGTATGGCTAAACACACATACATCTTTTCCATTGTTGCTCAGTCTTCACAATATTTGCAAATATCAGAGATCACAATAACGTGAAGTTTAGCAAACATTCACAGAAGTGGGAAAAAACCCCAAGTCATCATTTTTTTTATTCTACTTACCAAGAAATCTGGAATTAAACCCTCCACCCACTTGGCTTCTTTAAAGATCTTATTTTATAGCTCTTCAGAGGAAAGCTGTCTGTGGATACTTGTCATTTGTTTGAGAAGTGATACTTCCAAAATATTTCCCTTATGTTTCAAACATTGTGTGTGCTTTTTTTTCCTGAAGTTAATTTAATTTTTCCTCTATGTACTCACATATATGTTCCTTTTCAAAGTACACTATATTTAAGTGTGAAATTCAATGGTGGATATTACATTTTAATATCTGTTATTATACAAAGATATAAGGGTATTTAATGACAGTCTTTAATATTATTATCCTTATGAACCTATGTATTGATGTTCCACTCAATTCTCTTTCTCCATTGTTCATTAAAGCACTATATAATCCAAGATAATGCCTATTCATTATACCATTGGCAATAAAACTGATGTCTCTTCACAATACAAACCTTATATTCATTGATAATTTCTATTGTTCAATTGATCAGTTAGAATGATATTTTCATAGCTAAATTGAAACTATTACAAGCTAAAGAGGGGCCATGGGCAAAATAAAGCTAAGAAAAAGCATGCAGTGGTTCAGGATGTGAGGGAATAGACGAATGACTAGAAGACGTAGGATGCAGAGGAATATGCACATAGTTTAGATCAGTGACTGCTAAGTAGTTAAAATCTTTAAAAGTCACTATAACTCATTTGAATTTAACTATAACAATAATTTAACTATAATAAAGAGGGTTTCCCTTTTTACCCTCTGAGAAATAAAATCACACTCCAGCTGTAGAACACATAGGCTAGAGACATAACAGAGATGTTAACTGTGAGATGCCTTAAAAGCCATTATTTTTGCAGCAGAGGCAAAATTTTACCTCTACTCTGTTAGGGTCTTCAGCTAGGTCTGAAATTAAATTGACATGAGGGAGATTAATGGGAAAAAAAGCAGACAAAGTTATTTAAGTTTTCAGTGACACATGACCTTTCACAAGGAAATGAACTTCCAAAGAAGTGGCAAACCTATATGCTTTTACATTAGTTTGAGTAAAGGGAGGCAATTGTTGAAAAGTACCTAAAATATATGGGGAGGTTAAAGAAAGATAAGAATTATTTGAACAAGATCTGCTTGTACAGAATTCTCATGGCTTCTACTCCCTATCTCTGGTGATAAGAATGTTTCTTTCATCCTCAAACACAGAGAACATTTTTCACATGGGAGTTTTATCTCCTGCTTTCAGGAGGAAAAGGGGAGGTCAGAATGGTTTTCTGATACCTGCTGTTTTCATATGCCTTTAGCTCAAAATAATCCTATCCCAAAGGGGCACATTTTGAGGTGGTGTATTCGGCCACCCTGTACTTTAGTAGGACACTTTACAAAAGTTAAAGCAAGAAAAACTAGGGATGTGGCTTAAAGTAGCAGCAGATGAAAGGTAGGAGATATTTAAGACACGTTGTTTAAGACATGAAGGTTATTGAGATTAGAGGTAATAGGCATTGCAGGCAGATTCTTTAACATCTGCACCGCCAAGGAAACCCCAATAAATTATTACAAAGATTCTAACATAAAAGGTGGGTGGTTGCTGCAATATGGAATACAGAAAGAGTAAGCAACTACCTATAAAATATCTTGCTGGGTTTTTGGTTGGGATTTCACTGAGTTTATAAATGAACTTGGGTAAAAAGACTGGGAAAATATTTTAAAATCACTTATCTGATAGAGGATTTGTATCCAAAATGTACAATGAATTCTTAAAGCTCAACAATAAGAAAACAAAACCACAGGGTATGAGAAAAAGGGAAACCTCCTACACTATGGGTGGGAATGTAAATTGGTGTAATCTCTGTGGAAAACAGTTTGGAGGTTCCTTATAAAACTAAAAATGGAGTTACAATACGATCCAACAATTCCATTCCTGAACATATAACTAGAAATATGAAAATTTTAATTCAAAAAGTTATATTGCATGCCAATGTTTATAGCATCACTGTTTACAATAGCCAAAATGTGGAAACAAACTAACTGGCCATCAACATATGGATGACAGAGAGGATGTGGTATTATAATGGAATATTACTCAGCCATAAAAAAGAATGAAACATTGCCATTTGCAGCAACATGGATGGACCTAGAGAATACCATACTGAGCTAAGTAAATCAGAGAAAAATAAATATTATATAATATCACTTATCACCATGTCTAAAAATAATACAAATATATCCATTTACAAAACAGAAATGGACTCACAGACATAGAAAAAGCTTATGGTTACCAAAGAGGAAAAGGAAGGGAGAAAGATAAATTAGGATATGCAATAATAGCATATATACATTACTATATATAAAATAGGTAAGCAACAAGGATGTACTATGGTACACAGGGGAAAATAGTCAATATCTTACAATAACCTAAAATGGAAAATAATCTGAAAAAAAATATATCACTTTGCTGTACACCTGAAACTAAGACAATATTGTAAATCAACTATATTTCAATTAATAAAAAGCAAAAATTCATTTAAAATGTGAAGAAAATCTGAAAAAAATAACCTCAACATGTTATAAGCAGATGATCTCAACATATTGTATGCTAGTGGCCACTAAACATGATAAAATATTCAGTGTAATTTGTCATTGGCATTACAAATTAAAACAGCAGTGAGATTTGACTAAACATTATAATGGCTGAATTTCAAAAAATTGATCATACCAAATGCTATCAAGAATGCAGAGCTACAGAAACTCTTATTCATTGTTTTGGGAATGCAAAATGATATAACCACTTTAGATACAGATAAGCAATTGATTACAAAGCTAAATGTAGTCTCATAATATCATCCAGGGATTGGGCTCCAAGGAATTTATTTAACTGGCTTTAAAATCTATGTCTACAGAAAAAACATGTACATAAATATTTTGCACTCATTTATTCATAATTGCCAAAAATCAGACACAAACAACTTTTAAGAGGTGAATCCTTACACAAATGTGGTTAAAGTCATACATTCAATGGTAAACTATTCAGTGAAAAAAGAGATGTGTTAAAAATCCATGCAAATACACAGATGATTCTTAAATGTGCATTGCTAAGTGAAATTAATCAATCTGAAAAAGTTACATACTGCAGCATTCAATTTAGCTGACATACTGGAAAAAACAAAACCCTAGAAATGGTAAAGAGGTCAGTGGTTCCTAAGGGCTTTGGGAAGGGAGAGGTGTGAATAGGTGAAGTACAGAGGATACTTCAGAGCAGTGAAACCATTATCTATGTAGAACTTTATAGTGCAAAGAATAAAGCCATATATATGAAAATATTTTAAAAATCATTAGGAAAGCATAGGTGAGTAGGGAAATCCAAGATAGAATTCAGAATGTTACAAAAGTAGCTAACCATATTTCAAAGGAATGAAATAATTTCACTGAGGGGAACTGGGGAATGTATTGACCCATGTATTTTTGGAAATAAGTAGTAATGATAAGATCAAAACAAAAGGAATTGTACATAAGGACTCGACTCTAATTGATAAAGTTGTGCCCCATGGGAGAACAATTTAACAATTCTGAAACCACTGCATATTTTACCCTGAAGGTTAAAATTTAAATAAATACACTGAAGATGATTAGAGCTCGGTGCTTCCCTGGTGGCTCAGAGGTTAAAGCGTCTGCCTCCAATTCGGGAGACCTGGGTTCGATCCCTGGGTCGGGAAGATCCCCTGGAGAAGGAAATGGCAACCCACTCCAGTATTCTTGCCTGGAGAATCCCATGGACTGAGGAGCCTGGTGGGCTGCAGTCCACGGGGTCACAAAGAGACGGACACTACTGAGTGACTTTACTTACTTACTTCATCACTATTGGAGTGCAAGGATACAGACAAACCAGAAGAGAAGGCTAAAACCATCTATGTGCTAATGGGTTAAAGCCAATGGGTTATTAATATTAATAATCATAATTAATTATAAGCATATTAACAAATACAATAATATTATTATTATTAATATTGTTATTGTGTAGTAAAAATATATGAGTCTAACTAAAATGTCAAATAATAGAGCTCCTGTGGAGAACAAACAGAAATCAGTACAGAGAAATCCCAAATATTGATATTTTATGTAGATATTCTGAACTCAAAAAAGTGAAGCACAATTTCCCCCTCCCTATGTGTGGACAGTGCAATAGAAAGTTTCAGGGGAAGAGTACAGTATGAGAAAGGGGGAGAAGATAAGTCACAATGACAAGTACATATCATGATATGATTGTAATGAGAAGGGTACCTTATCTCTGTGGACTTCCCCCTGATCTGTAACACAGCACATATATAACCATGAGAAAAGCATCAGGAAAATGACAAATAAGGAGTGTTCTATAAAACACCTGATTAGTACTCCTAAAAATTGTCAAGGTCACTAAAAATAAGAAAAAGCTTAAGAAACTGTAACAGCTACTAAGATCTTAAAGAGACATGAAGATTAAATGTGATATGATAAGATCCTAGGATAGCAGACATTTAGTAAAAGGTAAGGAAATTTGGTCCCATCACTTCGTGGGAAATAGATGGGGAAACAGTGGAAACAGTGTCAGACTTTATTTTGGGGGGCTCCAAAATCACTGCAGATGGTGACTGCAGCCATGAAATTAAAAGACGTTTACTCCTTGGAAGGAAAGTTATGACCAACCTAGACAGCATATTAAAAAGCAGAGACATTACTTTGCCAACAAAGGTCCGTCTAGTCAAGGCTATGGTTTTTCCAGTGGTCATATATGGATGTGAGAGTTGGACTGTGAAGAAAGCTGAGCACCGAAGAATTGATGCGTTTGAAGTGTGGTGTTGGAGAAGACTCTTGAGAGTCCCTTGGACTGCAAGGAGATCCAACCAGTCCATTCTAAAGGAGATCAGTCTTGGGTGCTCTTTTGAAGGAATGATGCTAAAGCTGAAACTCCAGTACTTTGGCCACCTCATGCGAAGAGTTGACTCATTGGAAAAGACTCTGATGCTGGGAGGGATTGGGGGCAGGAGGAGAAGGGGACGACAGAGGATGAGATGGCTGGATGGCATCACCGACTAAATGGACGTGAGTCTGAGTGAACTCCAGGTGTTGGTGATGGACAAGGGAGGCCTGGTGTGCTGCAATTCTCGGGGTTGCAATGAGTCTGACATGACTGAGCAACTGAACTGAATAAAATGTGGACTTCTACTTAACCTGCATTTGTTCTTATGTTGTAACAGATTCTCCTTACTAGTATAAGATATTAATAGGAGAGGAAGTTAGTTGTGGAATATATGAAAACTTTCTATATTATCTTTGCAACTTTTCTGTATGTCTAAAACAATTATAAAACAAAATGTTCATTAAAAATGAAGAAAATTGATATCTAGTATATCCCCTTCTAATGAAGCATACAACAGTTCCATGCTAAAGTGAAGATGTATCAAAAACTCAAAGATCTTCACATTAAAATAGGATTTACCCTCCAAAAGGTTAAATGAAATCTGGTGCCAGATGTTTAAAAAGTATGTGAGACAACAAGGTCAACTTGCTCTACTAGCGTATGCACGTGGCTCTAATTAAGTCCACTTTTTCCCCAGTATAATTGTAATCAGTCAACCTAACAGCCTGTCCGTAGAGTGTCAACAACCCTCCTCCAAATAGGCCTTTAGATATGGAGTCTGAACAAAGTAAACAAGTTGTGAGAACTAGCTGACAGTAGTTATCACCAATATAAGATCTGAACAAAGCTAACCATGCTAAATATAATTAAAATACAAAGACAAATGAACTTCCATATTAGGATACATGGGGCTAGACATCCTAAATTTTTTAGCTAAAATACAGATAAACTTGCTGCAAAAAACAAAATGAAGTCAATGTAAATGATTGGACGAGACCCCAAAAATGTAACAGGATTTCTCTAAGGCTGGGAATATAAAGAACAGAGGATAAAAGCCAACAATGCCTCTGACACATATCCTGAAGATATACAGAAAGCTGGAAGGATTTTGAAATATTCTGTGTCTCATATAATGTACAAAGTCACAATGGAAAATACTCCATGTGAAGGTAGGATGTGGAAAAATTTACCCAGCAATGCCAGACTGAAGAGAGAATTTTCTTTCTCAGTCTTAGTTTTGTTGGAAGAAAAGAAAAATAAATGCCTCTTCTGGGATTAGATCCATAAGTATGCTTTCTTATGGGGAAGAAAAATCAGATGATCTGTGTGACAATAATCCTTTAAAATAACTCCAATTTCAAAAGAAAGAATTTAAAGTATTATCATCTGGTTAGATGAGTGGCAGAGGCATAACACAAACCCTCCATAGAAGAAGGCTGTATACCGCACGCCCCGTGCAGTCATGGAGTACTAATAAAGGGAGCTTTAACACAATTGAACACACACTTACAATCCGAAGGAAAAAATCCTAGAAAATGCCAGTCAAATAAAGTAATAAAGAGTAGATATTTCAAATAAATGAACTGAATCCTAATTCAGCTTATAAAATAATCAGGTAGAGAGTGTTAAAATAAATCTGTCTCATGTTTAAGGAAATAGAAGAGAAAATGCAATATGCAAGCAGAAAAGCAATTACTAGGATTTTTAAAAAATGAAAATAGAAATTAAAATTCTAAGGAAATATTAATAGGCTAGATACAACATAGGATAAAAATATGAACATATTTCAGAATTCTTGGATGAAATCATGGAGTAGAGAGTGAACCAGGGAGAAAAGAGCCTGAGAGAGAAAATGGCTGAGAATTATTCAGAATAGATTCGACTGCAAAGATTTTTAGGTTTTGGAAATCCAAGAAATCCAAATAGAAAATAAAAATAAACCCAGATCATTTGCAGTCAAGTTGAAAAACAACTCATAGAGAAGATAAAGTCCATATGGGGCTGGGGGGTGGGAGGGAGGAAAATAGATTACTTCAAAGGGACTACAGTGACGCTTGCAGCATCTCCAGAGCAACAGGTGAATCCAGGGGCAAATTCTTCGATATCGTATGAGAAAATGTCAAACTAGAATCTTTATGCCAAGTAAACTATTTTAGAAGGAAGGTTGTGAAATAAAAACATAAAACAGAAAGATTATTATCAAGAAGCTGTCACTAATAAAACTTCCTAAGAATGAACTTCAAAAATAAAGCTGTGGAAAGCAAAAATGATGAATAAATTTTAAGAACTTGCAATCATGAAGTTAAACTGAAGCAAACTTTTACTGTACATATTAATAATATTATTTGATTTATAGAATAAAAAGAGAAAACTAAAAAGTTAATAACAATAGGTGATCATAATTAAGGCATAATTAATTTCAAATGATTTTGATTTTCTGAATTTATCAAGGCTAGATTTATGGCCCAGGATGTGATCTATCCTGGAGAAGGTTCCATGTGCACTTGAGAAAAAGGTAAAATTCCTTGTTTTGGGGTGAAATGTCCTATAGATATCAATTAGGTCTAACTGGTCTATTGTATCACTTAAAGTTTGTGTTTCTTTGTTAATTTTCTGTTTAGTTGATCTGTCCATAGGTGTGAGTGGGGTATTAAAGTCTCCCACTATTGTGTTATTGTTAATTTCCTCTTTCATACTTGTTAGCATTTGTCTTACATATTGCGGTGCTCCTATGTTGGGTGCATATATATTTATAATTTGTTATATCTTCTTGGATTGATCCTTTGATCATTATGTAGTGGCCTTCTTTGTCTCTTTTCACAGCCTTTGTTTTAAAGTCTATTTTATCAGATATGAGTATTGCTACTCCTGCTTTCTTTTGGTCTCTATTTGCGTGGAATATCTTTTTCCAGCCCTTCACTTTCAGTCTGTATGTGTCCCTTGTTTTGAGGTGGGTCTCTTGTAGGCAGCATATATACGGATCTTGTTTTTGTATCCATTCAGCCAGTCTTTGCCTTTTGGTTGGGGCATTCAACCCATTTACGTTTAAGGTAATTATTGATAAGTATGATCCCGTTGCCATTTACTTTACTGTTTTGGGTTCAGGTTTATATGCCCTTTTTGTGTTTCCTGTCTGGAGAATATCCTTTAGCATTTGTTGGAGAGCTGGTTTGGTGGTGCTAAATTCTCTCAGCTTTTGCTTGTCTGTAAAGCTTTTGATTTCTCCTTCATATTTGAATGAGATCCTTGCTGGGTACAGTAATCTGGGCTGTAGATTATTTTCTTTTATCACTTTAAGTATGTCTTGCCATTCCCTCCTGGCCTGAAGAGTTTCTATTGAAAGATCTGCAGTTATCCTTATGGGAATCCCCTTGTGTGTTATTTGTTGTTTTTCCCTTGCTGCTTTTAATATTTGTTCTTTGTGTTTGATCTTTGTTAACTTGATTAATATGTGTCTTGGGGTGTTTTGCCTTGGGTTTATCCTATTTGGGTCTCTCTGGGTTTCTTGGACTTGGGTTATTATTTCCTTCCCCATTTTAGGGAAGTTTTCAACTATTATCTCCCTCAAGTATTTTCTCATGGTCTTTCTTTTTGTCTTCTTCTTCTGGGACTCCTATAATTCAAATGTTTGAGCGTTTCATATTGTCCTGGAGGTCTCTGAGATTGCCCTCATTTCTTTTAATTAGTTTTTCTTTTTTCCTCTCTGATTCATTTATTTCTACCATTCTATCTTCTATTTCACTAATCCTATCTTCTGCCTCCATTATTTACTATTTGTTGCCTCCAGAGTGTTTCTGATCTCATTTATTGCATTATTCATTATATATTGACTCTTTTTTATTTTTTCTAGGTCCTTGTTAAACCTTTCTTGCATCTTCTCAATCCTTGTCTCCAGGCTATTTATCTGTGATTTCATTTTGATTTCAAGATTTTGGATCACTTTCACTATCAATATTTGGAATTCTTTCTCAGGTAGATTCCCTATCTCTTCCTCTTTTGTTTGGTTTGGTGGGCATTTCTCCTGTTCCTTTACCTGATGGGTATTCTGTCTCTTCATCTTGGTTATATTGCTGCATTTGTGGTGGCCTTTCTATATTCTGGGAATTTGTGGAGTTCTCTTTATTATGGAGTTTCCTCACTGTGGGTGGGGTTGTATCAGTGGCTTGTCAAGGTTTCTTGGTTAGGGAGGCTTGTGTTGGAGTTCTGGTGGGTAGAGCTGGATTTCTTCTATCTGGAGTGCAATGAAGTGACCAGTAATGGGTTATGAGATGTCAATGGTTTTGGAGTAACTTTGAGCTGCCTGTATATTGAAGCTCAGGGGTGTGTTCCCGTGTTGCTGGAGAATTTGTGTGGTATGTCTTGCTCTGGAACTTGTTGGCCCTTGGGTGGTGCTTGGTTTCAGTGTAGGTATGGAGGCGTTTGATGAGCTCCTATCGAGTAATGTTCCCTGGATTCAGGAGTTCTCTGATGTTCTCAGGATTTGGACTTAAGCCTCCTGCTTCTGGTTTTCAGTTTTATTTTTACAGTAGCCTCAAGACTTCTCCATCTATACAGCACCAATGATAAAACATCTAGGTTAAAGATGAAAAGTTTCTCCACATTGAGGGACACCCAGAGAGGTTCACTGAGTTACATGGAGAAGAGAAGACGGAGGGGATAGTTAGAGGTGACTGGAATGAGATGAGGTGGGATCAAAAGAGGTGAGAGCAAGCTAGCCAGTAATTACTTCCTTATGTGCACTCCTCAGTCTGGACCACTCAGAAGTGTTCACGGAGTTATACAGGGAAGAGGAGAGGGAGGAAGTAGACAGAGGTGGCCAGGAGGGTAAAAGAGGGAAATGAAAAGGAGAGAGACAGATCCAGTAAGGCATAATTAATTTCAAATTAATGCAACAATATTACTTGACTTTAGATGCTTAAGTTTGCATGTTAAAAATTAACAGAAAAATGTAGAAATGGAACATATGTCTTTCAAATCACTAAAAGAGAAAATTAGAATTGAGCATATAGCAACAAGAAAAACCTAATTCTAAAAATATAGAAACAAACAAAGCCAAAATATAACCCCCAAATCATAAAATAGAAATAAATCCAAATACTTCTTTTTGGATTTTAGTAACTCAAATGAATAAAAGTATATTCTTTTCAGTTGAAAGCATAGATTAGTTTTTAAAAACTAATCAAAAAAAAGGAAGTACAATTCTAATAAAATCACACTCCTTTCACTTCTCTTCAAAATTACACCATTCAAGCCACTAGAGTTTGACAAGAAAAACAAATAAAAGGTGAAAATTAGAATGAAAAAACAAAATTGTTAATATTTGTAGATGGTAAAATTGTCTATATGGAAAACTAAATAATCTATAAAATTATAAGATATTAAGAGATATGACATGTTATTATCTGTAAGATAAGATCCATAAACAAAATATAGTCTACGTTTATACTAGTGATAGAAAATACAGTTTCTAGAAATTAAAATAGTATTATATGCCACCATTTAAAATAGCAACAAAGAACATAAGGCATTTTTGTGAGAATAAATATGCAAAAGTAAAAAAGAAAATTATAAAATTTTTAATTCAAAGATATGAAGGTACAAAACATTTTAGATATATTGCACTAATTTATAAAGATGTCAATATTTCTCAGTTCATATGAAAAGTCACTGTAATTCCATCCAACATTCCAACAAAAATTTCATTGACTTGACAAATTAAAATTACACAGAAGCTCAAAAGTCAAAGAATATTCAATACATTTTAGAGAAACTAGAAGAGAATCTATTTAACCTAGAAAAAATAAAGATCTTACAAAAAAGACAGTAAGACTGTAGGTGGTGCTTCCCAGGTGACTCAGTGGTAAAGAATCCACCTGCCAAAGCGGGAGACACAAATTAGATCCCTGAGTTAAAAAAAGATCTTCTGAAGAAAGAAATGGCAACCCATTCCAGTATTCTTGCCTGGGAAATGTTATGGACAGAGGAGCCTGGTGGGCTACAGTCCTTGGGGTCACAATTTAGCGATTAAACAACAACAAGACATTATGTGGAGATTTGGATCAAGATGGTGGAGTAAGAGGACTCGGAGCTCACCTCATCTCATGAACACATCAAAAATACATCTCGATGGGAACAATTCTTACTGAAAACTAACTGGAAACTGGCACACAGACAAGGCTTGTACAACCAAGGCTATAAGAAAGATACACAGGTAGTTGGGTAGGAACAGAAGGAAATCAGGTGGGGACACGTGCCCCTGGGAAGGGACTCAAAGGAAAAGTGAGATTACACAGGAGGCCTGCATCCTGGGGAGCAGCAGTTCAAGCCACAGATTGGGACGAATAGAAGGGTTGTGGGAAGTCTGAACTCCACTCAGAGGACTGTGTTTGTGCTGGTTTGTACCCAAGGAAAAGTTGAGAGAGATCTGTTGACTTTCCTACAACTGTCTCATCAAGCACCCCAGTGCAGTCCGAGCAAACAGTCTAACTCTGCTCACTCCGTCACAGTGCAGCAGTGGATGTGGGGCGGCCATGACCGGGGAAAGGGATGGACTGTGGGATACAGAGGTGCTGAGGTCCCTTGCAGGGGTGTGTTTGTGGCAGCCATTGCTGGAATCTACTCACAAAGCTCCTCAAAGCATGCTGGATTTCCAATAGTGGCAGCTCTACCACACCTCACCCCCAATACTTGTTGAGAAGCCAGGCATGCACCGCCTGCCCAGCAGAGATTTTCCAAAGCAGGGTGGGGGTGGCAGAGGTCACTGGCAATAATCGACTATGAGGAGCAAAGGAAACTTATACCTCGGGGGTGTGTCCAAGCAGAGTCACAGATGCCTGCAGAGGCAGTTTGTTGAAATTTTGCAACCGACATGAGCAAAGAGCCCACACAGGCCTCACATACTTACATACTTAAAGGTAACAGAGGCAACTCAGCCCTGGCTATCAAGGTTTCTGGGCCATCAACTTGGGTTTAGACCTAGGTCTGATAGACCAGGGAAGGCCGCAGAGCAGACAGGAAGGCCTCATCATATCAGTGCCAGCTCTAGTGCCTCTGTCTCTAGCATCACCCCCTATCAAGGTGATGGCTGTCTGCATACTCGGAAAGATGTTAATTGTGTCCATGTTAAATCTAGCCCTCTCACCACAGTCACAGGGCACACATAATTTGTATAGGGGTGTTCCCTCACAAGCACCCTTTCAATACCACAATAAGTAACGATTTCACCTAAATTCATAGAGGCAGAGAAAATTAAGCAAAACAAAAATGCAGAGAAACTACTCTCAACTGAACAGCAAGTGAAAACTCCTGAAAAAAATAAATAAAATAGACATAAACAGTTTAACAGAATTCAAAGCACTCATAATAAAAATGTTAATTAGGGAAAAGAATTGATATACACAGCAAACACTTTAACAAGAAACTAGAAAATGCTACATGGACCCAATCATAAAAGAATTAAATAGCTGAAATTTTTTTAAAAAAAGCACTATACAGACTAAGATGAATAACAAACTACGTAATACAGAAGAAAGTGTAAGTGATCTGAAAAATAGAATGGAAATCATCCAATCAGAACTGTAAAAAGAAAAGCAAATTAAAAAAATAAAAACAATTTAAGAGATCTCTGCAATAATTTTAAGCATATGAACATTCACATTATAGGTGTCACAGAATGAGAAGAGAGAGAGAAAGGGATCAAAAAAGTATTTGAGGAAATATGCCTGCAAATTTTCCAGACCTGAAAAAAGAAACAGATATCCAAGTACAGGAAGCACAGAATGTCCCAAACAAGATGCACTCAAAGAGATCTACACCAAGAAATTTCATAATTAAAATGACAAAAGGTAAAATAAAGAGAAAATTCTAAAGGAGGCAAGAGAAATAGAAATAGTTCTATACAAGGAAATCTCCATGAAGCTATTAGCTGATTTCACTATAGAAACTGCATTCTTGATGTGAGTAGCATGGCATATTCAAAGTGCTGGAAGAGAACAATCTGCAACCTAGGATACTCTGGTCAGTGGGATTATCAATTCAATAGGTGAGACAAATCCTCAACAATCAAAAACTGCAAAAGAATTCATCAAAATTAAACCTTAAAAGAAATGTTAAAGGGTCTTCTT
This sequence comes from Oryx dammah, assembly GCF_014754425.2. Classification (NCBI taxonomy): domain Eukaryota; kingdom Metazoa; phylum Chordata; class Mammalia; order Artiodactyla; family Bovidae; genus Oryx; species Oryx dammah. Next base: position 17,868,001 of record NW_024070200.1, read on the forward strand.
GAAGTGGAAAGAAGCAAGAATCTATAAGAAAGAGACAATTGCAATAGGAAAGGGCAATATATACTTAAGTATCAACCACTTAAATAAGCCAGTACAAAGACTAAAGACAAATACAATCACAGTAATTATAACTATAATAAACAGCTAAGGGGTAAGCATGAATATGTAAAATATGACATTCAAAACACAAAAAGTAAAGGAGGAGAGTAAAGAAGTGTAGCTTTGAATGTGTTTGAAATTAAATGATTAGCAGTGTAAAAGAAGTAGATACAACTATGGGTCAACTTATGTGAACTCCATAGTAACTACAAATCAAAAGTTTCAAATATACACACAAAAACCAAAGAGAAATGAATCCAAGCATGCTACAGAAGAAAATCATCATACCACAGGGAAGAAATAAAGAATACAAACAAAGTACAAAATTACAAACTACAAACAAATTACAACAAACAAACTACAAAAACAACTAAAAACAAGTAATTAAATGGGCATAAGGGTATACATCAGGTTATAAGGGTTCTATGAAGACCTACAAGACTTTTTAGAACTAACACCCAAAAAAGATGTCCTTTTCATTATACGGGCTGCCGCTGCTGCTGCTAAGTCACCTCAGTCGTGTCTGACTCTGTGCAATCCCATAGACGGCACTCCACCAGGCTCCCCCGTCGCTGGGATTCTCCAGACAAGAACACTGGAGTGGGTTGCCATTCCCTTCTCCAATGCATGAAAGTGAAAAGTGAAAGTGAAGTTGCTCAGTCATGTCCAATTCTGTGCAACCCCATAGATGGCAGCCCACCAGGCTCCCCTGTCCATGGGATTTTCCAGGCAAGAGTACTGGAGTGGGGTTCCGACTGGAATGCAAAAGTAGAAAGTCAAGAAACACCTGGGGTAACAGGCAAATTTGGCCTTGGTTTACAGAATGAAGCAGGGCAATGGCTAATAGAGTTTTGCCAGGAGAACGCACTGGTTATAGCAAACACCCTCTTCCAACAACACAAGAGAAGACTCTACACATGGACATCACCAGATGGTCAACAGTGAAATCAGATTGATTGTATTGTTTGTAGTCAAAAAGGGAGAAGCTCTATACAGTCAACAAAAATAAGATGGGGAGCTGACTGTGGCTCAGATCATGAACTCCTTATTGCCAAATTCAGACTTAAATTGAAGAAAGTAGGGAAAACAACTAGTCCATTCAGGTATGACCTAAATCAAATCCCTTATTACTACACAGCAGAAGTGAGAAATAGATTTAAGGGACTAGATAGAGTGCCTGATGAACTATGGATGGAGGTCCGTGACACTGAAGAGGAGACAGGGATCAAGACCATCCCCATTGAAAAGAAATATAAAAAACCAAAATGGCAGTCTGAGGAGGCCTTCCAAATAGCTGTGAAAAGAAGAGAAGCAAAAAACAAAGGAGAAAAGGAAAGATATAAGCATCTGAATGCAGAGTTCCAAAGAATAGCAAGGAGAGATAAGAAAGCCTTCCTCGGTGATCAATGCAAAGAAATAGAGGAAAACAACAGAATGGGAAAGACTAGAGATCTCTTCAAGAAAATTAGAGATAGCAAAGGAACATTTCATGCAAACATGGGCTCAATATAGGACAGAAATGGTATGGACCTAACAGAAGCAGAAGATATTAAGAAAGGTGGCAAGAATACACAGAAGAACTGTATGAAAAAGATCTTCATGACCCAGATAATCATGATGGTGTGATCACTCACCTAGAGCCAGACATCCTGGAATGTGAAGTCAAGTAGGCCTTAGAAAGCATCACTACAAACAAAGCTAGTGGAGGTGATGGAATTCCAGTGAGCTATTTTAAATCCTGAAAGATGATGCTGTGAAAGTGTTGCACTCAATATGCCAGCAAATTTGGAAAACTCAGCAGTGGCCACAGGACTGGAAAAGGTCAGTTTTCATTCCAATCCCAAAGAAAGGCAATGCCAAAGAATGCTCAAACTACTGAACGATTGCACTCATCTCACATGCTAGCAAAGTAATGCTCAAAATTCTCCAAGCCAGGCTTCAGCAATACATGAACCGTGAACTTCCTGATGTTCAAACTGGTTTTAGAAAAGGCAGAGGAACTAGAAATCAAATAGCCAACATCAACTGGATCATTGAAAAAGCAAGAGAGTTCCAAAAAACATCTATTTCTGCCTTATTGATTATGCCAAAGCCTTTGACTGTGTGGATCACAATAAACTGTGGAAATTCTGAAAGAGATGGGAATACCAGACAACCTGACCTGTCTCTTGAGCAACCTATATGCAGGTCAGGAAGCAACAGTTAGAACTGGACATGGAACAACAGACTGCATCCAAATAGGAAAAGGATTATGTCAAGGCTGTATATTGTCAGCATGCTTATTTAACTTCTATGCAGAGTACATCATGAGAAAAACTGGGCTGGAAGAAACACAAGCTGGAATCAAGATTGCCAGGAGAAATATCAATAACCTCAGATATGCAGATGACACCACCCTTATGGCAGAAAGTGAAGAACTAAAAAGCCTCTTGATGAAAGTGAAAGAGGAGAGTGAAAAGTTGTCTTAAAGCTCAACATTCAGAAAACAAAGATCATGGCCTCTGGTCCCATCACTTCATGGGAAATACATGGGCAAACATTGAAAACAGTGTCTCACTTTATTTTTTGGGGCTCCAAAATCACTGCAGATGGTGACTGCAACCGTGAAATTAGAAGACGCTTACTCCTTAGAACAAAAGTTATGACCAACCTAGATAGCATATCAAAAAGCAGAGACATTACTTTGCCAACAAAGGTCCATCTAGTCAAGGCTACAGTTTTTCCAGGGGTCATGTATGGATATGAGAGTTGGACTATAAAGAAAGGTGAGCACCAGAGAATTGATGCTTTTGAACTGTGGTGTTAGATAAGATTCTTGAGAGTTCCTTGGGACTGCAAGGAGATCCTTGGAGAAGGCAATGGCACCCCACTCCAGTACTCTTGCCTGGAAAATCCCATGGATGGAGGAGCCTGGTGGGCTGCAGTCCTTGGGGTCGCTAAGAGTCGGATACGACTGAGCGCCTTCACTTTCACTTTTCACTTTCATGCATTGGAGAAGGAAATGGCAACACACTCCAGTATCCTTGCCTAGAGAATCCCAGGGATAGGGGAGCCTGGTGGGCTGCTGACTCTGGGGTCACACAGAGTCAGACACGACTGAAGCGACTTAGCTGCAAGGAGATCCCATCAGTCCATTCTAAAGGAAATCAGCCCTGGGATTTCTTTGGGAGGACTGATGCTAGAAGCTGAAACTCCAATACTTTGGCCACCTCATGCGAAGAGATCACTCACTGGAAAAGACTCTGATGCTGGGAGGGATTGGGGGCAGGAAGAGAAGGGGACAACAGAGGATGAGATGGCTGGATGGCATCACCGGATCGATGGACATGAATTTGAGTAAACTCCGGGAGCTGGTGATGGACAGGGAGGCCTGGCGTGCTGTGATTCATGGGGTTGCAAAGAGTTGGACATGACTGAGTGACTGAACTGAACTGAACTGAACTGAAGGGTATACTTATCAATAATGTTTTAAATATCAAGGGACTAAATACTAAAGAAGATTTAATATATTATATATACATAGTATTTATATTTATACACACACACAATGGAACATTACTCAGCCATCAAAACATCAAAATTCTGCCACTTGCAGCAATGTGGATGGACACGTTTGCTTAATGAAAAAAGTCAGACAGAGAAAGACAATTACTGTATGTATATTATCACACATACGTGGAATCTGAAAACAATACAAAAAATAAAAGATAGCAAAACAGATACAGACTCACAGATACAGAAATTAAGTTAGCTGTTACCAGTGGGGGAGGGTAGAGAGCAGGGGCATATTAGTTTTATGGGATTAAGATGTACAAGCTACTATGTATAAGATAGATAAACAAGGATATCCCTGTGTAGCACAGGGAATAATACCCATTTACCTTGTAATAACATTTAATGGAGTTTAAATTGTAAAAGTACTGAATCACATCTATATACTTAATAAATATACTTCAATTTTAAAACTGGTCAAAGACTATTGCATTATGCTTAAAATTTAGATGTCATAGAAATTACAAGAACAATATTATATAATTATTTATGCAATTAATAAAGGATTACCTCCATATAAAAAGATGTGAAATGATACTGATATAGCAATGGAGGAACAAAGTATATCACAGAATAGGAAGCTAAGAAAAAATATATAAAAGCTTGATATAAGACAGAAGAGTCGTTCATTACAGGTGGAGAAGGAATTAATTTTTTAATGTGCTGATGGGACAAATAACTGTTGATAGAAAAAACCAAGACCAAAGGCCTAGGAAATGTCATTTATGAAACTTTATGTTAATATGTAAATTCACAAATAAAGGAAATATTTTAATGAAAATGCAGAGGTTTTTCTTCTTTATTTTGGTAATGGGAAGATAACAAGATACATAAAACGTAACCATAGAAACAAAGATTGAACATTTTGACACCATCAAATTAAGAACTCCTCTAAATAGATACCAGAAAGAAAAATGCAATTATAAGGCATATGTGGCAAAAGATATCTGTAACATTTATAATACAAAGCAAATATATGTAAAATTTCTACCTCTTGTGAAATAAATTTCCCAAATATCATTTCCATAGCATTGAATATCATTTAGCATAGAACAGACCACTATTTTGCATGGTATCAAATTCCATGGTAAAAATTCCTGCAATAGAGTCTACCAAATCTGGTTGTAGGAGAGTAAGGTATATACATTGAGGAAGTAAAAAACCATCTAATATCCTAAGTCAAATCATAATAGCTGATTGATTGCCATCCTCATCCAATGTAAGAGTCCATTCTGTTAATATACTGTATATGGACTACATGCTCTAGTTTATGGATAGGATTAGAAAACATTTCCTCCCCAAGAACACAGAAAGTTGGCAGTATATAAAATTTGATATCTTTAGATTGCATAGCAACAAATTTCCCAGCTACTCTCAATGTGAAATTTAACTTGAAAGTTACATTTGCATGCACCAGATCACGAAGTTGACACTATTCTGAATATCACCATGGGTAAGTTATTCTCTGCATGGTATGAAGTTTTGGAAGTTACTTAGAGATACTACATGATATCAGCTCCTTGTGAAATGTTGCAATGGAGATATGATAATCCTTAGGAAAGTGCTGTTTTGGCAGAGAAAACGAATAGATATGTGGCTGATTTGCATTTCAGTGTTTGAGGTAAGACTGAATGCTTTAGAGACTATTACAAAATTGTCTATAGTTCATTATTTGCCTCTATGTCCTAGGTCTGTTGTGACATTCCTCCAGTAACTATTCAATTGATGAAGAAGTCATGGTAGCAGGAATTCTGAAACTAATGGTAATGAAGAATAAAGGTAATGCAAATAGCTCTGAGTGATGGGAGATTAACCATCTATTTAAATATAGAAAGGCATTTTTCCAAATCATGGAATATATGACTGCATTGTCCCTGATTCTGTTCATCTGCATCCACCACTAAACCATAAGCTCCCTGAAAACAAAGACTTATATATTTCAGCCTAAATCAGTGTCTTTTACATGGTAGGCACTCAAAAAATATTTGTTAAATGAATAACTGAATGATTAAATGATTCTTTTCTTCTTGATGAACAGATTATACAGGAACAAATATAAGGTTGACCAGACTGAAGACAAAGATTATTTTTTTCAGTGTTCTCTACTAGATATTCTATAATCTAGCAATTTTGCATCAAAACACACTGCTGATAGTGAGTAGGAGGACACGGCATTTAAGATTAGAATTAAATTTTAAGTTATTTAAAATAATGTTAAGATAAATAATGCAGCTTCAAAATGTTGTAAGCATAAAAGCAATGAAATAAGTGAATTATTAATTATGATATTTCAAGGCTTGTCTTTATTTCATATTATAGTTTAAATGAAGCCAAGGAGGCGCAAGGTAATTATATAAAGTTCACAAAGTGCTCCTCAATAATGGGGTTTTCATTTATAAATCACATGAAAACTGTTCATATAAGCAGAACTTCAGAAATTTACTAAAATTTCCAAAATAAAAGTGGTATACTTATATTATTGACCATAAAATATATATACAACCACTCAGTAGAAGGTAATTTAGTACAACCTAAATAGAATAGCAAAATAGACCCCAGGGATTACAAAAAGCACATAAATGTGTTCTACAAATGTACTTCCTGAAATATACTCAGTATATTGTGTAATTGTGTTCATTTTTATTGTAAAGATTTGACCAAAGAAAAAAACACTCAGTATTTAGATAGACTATAATTTTAACATTTTTAAGCATCCCCTTTTCATCATAGGGGACTGGATTGCAAAGGAGGAAGTCAAGAGATACCTGGAATAACAGACAAATTTGGTCTTGGAGGACAAAACAAAGCAGGGCTAGGCTAACAGACTTTTGCCAAGGGAACATACTGGTCACAGAAAAAACCCAACTTCCAACAACACAAGAGAAGACTCTACATATGGACATCACCAAATGGTCAATACCAAAATCAGATTAATTATATTCTTTGCAGCCAAAGATGGAGAAGCTCTATAGAGCAAGCAAAAGCAGGACTGGGAGCTGACCGTGGCTCAGATCATGAACTCCTTATTGGCAAATTCAGACTGAAAGTAAAGAAAGTAGGGAAAACCACTAGGCCATTCAGTATGACCTAAATCAAATCCCTTGCAATTATACAGTGAAAGTGAGAAATAAATTTAAGGGACTAGATTCAGTAGGCAGAGTGCCTGAGGAACTATAGATGGAAGTTCGTGACACTGTACAGGAAACAGGGAGCAAGACAATTCCCAAGAAAGAAATGAAAGAAACAAAATGGCTGCCTACAGAGGCCTTTCAAATAACTGCAAAATGAAGAGAAGAGAAAAGCAAAGGAGAAAAGGAAAGATATAAGCATCTGAATACAGAGTTCCAAAGAACAGCAAGGAGAGATAAGAAAGCCTTCCTCAGTGATCAGTGAAGAGAAACAGAGGGAAAAAATAGAATGGGAAAGACTAGAGATCTCTTCAAGAAAATTAGAGATACCAAGGGAACATTTCATGCAAAGATGGGTTCAATAAAGGACAGAAATGGTATAGACCTAATAGATGCAGAAAATATTAAGAAGAGGTGGCGAGAATACACAGAAGAACTATGCAAAAGAGAACTTCATGACCCAGATAATCACAATGGTGTGATCACTCACCTAGAGCCAGACATCCTTTAATGGGAAGTCAAGTGAGCCTTAGAAAGCATCAGTACAAACAAAGCTAGTGGAGGAGATAGAATTCAAGTTGAACTATTTCAAATCCTAAAAGATGATGCTATGAAAGTGCTGCACACAATATGCCACCAAATTTGGAAAACTCAGCAGTGACCACAGGACTGGTAAGTGTCACTTTTCATTGCAATCCCAAAGAAAGGCAATGCCAAAGAAAGTTCAAACTACTGCACAATTGCATTCATCTCACACCCTAAAAAGTAATGCTCAAAATTCTCCAAGCCAGGCTTCAACAGTATGTGAACCATGAACTTCCAGATGTTCAAGCTGGATTTAGAAAAGGCAGAGGAACCAGAGATCAAATTGCCAACATTCACTGGATCATTGAAAAAGCAAGAGAGTCCAAGAAAAATATTTACTTTTGCTTTATTGACTATGCCAAAGCCTTTGACTGTGTGGATCACAACAAACTGTGAAAAATTCTGAAAGAGATGGAATACCAGACCACCTGGCCTGCCTCCTGAGAAATCTGTATGCAAGTTAGAAAGCAACAATTAGAATGGCACATGGAAAAACAGACTGGTTCCAAACTGGGAAAAGAGTACATCCAGGCTGTATATTTTCACCTTGCTTATTTAACATCTATGCAGAGTACAACATGCGAACTGCCAGGCTGGATGAAGAACAGCTGGATTTAAGACTGCCAGGAGAACTATCAATAACGTCAAATAGACAGATGTCACCACCCTTATGGCAGAAACCAAAGAAGAGCTAAAGAGCCTCTTGATGAAAGTGAAAGAGGAGAGTGAAAAAGTTGGCTTAAAACTTAACATTCAAAAAACTAATATCACGACATCGGGTCCCATCACTTCATGGCAAATAGGTGGGGAAACAGTGGAAATAGTGGGAGACTATTTTTGGGAGGCTCCAAAATCACTGCAGATGGTGACTGGAGCCATGAAATTAAAAGACACTTACTCCTTGGAAGAAAAGCTATGACCAACCGAGACAGCATATTAAAAAACAGAGGCATTATTTGCCAACTAAGGTCCATCTACTCAAAGCTATGGTTTTTTCAGTGGCCATGTATGGATGAGAGAGTTGGACTATAAAGAAAGCTGAGTGCCAAAGAATTGATGCTTTTGAACTGTGGAGTTGGAGAAGACTCTTGAGAGTCCCTTGGACTGCAAGGAGATCCAACCAGTCCATCCTAAAGGAAATCAGTCCTGGATATTCTTTGGAAGGACTGATGTTGAAGCTGAAACACCAATAGTCTGGCCACCTGATGCAAAGAACTGACTAATTTGAAAAGACTCTGTTTCTGGGAAAGATTGAAGGCAGGACGAGAAGGGGACAACAGAGGATGAGATGGTTGAATGGTGTCACTGACTTGATGGACATGAGTTTGAGCAAGCTCTGGGAATCTGTGATGGACAGAGAAGCCTGGCATGCTGCAGTCCATGGAGTCGCTAGCTGTCAGATATGACTGAGTGACTGAACTGTAGAGAATATTCTCAGTTCAGTTCAGACACTCAGTTGTGTCCAACTCTTTGTGACCCCATGAACTGCAGCATGCCAGGCCTCCCTGTCCATCACCAAATCCCGGAGTTCAGTCAAACTCATGTCCTTCGGGTCAGTGATGCCATCCAGCCATCCCATCCTCTGCCGTCCCCTTCTCCTCTGACCCTCAATCCCTCTGCAACATCAGAGTCTTTTCCAGTGAGTCAACTCTTCATATGAGGTGGCCAAAGTATTGGAGTTTCAGCTTCAGCATCAGTCCTTCCAATGAACACCTAGGACTGATCTCCTTAAGATGGACTGGTTGGATCTCCTTGCAGTCCAAGGGACTCTCAAGAGTCTTCTCCAATACCACAGTTCAAAAGTATCAATTCTTTGGTGCTCAGCTTTCTGCACAGTCCAACTCTCACATCCATACATGACCACAGGAAAAACCATAGCCTTGACTAGATGGACCTTTTTTGGGAAAATAATGTCTCTGCTTTTGAATATGCTGTCTAGGTTGGTCATAACTTTCCTTCCAAGGAGTAAGTGTCTTTTAATTTCATGGCTGCAATCACCATCTGCAGTGAATTTGGAGCCCAAAAAAATAAAGTCTGACACTGTTTTCACTGTTTCACCATATATTTCCCATGAAGTGATGGGACCAGATGCCATGATCTTCGTTTTCTGAATGTTGAGCTTTAAGCCAAATTTTTCACTCTCCTCTTTCACTTTCATCAAGAGGCTTTTGAGTTCCTCTTCACTTTCAGCCATAAGGGTGGTGTCATCTGCATATCTGAGGTTATTGATATTTCTCCTAGCAATCTTGATTCCAGCTTGTGTTTCTTCCAGTCCAGCGTTTCTCATGATGTACTCTGCATAGAAGTTAAATAAGCTTGGTTACAATATATAGCCTTGACATACTCCTTTTCCTATTTGGAAACAGTCTGTTGTTCCATGTCCGATTCTAACTGTTGCTTCCTGAGCAGCATGTCGGTTTCTCAAGTGGCAGGTCAGGTGGTCAGGTATTCCCATCTCTTTCAGAATGTTCCACAGTTTCTTGTGATCCACACAGTCAAAGGCTTAGGCATAGTCATAAAGCAGAAATAGATATAGTTCTGGAATTCTCTTGCTTTTTCCATGATCCAGCGGATGTTGGCAATTTGATCTCTAGTTCCTCTGCCTTTTCTAAAACCAGCTTGAACATATGAAATTTCACAGTTCACGTATTTTTGAAACCTGGCTTGGAGAATTTTGACCATTATTTTACTAGAATGATGCTAAATTAATTTTACTTAGGATTATTTTTCCCCAAAAGTAAACTATTAACAAAATTGTCCAAAGTATTTTCCATTATTAATACTTCCAAAAATTTCACAGTTTTATCAAAAGTTTTTAGTTATTAGTAGCACTGATAATGATGACACACTTTTTAATATCTACAGAATAAGCAATTTTTCTTGTCTTCATTCTTTCCTACTAAACTTTTTTATTCCAAAGAGTCTTAATATATGATGGATATGAGAACTTGAGTCTTCATTGGAAAAACATAAAATGAAAGCCATTATCAATTCATAGAAACTTTAGGAGGATTCTAACTTTAACAAATTTTCAGAAATATGCAGAAATATTCCAACATCGTTCTCAATTGTTGTTGTTTCTTTTTCCCTTCAGTTGTATTGAAATATAATCGACATACAGCATTGTAAAAGTTTAAATCATACAGAATTTGTCTTATATACATAATGAAATGATTACCACAATAAGTTTAACTAACATTCATCATATGATACAGATGTAAAAGAAGAAATAATTTTTTCTTGTGATGAGAACTCTTAGAATTTACTCAACAATTTTCACATATAACATGTAGTTGTGTTAATTATGCTTATCATGTTGTATATTGCATCTTTAGTTATAGCTGGAAGTTTGTAAGTCTTGACCACCTTCATCCAATCCTCCCTCTCCTTAGTCTTCACCCCTGGCAATCACAAAATTAATCTTTTTGCCTATAAGTCTGTCTGTTCTGAAGTATCTTTGACCTTTGACAGTATGTTAGCTCCATGTACAGAAAATATTGTTTTGATATTTTGATACATTTCAAAATGGTCACCATGATAAGTCTAATTACCATATGTTACCATACAAAGATGTAATTGTTGGCTATATTCCCCATACTGTACATATCATACCATAATTCATTTATTTTGGAACTGGAAGTTTGTACCTTTGAATCTCTCTCACCTATGTCTCTGGAGAAGGCAATGGCACCCCATTCTGGTATTCTTGCCTGGAAAATCCCATGGACGGAGGAGCCTGGTAGGCTGCAGTCCATGGGGTCGCAGAAGAGTTGGACACGACTGAGCGACTTCACTTTCACTTTTCACTTTCACTTTTCACTTTTCACTTTCATGCATTGGAGAAGGAAATGGCAACCCACTCCAGTGTTCTTGCCTGGAGAATCCCAGGGACGGGGGAACCTGGTGGGCTGCTGTCTGTGGGGTCGCACAGAGTTGGACAGGACTGAAGTGACTTAGCAGCAGCAGCACCTATGTCTCTCCTCCTCCAACCCAACTCCCCTCTGGCAACCACCTGTTTGTTATCTGTTTCTATGACTGTTTATGTCTTGTTATTGTTTGTTCATTTGTTTGTTTTTAGGCTCCACATATAAGTGAAATTATATAGTATTTGTTTTTGTCTGACTTATTTCACTTAGAATAATACCCACTAGGTCCATCCATATTGTCACAAATTGAAAGATTTCATTCTTTTTTATGACTGAATAGCATTCCATCATAAATGTATGCCATAGTTGCTTTATCCATTTATGTACTGATGGGCACTTAGGTTGCTCCCTTATCTTAGATGTTGTAAATAATGCTGCAATGAACATAGAGGTGTGTTTACCTTTTTGAATTAGTGTGTTTTTCTTTTTTTTTTTTCCTTCAATACCTAGGAAAGAAATTTCTTTGTCATATTTTAGTTCTACCTTTTAATTTTTTGAGGAATCTCCATACTATTTTCCACAGTGGTAGCATCAATTTATATTCCCACCAACAGTATACAAGCATTTTCTTTCCTCTACATACTCTTTAACACTTTTTATTTCTTGTCTTTTTGACAATAGCCATTCTGAACGTTGTGAGGTAATATCTCAATGTGATTTGCATTAATATTTGCATTTCCATGATAATTAGTCATGTTAAGCATCTTTTCAAGTGCCTCCTGGCCATCTGTATGTTTTTATGCAGAACTGTCTGATCAGGTCTTCTGTCCATTTTTTAATAAGATTGTTTTCTTGTTGTGAATTGTGTGAGTTCTTTGTTGCATTTATGTATACTGACAATAAACTATCAGAAAGAAAAATTAACAATCCTACCAAAAATTATAAAATCCTTAGGAATAAGGAGGTAAAAGTCCTGTACTACTGAAATTATGACACATGAAAGAAATTGAAGATGATGAATGGAAAGATATACTGTACTCATGTTTTAGGGAGAATTCAGTTCAGTTCAGTTCAGTCTCTCTGTCATCTCCAACTCTTTGCGACCCCGTGAATTGAAGCACGCCAGGCCTCCCTGTCCACCACCAACTCCCGGACTTCACTCAGACTCACGTCCATCAATACAGTGATGCCATCCAGCCATGTCATCCTCTGTTGTCCCCTTTTCCTCCTGCCCCCAATCCCTCCCAGCATCAGAGTCTTTTCCAATGAGTCAACTCTTCGCATGAGGTGGCCAAAGTACTGGAGTTTCAGCTTTAGCATCATTCCTTCCAAAGAAATCCCAGGGCTGATCTCCTTCACAATGGACTGGTTGGATCTCCTTGCAGTCCAAGGGACTCTCGAGTCTTCTCCAACACCACAGTTCAAAAGCATCAGTTCTTCAGCGTGTTCAAATGACCATACTATCTAAGACAATCTACAGATTCAATGGAGTCCCTATCAAAATACCTTCCTAGGTGGTGCTAGTGGTAAAGAACATTCATGCCAGTGCAGGAGACATAAGAGACACAGGTTCGATCCCTGGGTCAAAAAGATCCCCTGGAGAAGGGCGTGGCAACCCACTCCAGTATTCTTGCCTGGAGAATCACATGGACCAAGGCGCCTGGCATGCTATAGTGCACAGGGTCACACAGAGTTGGACATGACTAGAGAGACTTAGCATGCATACATGCATCAAAATATCAGAATTAGAACAAACAAAAGAACCTATATAGCTGAAACAATCTTGAGAAAGAAGATCAGAATTGTAGCTATTATGCTCCCTGATTTCACACTGGGGTTCCCTCATAGCTCAGTAAGTAAAGAATCCACCTGCAATGCAGGAGACCCCAGTTCAAGTCCTGGGTCAGGAAGATTCACTGGAGAAGGGATAGGCTACCCACTCCAGTATTCTTGGGCTTCCTTGGTGGCTCAGCTGGTAAAGAATCCGCCTGCAATGCGGGGGACCTGGACTCAATCCCTGGGTTGGGAAGATCCCCTAGTGAAGGGAAAGGCTCAAAGAGTCAGACACGACTGAGCGATTTCACACTATACTCTATTTTCAAAGTTACAGTCATGAAAACAGCATATTACAAAGCAATTGTTCTCCAATTTAAAATAAATTTAAAAAAGAAAAGAAAAAAAAAGTATGGTATTAGCACAAAAAGGACACACAGATCAATGGAACAGAATAGGAAGGCCAGAAATGAACCCCTATTTACATGAACAATTAATCTAGAACAAAAGAGGCAAGAATATGTAGTCGGGGAAAGACAGCCTCTTTAATAAACAGTGTAGAAAACCTGGACAGCTACATTCAAAGAATCAACCTGGGAGAGTCAGTTCCTAGGCAGGTTGACAAAAAGTCCAGCAGTCCCCAAGGAGAGAGGAGTCTGAGGTTCTCGAGGAGGAAGAAAGGACAAACTTTTTTTTCCCCCTCTACATTCTTTAGTCTTAATCACATAAAACGGTTTTTTTCTTTAAGCCAGGAACTGATGATTACACAACTCAGTTTAAACTCTGTACTAGGGATTACCTAACAACAATGTATCCTGTTTGAGGACAGTTTCTCCTTCCTGAAAACCTGACTAATCCTGATATTTCAGAATGTATGTTATGGGAGTGGGTCTGTTAGGATATTTCTATTGTTAAATTCTAATCCTGTTATCCTAATATGTAAATTGTGGGAGTGAGTCTGGAAAAATTTTTACAATCTTGAGACATTCTTTTGATTTATTATAATAACTAATTAAAAAACTATATAACTCCTTTGCTAACACTGGCGAGGGGGCACTCTCCATCCCCCTTCTAATATCTATGTCAGATGCTTTCTCTGTCCCTTCTCATACTCTAATAAAACTCTGCTACACAAAAGCTCTTGAATGGTCAAGCCTGGTCCCTGGTCCTGAAGTTAAATTCTCTTCTTTGGAGATCATGAATCCAACATCATTCGTGGTAAGCTATCAAACCTGCACTACTTTCTCCCACCATATACGAAAATAAACTCAAAATAGATGAAAGGCTTAAATGTATGACCTGAAACCATACAAATTTAAGAAGAAAACATAAGCAGTATACCCTTTGACAGGAGCCTTAGCAGTATTTTTTTTGGATATGTCTCCTCAGGCAAGGAAAACAAAAGCCAAAAAATCAAATGGGACTTCATCAAACTTAAAGCTTTTGCACAGTGAAGGAAACTATCAAAAAAATGAAAGGGTTGCCTACTGAATTGGAGAAACCAAAGATACATGCTTCAAGAGGTCAATGGTCATTCAACGGATAAAGTCACCTTCTGTGGACATTAATTAGGTAATGCTCAATCAGTTGAGAAGGGAAATAAATACATATCCTACATTTATAGGTAAAATTTATATTGGTGACTTCAGAAAAGGCACATTAATTGATTACAAATAGCTATCAATTGTAAAGTCTTTATAATGAGTCAGGCACTATTTTATGTGATTTAAATTAACACTACATCAACTGAATGAAGTAAGTATGCACTCCATTTCAAAGACGGAAAACATAGGTACAGAAAAATTAAGCAATTTTTCCAAAGTACATGTGTATGAAATGGAAGAGGTGAGGTTCAAAGGCAGGCCATCCAGCCTGGGGCCCAATCTTTAAACAATTATGTATATGCCTTTTCACTGAATTAGATTGATAAGAACTGAAACAATGTGCGGGTCTGTCACTAGTGTTTTCGGTGAAGGAGGCAAAGAGGAGTAACACAAAACTTCTGCTTTGAGGCCACTTTCAATCTCATTCAGTTCAGTTGCTCAGTGATGTCTGACTCTTTGCGACCCCATGGACCACAGCACGCAAGGCCTCCCTGTCCATCACCAACTCCCAGAGTTTACCTGAACTCATGTCCATCGAGTCGGTGATGCCATCCAGCCATCTCATCCTCTGTCGTCCCCTTTTCCCCCTGCTCTTAATCTTTCCCAGCATCAGGGTCTTTTCCAATGAGTCAGCTCTTCACATCAGGTGGCCAAAGTATTGGAGTTTCAGCTTCAACATCAGTCCTTCCAATGAATATTCAGGACTGATCTTTAGGATGGACTGGTTGGATCTCTTTGAAGTCCATGGGACTCTCAAGAGTCTTCTCTAACACCAGAGTTCAAAAGCGTCAATTCTTCAGCGTTCAGCTTTCTTTATAGTCCAACTCTCACATCCATACATGACTACTGGAAAAACCATAGCTTTGCTAGACAGAACTTTGTTGGCAAAGTAATGTCTCTGCTTTTGAATATGCTGTCTAGGCAGGCCATTACTTTCCTTCCAAGGAGCAAGTGTCTTTCAATTTCATGGCTGCAGTCACCATCTGCAGTGATTTTGGAGCCCCCAAAAATAAAGTCTGACACTGTTTCCCCATCTATTTCCCATGAAGTGACGGGACTGGATGTCATGATCTTAGTTTTTTAAAGTTAAGCTTTAAGCCAACTTTTTCACTCGCCTCTTTCACTTTCATCAAGAGGCTCTTTAGTTCTTCACTTTCTGCCATAAGGGTGGTGTCATCTGCATATCTGAGGTTATTGATATTTATCCCGGCAATCTTGATTCCAGCTTGTGCTTCATCCAGCCCAGCGTTTCTCATGATGTACTCTGCATATAAGTTAAATAAGCAGGGTGACAATATATAGCCTTGACATACTCCTTTTTCTATTTGGAACCAGTCTGTTGTTCCATGTTCAGTTCTAATTGTTGCTTCCTGACCTGCATACAGACTTCTCAAGAGGCAGGTCAGGTGGTCTGGTATTCCCATCTCTTTCAGAATGTTCCACAGTTTATTGTGATCCACACAGTCAAAGGCTTTGGCATAGTCAATTTAGCAGAAGTAGATGTTTTCTGGAACTCTCTTGCATTTTCGATGATTCAACTGATATTGGCAATTTTATCTCTGGTTTTTCTGCCCTTTCTAAATCCAGCTTGAACATCTGTAAATTCATGGTTCACGTACTGCTGAAACCTAGCTTGGAGAATTTTGATTATTAAGTTACTGGCGTGTGAGATGAGTGCAATTGTGTTGTAGTTTGAGGATTTTTCGCATTGCCTTTCTTTGGGATTGGAATGAAAACTGGCCTTTTCCAGTCCTGGGGCCACTGCTTTTTTCCAAATTTGCTGACATATTGAGTGCAACACTTTCACAGCATCATCTTTTAGGATTCAAAATAGTTCAATTGGAATTCCATCATCTTCACTAGCTTTGTTGATAGTGATGCTTCCTAAAGTCCATTTGACTTCACATTCCAGGATGTTAGCCTCTATGTGAGTGATCACACCATCATCACTATTTGGGTCATGAAGATCTTTTTTGTATGATTCTTCTGTGTATTCTTGCCACTTCTTCTTAATATCTTCTGCTTCTGTTAGATGTTCATAAATATTGAACACTTAGGAATGCATTCACAGATCATTGGCATGAAAAGCTGTCTTTTTATATAATGTGCTATATTACACCTCTACATGTTTTTATTTCCCTTCTCTGAATTCCTTATCACTAAGTGGCCTGGATTGCTTATTTGAGCTCCTAGTCATCTCCTTTGCCCCTATTAATTGTGTACAGAATCATTCAGTTGGAAAACTTACTGAATATTTGTATGGTTTAAAGGATTACAGTAACATTATTTTTGTCTTTTCTCAACAAGAGGTCTTCAGCCCAGGGACCTGGAGTATATAAAGATTTTATAAAGAGTCAGCATGCAGAGTTTCAATGGATTGATTTCTATATTCTAATATTCTTATATGCCTTTTTTAAAATTGATGAGAACAAACTGAAATTCACAAAGTCTGCTCCCACTTTACACAAATTGTAGGCACAACTCGCTCTTATTCTTAGTTTAAATAAAGTAGATTAACCTCAGATTTAAAAACTCTAGGATGCTAATCAAAATGATGTATTTAAATATTGACTATATGAAAATCTCCTTTCATCATTAATCAAAGCTGTTTTAAAATTTAGACTGTCTTCTTGTTATATACACACACACACATGATAAGCATGTAATATTGATATAAATACCCATACAACATTTTATATTAGAAATGGATATTCTGATCTATGTCTAAAGAAGTGCATTCAGGATAAAGTATATGTTACTGATGTTCCTTCCTTAAAATGCCAGTATTTTGTATATTTTGCAGGACTGCTAAATTCTGAAAGTTTTATTAGACAAACTACATTGACTCATTAGACTTGTTCTATTCAATTAAGTATATAAAGCTGACTTATAAGCATATAAACTATTTATTACTATTTTAATATAGTTTCAATTTTTCTCACAATTTAAAGTGAAATGTATATTTTCTATCTCTTAATATTAAGAAATATACTAATTTCACCTTGGGATAAAACAATTTAGATATGAGCAAAAAATGGAGTACATAATCTTCCCAAATGTTTTTATTAATATTCAGTAAAAAGTTTGAAGAGAGAAAATTTAAGAAAGCCTAGAGAAGGCTACTACTATAGATTTTAAACTCTAAGATAACAGGGTTCCTATGAATCTACAGCAAAAACCCTATAAGTGAATCTCCAATTTTTACACTAAGCAAGTGCATTTGAAAGACATCTGAAATACTATATGTTTAAAAAAACATAATCTACTCCACTGTAACATTCCAGAGTAACTTAGTTTTGCTGTGAGTTGTTAAATGTTACTCAGATTCAGACGGCAAAGAATCTGCCTGGACTGCAGGAGACCCGGGTTCAAACCCTAGGTCAGGAAGCTTTCCTGGAGAAGGGAATGTATTTAAATATTGTATTGTATTTAAATATTGTCCACTCACTCCAGTATTTTCTTGCCTGGAGAATTCCATGGGCAGAGGAGCCTGGCAAATTTTGCAAGTCCATGGGGTTGCAAAATAACACTTTCACTTTTTCAGGATGGCAATAGATGATACAAATCTTTCTCAGTAACACATCTATATGCCACAACAAGGCTGTGCAACATTCGCAGTAGTTCTATGTTATATACCCATGTGTATTATTTAGTTTCTGAGTCTGTAAGTTAGCAACTAAGAATAGGCATGCGCAGGAGATCCATTTGGTCTTGGCTGAGAAAACTCATATACTTGAGTGTTTGCCAGCAAACTTGGGCACTCATCTCCTTCCCCATGTCTGCTCTGCCAGTAGCCAATCAGGACATGCTTATGGAAATGGAAGAAATACAAGAGAGCACGTAGAGACCCTCAAGGTCCCTTGAGGCTGTGGCACAGAATTGGTAGAAAGGTACTTATGTCCAACTTATTTCATGGGAAGCCCCCATTTCATTAGCCAAAGCTAGTCAAATACCAAGTTCCATACGCAGATGGTTCTATAAGATTATGTGGCAAAAATCATGGTTACAAGAGTGAATAATTGTAATGAAGTCCACTTGTTGCCATTCACCTCTGATGTATACAAGGTTACATTGTTTTCTTTTATTATTTTCACAAAACAGTAAAATCTCATATAGTTTGCCTAAAGATATTAGCTGGAACACATTTTTTTAAAAGCTTTGAGTTAAAATGACCATTTCCTAAATGGTTTTGCCTCTGGTGGTTTGGGGGGAGGGGGGCACAGTTCATTTTATATAGAATCAGGAATTTCTAATCTACACAGTTCAGTAGAGAGAATAATTATATACTCCCATGTTTAAGAGGAGAAGGAACGCACATGGTATGTAGGGCCAAAGGCCAATTTAACTATTTTATTTTTTATATTTTCTATATTTAATACCTTTCTATTATATATGGGCTTCCCAGGTGGTGCAGTGATAAGGAATCTGCCTGACATTGCAGGAGATGCAAGAGACGAGTGTTCAATTCCTCGATCAGGAAGACCCCCTGGAGTAGGAAATGGCAACCCACCCCAGGATTCTTGCTCCATGGACAGAGAAGCCTAGAGGTATAGAGTGCTTGGGGTCAAAAAGAGTTGGACACTATTGAGCATGCGTGCACGCACTATATACATGGTGGGTTTTTTTTTTCTATTTTCCTGTTAATATAATGAGTATATATTATAGCTATAATAGAAAAGTCGGGGGAAATAATCAGATGAAAAGGAGTTAATTTTAACACCAAACCTAGGTCTTCATTTTCCTGAGTAAATTTCTTAAAATGAATGAGCTTTCATTTGATCTTCTGTTTTCAGATATATTAATTCACATAGCATATTAGCAATATAACATGTAGCAAATTTTGAGACTTGTGATATTAACCAAAAATTGCATTTCTGAGGAAAACTCTGAAACAGCAGAGAGTTTTACATGTACTTGTGGATGTCACATTAATTTCATTGTTTAGTTAAAAAAAAAAAAGCATGGTAAGTTATTACTTTTTTATCTAATAGGAAATGCTTAATGTGATTTCAGTTAAAAAATGTCAATGACACAAGGGAAATTATATATTTAATAGGACATCAATTACCAAATTTACTTAGTGGGCTAATCAGGTTAAGATAGAGATATGGTCTTTGTCTCTACAAATATTTATGGCAATTTTGAAAAACCATGATCATTGGATAGTGAATCATCTTCATTTCCCCCAGAAAATAATTCTTTTCTAGCCTCAATCTCCACTAAATTTTGTTAAAATTACAACATTACAATAGGATCATACATTTGATGCCTTCTATGTGAAAAACACCGGACTAGGCATTTGGAATTTCGAAAATAAAAAGAGGGAGCAATAATAAGCAATGACGTCCCTCTAAAGTTGCTTACAAAGTAGTAAGAGAAATAGATTTGTATGCAAATAGTTAGAAGATGTGTGAAAGTGAAAGTCACTCAGTCATGTCCAACTCTTTGGAGTTCTCCAGGCCAGAATGAATACTGGAAAGGGAGCCTTTCCCTTCTCCAGGGGATCTTCCCAACCCAGGGATCAAACCCAGGTTTCCTACATTGCAGGTGGTTTCTTTACCAGCTGAGCCATAAGGGAAGCCCAAGAATACTGGAGTGAGTAGCCTATCCCTTCACCAGTGAATCTTCCTGACCCAGGAATTGAACTGGGGTATGCCTATACTTTATAAAAGAGAAATAGATAAAGCTGTCTGGGAATTCAGAGGAGGGACAATCATACTGTAACTACATCAACACCATTATTGGTTACCTTTGAAAATAAGAAATGTAATCCAGTCAAATAAGTAACATGTGCTTTTAAGTAACCTTTATGTCCTGGTGCCATGGTTTCCCTCCATGATTTGTCTCTAGGAACCCAGGGAAAGCACTCAATACAGTACAGAATATAAGTATATCAGGGCTATAGAAAAAGGGTACAGTGGATCCTGGAAGGAAATGCTTCATGGGAGACGTGAAACCCAAAGTAAGGTTGGGAAGACAAGGGGAGACAATGGCTGTGAGCAAATTCAAGGGCATGAGCAGAGAAGGAGAGTCCCTAATAAGCATTTGGGTTCTAGGAATAGTGAGCAGATAATTTATTTTTATAAACTTCTTTTTTGGAGGACATGAAGATAGGGTAAAATTTTATTATAACAAGGGATATGGCAGGAAAAAAAGACAATTGAGTTTAAACTGTAAAATTTGGTTCAAAATGCTGTTGAGAGGACTTGCAATTTCATAAACAAGTCAAGAATTTTTTGGCAGCTGAATTCAGGATGGATTGGAAGAGGCAGAAAGGCGAGAAACAGATGTCAGGAACACTTCAAATGCTTTTCACCAATAGCATAAATCTATATTTCATTCTTGCTCCCCTTCGAGGAACGAAGGATTGATTTCCTCAGCTGTGAGGAGTGCTGCCAGCAGACACGCCTCAGTGGTCAGATCCGCTTGGGGATTCCGTCCTTCCAGACATGACACTCCTTTCTCAGGGTGGCCTGCATTGTCTCTTGCCTCAACCTGGAGGATCTCTGAAGGTCCAGGTCATCTTCACACCACCCTGGTCCACTGAGGCTTTCCGTAGACCAAATTGTCCCTTCATTTTTCCTCAGCCCAATCCTGCGTCTTTCCTTTCGTTTCTACAGATCATCTCAAGATCAGCCCTCAGCCCTGCACAATAACCTCTATTTTGGATTCAGTATCACAGGTAACCCAAGCTGTGAGCATTCTCTTTTTCTTCTCTTTACAGAACTGTAAAACCGCTCTTTGAGTTATGTCAGTTTGCCAGAATGGATCTGATAACAACACTTTGGCAGCTACAATCCCCTGTGGCCTGTTCTTGCCTGGAGAAATTACTGTTACACTGACATCAATACGAAGTACTTCCCCAGGGCACAAGAAACATAGAAAAACGATGGTAACACCTAGAGCAAATGTTAAGAAAAATTGCTTCTTTCTCACTGTTAAACAGTGATGAATAGCTATTGTAGTTTAGTTACTAAGTCGTGTCCAACTCTTTGTGACCCCATGGACCCTAACAGGCTCCTCTGTCCATGACATTTCCCAGGCAAAAATACTGGAGTGGATTGCCATGTCTTTCTTCAGGGGAAATTTATGAACCAGGAATGAACCTCTTTCTCCTGCATTGGTGGGAAGGTTCTTTACCACTGAGACACCAGGGAAGCCCTATCTTAAATTTTTGGCATCACTGCATTTCCCCCTAAAGTCATCTTTCCTTGCCAAGAGGACATTATGTCAAGGAAATTTAAAGAACGTATAAGCAGTCCCTTCCTGTCTTCAACACAACAACCCACTGTCCACCTCACCTCACCTCCACTTCCCACAACAGGTAGTCCTGTGTTCTGAATTACTCCAGCTCTGACCAACTCTTCCTTCGTCAGCAATGATTGATTAGGTCCATAAGAATTGTGGGAAAAGAATACAGGTGTTTTTCAGTTGATTTTCTCTGTAAGAGGTCCAGGGAAGGTATCACTGTATTGTGACTTTTCATGTCAGCAAACTTTAACAAGGAAAACTAAACAAGTTTAAATGCCCTATTTACCTAGTGTTTACTTTTTCAAAAATAATTATTTTATGTGTGTAGAAACCTGCTTTAAAATGTTCAAAATGAAGTATTTCTCAAAATGTGTTTATAGTAAAAAATTTTTATTTAAATCACCTTCTAGGGAACATGAGTTTTCATTAAAATATTAGAGAGACCAAGATGATACTTAAGATGAAAGATAAAGCAAGCTTAGCTGGGACAACTTGTTTTCTACCTATTTAAGTATCAGAGCTTATAAGGAAAGAGACAAATCTTCATTTGTCTCAAAAATTGCTTTTTCATTGGTTCAAAGTCACATTAGGGGATAAGTGCAAATTCACAAGCAAAGCTAAAAGGTCACATCTTCTATCATTTAATTCATTTTGAAGGAAAATGCTCCAATTAAAGTAAGAATGGTTCAGACTTTTTTCTTTTCTTTTTTTTTCCAGAGTCAGAAGACATTAGCCTGAGACCCATCCACCAGATGAAGTGTGGAGAGCATAATAACCA
The DNA here is from genome assembly GCF_014754425.2 of Oryx dammah. Lineage (NCBI taxonomy): Eukaryota > Metazoa > Chordata > Mammalia > Artiodactyla > Bovidae > Oryx > Oryx dammah. The sequence goes on from NW_024070200.1 coordinate 17,890,637, forward strand.
ATTAAGTACTCATTTCCATGGAAGCACCCAGCTGTGATAGAAGAGCAAGGAAGAGCTAGTCACAGACCATCCTTTTCTATTAGACATTATAAGTTAACTTAAGAGTTCCCGGTTTACGCAGGAAGACTTATGGAAGCGTGCTACTGCTGTACAGATTTTGTGCTGTGCTTAGTTGCTCAGTCGTGTCTGACTCTTTGCAACCCTGTGGACTGTAGCCCATTAGGCTCCTCTGTCCATGGAGATTCTCCAGGCAAAAATACTGGAGTGAGTTGTCATGCCCTCCTCTACGGGATCTTCCCAACCCAGGAATTGAACCCAGGTCTCCCGCATTGCAAGCAGGTGGTTTACCATCTGAGCCACAAGGGAAGCCTACGTTATATTGTTAATTCTGTCTCTAAATAAATTGAACCTAAATGAGTGTTTTCTTATTTATGCAGAAATTTACCTAAATAGTATGTCTTTAGTAAAATAAGTAAAAGCTTGTGTAATTAAATTATCATCTCAAGTGTTAGTATGCTAAATGGCTCACATGATATTAAGCAAAATTGCCAGCTTTTAAAATGTAGGCAAATCAGTGAAAAATACTCCATTGTTTTCTGGTAACCAGTACTGGAAACTGCTCTTGACCAGGAAGAAGAAGTAGTAAGCCTTTATGATCTAATCCCTAGGTTGATATTAATTAAAGAAGTCTGAAAGAGATGGGAATAACAGACCACCTGACCTGACTCTTGAGAAATCTGTATGCAGGTCAGGAAGTAACAGCTAGAACCGGGCATGGAACAACAGACTGGTTCCAAATAGGAAAAGGAGTATGTCAGGCTGCATATTGTCAGCCTGCTTATTTAACTTGTATCCAGAGTACATCATGAGAAATGCTGGGCTGGATGAAGCATAAGCTGGAATCAAGATTGCTGGGCGAAATATCAACAACCTCAGATATGCAGATGACACCACCCTTATGGCAGAAAGTGAAGAAGAACTAAAGAGCCTATTGATGAAAGTGAAAGAGGAGAGTGAAAATGTTGGCTTAAAGTTCAACATTCAGAAAACTAAGATCATGGCATCTGCTCCCATCACTTCATGGGAAGTAGATGGGGAAACAGTGGAAACAGTGTCAGACTTTATTTTTCTGGCCTCCAAAATCATTGCAGATGAAGACTGCAGCCATGATATTAAAAGACATTTACTCCTTGGAAGGAAAGTTATGACCAACCTAGATAGCATATTGAAAAGCAGAGACATTACTTTGTCAACAAATGTCCATCTAGTCAAGGCTATGGTTTTTCCAGTAGTCATGTATGGATGTGAGAGTTGGACTATAAAGAAAGCTGAGTGCTGAAGAATTGATGCTTTTGAACTGTGGTGTTGGAGAAGACTCTTGAGAGTCCCTTGAACTGCAAGGAGATCCAACTAGTCAAAGGAGATCACTCCTAGGTGTTCATTGGAAGGACTGATGCTGAAGCTGAAACCAATACTTTGGCCACCTCATGTGAAGAGTTGATTCATTGGAAAAAACCCTGATGCTGGGAGGGATTGTGGGTAGGAGGAGAAGGGGACAACAGAGGATGAGATGGCTGTATGGCATCACCGACTTGATGGACATGAGTTTGGGTAAACTCTGGGAGTTGGTAATGGACAGGGAGACCTGGCCTGCTGCGATTCATGGGGTCGCAGAGTAAGACACGACTGAGTGACTGAACTGAACTGAACTGAAACTTCATTAGCATGCATATAAAATATAATTTTTATGAGAATATCATAGAGAGATATAAAAAGTTCACCGTATCCTGGGTCTCACTTCTTTGAAGTTTTCAAAAATGATGGAAATAATTGTTTCAAAATATTTACTCTGATCACCAAATGCTGTTTTCTGTTAGATGTTATCTTTTCCCCAGCTTCCCAATCAGCTTCACTCTCTGAAACTCTGTGACCAAAATGATCCCTTGGTTGCAGATCCACACACCTCAGTTGCAGGGGTTCAGAACAGGCATCGCCAAGCAGTGCCACTTTGGTATGTGGATTATTTTAGCTAAAAATCAATAGACCCTGAGAGCCCAAGAGAATCTACTGTCCCTTCCTTAACTATCCAGAAGAATTTAAATTTTGGATTTTTTCAAGAAAAAGAGTTATTAGCAGAGATAAATTTTATCTAAGTGGCCCCTTATATATATGGCTCGGCAAACATCTAATTACCAAACATCTGTTCTTCTTATCTTCCTGTGAATGACTCTCTTGTCCTTGGATCCCTATCCTTAGCTGAGAATGGCACATATACCTCGATTTACATTTCTGTCTCTGAACCTTTCATGTATATAGGATTTTCATATATACAAAAGTAAACTTGATTTTCTCCTGTTAATCTGTCTCATGTCATTTCAATTCATAGACCATCGAGAAGAACCTAGAAGTGTAAGAGGAAAGTTTTCTTCCAGCAGTCACCACTCTACCATTTCTTTATCAGTCACCAATTTTTAATGTAATTCTCATTTTTTCCCTCAAATATTCCTACTGTTCTTATGAACACATTTTATTGGTATGCCTTGTAATTACTGTGAGCTATGCAAATTTGACCAATGCTTCCCACTTCTAAACTTGCATATTTTCATTCTTTTTTAAAAAATAAGTAAAATATTGCAAAAACAGAGTCCTATTCAAAAAGTAATTTAAACATGGCCAAAGGATTAAGATTACAGACAAATAACAAAAACTCTAAACTATTTTCTTGCTTACTAATATCTTCATTCCCTGACACACAGCAGTTCAAACTTATATGTATAGCATCCTCATAATAGTTTCTTCTAACTTCTAACTATAGCCTACAAAAATTGTTAAATAATATGTTTAGATAATAAAAAACATGCTTATTTAAAAAATTATACCTGTCACTGTCAGTGTGTAATAATTTTATAAAAAGGACAAACTTAAATGATTGATTGCAAAAATGATTTGTTTAATAATCTCCAAGTAGTTTAAGAAATATCAGAAAAGTTTGAGAGAACCATAAATTAAAAGGCTTCTAATTTTAAATATATGCATTTTTATTTAAAAATATCCATTTATATATATGATTCTATATATATGATTCTCTCCTCTTTTTATAATTTCTACAACCTAAAATTAAGTTTTGCTTTTTTCATCTGTTCCACTAGATATGGACTATATCTTAGTAGAACTTCAAAATATATTCATTGACAGTGATGGCCCATATGGGCCACTGTCTTTTAGCGTGTCTTTTTACCACTTCTCAGGTGGCTCAGTGGTAAAGAATCCCCCTGCAAATGCAGGTGACACAGGAGATACAGGTTCAATCCCTGGGTGGAAAGATCCTCTGGAGAAGGAAATGGCAACCCACTCCAGTATCCTTGCCAGGAAAACCCCAAGGACAGAGGAGCCTGGTGGGCTACAGTCTATGGAGTTGCAAAAAAAGTCAGACACGACTGCACAAGCATTAGACATGGACTATTTCTTAGTAGAATTTCAGTATATAGTCATTGACAGTGATGAGATCTACTCAATTTCTTGAGGTCCATAAGTTTTGATACCCATTTCTCTGGATACACAATGGAGAGATTAATTCCATTTTGCAAAGATCAGACAACTCTAGAAAGAGTCATACTCAATCTCCTGGATCTCTGGAGTGGCAAAGGCCTAACAGCAGAGAGAGCAAGACTTAAGAAAGCCACCTGGGGAGCAATGCCATTTGTTAGGTCTATGTAGTTATAGCCTGAGTAATTGCAGGGTGCTTGCTATGGGAGCAATTTTGTTTACTAGGTCTCCGGAGCCCTGCAACAGGCAATAGATCAGACTAGTCACCAAGGAAAAGCTCCTGCTATACAGCCCTACATATGACAAGGAAGGCAAAAATAACCAAGGATAGGAATCAATCTCTTTTATGATTTTCACTGGAAAACCTAAGCAACATATAGTATAATACTAAGTGACCCACCTTGGGAGAAATGTAATTGTTTCAATTCTTTGAAGCATGAAAATATCTCAGTGGATCTTTGGTTGAATGATATTTGGTTCCTAAGTATACAGTTGGGAGAAGGATATCTCATCCATGAGTGAAATGTTTTGTACCATTATTTTCTAGGTTGAGTTGTGGAAACAGGTTGTTCTGGTTTGCTCTTTTTGTGAGATGGCTTTAAAAAAGAATATATGCTCTTTTACTATTATTTGGTATTCGGTTGCTAATGTGACAGTATTCTTTGCAAAGGACACTCTCTTCATTTAAGGGATTCCATTTAAACTTGACTGGTAAAGCAGTCAAGTTTACCAAATATTTAGCACTAAGTTAGCTTTGCTGCATCTAAAATTCATTTTCTTACAGAGAATTATTACGTTGTAATTTCTCAGTCTTAAGCAGTCATGTATTCAATTAAAAAATCAAACAAATAAAAATGAGTAAGATGAAAACAAATTTTATCCAAAATGTTCCCAATGACTCCATCTTGGATATCATAACCATATACACTTTATGAAAAAGAATAAATGTTCTTGCTGTAATTGTATTAAAATCACTGCAATATTTCAATATGGGAGGGAAGTTTTTGAGGCCCAATAAAATCAGAAAGAGATGTTTCTATCCTCCACTGAAAGCCATAACCTAGGCCAAAAAGAATGTGTTCAACTATTCTGTTCACTGAGGTGATTAGGGAATGTTATGTAGAATTACAGGGAATCAGAGGAGCAGAACAGAGTGCCTTGGATAAGCAAAGTGAGCCCCAATGACTTCAAAAAGTCTAGGATGGTAAATGGAGAGTAGAAAAGATTGGAATGATGATGGGTATACTTTTCATACTAGTAGAAATATCCTCTGTCCAGACATCTCTGGGGTTAAGGGTCAATAAGTAACACAGTGCTATTTCATCAATTTTAAACTTAGGGACATGGGTATAATGACAGAGAACAACGGTCAGGGGGAAAAAAAATCATAAAAGTAAAGTAACTTGGTTCTATGCAGTTTGTACTTTGTTGGCAAGGACAGAAGTCAAAGGAAGGACTGATTGTATGTATGTTCTTCCGTTATTTTACAAAAGCTTGGATCAGGGACTTCCCTGGTGGTCCAGTGGTTGAGAGTTCACCTGCAAATGCAGGGGACAGCTGTTCAATCCCTACCCCAGAAGATTCCACACACACTAAGCCCATGTGCCACAACCGTTGAGTCCACACGCCCTAAATACTCCTCAGCAAGAGGAACTGCCATAATGAGGAGCCCACGCACTGCAATGGAGAGTAGCCCCTGCTTATGGCAGTTAGAGAAAAGCCCGCGTGCAACGAGAAAGACTCCGGGAAGCCATAAAGCAACAAATTAAAAAAGAATTTTTTAAGTCTAAAAAGAATGCTTGGAGCAGTTGGATGGTTGAGAATTATATAGTCATTGCTACCAGATTTTCTGTATTTGGGGAAAGCTGTGGGTAAGGCAGCTGACCTAGTAACTTGTCTCTACAGCTCAGGTGAGATATTTCAGGAGCTCCCTAGCCCAATATCACTCTTTGCTCTGAGTTCCACAATCATAGTTTATATTATGTCCACTTAAATTATTAGATAGTAAGCAAGAAAATACCAGCAGATAGTAGGTATTAACTACCTCTGTTCCATAATAGGGCTTCCCTGGTGGCTCAATGGTAAAGAATCTGCCTGCCAAGTAGGAGACTCAGGTTCACTCCTTAGGTCAGGAAGTTCCCCTGGAGAAGGAAATGGCAACCCACTCCAGTATTTTTGTCTGGGAAATCCCATGGACATAGGAGCCTGGTGGGTTTCAGAACATTAGTCATCATAGTATTGTAAATGGTTTCAGAATAATGGGGTAGTCTGCTTCTGGAAAGAGTCAACCCATAGACGATCTCATTGTGAATAAAAGTCAGAAGGTTTGTGCATCATTTCCAACCATAATCATAAGAAATATTTAGGGGGAGGGCCTAAAAGTCTTGAACAAAATAGTAAGGATCATTTTAGGGCATCAGCATTGGAAAATCATCCATTAGCTTAGCTACTAGGAGTAGTCTCATATCTAGCATATTTTGGTATTGTAGGAGAGTAAAATGTATCCCCCAAAATGTCTCTTTGGCATGTGGATTATTTTGAGCTGAAAATAATCAAAGCCCCCAAAACTTGGGAAGAAACTTAAAGCTTCTCCCTAAATGCCTAAAATAATTTAGACAGAGGTCCTATTCCAGGTAGAACCAGAGATATCTGCAAAGAATATGGGAGAGGTGTGGTGAGGGAAACTGGGCTGAATTCAGAGGCGCCTACTCTGTATCCCTTTGTCTCTGTACCCCCTCGCCCTCCCTCCACCTCGGCCTGAAACATTTGTTTACCATATATTTTGTTTTCCATCTCCATGTCAATGGCATTCCTCCCATTTAAAGTCCCAAACCACTATCTTCAACATTCATTTTTGTGCTTATCTGAAGATAGTATATAAGGTATAGGGTTTTGGCCAGTTTGGTGAGTTAGTTATTCCAGGTCTCTCTTGTGCTGCTGCTGCTGCTGCTGCTGAGTCACTTCAGTCGTGTCCAACTCTGTGTGACCCCATAGACGGCAGCCCACCAGGCTCCCCTGTCCCTGGGATTCTCCAGGCAAGAACACTGGAGTGGGTTGCCAGTTCCTTCTCCAATGCATAAAAATAAAGTTGCTCAGTCGTGTCTGACTCTTAGTGACCCCATGGACTGCAGCTCACCAGGCTCCTCCGTCCATGAGATTTTCCAGGCAAGAGTACTGGAGTGGGGTGCCATTGCCTTCTCCTCTCTTGTGTATACGTGTCACCAAACTTTTGTTTGATTTTCTTCTATTCGTCTTTCTCATGTCTGTTTAATTCTTAGATCAGCCAGAAGAACCTAGAAGGGTAGAGGAAAATTTTTTTTTCTCCAGTAGTATCCACCTGAACTTTTGGAGAAGGAAATGGCAACCCACTCCAGTATTCTTGCCTGGAGAATCTGCATGGACAGAGGAGCCTGGCAGGCCACAGTCAATGGGGTTGCAAGATGGGACACAACTTAGAGACTAGTTTAGTAGTGACAAAATAGATAAGCAATATCACACACAATTTAGCTGAATTACTTGAAGACTAAACTTTGTCTCACAAAGGAACTAAACCCATTACTGTACATCTTTCTGTAGTAATAGTAGCAGAATGAACAGTAGGAAGGAGAGGACACCTAATGGTATAATATTAATAATAATAAACAGTTAGCTAGCACTTACAATGATTCAGGAACTATTTTAACTACAACATGTGTTAATTCATTTAATTCTCTAGGTGGACTGCAGAAATCACTACTGCACTTTTTCAGATAAGGAAACTTGGGCAAAGAGAATAAATGTTTTGATTAATACTACAGTTATATTGTATCAGAGTTGGGATATACACCCTGGCATTCTGAAACCAATGCCTCAAGGAAAGGGCGTGATCTGGCTCAGAAATGTCCAGATGAGGAGAGACAGATCTCAAGATGCTGCCTAACTGGCTGATAACCTAAAGTTATTAGCAACAGTAAAGATGGAGTCAAAGTTAATAGTTGATGCCATTGCAGTGATAGTTGTCAATTACTTCATATTGCCACAAGTATGATACCTATTAATATTTCCATATCTTCTAAAAATTATATATTTCATCTGCTACCTCATGGACTTTTGCACACCAGGCTCCTCTGTCCACGGGATTCTCCAGGCAAGAATATTGGAGTGGGTAGCCATTCCCTTCTCCAAGGGATCTTCCTGACCCAGTGCTTGAACCTGGGTCTCTGTAATGCAGGTGGATTCTTTACCATCTGAGCCAGCAGGAAGCCTAATATAGCTCACCCTATGCTTACTTATTGGAGAAGAAAATGGCAACCCACTCCAGTGTTCTTGCCTGGAGAATCCCAGGGACGGGGGAGCCTGGTGGGCTGCCATCTCTGGGGTCGCACAGAGTCAGACACGACTGAAGTGACTTAGCATGCTTAATTAAACTATGTTGTTTTCTTCATAACTTTTAAAAATGAAAGACCCACAGACAGTTAAGATGACAGGCCTGATTTTGTTGATTTCATCTGTATCTATGGTTTGTTTTTATATCCAAAACTAGAAATCAAATAAGACATGTGCGTGCATGCTAAGTCACCTGTGTCTGACTCTTTTCAACCCTATGGTCTATAGCCCACCTAGCTCCTCTGCCCATGGGATTCTCCAGGCAAGAGTACCAAGGTGGGTTGCCATGCCTTCCTCCAGGGGATCTTCCTGACCCAGGGATGGAACCTGTGTCTTTTACGTCTCCTGCTTTGTCAGGCAAGATCTTTACCACTAGTGCCACGTGGGAAGCCCCCAGATAAGACATACTTCGACGCAACGATTTTGACCAGGATTTGTTCTTGGAACATATTTGAATCTGCCTACCATTACTGTGTTGTTTACTAGTCATTGTCATGATCTACTGAGTTTTTTGAGCTAAAAAAATTAGAAAGTAACATCATAATGTATTCGATGCCAGACAACGGTTTAAACTCTAACAAAAAGCTGACTATTATTTGTGGTTTACTGCACTTCCTTAAAATATACTCCCTACAAAATATACTTTTAAATCATATTTTGAAATTTCAGCAGTATAACTTCCATTGACATTAATGAAAACTTCCTTGCTGAAATACCACATGATGCTTGCATAATGTACCCTGCAGTCTGCAGTGACCAAAATGGCCTATAATATATTGATTCACTTATTTCTGTATGAAGTTGCATCAGAAGAGACAACTAATACACTGCTTTGCCTAGTCATATTATTTTATGCTTCAAGGTTAAGGACATTGTATATAAGCCATGATACCATGGCCATGGAGCAACGCATGTACACCTGTGGTGGATTCATGTCAATCTATGCCAAAACCAATACAGAATTGTAAAGTAAAAATTAAAAATAAATAAATAAATGGAAAAAAAAATAATAAATAAATAAATGTAATAAATACATATAAAAAAAAATAAAATGAAAAGGCAATCTACTGAATGGAAAAAAAAAAAAAAGAATATATTCAATACAAAGTAAAATTCTGAAGTATAAAGCTAGTAACATGTAATGTTTCCTTTCAGGTTCACAGATATAAGAAATTTTCTCTAAATATTCCTATCTTGCTTACAAATTGCCCAAATTTCTGTATTATATTTTTCTGTTCTTAGTACTTATAAAATTGTATTCATTAAAACACAAATGACTTGTGATACATTAATAGTATTTCAGGAATCTATTTGACTCTTTTTTTTGTTCTTACTTATTACATTTTAAAAAGCAGATGTAATTAATTCCCTTTGAGGGATGCTCAATCAAATATATATATAAATCATTAGAGAACTAAGATTGCAGTCAGGAATGCCAAGTATGAAAGTTCAGTGTCTAAGATGAGAATTGGATGGGTTGGAAAGCATAGGGTTAGGCATTTCATTAAGTCTATTTCTAGAGGAAAATCGTTTTAATGTTAAATACCTCTATATAAACTAGATCTATGAATGTCAAATCACCAAGTACAGCATAAGGAGAGATGAGTGGAAGACAGAAGAAGTGATGAAGTTCAAGAATCATCTATTGCTAAGTATAAGGTCAAGGCCACAGAGCCGTTCCATATAGATTTTGGGGAAAATTCAGAGAAAAAGATCAAAAATTTTATTCCTGTAAGCTATGTGTATGTCTTATTTCAAGGTTCACTGCATTTCAGTTAGTGAATTGACACATTTTTAAACATTAAATAAGGAACTTAGTAACCTTATTTTTTAAACAACCACAGCAACATGAGTTATTATGCTAATAGTTGAATTGTGATGAATTCAAAATACCAAACAAACAAAAAACTGTAAAAACATTAATGGAAACAATTTTCAATAGTAAATCCATGTTCTTCTTAGTTGCCTACTTTATTTCAAAGCCCATTTGTATTTGTATTAACCAAAAGAGTTTAAGTGTACCCAAAAAACAGGGAGACATAGTTTTCCAGTGTTTTAGGATTGGGATGATGCTGTTCAAAATGTATATATAGTCTTATTCAATGAGAGATTTCAACCCCAAGATATCCCTGTTGTAGATATGCTTATGTGTGCATGAATTAAATATATGTTAATATACTATTTAAACTATTGAAATTGTAGCACAATTTCTCTATTGGTGGTAATAGGGTGTGGGTATTAAAAAAAAAGATATGTATTTGATCCATTCAGCGCATATAAAAGCTGTTGAACTCAATTTATTCAATAGTTTTATCTAACAAGAGTATAAGTTTAATAGCATATACTTTAAAAAGTTAAAGGGTACTTAACAAATTCAACTTTAGTCATTCAACTTTAGTTGAACGGTCATTCAACTTTAGTAATTAATGGCTATCCAATGTAAAATACTCAATACACTCTATCATTCATATTATGCAAAAAAATTATCTGTACATGATTAAGCCAATTTATTTTTATCTCCCACTGAGAAAATTTCTACTCACAAAGTATCTAGATATCCTTCCACTTCTCAAATGCCCCAAGTGAAATAAACATGTTTTCTCCATTTGGTCAGAGTTTCATATATTCTCTAATTCTGATAATTTACTGTCTAATTAATTTTCTTTAGAGTTATTTTTAATTGGTATAATTCATAGATGTTAATAGTTATTTATAGTTTAAATAATTATTTATTTAAACAGTGAAAAAGCTGGGTTAAAACTCACTCAAAAAACTAAGATCACGACATCCAGTCCCATCACTCCATGGGAAAAAGTAGAAACAGCAGCAGATTTTATTTTCTTGGGCTTCAAAATCACTATGGACAGTGACTGCAGCCACAAAATTAAAAGACACCTACTCCTTGGAAGAAAAGCTATGACAAACCTAGACAGCATATTAAAAAGCAGAGACATCACTTTGCCAACAAAGGAGTGCATATTCAAAGCTATGGTTTCACCAACAGTCATGTATGGTTGTGAAAAAAAGTGAGGTGTTAGTAGTTGCTCTGTCGGGCCCGACTCTTTGTGACCCCATGGACTCTAGCCCACCAGGCTCTTCTGTTCATGGGATTCTACCGGCATAAATAAAGTTACACTTCTGAGCTTTCTCAGTTCTCTTTAGAAAAAATGAATAATTTTTCTTAAAAGATTCAGATGGAAGACATATTTCGTGATCCTGTTAAGATGGATCTAAGGGTGGTGACAGCGGTGAAGAACCCACCTGCCAATGCAAGAGACACGACATCGGTTAAATCCCTGGGTCGGGAAGTTTCCCTGGAGGAAGGCATGGCCATCTACTCCAGTATTCTTGCCTGGAGAATCCCCATGGACAGAGGAGCCTGGTGGGCTACAGCCCACAGAGTCGCACAGGGTCAGACACAACTGAAGTGACTTAGAGCGCATGCACACACAAAACGAAATGAGGGCTTCCTGGGGGTGGTTCAGCAGTAAAGAATCTGCCTGCAATGCAGGAGACAAGGGTTTGATCCCCGGGTCAGGAAGATCTCCTGGAGAAGGGTATGGCAACCCACACCAGTATTCTTGCCTAGGCAAACCCATGGACAGAGGAGCCTGGTGGGCTATAGTCCATGGGGTCGCAAAGAGTCAGACATGACTCAATAACTAAACCATCACTACTCAAGACTTAATGAAGCTGATTTTCCTGTGTGCATCATGGAATTGTTTTGTTATTCAGGAGAAACAGTTGACAGTCTCAACATTGACATTCTTTCTCTCGCAAGTAAAATAGTACCTATTTTCTAACATATGTTTCCAGGATGCCCTTTTAATAAAAATAACATGAAGAATAGTACTGTCTCTTCCTTTACAGTTGTTATGGCACAACTCCTTTAAGCCTCTGGGCTGAGGTTATTACCAGGCTTTAGAGAAGAGTCATTTTCCCAATCCCCAGATCACATACTTGCATCCTTTCCTCAGCAGCCTTAAGTACAAATCACTGTATGAGCATGGGCTCCACAAGCTAGAGCTTACAGGAGATATAATCAGGAACAAGCAAGCTGTTCTGTACTGATATAACTATAACTTATATTCCAATAGGAGTTTGATGAAAACCTCAAGGTTTCTTGCAGAGACTTCAGGTATATGGGATTCTGGGATGACAATCATAAGTGCTAGACAGCAAGGGAAGGGAAAAGAGCATATTTCTTTGCTGCTATGTCCAGTATTTTCATCTTCAGCATCTTTGCCACAGTCACATTTACTGCAAAAAATTTTGCCATAAACCTAGTTGGCTGTGAGGCAATTTTGTTGTAAAAGACACAATAACTGGTTGACAATTTGATTTCAACTGCTTATTGTCAACAGTGTTATTGATAGACTTATTGAGCTGGACAGTGATAATTTTCCCTAAGAGTTTTTTTTTTTTGAAACTCACTACATTGGAGGAGAAGGAGGTAGAGGGCCTTGAAGGTGCAGAGTTGAACTCTCATTATGTATAGAACTTTAGATCCTCTATCAATGGTCATGTGACAAAATGCTAAGAACTAACAACAGTATGGATGGCTCTCACAATGCAATGCAAAACTCAGTTAAAATATGCACACTAGTATTTGGAAATGGATACCTCTCTTAATGAAGGAAAGAATTTTAGCTGAAAAGAAAGAGTATGAAATCAACTAAGGAGGTGAATCCATAAGCAAAAAAAAAAGAAATATATATATATATATATATATATATATATATATGATACTACAAATCAAAGACTGCAAAGACAAGGGCTTAGGTACAAGTCACAAAATAAAATCAGTTATTTGTGAACAATGGCACCCCACTCCAGTACTCTTGCCTGGAAAATCCCATGGATGGAGAAGCCTGGTGGGCTGCAGTCCATGGGGTTGCGAAGAGTTGGACACGACTGAGCGACTTCACTTTCACTTTTCACTTTCATTCATTGGAGAAGGAAATGGCAACCCACTCCTGTGTTCTTGCCTGGAGAATCCCAGGGACGGGGGAGCTTAGTGGGCTGCCGTCTATGGGGTCGCACAGAGTTGGACACGACTGAAGCGACTTAGCAGTAGCAGCAGCAGCAGCAGTGATGAATCTACACTTATTTTAAATGTATTCAAATATTTGTATTTTGCAATAAAGTCTTTTTAATTTTGTCATTCATTTTCATGTTTCATTATGGCCATTTTTAGCTTATTAATGCCCTTTATTTTTTGTTCTTTGTCTTTATGGTTCAGTTCAGTTCAGTCGCTCAGTCGTGTCCGACTCTTTGCGTCCCCATGAGTCGCAGCACGCCAGGCCTCCCTGTCCATCACCAACTCCCAGAGTTCACTCAGACTCATGTCCATCAAGTCGGTGATGCCATCCAGCCATCTCATCCTCTGTCGTCCCCTTCTTCTCCTGCCCCCAATCCCTCCCAGCATCAGAGTCTTTTACAATGAGTCAACTCTTCACATGAGGTAGTCAAAGTACTGGAGTTTCAGCTTTAGCATCATTCCTTCCAAAGAAATCCCAGGACTGATCTCCTTTAGAATGGACTGGTTGGATCTCCTTGTAGTCCAAGGGACTCTCAAGAGTCTTCTCCAACACCACAGTTCAAAAGCATCAATTCTTCAGTGCTCAGCTTTCTTCACAGTCCAACTCTCCTAGTAGCTTGCTATTTACGATGTGAAAATGCTTGTGGCAAAGATGTCAATGGCAAAGATAGCTTATGACAAAATTATCTATAACCTGTGTAGTCATAGTTTTCTATCGGAAACAGAAGCAATAAAGAAAACGCAAGGCCACCAGCAGCAGGTGTATCCTGAAGTATATTTTTTTCACTATTGTTCTTGTATTCCCTACTATGTAGCACTCAAAAATCTCTTGGATTCTACCTTTCCCATCATAATATTCACCTCAAGCTCAGGTTCATGGATCACTCACACTACAGATTTTGTGACCTTCCTGGGAATCTTACCGAGCCCTTACTTTTGCATCTATCTAATCACTGCTTCAGGTATATACTTAGCATCATTCAGAATATGTGAGAGTAAGAAAAGGTACAGATGGAGAAGTAAAGATATGTTTTAAATGCATTTAATTTCATCTGCAATGGTCAAAATCCTTTCATTCTGAGTAGTCACAATGTATATCCAAATATAGAATGCATCTGTAGCGTTGAACTCAATAATTATAAAGAAGGAATTCCATCTCAGAACACCTGTGGATATTTTGCTCTTTCTGATACTAGTGGAGTGTTTGTCAGACTATACGACCTCCCTAACTGGAAAGAAAATAGATGGGTAGATAAGACTAAAATACGTTGCTGGTTTTGCAATGATTAAATCATTCATTAAATAAGAGGTGCATTTACCTACAGTGACAAAGCAAATACCAACACCCAAATGATGACTGCTGCTGCTGCTGCTGCTGCTGCTAAATCACTTCAGTCGTGTCCAACTCTTAGTGACTCCATGGACTGCAGCCCACCAGATTCCTCTGTCCATGGGATTTTCCAGGCAAGAGTGCTGGAGTGGGGTGCCATTGCCTTCTCCAAATGATGACTAGTGTTGGTATATGCTGATTCAGAGACTATGGCAGCCAATGGATGCCAATGGATGCTACCAAAGAAAGGATGAGGAAAGACTAACATTTTAAGGATTATAGCTTCCTGTTTTTTAATTAAAATATATATATTGATAAAATTGAATTTGTTCTTCATAGAGAATAAATAATCAAACTGGCATGCAATTACAAAAATATATATTCAGTAGACTTAGAACAAGTTGAAGATTTTCTATTAACACCTATATATACATTAATTTCTTAAAAATAAAGAACTAATAACAAATGATATTAAAATATCTAGGGATAACATTTGTCAACTAAAATTATGAAAAGGAAAAAAATAGAAGTGAATGTTAGTATTGGGATATTTATATCTTAAGGTCCATTTTCTTAATATGAAGCCTCCAATTACCTTAGAACAAAATAGTAAACAAGCTAGAGGGCAAAATAAACAATTAACATTTAAAATAATTAACCATAAGCTATCAGTTTTCACATTTTCTGCCCCATAAAGTAACCAATTATTACCAATTATCAGTTATTCTTAGCTCAATCATAAAGTATATCTTATACTTTCTTTTTTATATAAGTATTACATGATTTTAATGTTGTTAGCTATACCATATCTAAAAAAAAGTAAAAACTACATATAATAACAGAGCATTAGAACATTAGTGATAGTAATTAGAATCAGCATGTTTAAGCAAATAATAACTTTTCACAGTTCTTTTTATATTTTATTTTTATATATAATGGGGAAAATAGTGCAATACTACATCTTTTGAAAGATCAGTATGTATTTTATTTATGCCTCTTACTAGTTTTATTTGTAGTAATTGTAATAGTAATGATAGTATGCTTTCTTTTCTGTTGATAAGAGAATACTAGTGAAAGATGTTGTTTAAACATGACATTTTCAGTTTCACATTTTGAATTGTTAACATCATAGATTTTGTTATTACAATGAAAAAGAATGATTGTTCAGTAAAATGAAAAAAACAAAAACAAAAAACAACCTTAAATTTGCTACTTTATACCCATGGGTGTATGTAGAAATAGAGATTTCTAAAATACATGTGTATTCACATGTATGAATAGAAACTTTTACAGAAACAAATAATTGCTTGAAAAACTAAAAAGTAATAATCCTTTCAGGTGGAATTTCCTTCATTATCACAGTCTGGAGCTATAGACAAGTTATGATTATCATAAGAAGCAACATTTTTGCATTTCTTGACTGTAATGGTTTTCCAATTTCCAGCAGTCACACTGTTGAAAAACCTTATCCCCTGTTGCCTACCATAGTAAATCATATCTGATCGCTCAGCACCAAGCTCTATAATTTGAATCTCTGGGCCAAAACATTTACTAATGATCACTCTTCCAAACAGGAATAATCAATAGAGACTACAATTCCTTCATTGGTCTGATTTTTAAAAACGAGCTGCTTTTCTGCAGCTAATTATGTCCTATTTTAAGCAAATAGAATCTTTCCCTTGGTCATTTCCTCTAAAAATTAATGTGTGTCCCTATAATGCAGTCACAATTAATTTATATATTTTTAAAGACACACTTTTGAGAGATACAAACTGAGCTGAAATCCCATAGACAAGATATTAAGACTGAAATTAAAAACTCAAAAAATTTCCGCATCACACACACCCACAAAATAGGAGACTTTAGACTTTTGTCTGTTGTCTCCATTCAGTTAATTAAATTTTTCTCCCTGTTTAATTTTTTACAAAAATGTTCCTATTTTTTCTGTAGTTTAATTTATCTTCTTCAATAAAACATCAGATTTCTTGCTGTATATAGCATATAATAAAAGACCTGTCAGCGATCTGAAAGACTACAGTGTATCTAAATTAAAGATTCTGTTCTACAGTCGATGGGGTCACAAACAGTCGGAGACGACTGAGCAACTAAGCACGGAGCCCACAGTCTCCTAGAAGATAAGTGCTGTCACTGTTACGGGTTCAAGGCTGTCAAATGACTGTTGATTCTGAAAAGGTCAAAGTAGTTACATACTTCGTCTTTGTTCCCTGACCTAACAAATGGTGACACTAACTGTGCTGGCATTATAGGGACAATGTACTAATTAGTGGATTGTTAATGAATATCATTCGGAGAAGGCAATGGCACCCCACTCCAGTGCTCTTGCCTGGAGGATCCCATGGACGGAGGAGCCTGGTGGGCTGCAGTCCATGGTGTCGCAGAGAGTTGGACATGACTGAGCGACTTCCCTTTCACTTTTCACTTTCATGCACTGGAGAAGGAAATGGCAACCCAATCCTGTGTTCTTGCCTGGAGAATCCCAGGGATGGGGGAGCCTGGTGGGCTGCCGTCTATGGGGTCACACAGAGTCGGACACGACTGAAGCAACTTAGCAGCAGCAACAAATATCATTAGATCACTCACTGCCATGTTAAATGTAGGAAAATTCTATTCCCATAATTTCCTCTAGAAATTTGCTTAATTCATCCTCATTTTTAGGTGCTTTACAGACTGAAATTTGGCATACAAATGGTAACTTTCCCCTTAATGCCAATTTTCTTTCAACAAGAAGTTTCAAAAATATGAAGTGACAATGAGTTAAGGCTATAGGCAACATTTTGAGAAGCATGTCATCACTTAAGCCATTTCAAACCAAAATGTGGTATTATCTTTCAAAAAATTTAGAGTGGGAGTATTATGCTATGAAGACTGTTTTTCTCAACATTCCAGGCATATTTTAGTAATTTTTCAACTATAATTTGGCCACTTAATGCACTGGTAAAACAATAGTAAAAATTGAACAGAATTTTATAACATCAGACTTTCTCTAACAATTTATT
This sequence comes from Oryx dammah, assembly GCF_014754425.2. Classification (NCBI taxonomy): domain Eukaryota; kingdom Metazoa; phylum Chordata; class Mammalia; order Artiodactyla; family Bovidae; genus Oryx; species Oryx dammah. Next base: position 17,907,936 of record NW_024070200.1, read on the forward strand.
TCCATCAAAGACCCCTATTTTGATCTCAAACCATTTCTACTTTAGTATGAGATTATACACAATTAGGCATGAACATTCGATCTCCTCCATGAGTTGCTTATATTTGAATTGTTTGAAAGAACTTGTAGAAGACTTATTTTTAATGACATATATCTCTGGCATCACCGACTCGACAGACGTAAATTTGAGCAAGCTCCGGGAGTTGGTGATGGACAGGGAAGTCTGGCGTGCTGCAGTCCATGGGGTCTCAGAGTCAGACAAGACTGAACAACTGAACTGATCTTTGCCAGTTATTAAATAGTATCTTGGTTTATCTAATTCTTTGTGAATATAACAATGTCAGAGCACGCTTGAAACCTAAAAAAATACGTTTAGGAATATTTTGTATAACTAAAATAAAAGTCACTGACAGACTATTTTACTTCCTGCTGAATGTTTCTCTCAATCATTGCTTTGATGATCAAGTGGTAAAGAGTTTGAGTTCCTAGAGCCATGCTTCCCATCTCAAAAACACACAATAACATCATGCATTATCTTAGTTAACCCCTACAATAGTCTTGGAAAGTACACAGTATTATCCTCAGTTCACTTAAATAAAGCTAGGGTTCAGGGTTTAAAGTACTGAAGAACTGAAGAGATTCATGATACAGGAAATGGCAAGGGGCTTTTCTTTATTTGAGGCAGCACTGTTAGCTTTTGAGGCATAGATCCCAAATACACAACAGTACAGGAAGGTTGCAGCAGCCGTTCAGAATGCAATTCAGAGCTACCAAGTCATCTGTGGTGAGAACAAAGAACTACCACCCAGGCATCACTGAATGGTTTTTGAAGAGGGTAGTTCGAACAGAATCCAGCAAGGAACGAGAAACTTTGCCATCAATATCAAACCTGAGTGCAGCTGCAGCTTGCTCCCCATCTCCTGCTGCTAACAATCTTCAGCTGCACCATCTCTCACCTCCTCTTCCTCCTCCAATCTTGCCTGTCATAGAAGCAAATCTTTTTGCCTGTTGACTCAGAGCCAGCCCGTGTATGCCATGCTTACTGTACTTTTCAAGGTACTGTACTGTAAGATTAAAGATGTTTTATTTTTGTGTTTGATTTTATGTATTATTTGCATGAAAAGTATTATAAAACTATTATAGCCTAGTACTATATAGCCATCTGTGTTAGTTGGATACACAAGCTGACTTTGCAGGACTTACAAACGTGCTCTCATAATGAAACTCATTCATATGGACTACACTGTTTCTATTTTTCCACAACTACTTTTGACTTGGGAAATTTCTTAATTGAAGCAATATCTCAACTGCCATCCTTCTGAATAACATAAAGTTAGAAATTTTTTAATCAACTCAGTCCAATCTTATTTGTGATCTCTACTTATTCCCAAATTTGTAATTATTATTATTATCCACAGTTTTTGGTTGCTCAGATTTACTCACATAATTAACTTGTACAATATCATTTCAAACACTTCTTTCTTTAATCTGGATTCAAATTCACTTTTCTATGAGTATACGTCTGTCAAAATATTTTTTTCTTGAAAAAAGTTTTTGTTTCTGTTTTGGGCTGTACCATCCACTTAGGCAGGATCTTAGTAGCCCAACCAGGGATCAAACTCACGGCCCCTGCAGTGGAAGCACAGAGTCCTAACCACTGGACTTCTAGGGAATTCCTTGAAAAGAACTTTTTATCTTATATTGAGCTTATAGGTCAACTAAATGAGATATAGAAATATAAGTTGACCCTTATTTTCACTGATTATTTTGATGATATCATTCTATTTCTTTGACTTACATTTGAGGTACAGGTTCATAAAATTAAATCCAAAAATTGTTCCTTTGTTAAAATGATTATTTATTTTTTGTTAATTCTATATTTTTAAAAACTATTATTCTGTAGTTTTACTAAATGTGTAAAAATATGACTTATTTATTTTTGAACCCTTCTTTGGACTCATTTTGTCTTAACCTGAAGTTTCTGTGCTTGCTTCAGTCAAGAGTTCCCCTGACAATACCATCCAATGTTGTTTCCTTGTCTTGAAGGTTTCTCAACCAGAAAGATTCTGAAACTTACCATTTTGGTTTCTTAAGGGAAACACCCACACCTCTAACCCCCATCAACTCTCCCACAAGCCAGGGAGAAACAACTTTTTGTCTTCTGCCTATGGCAATAGGCAGGTGTTTATTGGTCCTTCCTTTCTTGATATTACAGAATTTTCCAGGTCTTAGGTTATGCAGTTTCATGTCCTGTTTCCTATTTGATTCTGACCAAAAGGGCTTTTAACTTGTGCTTGTGTGTGTAAACACCCAAGCTCTTATATAACAGGGTTTGATGACCACTCTACCACCTCCACTATGGTAGTTTGCAACTTCAACAAGAGTTCCTGTGCTTACTACTTTTTCACATTATTTTCAAGTTTAGTTCAGTTACTCAGTCGTGTCTGACGCATTGCATCACAAAGAACTGCAGCATGCCAGGCCTCCCTGTCCATCACCAACTCCTAGAGTTTACCCAAACTCATGTTCATTGAGTCAGTGATGCCATCCAACCATCTCATCCTCTGTCATCCCCTTCACCTCCCACCTTCAATCTTGCCCAGCATCAGGGTCTTTTCAAATGAGTCCCTTCTTCCCATCAGGTGACCAAAGTATTGGAGTTTCAGCTTCAGCATCAGTTCTTTCAATGAATATTCAGGACTGATTTCCTTTAGGATGGACTGGTTGGATCTCCTTGCAGTCCAAGGGACTCTCAAGAGTTCTCCAACATCACAGTTCAAGAGCATCAGTTCTTTGGTGCTCAACTTTCTTTATAGTCCAACTCTCACATCCATACATGACTACTGGAAAAACCATAGCTTTGGCTAGATGGACTTTGTTGGCAAAGTAATGTCTCTGCTTTTTAATATGCTGTCTCAGTTGGTCATAACTTTTCTTCCAAGGAGCAAGTATGGTTTAATTTCATGGCTGCAGTCACCATCTGCAGTGATTTTCTTTTCATTCCAGTACCAAAGAAAGGCAATGCCAAATAATGCTCAAACTACCACACAACTCTACTCATTTCACACACTAGTAAAGTAATGCTCAAAATTCTCCAAGCCAGACTCCAACAGTTTGTAAACTGTGAACTTCCTGATATTCAAGTTGGATTAAGAAAAGTCAGTGGAACCAGAGATCAAATTGCCAACATCCACTGGATCATAGAAAAAGCAAGAGAGTTTCAGAAAAACATCAATTTCTGCTTTATTGAAAATGCCAAAACCATTGACTGTGTGGATCACAACAAACTGTGGAAAATTCTTAAAGAGATGGGAATATCAGACCACATGGCTTGTCTCTTGAGAAATCTGTATGCAGGTCAGGAAACAACAGTTAGAACTGGACATGGAACAACAGACTGGTTCCAAATAGGAAAAGGAGTACTTCAAGGCTGTATATTGTCATCCTGCTGAATTAACTTATATGCAGAGTACATCATGAGAAATGCTGGGCTGGATGAAGCGCAAGCTGGAATCAAGATTGCCAAGAGAAATATCAATAACCTCAGATAGGCAGATGACACTACCCTTACGGCAGAAACCAAAGAAGAACTAAAGAGCCTTTTGATGAAAGTGAAAAAGGAGAGTGAAAAAGCTGGCTTAAAACTCAACATTCAGAAAACAAAGATCATGGCATCTGGTTCCATCACTTCGCGGCAAATAGATGGGGAAACAATAGAAACAGACTTTTCACATTATTTTTAAATTCTGTCAAATTAGCATTTTCTAACTGTTCTTGATATTTCTTTGATTTACTAAAATGCTATATTTGATTCAGTAAATCACATTTTTTTAGCTGAAAAATCTGTAAATCTTAATTGACTATTTTTCCTGAATCAAAAATGAATATTCTTATTATTACATTATTTATGAATAAAATGATAAATGCCCATTTACTTCATTTCAAAATTTATATTTCAATAAAATAAGATCTATGAAGACACAATAGCATGCTGGTTTACTAAATGGATGTGATATTTAGAATTCAGATAATTTACATTTAAAAATAGTATGGAAATAATGAGAAAGTCTTTATAATCTTAATGAATTCACATTTTTAACGTTACCAAAATATTATCACTAAAGTTTATGCTCCTTCAGTGGTCAGAGATCATTTTTCCAGAACCAAATGATGTTTTTGCTTGTTTTGACAGGAGTAATAGAATTCTGGATGGCTCACTGTATCTGATGTTTCAATGACTCGTTAATTAATTCTATTCATCCCAAACACATTGACTGTATTACTGCTTCATTTCTTCATCATACTAACTTATTCCTTATAATGATAGTCTCATTTATTTTAGCAGTAAGGTAAAAAATGCTACTGATAAAGCTAACATGTTACATTAGAGCACTTAAAAAATTAGGGATTTTACAATTGAGCACTTTCAATTGTTTGGCACTGTTATAACAATTTTAGTGTTATAAACATATGTCACAAGAAACACATTCTCTTTATAACTCTATGTACCAGGTGAGGAAAGAGATGTAAAAAGAACTTATCTATCTTGCTCAAGTTCACACAGGTAACAAGTGATAAGATATGTTTGCAAGTTAAGACATACAGATTCCAGAGATATTTTACATATCTTAAAAGTTATGTAATATTGCTACACCATTCAATCCCATGAAATGGCAAGAAACACTTCCAGAAATTATTTTGGAATTCAAGTTGACCAATCAAGTTACAGGGAATTAAAAAAAAAATAACAAAAATAATCCTTTTCACTTTTGAAGCTTACCTTTAAGTTTAATAAGAGATGTACAGAATCATAAAAAATATATATAAATCTTAAAGAAAAAGGAGAAGACTGAAATAAATCACACTATATATCTAAATTAGAAGACTCAAACATATTGAGATGTTTTTCTCCTTCAATTCTTTTATTGATTCTTTAAGAAAAATATAGGATAATTTTAGCAAATCAATTATAAATAAGATGTCTGTATGAACTTGAATTTAAATGTGAAGTTTAAAGTTAAATAATGTATTTTAAGAACAGAGAAATTGATATGGCATTAGTTAAACTGATACAAAGGAAAACGTGTGTGTATGTATGTCAGTATGTATATATAATATTTGCTTCCTGAAGTCTAAAAAAAAAAAACAGTAAATAGAGGCATTACTCAGTGGTGATACAGAAATGTTTTAATTTGAAAAACTAAAAGTATCTCTTTTAGCATATCCCATAAGACAAATGCCTATTTCAGACAGCAGAATATTAGAAATACATTTCTAAAGAAAACATTGGTGAAAATGCTTGAGATAGAAGCATAAAAACAAAAAACTACCCAGAAAACAGTTAATATATTTAATATGTATAAATTAAAATTCCACTATTTATAAAATACTATATGAAAGTATAAGGCAAGATTAGGGAATATGCCAATCTCTGTAATGAATTATTGATATTATGCCTAATAGTCCCTATAACCAATGTAAAAAATAATGAATATACCAGTACAAATATGAAAATAGGTATAAGGATCAATAAAAATATAATAATGACCAAAATCATTATTACTTCAGGATTAATTGATAGAATTACAACATATTTTTCAAGACTAGAAATTGATAAAACACCTTTCCTTTAATTATAACATCATTTTAGCAAAGGTTTGGCAAGATAGACATTATTGATATGAAAATAGTTCAGCACTTCTGAACGTCATTTTGTTCATATGGGTCAAGAACTTGAAAATGGCAATATCCTTTGATAGTAGTGGCAGAAACTTTTCATAGCTGTGTTTATACCACACAGGGGAAAAAAAACACCTTAATAAAATATATAGGGGTTCATTATAATGCATTTATTAAGAATTGATCTTATGTAATATTTTACATCATATTTTCAAAAATATTTGATAACAGGGAGAAATACTTATGATTCACCGATCCATGAGTTGAGTCAAAAAAGTTACTATAATAAAAGCAAATGTACTTTGTGGAGATATATTTACATGTATTCTCTCTCTCCATACATTATATATATATATATACACACACACACATACACACATATATACACTCTGTATATATGATTACATTTTTAGAGGTGAGAGTTTATTCTGTGCTTCTCATGTTAGAAATGGAAGGGATAAAACTGTAGAGAGGGTCTATTTTGGAGGTATAAGGGCTTCTGTAGGTTTTGCTACAGGGGCAGACAGGGCATTAAGGTGGGGCTCAGGTTGTTGTCTGGAAGTCCTGCAGGGAAAGGATGGCCTTCAGGTGGAACAGATTTACAAAGGCTCTAGGTGAACACAGGTGGGCTGGGATGCTTTCCTTAACTAGAAACAGCAGAGTAGCACTGCTCCATTTTGATAATCTGTGTTTATTCTTGATGACGTTACCGCTTTTCCTTGTTATAAATTGCATCTTTGAGAGTAACTCTGTTTTACTGATGTAGAGCAGTGTTAATATAAAAATCCAGCTTCAGGAGAAGAGGATACCAGTGTTTAAGAAACAGATTTGTTACATTCTCATGTTTGCACCTGGATTCTCACACAATCAAGGGAAATTATTATCAAGTATATGGGTCTATATTTATAAATACAATGAAGATTTTCATTGTATAGATTAGTTAATTCAGTCAAGAACCTGGTCAATTTCCTTAAATAAAATCAGATTATTTGATATGCCAGTTGAGTAATTAAAGCATTCTAACAGTTGATCTTTTCCTCCAAATTGATCTTTAGATAATGCCTAATTAAAGTTAGATATTTAGGGAAGTTATTTTCTGATGACTTAAAATTACGAACAATTCTGTCTCATAATTTTGATGGCTTATTTTTGAGTATTGGAAAGATATTTTCTCTTTGTATTAATTTATTCATTCAAAAACATTTAGAGCTCCTGTTCTGTGTCATGCATAATTTATATAAGGTGATTAATCACTATGTTTAATTTAGTAACTTATCTTCCCTCTTTTGAAAATGACCAGCATTTTCAAAATGATCATGAGCTCTCCAAATGGGGGAAAATATATGCTTCATTTAGAAGTAAAATAATTATTAAGTATCAAGCGTTTCCTTTCCCCTTAACTTTTAAGTTAGCAATTCTGAACTCTTAGATAATTTCAGATACTTTTATAGTAGTAGTATTTTTGATTTGGATTTTGAATTGAAGTTTATTTAATCTGAAAAACATTCTCCAAGAGGGTCCAGAAAGAGTGCTATGCATGCATGTCTATTTATCCTATCCATTTAGCCTGTGGCTAATTATAAGCAACTCCAGTCAGTTCAGTTCAGTTTAGTTGCTCAGTCGTGTCTGACTCTTTGTGACCCCATGAATCGCAGCACGCCAGCCTCCCTGTCCATCACCAACTCCCAGAGTTCACTCAGACTCACATCCATCGAGTCAGTGATGCCATCCAGCCATCTCATTTAATATCACTAAATTAACACAACAGCTGTTTACCTGATCTGATTGCTTAATATCTGGTGACTAATGATAGGTTAAGTTTAATTCAGCCTACCACTGAGATCTAATCTATCTACAAGTGGAGTTAGATCTAATCAAAAGTAGTCTCTCTAGGGCCATGAAAATTTGCCTAAAACTTTTACAAAATTTGCCAGGCAGTTTTATGTCCCAGCTGGAGAAGGAAATGGTAATGCACTCCAGTATTCTTGCCTGGGAAATCGCACGCACAGAGAAGTCTGGCAGGCTACAGTTCATGGGGTTGCAGAGTCAGACATGACTGAGCACATAAACTCATTCATTTCCCAAAATCAAAGTTCTTACTGGTTTGTGCAGGACACCTAGCTCCTTTCTCCTGAGTGGGTGTAGTCTATCGAACAGATGGCAATGGCAACAAAAGTTCTTATATAGATATTTATAACAGTTTAAATTTCATATAAAGTATTATGAGAAACACAGTCTCGTGTTTGCGCTTTAAACAGACTGTAGTTTTGTATGCCCTCTTGTAGAGAATTTTTTGAGCTGCCACAGAGCATTGCCAAGAACCTTACAGAAATGGCACCTAGTCAGATGTAAGAGATCATTCAAAAGTGACAAGAAGGCATTTGAAATAAACTTGCTTACTAAACATTTCTACCAAGGTCTATGAATATCAACGAGGATAAGGCTCAACTCACCATACCATTAACAATATAAATGTAAAGCAAAGAAAATATTATCAAAGTGTAACGTTTGGATTATAGAAATTTAACCCCAATCTAAAACATGTCAGCTATCTCATGCTGAATAAAGCTTTCCAACCAAACTGGGAAAGATAGTGCTGTGTCAGCAACTCATCGTGAACCTAGCATTTCCATGTCTACCCAATTAATGTCCTATTTTTTTTAATTGAAGTATTTTAATACATGAACCGTGAACTTCCAGATGTTCAAACTGGTTTTAGAAAAGGCAAAGGAACCAGAGATCAAATTGCCAACATCCGCTGGATCATCAAAAAAGCAAAAGAGTTCCAGAGAAACATCTATTTCTGCTTTATTGACCATGCTTTTGACTGTGTGGATCACAATAAACAGTGGAAAATTCTGAAAGAGATGGGAATACCAGACCACCTGACCTGCCTCTTGAGAAACCTGCATGCAGGTCAGGAAGCAACAGACATGCAGGTCATGGAACAACAGACTGGTTCCAAATAGGAAAAGGAGTGCGTCAAGGCTGTATATTGTCACCCTGCTTATTTAACTTCTATGCAGAGTACATCATGAGAAACGCTGGCTGGAAGAAGCACAAGCGGGAATCAAGATTGCCGGGAGAAATATCAATAACCTCAGATATGCAGATGACACCACCCTTAGGGCAGAAAGTGAAGAGTGATTAAAGAGCCTCTTGATGAAAGTGAAAGAAGAGAGTGAAAAAGTTGGCTTAAAGCTCAACATTCAGAAAAATAAGATCATGGCATCTGGTCCCATCACTTCATGGGAAATAGATGGGGAAATAGTGTCAGACTTTATTTTTGGGGGCTCCAAATTCACTGCAGATGGTGATTGCAGCCATGAAATTAAAAGATGCTTACTCCTTGGAAGGAAAGTTATGACCAACCTAAACAGCATATTGAGAAACAGAGACATTACTTTGCCAACAAAGGTCCATGTAGTCAAGGCTATGGTTTTTCCAGTGGTCATGAGAGTTGGATTATAAAGAAAGCTGAGTGCTGAAGAATTGATGCTTTTGAACTGTGGTGTTGGAGAAGACTCTTGAGAGTCCCTTGGACTGCAAGGAGATCCAACCAGCACATCCTAAAGGAGATCAGTCCTGGGTGTTCATTGGAAGGACTGATGCTGAAGCTGAAACTCCAATACTTTGGCCATCTCATGAAAAGAGTTGACTCATTGGAAAAGACCCTGATGCTGGGAAGGATTTTGGGGCAGGAGGAGAAGGGGATGACAGAGGATGAGATGGCTGGATGGCATCACCGACTCGATGGACATGAGTTTAGGTAAACTCCGGGAGTTGGTGATGGACAGGGAGGCCTGGGATGCTGCAATTCATGAGGTAGCAAAGAGTTGGACATGATTGAGCGACTGAACTGAACTGATCTACTGAAACATTCTGTTTTTTGAAGACAAAGTTTCCAACTGTAATTTAATGCTGAACACATTTGTAAGTCATGACAAGTGCTATTAAACCACACTAACAACTAAAATCAATTCATGTTTATTGGATGAAATAGTTACTTCTCTAATATACTGGAGTCCTGGCTCCAAACACAAAATGCTAGACTATGGTTTTTAAAACTTTATAAATTATTTTTTTGGTGACATAAAAAAGTCAGAGTCTAGTCTGGTGGTTTATATTTGAGAGTCAGAAGTCTTGAGTATATTCTTAAGTAAATGGTTGGGTTGGGTTTTTATCTTTTTTTTTTTTTTACCTTCTACAAGATCAAGAAATAACCAGTAGCCAAATATAATTAGCATTGAATATAGCCTGATGATACCATACTGAGGCTTTTAAGTTAGGGAATCTGCTTTGACACACATTTTTCATTCTGGTCACCACACTTTGACAAATTCAGGAAAGGAAATGAAAGATTAAACAAAATTTACAAGTAGAAAATATCTATTGTCATGTTAATGTTTGGCAGAAACCAACATAATTCTGTAAAGCAATTATCCTTCAATGAAAAAATAAAATTAAAAAAGAACTCCCCCCCAAAAAAACAAACAAAAAAAGAAAATATCTATTATTATCTGAATTTGAGCACAGAATAAGCTCTAGAAGACACAGTGATACATGGGAAATTCATCACTATTTCAGTTCTAGCATGCCCTCCATTTACATCTACATCAAGGTACCCTGTAGTATTACTGCTTTTTGGAAATTAAACCCCTTTATGTATGTTCTCACGTACTTGGCTTAGTCTCTGCTGCTGCTGCTAAATCGCTTCAGTCGTGTCCGACTCTGCAACACCTTAGACGGCAGCCCACCAGGCTCCCCTGTCCCTGGGATTCTCCAGGCAAGAACACTGGAGTGGGTTGCCATTTCTTCTCCAATGCATGAAAGTGAAAAGTGAAAGTGAAGTCGCTCAGTTGTGCCCAACTCTTCGTGATTCCATGGACTGCAGCCTACCAGGCTCCTTCATCCATGGGATTTTCCAGGCAAGAATACCAGAGTGGGGTGCCATTGCCTTCTCCGTGGCTTAGTCTCTAGAATACTCAAAATTTAGGCATTATGTGACTAATTTACCAAATTTTGGGGGGGTCTAGATATATATTTTCTATATCATGCTCTTCATCTTAGTCACCATTTTTCCCATTTCAGAACTTTTGACACTTTTCTACTCTATACTTGCCCTTAGGTTCCACATAAAATAAGCAAATCCATCCTATAGATCCATTCTTCTTATTTTCTTTAACCTTACTTCTCTTCCTACCCACAGCCACTGCCCTTGTTCCTAATCTATCTTAAGTTCATAGATCCAATTCCATATCTGCTTTCTTTGCCTATGACTTCTCTTTTAGTTAATTTATTTTTAATAAGATAATTTATTTTTAATAAGACAGTCAAAATTCTACTTTTGTTTACTATTTATAGATGATCTTTGCATATCTTTATGTCATTCTATCATCTACTATTTTTGCACATTTAATCTTTATCTTATGCCTAAATTTTTGGCTACTGTTAAATTAGAATTATAATTGATGGCAAAATAATTATATGGTTGTAACTCTTAACAGAGTTATCAAAGAGTCAACACCAAGCAAGAATAATAGAGCCAAATAAGAGAAGAAACATGGAACTTACTAGCATGTGGTCAGGTCAATTTTAAATATCTTAAAATAAAAATTAGAAAATACAGTTGAGTATGTTATAATTCACAGAGTAAATAGAACTTAAAATAATTTCATCCACTTTAGGATAAAAAATAAAATTGTTGACTATCACATTAAAATCTACATTATGCAATAGAAGTAGAAATTTTTAAAAGTACAAAAAGTTAGTGATGGCACAAACATGATATGGCTTAGAATTCAAATATCTTGCACACTGGGTAAAGATAAGCTTGCTTTATTTATTTACCTAAAATAAAGAACATTAGTTATTCACTATATGATCTTGCCTCCAACCTCAAAGGCTCTCTGGAAAGAAATGCTCCCTATAGATTACCACTGATGCTAATTAAATGTATAAATTCCATATACTTGATTCATTAAAGGCATGATGGTCTAACACCTACATGTTGCTTTTGGAATACAACCTTTTGGAGCAGATTTTATGCTTATAGGGCTTCCCTTGTGGCACAGCTGGTAAAGAATCTGCCTGCAATGTGGGAGACCTGGATTCAATCCCTGGGTTGGGAAGATCCCCTGGAGAAGGGAAAGGCTACCCACTCCAGTGTTCTGGCCTGGAGAATTCCGTGAACTGTACAGTCCATGGGGTCACAAAGAGTTGGACATGATTGAGTGACTTTAACTTTCAGTACTTTATGCTTATAAGAATATAGAATGTCAACAAGGTACATAATAGAATTACTGTTGGTATAGAGACATCATAAAACTTTTCATTTTTTAAAATGTTAGAATATTGATCATTTTAATAAACTAGATGGCATGACTATGCCTTTAGAGATAAAATAATTTAATAACATTTTTGGCATTGGGAATTTATTTTATCAGAATAGTAAATTTATATAACTAAATGTTGCAACCAATTCCCTGACAATTTAGCATAAACAGTGAACTGTTCTTTGATAAACAGTTGAAATTGCATGCCTCGAAAGTCAGGAAAGAGTCACTTTAGAGGACATTTTTATAATGTAGAGAAAAGCCTGCAAATTGTGAATTAATATAGGATGTTAATATGGCATCACTAAGGGTAGTAAGATTTAATTAAAAAGTTTCCCTTTTATTTGATAATAAATATTTCATTCTAAGTAACCAATAGACTTTTGAAGGAAAATATTTAACTCTGTGGGTAATAAAGACAAGAAACTTTGAGCTGATTTTATCAGAAATTAATAATAATTTTTATGAAATATTCATGTTATATAAGATTGAATCTATATAATATCAATCAATATAAATAGTGAAGACAACTTTTTAAGTCATTCATCATAAAAAGCAGAAGCTGTTAACTGTGACTCTTACAAGCCAGTCCTTCTCAGAACCTTGATCTCTGATAACCCGCCTTAAAATAACTTAAAAGTGATGGGTGGAGGATGCCAACTGTTAAGACACACTGGCTCCACACAGATATCCGGAAGCAAGGGTGAAAGCCAAAAACAGACTTATTTATGAGATAATGCTGAAATCCACTAAAGTCTGAGAAACAAAGCTTGTAAGAGACAATTCAGTATCATTGAAAAGGTTGGAAATTCTCTTTCAAAAAAAAAGGGTTTGTCTACCTTGTTAATATTCATTCTTAAATAAAGAGAAAGTAAAAGGACAACTGGGCATAGAACTAGAATTCAGAGTAATCCAATTGCGTTGTGTCAAATAATCTTCTCAAAGCAGGATTAGAGTGTTGGTGTTTAGTTATCATACGTTTCATTTACCATATAAGCAAATAAAATGATTTTTGGATCACAGGATCAGAAATATAAATGATAGTGTATTTGCATCCAAATAATAATTACTGCAACATTTAATCTCCCATACTGTTGGATAATATATCTTAAAAATAAAATAGGACTTCCCAGTGGTTGAGAATCCACCAATCAATGTAAGGAACACGGGTTCCATCCCTGTTCTGGGAAGATTCCACATACCTTGGAGCAACTAAGCCCGTGTGCCACAGCTATGGAGTCTGTGCTCTAGAACCAGAGTCACAACTACGAGCCCGCATGCTGCAACTAATGAAGCCGCTGCAACTAATGAAGCCCCCGCACCTAGCGCCCGCACTCTGCAATGAGAGCCCACCACAATGACAGGCTCAGCACCACAGGGAAGAGTAGCCCCTGCTCTCGGCAACTAGAGAAAGTCCATGTGCAGCAATGGAGACCAGCACAACCAAAATTAAATAAAAATTATAAAGATAAAACGATCATTCCAGTTTGACTGCTATCAATATTTATTCAGTCATTTACAGGGGGTCAATTTAAAAAAAAAAGCAGAGCAGTAAAAGGGCACTAACATGAAATTATTGGGAAAAATTCCTATTCCTCAGGCATTTAAAAATGAGCTTAGATGAATTCCTGTTTTGCACTCGCAAATTATTTCTTCTCTGATTTAATAAAGTACAATGCCAATTAGTACTAACAAAAACAGTAAGTAAAAAAATGAAAAGCCTACAAAATTGAAATATATAGAAAATATATACAAATGTATATGCCAGTTTTAGCTATTTCAAATAACGAAGAAGTATGGATTAATTCACTTCAAATTCTTTAGTTCAGTCAGGGTAGCCACCACAGAAGTGCTAAGCAGTTTTTAACTAAGGAAAAACTTGAGTAAACTAACCATGGAGAAGATGACAGAAAGAAATATTACATGATGATTTTAGTGGGTTCAGGAGAGAAAATAAGTCATTACCTGTATTTCTGACCAACCTGTTGTAGATCACAGTTTCCATCCTTGGGTTCCGTTAATTTGCTAGAGCAGCACACAGAACTCAGAAAACCTTTTCATCAGGAGGTTAGTGATTTATTATAAAAAAGATATAACTCAGGAACAGCCAGATGAAAGAGTCGCAAAGCACAAGGTGTGGGGAAAAGGCGTGGCGTTTCCATGCTTTCTCCCAGCATGTCCCTCTCCCCAAGTCTCCAAGTGTTCCCCCATCTGGAAGTTCACTCAAACCACTTCTTTTTTACTTTAAGGAAGCCTCCCTCATTAGAGAGGCAAGATTGATTAAATCATCAGCCGCTGGCAAACTATTCAAGCCCCAGCACCTTTCTCCTACAGGAAGATGGGCATGAGGTGGCAGGATCCGACTGAAAGTTTCAACCCTCTAATCACACAAAATTTCTACCAGCAACGAGCCCTCAGCCCTCAGGTGCTACTCATTAACTTAACAAAAGACATCTTTTTATTCTCTTAGGAAATTCCAAGGGTTAAGGAGTTCCATGTTGGAAGCTGGGGAGAAGATCAAATACGTATTTCTTATTATGAATCACAATATCATATACCTTAAAAAGGAATGAACAATTTATACCACTCATCTTTCCATCTCTCTCAATGTTAATCTCCATACTTTCAGATACTAGACTCAGAATGGAGAAGGCAATGGCACCCCACTCCAGTACTCTTGCCTGGAAAATCCCATGGACGGAGGAGCCTGGTAGGCTGCAGTCCATGGGGTCGCGAAGAGTTGGACATGACTGAATGACTTCACTTTCACTTTTCACTTTCCTGCATTGGAGAAGGAAATGGCAAACCACTCCAATATTCTTGCCTGGAGAATCCCAGAGATGGGGGAGCCTGGTGGGCTGCTGCCTATGGGGTTGCACAGAGTTGGACACAACTGAAGCGACTTAGCAGCCGCAGCAGCAGACTCAGAAATGCAATCATTCGTAATTATTTGTTTCTCACAGTGGATCTATTATACTTATAGTGTATGTATTATGTCTTGTTTTAGAAATTGCTGTTTATACTTCTATTTACTCTAATAAAAACTAGCTCTCAGCCCAGGTACGCAATTTCCTACGATACTCAGTAGATTGATTTGATACGAATACATAGGTGTTTGAGATCAGCTAATCTCTATTTCTAAAACAATTTAGAAGCACATGATGCTAACACATACCATGTTTACTTAATAGATAAATGTAGGTTCAGTTCAGTTCAGTTCAGTCGCTCAGCTGTGTCTGACTCTTTGCGACCCCATGAATCGCAGCACGCCAGGCCTCCCTGTCCATCACCAACTCCCAGAGTTCACTCAGACTCATGTCCATCTTGATGGCATCCAGCCATCTTATCCTCTGTCGTCCCCCTTTCCTCCTGCCCCCAATCCCTCCCAGTGTCAGAGTCTTTTCTAATGAGTCAACTCTTTGCTTGAGGTGGCCAAAGTACTGGAGTTACATCTGTACATTTTGTGTCTAATTATTATTTTTGTTTGTTAACTATTACCTTAATTTCATCACAGAAGACTTTCCTGTATTCTCATAGCTGAATCCAAATTTGCCATTCCTTAGTTCTTTCTGTATGAAGCTGCTGCAATATATATAGCAAACATATATTTGTCCTGTATATTCAAAGCACTATACTGAAGATGGTAGGAGATCCAAAACTGAATAGGACAGAGCAGCTGATTTCAGGAATTTCAAGTCTAAAGAGGAAGATAACACATTTCTATAAACAACACAAGGGAACGTGAGCTTGGTGAAAGTGGTTTGAGTTGATACCGGCCTGGTCTCACACAGCCGTCCTAAATTCCTAACAGTATTACTTTGTGTGTAAACCTCTGAGTGCGATTGTCTTAATGTTTGTGTCTCATATCCACTCCAAATTAATATGTTGAAATTTTAATGGCCAAGTGAGCACCAGGATGCTGTAGACATTTGGGTGATGCTTAGATGGTTAGAGTGAGGCCCTCATAAATGGGATTAGTGCCTGAGAAAAAATGGCTCCAGGGAGATCCCAGTTGCTTCCACCACATAAGGACATTCCTTGTCCACACAGTGACAAGGAATCAGCTGTAAACAGGAAGATACCTTCACCAGAATGAAACCATGCAGGCCGCCCAGTCTGTGGTATGTTGTTAGAGAAGCTTGAACAGACTAATCTATATTGTCTACACATTAACTTACCACCTAAGTGTGGACATTTGGAAGGCCATTGAGCCATCTATTTCTGTATCCCCTCTGAATAGTAACAGACCCTGGACAAAATAAATGTTGAAAAAATGGTTGCAGAATTGAACAAGTTTAATAAAGGGGGTCAGAGATTTTTTAAAGCATTCTGTTTGAAATAAAATGGATGGAGGATTACCTGGAAACATTCCCTAAGCCATTTCACTCAGAAATTCATTCAAATAAAAAAAGTTTCCAATCACATCCAATTACATTTTTATATCTAAATTTTTAAACATGAGAATTTATGAATCTTAATGCACAAGTTTTATTTTCTTAACTCAAGCTAGAAAAATAATTTGGATGTTTTGTTTCTTATTCTAATTTTCACACATCACACTCCCTAGAAGTTATAAAATGAGATATATTAGGCCCTACATTTATAGGTACCTGTACTGCTTTTAATAGGATCAACAACAAAAAGACAGCTTAATACAACTCTTTCAAGCACACATCATGAATTGCAATCAACTTGCATTTGTGCTATTATAATGTATCTATGCATACATTCTCAGTCATCTTCAACTATTTGGGACCCCACAGACTGTAGACCACAAGGCTCCTCTGTCCATGGGATTTCCCAGGGAAGAATACTGGAATGGGTTGTCATTTCCTTCTCCAGGGGATCTTCCAGACCCAGGGATTGAAGCTGCATCTCCTTCTGCATTGGCAGGTGGATTCTTTACCATCGTGCCACCTGGGAAGTCCAATGATCAGTTCAGTTCAGTCATTCAGTCGTGTCTGACTCTTTGCGACCCCATGAATCTCAGCACGCCAGGCCTCCCTGTCCATCACCAACTCCCGGAGTTCACTCAGACTCACGTCCATCGAGTCAGTGATGCCATCCAGCCATCTCATCCTCGGTCGTCCCCTTCTCCTCCTGCCCCCAATCCCTCCCAGCATCAGAGTCTTTTCCAATGAGTCAACTCTTCACATGAGGTGGCCAAAGTACTGGAGTTTTAGCTTTAGCATCATTCCTTCCAAAGAAATCCCAGGGCTGATCTCCTTCAGAATGGATTGGTTGGATCTCCTTGCAGTCCAAAAGCACACCACAGTTCAAAAGCATCAATTCTTTGGCTCTCAGCCTTCTTCACAGCCCAACTCTCACATCCATATATGACCACTGGGAAAACCATAGCCTTGAGTAGATGGACCTTAGTTGGCAAAGTAATGTCTCTGCTTTTGAATATGCTATCTAGGTTGGTCATAACTTTTCTTCCAAGGAGTAAGCGTCTTATAATATCATGGCTGCAATCACCATCTGCAATGATTTTGGAGCCCCAAAAAATAAAGTCTGACACTGTTTCCACTGTTTCCCCATCTATTTCCCATGAAGTGATGGGACCAGATGCCATGATCTTCATTTTCTTAACGTTGAGCTTTAAGCCAACTTTTTCACTCTCCTCTTTCACTTTCATCAAGAGGCTTTTTAGTCCAATGATATGGAACCTTTATTGTTTACTTTTATATGTATTCTTATGTTATGCTATTATAATTTTTAAGTGATTTATGGATATATGTTACACATTCTTTTAGAAAGAATTTGTTTTCTTTTGTTGTCTCTTTTAATCTTTATGCTGGTACTCAGATCATAAATGCAGTTAGAGAATTGTTTATGACCTGCTTTAGTAGCCCACAGAAAGAAAAACTTTTTCACTGGGTCATTTGATTAGGTGTCATTTGAAAATGTTGCTTTGTGGGAGCACACTCTGATCCTTTGGTAATATGTTAATGACAGAGACTGATATATGGGTTATTGATGAGACTCAGATGGGTAATGGGTATGAGGCCTTAAAACAGGATTTCAGTTAGGAAGACAGAAATGAAAGATTCAGTTCATTTCAGTTCAGTCATTCAGTCATGTCCGACTCTGTGATCCCATGAATTGCAGCATGCCAGGCCTCCCTATGGGATTAGTAAATGATGTAAGAAGAGAAGCCAATGGTAGTTTGGATTTGAAACAAGTGAACTAGATGTGACAAGTTTACATTTACCAAATAAACATAGTGAACTTAAAATAGGCTGATTCAGATAACAATTGTGATAATCAAATATGTGATACTGAAAATATTCTAAGACCAATAAGACCAATCACATCATCCAGAGAGTATAACAACTGTAACTTAATATACCAGCAAACAATGTCCCAAAATATATGAAGTCAGCAGAATTGAAGAGAGATACAGTACTATGACAATATTTGGAGACTGTACTCTGAATAATAGATAGATCTGACCTTACAGAAACAAACAAACAAACAAAAACTATAGGAGAATAATAGGAACATTAACAAACCAATTGTCTAGATTAAACCGACAAATTGTTAGAAACACACAAATTACCTAAACTGACTCAAAAGGAAAAGAAAATCTCAACAGACCTATACAAATAAAAAGTTGAATCAATAATTCAAAATCTCCCAACAAACTCCAGCTCCAGACAGATGTCTTCATTAGTGAATTCTACCAAACAGGTACACCAATTCTATTTCAAAACAGAGGAGGAAACTCATTTTAGGAGGTGAGCATTACCTGATAACCAAGGCCAGATAAAAATCTCACAAGGAAATAAAAGTATACATCAATATCCACTGTGTATAGAGATGCAAAAAACCTTAACAAAACACTAGCAAAACAAAGGCAATAGCATACTAAAAGGATTATACATCATGACCATGTGGGATTTACCCCAGGAACACTAAAACGATCAAAGAAAATTGATCAGTGAAATACATCACATTAATAGAATAAAGATACAACAACAAAACAAATAACCACCCCCAGCTCCAAACCACATAACTGTTTCAATTCTGAGAAAGAGAAACATCATTTGGAAAAAATGCAACATTATTTCATGATTAATATACCAGAAAATTAGAAATTGGAGGAAACTTCCTCAACAAGATAAAGGCTACTTTCTAAAAACCCACAATCTATGTCATATTCCTTTTTGACAGATTGCAGATTTTTTAAAAGATGCTGGCTGCCTAGAAGAAAAGTTATGACAGCGACTGAACAACAATGTCATATTCCTCTTCAAAGATTCCCCCAAGATCAAAAATAAAATAAGGGTGCCATTTTCACCACTGCCATTAATATTTTACTGGAATTTCCAGCCAGATATTTAGACCAGAAAAGAAAATTTAAAGAATTCTAGTAGGAAAAGATGGAGAAGGCAATGGCAACCCACTCCAGTACTCTTGCCTGGAAACTCCTGTGGATGGAGGAGCCTGGTAGGCTGCAGTCCATGGGGTCGTGAAGAGTCAGACACAACTTCCCTTTCACTTTCACTTTTCACTTTCCTGCATTGGAGAAGGAAATGGCAACCCACTCCAGTGCTCTTGCCTGGAGAATCCCAAGGGTGGAGGAGCCTGGTAGGCTGCCGTCTTTGGGGTTGCACAGAGTCGGACAAGACTGAATCGACTTAGCAGCAGCAGCAGCAGCAGTAGGAAAAGAAGAAATAAATTATATTGTTTATCCCAAGTTGTCCCTTGGGATCCTTGGGTCATTGTTTCCAGAACCCTTTCTAGATACCAAAATCCAAGGATGCTCAAGTCCCTTACATAAAATGGTGCAGTATTTGAATATACCCTCAGCATATCCTCCCATATACTTTAAGCTATGGCTAGATCATTTATAATACAATATAAACACTATGCATTATAAGTAGTTATAAATATAATGTAACTGATATGTAAATAGTTGTAGGAAATGGCAACTTTAAGTTCTGCTTTTGGAACCTCCTAGAATTTTTTATTTAAAAATATTTTTTCATTCATGGTTGAATCCACAGATGCAGAAACTGTAGATGTGAAGGACCAGCTGTATCTCTAATCACATGGGGCATTATTCTATATATAGAAATCCCAAGAATTCACAAGAAAGCTACTAAATAGCCAATAAACTAAATCTACTTAGTTGCAAGGTATATGATTAACACCCAAAAATCAACCGGTTTTTTAAACACTAGCAATGAAGTATCCACAAAGATAATTAAGAAAACAATTCCATTTATAAGAGCATATAAAAGAATTACATACTTAGGAATGAATTTATCAAAGGATGTGAAAGACCTATACACTGAAAAGAACAAAACATTGTTGAAAGAAATTAAAGAGAGCCCTTGTCCATGGATTGAGAAACTTGATATTGTCACAATGTCAAAACCACCCAATGTAGTCTACATGTTCAATGCAATATATATCAAAATTCCCAGCTGCTGTTTTGTAAAAATGAAATAGCCAATCCTCAAACTCATTTGCAAGGGGCCCACAATAGCCAAACCTTCTTGTAAACAGGAGAAGATAGTTGGAGGACTCACATGTTTGGCTCAAAAGTTAAAAACCTATAGTAATCAAAACATTGTGTTATTGGCATAAAGACAGGACATATAGACTGATGGAATAGAATATAGAGTCTAGAAATAAATGCATTCATCTATGGCCAGCTGATTTTTGACAAGCCTTCCAAGTCCATTCAATTAGAAAAGGGTAGGTTTTCAGGAAAGGTGCTGGGACAACTGGATTTCCATATCTAAAATTGGAGATTTCCTCAAGTCATGTTCAAAAATTTATGCAAAATGGATCAATCATCTATATATAAGATCAATCATCTATATAAAATCATAATTCTTAGAAAAATGCATACAGGCAAGTCTTGATGACCATTGACTGGTTAGTGAATTCTTAGATATGACACCAAAGCACAAACACTAAAGAAAAAATACATGAACAGATTTCATAAAAATTCAACATTTTTGTTGATTAAATGATAATATCAAGAAAGTGAAAAGACAAGCTACAGAATGGGAGAGAATATTTGCAAATTATATACCTGAGAAGAGTTTAATATCAAGACTATATAAAGAATGGCTTTGACTCAATAATAAAAGAGAATCCAATTTATATATGGGTAAATGACTTGAGTTGATATTTCTCCAAAGAAGATATACAAATGACCAAAGCATATGAAAATAAGCTCAATATTATAAATGACTAGTAGTAGTAGTGAAGTCGCTCAGTCGTGTCCGACTCTTTGCGACCCCATGGACTGTAGCCTACCAGGCTCCTCTGTCCATGGGATTTTCCAGGCAATAGTCCTGAAGTGGATTGCCATTTCCTTCTCCAGGGGATCTTCCCAACCCAGGTATCAAACCCGGGTCTCCTGCATTGTAGACAGACACTTTGCCATCTGAGCCACCTATAAATGATTAGGGAAATGCAAATCAATATCATAATGTGATAATTTACACCTACTAAGATAACTAACAAAAAACTAAAAATTTTATATGGAGAAAATGGAATCCTTGCACACTTGCACACTACTGTAGTGAATGTAAAATGGAGTAGCCATAGTGGAAAACAATTTGGGAAGTTCTGAAAAAAACTCAACATAAAATTACTACATACCCACTCCTAAGTATATAGCAAAAAGAACTGAAAACTGAAACTCAAATATATACCTGTATACCAGGGTTCTTTATAGTATTACACCCAGTGCCCATAAGGTAAAGACAATACAAGTGTCCATCAAAAGATGAATGAATAAAAAATGTGCTATATACACAGGATGAAATATTATTTGGCCATAAATAGAAATAAAGTTCTGATACATGCTTCAACACAAATGAATTTTAGAAGTATTATGATAAGATGAATAAGTCAGATAGAAAAAGACAAACATTGTAAGTCCTCACTTAAGAGATATATCTAGCACAGGCAAATTCATAAAAGTTGATTAGAATTTACCAGGGACTGATGGGAGACAGAACAGGTATAACTGATTAATGAGTATAGACTTTGTGTTTGGGATGTTAGAAACATTTAAAAAATAGATAATGGTGATGACTGCACAATATTGTGAATGTAATTAAGAATAGTGATTGTATAGTCAAAATGGTTAAAATATTAGATTTCATGTTGTATATATTTTCCACATAAAATTCTAGTGTAGATAATTTCCTGGATATTACAGTTGTATTTCAAATAAAGCAATCATATTCTATAGACTTTTATTTTGGTTGGGCATAATATATTCTCCCTCACTTGCATTTTTATACCTTGAAACACACACATTTGATAAGTAGACCTATGAGCTGTCATGTAATATATTTTGGAAATAAAAATGGAGTAACTTCTCAACACATGGAAAGCAGAATAAAGGAAGAAATAATGTGATTATATTTTGAACAAAACAAGAATGTGTCAAAAACATTCCACATATGTGAAACAGGATACTTTGTATTTTTAGCAGACAAAAACTTGTATAAACCAATTTGAGAGTTATTAAATTACAACCAAATAAGAAAATAAAATTAAAAATTCAGATTTTTCCATTACATAGTATGGAAAAACCCAAACTTTTTCGTCAACCAAATATTTGAGTTTCTTTCCATGTAGAAGTTATACCTTTCAACCACTATGGCATTTTATTACTAATCTCAGTTCTACAGATTATGGATCTCAAAAATCATGATTGTAGATTTTCAAAAATTTAATTAGGGTTTTCAGTCCTCTTTCATACCTCACGTTGTGTCTATATTGCATTCAAAACACTTTTGATCTTCTTGTGTTTACATTATGTGTAAGAAATCACAAATTGAATTGACAAATATTCATACTAATTATGCTATATATTTTTAGCAGTTAAATTACTTCCAAAATTACTCAGGAATGTAGAGTAATAGAAAACATGGTTTTCTGTTGCATGTTTTGGTTTTCAGTGCATGTCCAAGAATCTTGTGTGCTTAATTGCTAGTCAGGACACTGTGACCCCATGGACTGTAGCCCACCAGGCTCCTCTGTCCATGGGGATTCTCCAGGCAGGGATACTGGAGCAGGTTGCCATTCTCATCTCCAACGAATCTTCCCAATCCAGGGATTGGACCCAGGTCTCTCCCATTGCAGATGGTTTCTTTACTGTCTGAGCCACCAGGGAAGCCTGTCCAAGACCCTTACATGTCAGGAGCTGCGTTAGGTATTACTGACAAAATGGAGGCACGGCCCCAACCCCCTCTCCTCATCCTGCAGGCATGGTCCCAGGATGAAGGAGTTAGGTTTTGTGATTCTGACTTGTTCTTTCCTTTCTTCGGTTGAGTTGGCTGAAAAGAATGTTAAGGTGCTTATTGTTATTGAGAGAAGCATGAGAAGGCACAAAGCCTTCTGCAGTTGTGCCCAGAGAATAATCCATAAAGTTAAC
The DNA here is from genome assembly GCF_014754425.2 of Oryx dammah. Classification (NCBI taxonomy): domain Eukaryota; kingdom Metazoa; phylum Chordata; class Mammalia; order Artiodactyla; family Bovidae; genus Oryx; species Oryx dammah. The sequence continues at coordinate 17,931,365 of NW_024070200.1, forward strand.
CATTGACATTTGTTCAAGGATCTTTACAAAGAAAGTTCCAGAATGAGTATGTAGGCCACAGCTTGAGACCATGGGAAGGATTGTTATCTGAGACCTGTTTGTGAGGGAAATGTTTATGGCAAAAGAAGTTTGCTGAATTTAAGGTTTAGGAATAATTAAGAATAGTTAGAAGCTACATATTTAAGGAATGTTGTAGTGTTAGCATATTTTACTATAGCTTATAGAGATTAGGAATTTTAGAGATATTAATAGCAAGAAGCCTTTTTAGGAGATAGTGATCTTAAGATATTAGGGGCAAACAGGATTTAGAAAGATAAATAAACTGAGGAACGTGGCATGAATTGCAATGCAATCACAAGTTAAGTATAGGACACATAAGAGTAAGTAGATAATAGTAAAGCCGATTCTGAGAGAATAGCTGAAGCAGGAACTCTGTTTGAAGGGCAACTATGATTTCTGGAGACAATAAATCTGGGTTGGCGGCGGGGGGCGGGGGGAGGCACTGAAAATGTCAAACCTCTGACCTAATGCTTTTATCAAAGTATAAAAGAAAATCCGAAGCTTGAAATAAACATGTAGTCCTGCACCTTGAGTCAGAGGCTACATCATTCTCTGCTGACACTGCTCATCCCTTCAGACTGATTCCCTGGCTGCTGGAGCTGGACTCCGGCACTCACAGGAAGACTTTTTATCATATATTTCTTCACCCCTTTATAATATGCTTAGCTAAAAGAAACTGTTTCCTAAACAGTTTCTAAACTAATCCTAAACTCATCCTAAAAATATTTTTGTCACATTTTTTTCAAAACTTTTTTTCTTGAATGATCATTAATCTTATTTAGTTATCGGTATGCAGTTGTGTTCTCTTAACCTCATAGTATAAGAAGTAAATATTTGTCTGTAAATGTAACTGATTATTGGACACTTACAAGATCGGCTGGAGAATCCCAGGGACGGGGGAGCCTGATGGCTGCCATCTATGGGGTCGCACAGAGTCAGACACGACTGAAGCGACTTAGTAGAAGCAGCAGCAGCCCAGGATCAGAGACTGTGCCTAAATAGTCTTCAACAATATTTGAAAAAAAGAGAACATATGTATACTATGGGTGTTGTTTGAATTTGTACATAAGTGAAGTTTTAGATTTAGATGCAGAGTGAAGGCTTGACAAGATTAAGTACAATTTTAGTTCTAAAATCCCTGTTCCTTAGAACACAATAGCATGAATATCTTAAAAAGATGAAGCAGTCAGGCTACACTATTAACTATCATCAAGAAAAACAAGAATTAGGCCTGAGGGGGTAGAGACTGGAGCAAGTGGTATGTTAAGTATAAACAAGAGAACGTCCTTGAAGGAAAGGCTGCAGGTTTTCCCCAGAGAGAATTTAAAAAGTTAAACTCTGAGATCCAGGAAAGCTATTTGTGTTCCTGAAAGTTTATATTTGATGAGAAAATTTGTGTATGACAGGAACAGATTCACAGAGGCAATGCTTATTGTCCAAATTGTCTCCTTTTTGTCACCATAAATATTTATCCATGCATATATACACGTACACACATGTAAACAGGATTGCTCTGGGTATTTGAGTTGTCAGGAAACAGAGAATGAAGTCAGTTGTCCAAAGTCACAAACTAACTACATTGCATCTCAAAGATGTTACTTTGTTTTAGTTGTGCAGTGTGTGTGTCTGGCAGTACCTTAGCGTGTGTGTGTATGCACAGGTTTCATGTCTAGTGTAGTTAGGTTCCTGAGCACAGATTCTAAGTGCCACCTTATGACTGACATTTTGTAACTTCTCTTTAGATAGCTGGATATTTTTAACAGCCTAAGAGATGTGGAATGGTTAACAGATTACCCTACATTTTCCAAAGACAGTTTTCTAGATTTTTTAGTTTTAAGTAAATTTTTAAAAATGTAAACTAGAGTTTATATATATATAGCCAATGGAAAACTGGAGAAATGGGCATTTATAATGAAACATAAGACCTAAAATTATTAAAATCTCTACCTTTGCTCTCCAGAAAAGCAATGAATCAATTTGGATTAATTACAATACACCTACCTTGATACTTTCTGAAATTCCAGTAGAAGATATGTCTTCCCTTTCTGTTACACTGAAGAATAAAAATTTTCATAAAGCTGTTTAAATAGCTGTACAGCCCTCCCATAGAAGTGGGTGCACATTAGTCATGGAAGAACTAGTTCCAGTATTATAAAGCAATTTGTGATCCCTTAAGGTTTTGTACTACATAGATGTAAAATAGTATTGTTAGATCCTACCATTATCACTTCACCATTCACACTTGAAGCAATTGAGGTTTCCACAAATCAGGCAATGTGCAGATTCTGTCATAGTAAAACATTTATTTGTTAAAGTGATATAGATTATTCAAGATTCTACAGTCTTAAATCATGGATGGCAATGTAACATGGATTGATACAGAACTCGATGCCAATGCAGGCTTTTTTTCTTTCCTTCTTTGAAAAAAATACTTGTAGGCCAGAAGAAAAAAAAATTTGGTTTTAAAAGGGGATGAACCATGGTCTGATAGAGCCAGTTTAGCGGCATCAGAGACTTCTGCTTCGGCTCCTGTGGACAATTTCTTCTAGGATACCAGTTCAACAATAAGCCTTTGTGAATTGAACGATTTTTAAATTTTATCCAGTAAAAATATCAGTAGCAATTTTTTTCAGGAGAGAGAGAAGTGGTGCTCTTCAGATTAACTCCAGCCTCTGAAATGAAAGAAAAAGAAAAAGAAAAAAAAAAAAAAGAAAGAAAAAAAGAAAACACATAGCTAATAAGATTATTTTGCTAGCAATCTAGAAGTTACTGAACTGTAAGCAACCAGGCAGGAACTTATTGCTGAACAATACTAGGTATACATCTGGATGCTACTTAGACATGCACATCAGCTCTTAAAATGTTTCTTGGTAACTTCAAATTGTTGAATATATTTTTAAAAATTTTATTTTAGAAAGGAACCTAAATGTATTAAGACTCAATAGTTATGCAACTCAGAACCAAAACTGAGGAATGGCATTCTTCATTGCTTTGATTTTCACATTTATATCCTCAAGATTAAAAAAAAGATTTTATTCATTAATACATGCCATTCAGGTTTTAACAAATATTCAAACTGATTTTTAAAATATGAATATTTTAGATCAAATTTGTTCATCACATCTAAAACTTAAGTGATCTCTACTTTTTAATATATTCTTTTGGAAGCTTTGTGTCATATTAAGGTTTTATAAAATTTAATTACACATTTAATATAGTGAAGACTATTAGTTTTTCTTTATTAATTAGTTCTTCACCTACAGGACAAATAAAATAAATGTGAAAACTGACATTTATTCGCAAGCAAAGGAATTTCACAGTTAATATGATTTTGAAAGAAAATCATACAAAATCATTAAAAACATTTAAATAAACTGTGAAAATATTTTTTTCTAATGAATGGCTTCTCAGGACTCATGGCTTTAAAATATACCTATAAATTCTATATTTTTAAAGATGGAAAAAAATTTTGAAAAATATAGGATTTCATAATATGAAATTGAAGTAATTTTTCTCCTTTCCATTCAAGAACAACTACATATAATATCATTATTAACAAACTGTGGAATAATGGTTTATAAATAAGATGCTAATTTTGCTGATTAGGAAATAGCAATCACATTTGGGAATGAGGACATGAATTGGTCTGCCCTGAATCTGCCATTATTGAAATGATGACATGATATGAGGCTGAATAAAAATTTTATAGGTGAGATTCAAAGTAACCCTTTTTACTTATTAATAAACAAACTCATAATTATTCCATAAATATTGAAATATGGGACAAATATTACTAGAGTATCACAAAGGAAAAACAAGATAGACTATAGTAATTATGATAAAATGTTATAAGAAATGAATATACTGTGGGGGTAGGTTCAGGATGTTTGGTCAACGGTCCTCATGTGACAGTGAAAGGGTAGGCTGCAAAACACTTCAGTCTTATTAATAGTCTTACAAATAAAAGGAGAAATTAAGGCTACCTCAACATTAAAAGAAGAAAAAGCAAACTGACATCGAATGGATTTGGGAAACTGTTATTACTCTTATTCTTAATGTAATTAAGACCTATGAAAGGTTTTTCATCTCTAGTCAGGGCATCTAAAAAGAAGGAAATGAGTTCTAAAGGTTATTACTGACACTAGGGTTCTATATATATTTTTTCTGTTTTCCTATAATGTTCAAATAAATATGTCAAAAAGTATGGTTTAATTATTGTCAAAAAAGTTAAATGTTTCTTACTAAGTGCCTATTCTCTTACTCTTTTTAAAATTTACTTGAAGGGAATATCATAGAGTATCACAGAACCAAGCATTTTATATTGGTCATTCTTGCTTAGAAAAAGAACATTGGAAGGACATCGAATCATATACACATATTTGCTTTGCTGCTTGGTTCTTCATTCACATGTTTTCCAAAGTGTTTTTCCACAGTTATTTTAATACTGCTGTTTATTTCTAATCAACACTAGTAGCTTTTCATGCACTTATGTATTAATAGTCTGTCTAAAAGAACTGGACTCTTCATGGTTACTGCATCTGTAGCAGAGATTTTATGACAAAGTTTAAGTTTTTTAAAAAATACTTTGATTGATATATACTAAAAAGAAAGAGCAAAAATCAAATATATTGAAACCAGGAAACAACTATCTTAAAGACTGGTACAAGCAGTCACAGAATAGTGGCATCTACTGTACATACTGAAACACACACACACAAAACACACATTTGTTGGTCTGAATACAAGAAATACTTATTATTATTATTTTTTTACTTAAAGGCATTTTCAGTATAAATGCAAGCAAATTAACTGTTCTTACTTAACTGCCAAACACATCATATCAATTTTTCTACCTGATTCATTTTAAGCATAATGATATTTTCAAACACAAGGCTAATTTATATGTGCCTATTTACTTACAGAGTAATTATCACTGATTCTGCCAATGATTCCTTTCCCCTTTGCTCTCAATTCATCTTAGTGTAATTGGAATCTTATGGTTTATTATAGAAGGGTTGTATGTGTTACATTGAATATTTTAAGTTCACTCTGTTTCTATTCACATATAAGAAAGGTCTTAAGGAATAAAATTGACACCAGACATATTCTAATGGAAATGAAATAAATCACAGAAAAACAGTCATCTTAGCAGTTACCTCAGTGTGAAGAAGAGCACCCAAACCCATGACGGGGCAAAACATTTCCACCTTCTCTGCTCCTTCCTACGAGAGCTTGATGCTATGTTAGGGATTGTGGTATAATCAGTTTAATACTGTCACCTAGGAAATATCTTTTTAAATTAAAAAAATGTATCAAGTTTCTTCTTTTTTTTTTGGCTTATGTTATTGTCTGTATACTAAGGGACATTTTAATTAAGTTTAATGCAATAGGCCAATGATTGGGAAATACATTTTGCCACTGGGCAGAAAAAGACATGTATGTTAACATCCTGCAGGAAATATAAACGTAAGCTAAAATTGTATAATCTTCTTCATCCCACTAGCACCCTCCACTGCCAGCCAGGAAAAAAAAAAGAAGAAGAAGAAGAAACTATGAGCACAAAGAGTCTCTGCCAGCTCTCTACCTCGTTTCATTCACAAGGTGAAGGGGCGCCGACAGTGTGAAAGGCCGTGAGAAGACTCAGAACCCATGGGTCACAATCTCTTCACAGGGGCATCGCTGCTTGGTTGTGCTGACAGCTGCAGAAATGATAGGCCTGCTGTTGCAGGAATCATTTATCAAATACCAAGAATAGTTACACTGAGGTCATATGGTGACTTAAATCTGATAACAGAAATGTAGCAGGAAATTGGGTGGTGAGTAAATGATGTATTGCCACCAAATTTTGTTAAAACTCTTCCTTGCCTGAGGGTTTATTTTTCTTGCTAATGCTTGTAGAAAGAAAAAAAAAAATACCCAAAGCATGGAAAGAAAGTTGCTATGACATTATGTTTCAACAAAGGAAGACTCAGCATAAAATTTTAAAAGTAGGTGACATATCCTACATATGAAATCTAATACAAACATACATATGTACATAAAAATTTACTACATACAGAATTGACAAATCACTGAAAGACCATGCACGACAGTAGTATTTATGTCTGGGTGGTGGGTTATGACAGATTTATATATATATTTTTTATTTTAAACTCTATTTTCCAAAGTTCTCAAATTAATATTATTTTAGCACAGAGAAGTCATTATTAGAAATCTTACATACTTATCACATTGGCAAACCTTTTGCTATCTTGAGTAGCACATAAATTCCCAAGGAGACTACTTTTCTCTAAATTTGACTTCTAACACTGTGGTAAAATAAAGAGATAAACACAATGATATGTAACATGCCCCATGAAAAATGAATACTTGAGAAATTGCTTCAGTTGGTAATTGAAAGATGACCAGATTGACTTTCCTATCAACTCTTGGTAGAGTTAGCCCCATCCTGGATCATGCTTCTCATAGAGAAACCCTGACTTTTTAAACCCTTTCTATGGATATTCTCTTTCAGAACAGCTGAGTGTCCAAAGTTGCATGATAATTCAACATTTTCAAATCAAATATGGGGGAGAGAGGGAAGGAATAACAGAAGAGGAAAGAAAGGAAGGGAAGGTGGTAGAAAACTGAGGCCCCTTCATGCAGGTCAGTTCAGTTCTAGTAACACCAAGTACATGAAAGACCCTCTGCTACTGATTGTTTCCAGTGAGCCATCTGTTCATTTTTTTGCAACTTAGGAATGTAATTCTAATTTCAATTAAGAAATGATGCATGGAAAATGTTTTGTTTGATTTGGGATAGAATTCTTCAGGGGAAACCCTTAATGATAGTCCAAGTGATTGTTATCTTTTAAATAAGAAATGGTTAAAAAAAAAATCCTTATTTTTACTATCAACAAATAAATCAATGACTTTTTCTATGAACCTTTAAAAGCAGAGGTTTTTTTTTTTTTCCTGTGCCAAATCTTAAGCAAATGGCTGATGCATCCAGCTGTTTGAACAGATTGCTAAAATATCATTTTGCTCTGGAAACACACTTTCTGATCCAATTAAAATGCAGGAATCAAATACTCATTTGAAACTTCCAAAAAAAAAAAAAAGGAAAAGAAAAGAAAATCAAGAAGAGTAATTGGCTGCTGACAGAAGGAATACCATGAATATTTCATGAATAGTCTTTTGCTCCATTTTATAGTGGCTACATTCATTTTAGATAACAGTGAAACACTTCTGTTCATCCACTTTCAGTGAAGCACAATACATCATCTCAGCTTCTACTATGTGGAGGTCAAGGATATGAGTGAATATATTCCTATCAAGCTACTGTCTTCACGTTTAGAAATATTTATAAAAGTACACATGATACCATGCGTGACTACAAAAGTGACTCAAAAATTACATTGGTATTCCCTTCATTCTTACAATACGAATCAAAAATATTCAGTTAACCAAAAATCTGTCTAAATTTAGGAACTGGAAATTCATTTAACCAAACTGAACTTCAGGGTTTACCATTGAGCATTGAGTAAGTTTTAATGGAAAATGTCAACAACTTGCATAAACTAGCAAAACAAAAATTAAAAATTCATTTATAAAATAATATACCCACTTAAGTACTGAAGCATGTGACAGATAACAAGAATCTCACCTGTGTTTCCTGGACAATCTGGTCAACATTAGTCGGCAAAGCATCTGGGAATAAAATTTTCAGCGTCATAAACAATTCATTTTTTATGAAACAGATCTTATAATACTTCTCATTGAAATCTTGGTAAGATTCATCTTAACAAAGGTTTATCTACACTTCTTTTTTGTAATAACTCACTAGTTTTTGGGTTAATTATAATTGACGTTTATAATACTTTATAGTTCTCTATGGCTATTCCCTGATACATAATACCATAAAGGCAGAATTTTCAAAAATATTGTTCTAGTTACTAAAATGAGTAATTATCCATGGAATGCACTTTTATGTAATTATGGAATGCACTTTTTCCTGCAAGAGTTTAATGAGAAAATTGGGCTTCTATTCGTTTTTCTTACTCAAAAGTTAACTTCAACCACAGAGCTGCATATGATTAATATGGAAAGATATATCAAGGAAAACAATCCAGAGCAGGAAATGTAGTTTTTTCTTATTTTATACACTATGTATAAAATAATCATTTACAATATAAACCATTATTCAATAATCCCAAAGATAATAGCATGCTTTGCCAAGTACCATTTATATTTATATAAAACCATGTCTTTATATGGAACAGTAATGTTCTAAATGCAAACATTCTGCCTTTAAATATCCATACGCATATTCCAATTGGCTACAAATGCTTAACACCATTAATTAGCCCTGTAGAGTACATATTCTATTTATTTCCCAAATGTCGCATTTTAAAGTCAATACTCTAGTTTTAAGAAGGGACAAAGTATAAGAAAAAATCAGGTGTCTGAGGAATATGTCATTCTAAGTGCTCACAGGTGACTGTGATGAGAATAGTACAAAACAATTTTTTGATAAAACCTCCAGCATAAATATTCATAAAAATGTGCAATGATCTCTGGAGATTAGGTTTTACATGAAAGCAATTGTTTGTATTATACAGAAAAAAAAAATTAGGAAATTATATTATGGTAGAGCCCCCAGAATATATTTCATAAGCCCCTTCATGTTATTAGAATAATTATTTATTGGACACATTTTGGGCTTCCCAGGTGGCAACAGTGGTAAAGAACCCTCCTGTCAAAGCAGGAGACAAAAGAGAAGTGGGTTTGATCCCTGGATTGGGAAGATCCCCGGGAGGAGGACATGGCAACCCACTCCAGTAGTCTTGCCTGAAGAACCACATGGATAGAGGAGCCTAGGGTAAAGTCCACGGGGTTGCAGAGTCAGACATGACTGAAGCGACTTAGAATGCAGGGATGTATTTTGGGGGCAGAATCACAATAAATGTCTAGTTCAAGTCTCAGGCAAGAATAAATGTACATCCAGTTTCAAACATGAAAGAGACTTCACGGCTTTCCCCCAAATGCATTTGAAGATAATTTTCTTGTTGTTTTAAAATTCATGAACTGTAATAGTCAGCTATTCGAGAAGAATGAACTAGATCAACTGTTTAGATGCTTGTCATTCAGATGTTCAGAAAAATATATTTGTGCTAGAGTTTATAATCCATTGTAATCTGATAGATAACAAGTATAGTTTGGACAGCTGTTCTGGGAGAAGTTCTCTGATAGCTGGACCACTTAAATCTAATCTTATTACATTAATTACAGTAGGAATCAAATTTACAATCTAAAAGGGTTAAGTATATGTGTGCAGATACATATCTGCACACATATATATAAAAAATGTATGTAGACATATATGCATATGTAGCATATATATTTCGCTTGATGGTAACTTTAGATTACTTAAACTTTAAAATACTGTAATTATCCTAAATTTTAACTTTGAAATAGCTGAAACAAATCAGAAGACAATGGTACACTGAGTATTTTTGTTGTGTTGAGTATTTGTAATATTTGATGAAATTACAGATGTATTAACATTATCTTAAAGAGGTAATTTTATTCCCAGAACTGTTAGTGTCTATGCCCCTCTTCAGATAATTCCATGTGTTTAGGATGACTTGATCCCTGTAATGTGTTTACCATTCTTTATTCTGTACTGCTACAAGAGGGTTGCTTTCTGTTGCAAAAAAAAAAACAAACACAAATCAGATAAAACCAATTGTATTTGTAATCCCAGCAAGTAAATTTATCTAGCATGGGAGGGAAAGAACTGAGTGATCTGAAAGACAGAGCTCTGAAACTATTACAAAATTCCAGTCACTAATTTTGGTTGTTTTCGCTTTGCTTTGGGAAATTTGAAAAGTGAGATAATTTTTATCCATAAATTTACCTCAGCTAACATTTAACTCACAAACGTTATAAGGTGAATTATCATTTTTATTAATATTGTCATTGTTATTATTATGTTTTATTACCAACTGAGGAGGAGGATAAGAAAAATAATCCTTTTTCCATCTGATGCCCCTTAAATCCTTTCCCCAAACACTTCACACACACACACACACACACACACACACACACACAAGCATCTGCCACACTGTTGAAGTGGAAAGACTGGACTCTTCCTGAGACTCAAGAGAAGTTTAAGCAAGGGGAAGAGAGTACAGCTTCACTTTGTCTAATATTAATGAGCACTGCTTGCATAGCATTATAAAATGGAATTGGAATCCTGCCACACCAAGAAGAAAATGGACTCATATCTGCAGTTTTCTTTGAAAAAAATGCCCATTTACCTTTGCAATTCTTGTAGAGTAAGACACTTTATGAATTTAAAAATTTTAAACTATTGGGATGTTAATGATTGTTTTTAAGTTTGTTATTGTGAATAAACATAGGAGGAAATATTAAATTTTAGGAAGTAAAAGGCTATTGATGTGAATTTTGTGGTAATTTTTTACCAATGTGTTAGTTTCATAAATGAAATATTAATTTCTTTTTAGTAATACAAGCAATTAAAATAGTTAAAATTTAATTTGGAAGTACTTTTCGAGGCTTTAAGGTTAACCAGAAAATGTTGGGTTGGCCGAAAGATTCATTCAGGTGATTCCATACTATCTTAAGCGAAAAACTGAATAAACATTTTGGCCATTCCAATACTTCATGGAAAAAAGATAAGAGATTCCTGTGGACAGGTGGAAGACACTTAATTTTTAAAAATGCTTTAAATTCCTGTGGAGAAAGTATGTATCATTCAGATAGTAAAAGTGTTGAATCTACAGGTAGCTCACAAAAGCTCAAAAACTTATATTCTAAAGCTTTTTTAGTAGACTATTTTAGCAAAGCAGCTAAAATCAAGTGCCTAAAAGCATAAAAAAGCTTACTGTGACCTCAACTATTCAAAAATGTATAAAATACACTGTCTTCAGCAAAGGTGTTACTATATCAAATTTAAAATTATCATATTTAATGCACCTCTGTGTAAATCTATTTGCAAGATAAAAGTAAATGATATTCATCAAACCAAGGTTTGTTTCTTTTTAGGATTTTGAAGTTGCTTTGAATGTTTCATTATTCCTTTATGGAACACAATCGTTATGTATACTTTTTTCAATAAAGGCCTATTTTAATAGTGGTTTGACATTTTCAAATTGGAGGACAATTATCCAAAACAAAAAGTAACACAGGAATACATAAAATTTAAGAAATGTTTAGAGTAAATATCTGTAAATATATTATTTGTCAGTTTGTTCGTGAACAAGCTGAAACCATAGCATAAAATGGCTAAAAATTAAAGAAAAATAATTAAGAACAGAGAAGCAAAAACAACATATACAGCCTATACACAGTCAGCAACAACGAACACCAAAACCATATGCTATGGATCACATATATGAAGTTGGTTAAAATAAGGAATGTAAGAAATGACACAAAGAAAAACAAGAGGGACAGAATTTCTTGCTTATAGTAATATATTATCTGGATCACAAATTATTATGCTAATTAATTAAAATTCTGAATACTGAGCCTTCTTCCCTGGCTCCATTCACTTACTAATTCATCTATCCATTTGCTCATTCATTCATCCAAATAACTACTGTGTTTAAGATATTATACCAGGTATCTTTAATCAACCCCAACCTTCCCAAGGATTTATCTTTCAGCCACTTCACACTGAAACGGTCCTGAGCAAAACATTTTCATATACTTATGAACAAAACCAAGTAACATCTGACCCTCTTGATACGCTAAATTTTGCTCACATCGTTTGTTCAAATAAAACCTTTTAAAAGACAGGAACACAGGCCTTCTTATCATTTCCAGAATAACTGTTCAAGCATTTGGTTAATTCACCCTAAAAACAGTCTTGTAAGAGCAATAACAATTTAAATAGTTTCAATGGCTTTAGACAAAGAGAATAAATTTCACATGGTTAGGTATTATGTCATTCTAAATGTTTATGAGAAATAAAAGATATTCAATTAAAGTTCCATTAGAAACATAAGCAGGAAAATTGATTTTAAAAAATGCAAACAACTGGAAAATAGAAAATAAGTTAATTGGTATCTTGGAGTAGATACACTAAGCTGCTGCCTGTTTTGCGTGATTGCAGCACCACCTTGACCACAACCTTGTTTGGGGGTTCATTTCTTTAAGTTTTGAAAAATTTTTGTATATTCAGGATATTTTTAAAACCATGAAGGCATAAGTTAGGAAAGGGAAAAATAATATGCTTTTTGTCAATCAGTGCTTTGTGAAGAAATAAGTAATTGATGATAACTAAAACTGGTTAGTTGAAATTAGTGCATTATTACAGAATAGTGTTGAAAATACATTTCACTTTGAGCAATGCTTTGATTTTACAAAATAATTTCACACAGTGATATAATTTATTACTCACAAGAGCTGTATTCCTGACCCAAGAAGGCCAATTACATTTTAGAGGTGGGAAAGACAAACTTTAGAAAAAGAAGCAGGGCATAGAAGACATTTAGGAAACACCTAAAGTAGTGAAACCTGTTAGACCAATTTTTTAAAGACTAACTCAGAAAGCTCTAAGAGCTTTAACCTAATTCACTTTTTAATGTCATCACGATATATTATGTATAAAATGTGCCTTGGTAAAGTCAAAACACCTTCATATGTTCAGGCAGATGCATGTGACTTAAAGTTTATAAATGTTTCCAGCAAGAGGAAATTAAACTAATGATGACATTCCTCACCTGTGTTTTAAACAGTATTTCAAGTAATCTGAAAGAGTTAATAAATTTATACTCTGTCTTTAACTTACTTCCAGGGAATACTTTATATGAAGTACATATCTTATTATGTTATGGCTAAAATTTTTTTGTGCAAGTTTCCCACATGATTCATATTCTCAAAAAAAAAAACAACAACTAAACAAACAACAAAAAAAAGCAACAATAATAATTTAAAAAACCTAAAGCTCTATTTTGGAGAAGGTAATGGCACCCCACTCCAGTACTCTTGCCTGGAAAACCCCATGGATGGAGGAGCCTGGTGGGCTGCAGTCCATGGGGTCGCTAAGAGTCAGGCACGACTGAGCGACTTCCCTTTCACTTTTCACTTTCATGCATTGGAAAGGAAATGGCAACCCACTCCAGTGTTCTTGCCTGCAGAGAGCCTGGTGGGCTGCCGTCTATGGTGTTGCACAGAGTTGGACATGACTGAAGTGACTTAGCAGCAGCAGCAGCAAAGCCCTATTTACTGATCTTTAGTAAAACATCATCAGGTTACAATATAATATTGTAGACATTTTGAAGAGTAGTTAGAGCATTTTTTCTATAGACCTTGATTTCAGTGACTGTCCGAGAATGCCATATTATTAAGGAACAATATTATTGTCTGACTAAATTAAAAATGCTTTTTTAAATGATTCCCACTAAGCTTTATAATTTCTAATTAAATTTCACCATGTTTTGATTCAAATAATAAATACATTTACTCTAAGAGATAAACATTCAAATTCAGAATTACAGAGCAAAAGGGAAAAATAAAACTACTATCTAGTTAATGAACAATGACTTTATATTGCTTATAAATACAATAAGAACTCCATTAGAAGATTTTTATTTTACTTGGTGATAAAAATAAATATCCCTTTGATAAAGGCAGTTTTGTATTTTTGTCTCTCTATTTAACTTGCATTAAGAAAAATATAAAGTTCAGTCATTCAGCAAATGTGTACTGAATGAATGAAAACACCTTCATATTCCCAGGCAGATGCATATGACTTAAAACTGGCCTGTGACTTAAAACTGAATTGACTTTATTTGACAAATGAAAAAATCAATTGCATGTTCTGCTTCCCACTGAAAAAGCAGTGTCGTGGATGAGAAATGCCACAGAACCATTAAGGCACCTGAACTAAGAATGTTGTTTCGAAGGGAACTTATTTTACCACTGTCTGGGTATACTTAATTGAATATTTTATTATAAATAACATAACAACACAATGTTGTTCTTGAAAATAGTTGCCTAAAAACAAATGCCACTGTCACTGAAAGAAAATATACAAGCTACTCATTGAAAAATATCAATCATCCATAGGTGGTAATTTGTAAGACTGGAGGAAATATAATTATTTATGCAAGACTTCTTTTTTTCCTGTGACAACTTTCATTTTGTGGTCTGCTACTGCAGAACCTGGAAGCCGATCCTAAAATGGGGAAGGCACTGCTGTCAGCTTTTTCCCTAAACAATTTTAAATATATGACCTTCATATACATATATATGTGTGTATATATACACACATATATACACACATATATACGTATGTATGAAGTAACTATACCTTATAGGGTTTATATGCCATGGCTCTATTAGCCATGAATCAGAGAGACAAGACTGGCATGTCAAATTCCAATTTCCTATGTGAGTTCTTGAAAAAAAAAAATTCATTAAAAAGAAATAATGGGTTACACAGTGCTTTCCAATATCCACTCAGAATTTGAAAGAGTTGCTTTTCCACTATGCCCATCAGAACTGCTGGACTGAATTAACATCGCATTCATAGACATGCTTCTTTTAGAAAACAGTCCACAGGTGTTCGGTGAGTTAATATAACAATTGTATTCCTTTATTTCTCCATTCAGGGAGTACCTGTGTCTTGCTCTGGCTCTCTCAGCAGGCAAAGTGAGAAACTTACTTGGCTTTGAATGTGCTCTTTTAGATGCGGGCCCCTCAGAATCGGGAGGTCGACTAGCTAACGGCAAGGCAGTTGAGTTGTTCCTGTTCACGTTTTGGGACTCAACATTTGTGACCGCTTCACTCTGTGGTTCAGCACTTGGCTTTGTGCCAGTCTTTCTTTTCTGCTTTTGGGACACAGACGTGCTTGAAGTCCAGGTAGGAGGCAAAGCAGAGGTAGTGGTAGAGGAGTCCTGACTTGAACACGTTTCTGACGGTTGTATCACATTGTCATTGGCAACTTTACAACACTGGGCATTCTCTTCGTGCCCCACGGCTTGTTTGGACACAGACTGGGGCAGCGTCCCACTGCAGCCTTGTATTTGAGCCCCATTTGTTTGAGAGTAGACGTTGCTGACCTTGGTAACCTTGTGCTGCCCATTATTGTTACAAACCTTATACCGGATCATTAGAATGATGATGAAAACCAGCACAGATGCTACAATGATTCCACCAATAATAATGATCATGGTGCCTCCCAGAAACTGGGACTGCATGAAATGGCACCGCACGTAATCCTGTTCCGTAGTAAACTGGATGCAACCCACGACTCTTGTGGCAGTGAGGGAAGTGATGCCATCATCATATATTGCCAAGACGCACAAGTCATACGTAGTTCCAGCAGCCAGGTTATTGACAAGAAAAGTTTTGCTCGTAGGAGGTATCATTCTGAGGGACAATGGAATTTGTGTTAATATTAAAAACACAACAGATATACACACAGAGTCATTATGAGTTCAGTTCTGTTTCATTTCAGTACTCATTAAGATAAGCACATTTATAACAGATATGAAATATGAGAAAATGATCTGATCTCATATTTACCCACTTAAAATGGCGAAAAGTCATTGTTGCATTCTGCATTATATTAATGGTGCCTGCACCATGGCTTGACAAGCTTACTAATTACATTGCTTGGCAAAGCAGAACTCCTAATAAAAGCCACTGCTAAAAAATCATTTATGACAAATTGCTTTTGAAAGGTGTGACTGTGACATTATCTGACTACTAAACAAATCCATTTAGCACTTACAACACCTCTGTGACTAAAAGCCAATTTGAAGGAAGGGAAAACACTGACAATCACATTAGAAACCAGATTGGAAATGCAATTCAGAGTATTTATTTTCCAAATCAGTTATAAGCTACTATGGAATGGTACCCAGTAAATCTATCTTTAATAACTAAGATAATTACTAAGGTACTTTATTCAACCCCCTCTTACATCTTCAACACTTGGGTCCCAGTATGTTTCTATTTATTAAATGAGGTTGATGAAAATATATGAGAAATATTATTCTAGAATCATGAACAGGGCAGAACTGTTGAACCAGAACATAAATCCCTTATCTTCCTCATTGTGGGCTTATGAAATTGTTTTCAGAACATGATCTATAAATGTGGATACAAGTTTAAGACATCTTTGGATCCATTGTATCACAAAAGTCTTCTGTGGATCCTATTCTCCACTGCTTTTTTCTCCTCCATAGCAACCATATATGACTAAGATTTAATTTGGAAAAAAGGCTTGAAACTCTATTTTTTCTCTGTAAGAGTTTGAGAAATTTCAAGACTTGGCAATGCTAATCTGTTATATCTAAACAATGTGTTCTAAATGTACCAAGAAAATTTTAGGTCAGAGTATGTATTTGTTGAAATCACTACCATTTAGTGAGTGCATGAGAAATACTAGAGAATTACTAGTGAGAGTAATTACTAGTAAAAATGAGAATTACTAAGCACTTTATATGTATTATTATTATTATTATTATTATTATATGTCCTTTTACAAGGACAGTATGAGGCAGGCATTATCACTTCTATACACGTGATAAACATTAGGGTCAGGAATTCAAGCCCTTTCCTCAGGGTCATAGAGAATTTACTTGTCATGGCAGGATTAAAATCTTAGAATTTGGAAAACAGAAACTGACCTATTTCACAGAGCTAATGTTTAAAGTATACAGACTATTTAGCAGCTACAGGTAAGAAAGGGGTAGGAGTATATGCTCATCTTTGACTATGGGTTAAATGACCCACAGCCTAAGTGAAAAGCTGAGTATGACTACAGTAAACTAGTTTGTGCTAATATACATGCATCATAGTCTATATCCCTGTATATTTAGTGATGAGAGAGATATTAGAAAACATTTGCTCTAATCTCTTCCTTTTAAAGATGAGAAAATTAAAACTCAGCCAAACCTTGCCCAGGATTGGTCACATGGCTAGTTAGATCAGTTTTGTTTTTTCCTACCAGCCCATGCTAATTAAAAAAAAAAAAAATTCTCTCATTTCCATAGATAAGTGAAAATCAAATTATCTTCAAGAATTCATCTGGGTGTGTAACAACTGATTTGATTTCAGAAAAGCTTAAAGACTATATATATACATATACACACACACACATATATACCTGTATACATATGTGTTTTAAAGCCATAATTTTTCCTCATTTCCTAGGAGTAATAGTAGTCTAATCACGAGTGAAATTATATGAAAAGGTAAAAATGTATATTTCCAACTGAAAACTGGACCAGATGTGACTATAAATCAATGAGGCTGAACTTCAGAAAACATACCAGAAATTCTTTAAGCCAGCTGCAAATTCTCCACCAATGTCCTTACCCAGAGATTAAGTACTTAACTCCACTGATTCACTGCTCAAAATACTTATAAATTTTCTCTTTGGAACTGTCTTAAGAACCAGTGTATAGGAAGCACCACACACACACATAACTCAACCAGTCAAAAAATCAGTCTCATTATTTTATAGTTACATCCTATTTCTGACCAAAAATGGCAATACCCATCTTGATCACCCACCTTATTCACAAGACTTGGCTCCAAATGGCTTTTGCTTGTTTCCAAATTTCAAATTCACCCTCAAAAGACGAAGATTTGCCACCACTGAGGATATTCAAAATAGTATGACGAAGGTTCTAAAGATAATTCCAAAAGTGCTTTGAGCAATGGCAGCGTTATTGGGATAATGGTATAGCCTCCCAACAGGACTTCCTTGAAGGAAAGAACACTCATGTGGACGTGTAAGTTCTGGTATGTTTTTGAATTTTTAAAATAAATCAATCTTGTTCTCTGATAGTCACATCTCTTAGATGAGGGAAAGAAGGTAGGTAAGCATAATATTAAAAATAAATTTGAACTCACTGAAAATAACACCATTCAAAATATTTCCCCACATGTATTCACCTTTCATGAGCCTTACATGATATACTTAAAAATATGGAGCATTTCAACTACAACAGAGAGTGGCACTGCCAATTAAAAAAATCAGCAGTATTTTATCAAGCCCTACACTAATATGTAGGGCAAGTATAAAAACTGGCTTCATTTTTTACTTACCTGTAAACAAGGGTGTCATCATAAGTACCATTGTACTGGATTTGAAACATACGTATTCCCGGGATATTTCTTTGAAAATTAAATTTAAGTAGTGCAGTAGATGACGTTGCTTCTGCCACCACAATTTTATCTTGACTCATTTTAGTATCACCGTTACTACTGCTTGCATTAGAACCTGACTTAGTAGACGTGGAGATGTCTGAAGAACCAGGATCAGGCTCGTGGATATGGTTCGTACTGTTTAGTAAGTGAGGGAGCTTAATGATATGAAGATCTACTGTTTGTGTTGCCTCCCCAGCAGGATTGGAAGCAATGCAGGTAAAAGCACCTGTATCCTTCACAGTCGTTATAAGAATATCGAGTGTTCCATTGTCATACACCAGAGATCTTGTTGCATTTGAAATAAGCTTCCCTTCAGGAGAAATCCAGTGAATTGCAGGTTCGGGGTCTCCCCTGGCTTTGCACCTGAGGGTTGCCCTTTGACCCTCCAGAACTCTCATCTCGTGGGTATGCCGAGTAATGAGAGGAGGCTCACACAAAAACTCTTCCTCAGGAATGGACCAAAAATAGCGGCCAGTTAAAAGTGCCGGAGAAGCACAGGTCTCCAGGTCATCTTCTCTGGATAGACGTCTCAACCACAGCAGCTCACAATTGCAATGCAAAGGGTTTCCGCCAAAACTTAATGCAAAAGTAGATGGGCTTATGATTCCTGAGGTTGCTAGGACCTGAGCTCTCTGAAAGAGAGGGTCAGGTGGTAGCTTCTGCAACTTATTTGATGTTACATCTAGCCGAGTCATCTTGTGCAAGTGGGAGAAAGTCCCCTTAGGAATGTTATCAATCATATTGTGGTCCAAACTGAGGGTGTGCAAGCTAACCATCTTCTCAACAGCATCCCATGGAATTGTTTCTAAATTATTATATGACAGATCCAGCTCTTCGAGGGCAAAGACATCATCAAATGCTGTAGAAGAAATTAAAGTCAGCTGATTGTTGTTCAATATCAAGTGATGGAGATTGGAAAGCCCACTGAACATGTCATTTGTAATTTTAGTCAATCTGTTGCTATTCAAATGCAATGCCCTCAGATTCCGCAAGTCAGCAAAAGCATGAGGTGTAATAAAACTTATTGTATTCCTGGACAGAGTCAGGTCCACTAAGCTGGTCATATTGGCAAAATCTTTCCTTTTAATATTTGTAACAAAATTGTCTGCCAAACGCAGTTCCACAGTTCTTCTGTCAATGTTTGGTGGCACAAATAAAAGCCCTTTCTTGGCACAAAGGGTTGCAAGATTAGGAGACAAAATCTGACAGACACAGCGCTTCGGACAGATCTGAGCTTTCACTGCTATGCCAATGAAAAACAGATAAAAAAGAAATTTTTCCATTGTAGATCAGATTTAAGAGCCTGTAAGAGAAGACACAGAATACAGTTTTAGCACCCAATCATTTGAATAGAATTCATATTCCTAATTAATCTTTTTAATGCAAATTAAAATTTATTCATTTGCTTATTTAATCAAGTAAAAATATTAACTCTGTATTGTCAGTATATAGACACTAGGATAAAAATATACCACTCATGACCTCATGAGTTTTAAAATCAAATGGTGAAAATGAAAAAGTCAACAGATTATTATAATTCTATAGATTAAGTGCTGTTTTTGAAATATGCCCAGGGTACTCCATAGGTTCACAAAAAAGAGATATTCATCCCAGACTGGAGGGCAGAGGATCAGGAAAACTTCTACTAACCCCCTAAAAGACATCTTGTAAATTCAAAAGCTTAGACATATTTAGCAGTGTGCAAGTATTTCAATTTATATGTCTGAGCAGAAATAATTAGAAAATATTTGTTAAACTTGTGGAAAGATATTGAAAGTAATTAATTTTAAATTAAAGTTTATTCATCTTTACAAACTATCTTGAAAATAGTACAATCTTCACATCCTAGCTGCAAATACAGGATCTAGTTCTCAAAAATTAAAAGGCTGCAAATTCACCATGAATGCTCTGAGCTCCTTACATATTAGGTTTATGTGATATAATGTGGACTTTTGATGATAATTTATAGAAAGCAGTGATCAAAATACTTGACAGTGAGTCCAAGAAGATGTCATATTCCATTTTTCTTTTCTGAAAAATCTCAGTGCACTTATATTTATCCAAATTTAATTTTTAAAAACTTGACAATTTCATTTCCAACTTGATCTTAAGTATTTGCTCTTGAAAATAAACATAAAAATACTAACACATATGTGATTAAAATTCTCAAAAAGTACAAGCAGTTTTAAATACGAAAAGGGAAAACAGCTTCAGAAAATCACCCAATTATTTAATTGATGAAAATATGAAATATGGAATTATTCTAGAAATGATACACCTAGTTTTATAAATAAAATATATTCTTATAGCTTTGATTTATTTTATGCCCATTTTATGTCATATTAATTATGGTTGCAATGAATAAGACTGTCATTCTCCACAAGTGAAATAGTCTTACTCTTCTGTTTATGACAAATTAAGTAGTACTTTGCCTTTCCACAAAAAACAAAATTAGAAGAAAAAAAAAAGAAACTGTACCAAAATATATAAAATTTCAGTTTTCAGACATTGGAAGAAAGGAAGCAGAGAACTGTGACCCTTGAAAAAAGGGGGAAAAAAAATGAACCTTATCACTGAGCTCTAGAGACACTTTCCAAACCACAGCACAAGGAGGGTAATCAAAGCAAGGCATGAACAGTCTTAATTAATTGAACAGGACTGAGGCTGCAGTGCAGAGACTCTCATGTTGCCTGACTTTATGGGGCAAAGTACCAGAAATGAGAGGGTTATCAAACAAAGAACTCCAATGATCTCTGTAAGTAGAGACAGGGCAATACATATTAACCATATTGAAACACTATGGAGAAAAAAGTGAACAAGAATTCAGTGACCTGTGGAAAAATATTTTAAAAAGTCAAGCATACATATAATCGGAGTATCAGATGAAAGCTGTAAGGTAGAAATATATTTGGAGAAATAAAGGCAATTGTTACCAAACATGTGATTATAATACAACCCCCAAACCCAAGTTTAAAACAAGAAAAACCTACCAAGACATATCACAAACTGTAGATAACCAAAGAGAAAGGAAAAATAATTTTAAAAACTGTCACAGAAATAGGACACATTATAACAAGATAGAAATAATGTCTTACTTCTCACTGACTTCCCTTTGGAAACAAAGCAAGATGGAAGACAATGAGAAATCTCTTTAAAGAGCTGCCAGAAAAAGAAAGGTCTGCCAAACTGGGTGGTGATTTATATATTCATAAATAATGAAGCAAAACAAAAACATTTTGAGAGAAACAAACTGAAAATGTCATTATTAGAAGAACTGTAGTCTAAGAAAATATAAAGGACATTCTCTTCAGGCTGAAGGAAAATTATATCAGATGAAATCTTGAATCTTTATAAGATGTATGAAAAGCAACAGAAATGGTTTATCTGTGGGTAGGTATAAAATATTTCATTATGTTTTAATATGCTTATAAATAGTAATCTGGTGTGGATATAAAGTTACAAAAAACATTACACTAACAATTATGCTGGATAAGCTACAAATTATATATTTAAAAAACATCATAATGCTGAGGATATTAAAATAAACTTAACACCAATATATTCCAGATAGTGATAGTCCTTGATAAAAGGAAGAGATCCTGAGATGTCCCTTTTCTTTCCCCATCCACCGAAAAGTAATGGGAGAATCCATCTGGCATAAATTGAGGTGAGGTTAAACCAGTTTAACTTTTAACAAACTTAAACACACACACACACACACTTGATTTGTTAGGGTAGCATTAGGTTTACAAAAAAATTGAGACAAAGGTTCAGAGGTTTCCCATATACTAACTGCTCCCACACATGGAGAGCCTCCTAGATAATCAGCAACTCTTACCGAAGTGGTACATTCGTCACAACGGATCAATCTACTTTGGCACACCACAGTCACCTAAAGGTCATAGTTTACATTAGGGCTCATTCTTGGTGCTGAATGTTCTGTGGGTTTGGATAAATATATAATGACATATACCCATCATTTTGGAATAACACAGAATATTTTTATTGCCCTAAAAATCTTCTGAGCTCTGTCTGTTCATCTCTCCCTACCCAATCCCTGGCAATCACTGATCTTTATACTGTCTCCATAGTACTGCCTCTTCAAGAATGTGATAGAGCTAGAATCATACAACATGTAGCTTTTTCAGACTGACTTCTTTCATTTAAGAATTGTAAGGTTCCTCCATGTCTCTTCAACGCTTCACAGCTCATTTCCTTTTGGCTCTAAATAATATTCCACTATCTGGGATGCACCACGGTTATCAGCTCACTTACTGAAAAACATCTTGGTTGATCCCAAGTTTTGGCAATTATGAATAAAGTTGCAATATACATCCATATACAGGCTTTTGTGTGGACATATATCTGTTACTCCTTTGGGTGAATGCCATGGAATGCAACTGCTGAACTGCAAGGTCAGAACATGTTTTATTTTATTAAAAAAAAAAAAATCAAAGTAGCTGAACCATAATTCCCAGCAGTGACGCATGAGAATTCCTATTGTATTTCTTCTTTTCAGCACTTGGTGTCAAGTTACAGATTTTGGTCATTCTAACAGGTGTATGGTGGAATCTCATTGTTTTACTTTGCATTTCCCTGGAGACATATGATGTGAAATATCTCTTCATATTTTATTTGTAATGGACCACAGCCGTGTCTAACTCTATGAAACTATGAGCCATGTCATGTAGGACCACCCAAGACAACAGGTCACAGCAGAGAGTTCTGACAAAATGTGGTCCACTGGAGAAGGGAATGCAAACCTCTTCAGTGTTTTTGCCTTGAGAACCCCAAGAAAAGTATGAAAAGGCAAAAAGATAAGACACTGAAAAATGAACTCCCCAGTTCAGTAGACGCCCAATATTCTACTGGAGATCACTGGAGAAATACCTTCAGAAAGACTGAAGACACGGAGCCAAAGCAAAAACAACACTCAGTTGTGGATGTGACTGGTGATGGAAGTAAGGTCCGATGCTGTAAAGAGCAATATTGCATGGGAACCTGGAAAGTTAGGTCCATGAATCAAGGCAAATTGGAAGTGGTCAAACAGGAAATGGCAAGAGTGAACGTCAACATTTTATGAATCAGCAAACTAAAGTGGACTGGAATGGGTGAATTTAACTCAGAAGACCATCATATCTACTACCATGGACAAGAATCCCTTACAAGAAATGGAGTAGCCATCATAGTCAACCAAAGAGTCTGAAGTGCAGTACTTGGATGAAATCTCTAAAATGATAGAATGATCTCTGTTCATTTCCAAGGCAAACTATTCAGTATCACGGTAATCCAAGTCTATGGCCCGACCAGTAATGCTGAAGAAGCTGAAGCTGAACAGTTCTATGGAGACCTACAAGATCTTCTAGAACTAACACCCAAAAAAGATGTCTTTTTCATTACAGGGGACTGGAATGCAAAAGTTGAAAATCAAGAAACACCTGGAGTAACAGGCAAATTTGGCTTGGAGTACAGAATGAAACAGGGCAAAGGCTAATAGAGTTTTGCCAAGAGAGTACACTGGTCATAGCAAACACCTTCTTCCAACAACACAAGAGAAGACTACATATGGACATCACCAGATGGTCAACACTAAAATCAGATTTATTATGTTTTTTGCAGCCAAAGGTGGAGAAGCTCTATACAGTTAGCAAAAACAAGACCGGGAGCAGACTGTGGCTCAGATCATGAACTCCTTATTGCCAAATTCTGACTTAAATTGAAGAAAGTAGGGAAAACCACTAGACCATTCAGGTACGACCTAAGTCAAATCCCTTATGATTATACAGGGGAAGTGAGAAATAGATTTAAGGGCCTAGATCTGATAGATAGAGAGCCTGATGAACTATGGAAGGAGGTTCATGACATTGTACAGGAGACAGGGATCAAGACCATTCCCATGGAAAAGAAATGCAAAAAAGCAAAATGGCTGTCTGAGGAGGCCTTACAAATAGCTGTGAAAAGAAGAGAAGTGAAAAGCAAGGAAGAAAAGGAAAGATATAAGCATCTGAATGCAGAGTTCCAAAGAATAGCAAGAAGAGATAAGTAAGTCTTCCTCTGAGGTCAATGCAAAGAAATAGAGGAAAAGAACAGAATGGGAAAGACTAGAGATCTCTTCAAGAAAATTAGAGATACCAAGGGAACATTTCATGCAAAGATGGGCTCGATAAAGGACAGAAATGATATGGACCTAAGAGAAGCAGAAGATATTAAGAAGAGGTGGCAAGAATACACAGAAGATCTGTACAAAATATTCTTCACGACCCAGATAATCACGGTGGTGTGATCATTCACATAGAGCCAGACAAGGTCATTAGGTTTCCTCCCATGTTATTTTTAGGAGTTTTATACTGCTGTATCATATGTGTATCATCTGTGATTTAGCTCAGCCTGCAGTTTGTTACTGTGTTACTGTCAGTTCACCACAGCTTCTAATGTTTTGAGAGCATGGTTGGGAATTTCCTATTCTAAAAGCCACCACATTGGGCAATATTCTTAGCTTTTCTTCCTCCTTATTTGGCGTATTTAGAAAAGTACCTAAAGTATATGTCCACTTTAGCAAAGAAACTTCCAAGTAACCACCATGCAGACCAAGAAATGGAGAAGGAAATGGCAACCCACTCCAGCATTCTTGCCTGGAGAATCCCAGGGACGGCGGAGCCTGGTGGGCTGCCGTCTCTGGGGTCACACAGAGTTGGACACGACTGAAGTGACTTAGCAGCAGCAGCAGCAAGACATGAATCTTAGCACCAGTATGGTTTTAGAGACCTGCCTCTTTTGCACAGATGAGCTTTCTGATTTCCAAATTTTTGGAGAGCTCATCCTGCTTTATGGCTGCTTCCGGCTTTTTTGGTGACTAAGGAGATCTCCTGATCTTTAATCTCACCCCTAGACTTCTCTGCTTTGGGCTGTAAGTGAGCTGTTCTTCAAGCCTGTGGTTGAAAGTCAGAAATATCTGTATGGGAGGAGAGGGATTGATCTTTCCTTTCTCTTTCATTCCTTTTTCTCTCCTTTGTCCTCCTCCCCTCTCTCTCTCTCTCGGTTTTTAGAGCTAAAACCAGAGTGATTTTTAGTTTCTGTTCTTCGGCTTCTTATTAATCCTTCCAGACCTGAAAGTCTTTGTTGCCTGGAGGATTCATTTCAATCTTCTTTTCCTTCCCTAATTCTTCCTCAATATTTTCCTTATCTGAAAATACAATCTACCAAGGCAAATTGTCTCATAAAGACAGAGGGCAAAATGCTGGTTACCAGGGGCTGAGGCGTGGAGGAATTGGGGAGATGTTGTTAAAGGGGTATAGAACTGCAGCTAGTAGATAAATAATTCCTAAATATCTAATGCACAATATAGTGATTGCAGACAACCACACTGTATTATAAACAACAAAGTCACTAAGAGACTAGAACTTAATTATTCCCACTGAAAAAAAGAAGTGAGGAGCACATACATGATAGGGGTGTTAGCTAACACTACATTGGCCATCAGAATGTTGTATATAAATGTATCAAGTCAACACATTTTACACGTTAAACTTACACAGTGGTACATGACAATTATATCTCATTTAAAAAATATTTTGAAGTCCTAGCCTCAAGTACTTGTGAATGAATATAAGTGAACCCATATGGTTCAAACCCTTATTGTTCAAGGGTCAACTGTATATGTGCATTTACAACAGGCAAAACTAATATATAGGTAATAGAAATCAATTGTATTGATTGTGGTTGTCTAGTTGGAGCACAGTAGACTAACTGGGAAAGAGTACAAGAAAATCGAGGGCAGGGGTCATGGAAATACTCTGTATCTTATTTGTGACATTCATAAGAATTCATTGGCTATACATTTAAAATGGGTGCATTTTATTTATGTCAAGTTTTCCTCACCACAGTTGGTTAAGCCTAAAAGAGGAAATATGGGTTTTCTATTATGTTTCCAAACATTGGTTTTAGAGGAAGAACAATTTATAAAATGACAAATCATTGGTAGTTAATCAAAATTTAGTCGTATTTTAGAAAGACATATTTCCTTAGGTCTGTCATATATCTTCAAAGATGTGATTATATTTCAACTAAAATTGTGCACCTTATTTCACAATCCGATTTTCTTCATCAGGCAACATATTTACTGCCTGATATAATATCATCTCACTGCTGATACAATGATTAGCAAAGTAACAATATGTTTAGAATAAAATGTGCACCACTTTCTTAATTCTATGTTTATTTTTTGGTTGAAGTGAGGCCTGTAAGTAATGACAGAAACATGAATTGTGATCAATTAGCTTTTCCATGTATCTTAGGACAGGGTGAAAATTTCAAACTTTATAAAAAGATAGGAGATAGGGATCATGTAAAGAAACAGAGCTCTCACTTCCTACAAATTCAAATTAAAAGAAATTAAAAGATGCTTGCTTCTTGGAAGAAAATCCATGACAAACCTAGACAGCATATTCAAAAGCAGACACATTACTTTGCCGACAAAGATCCATATAGTCAAAGCTATGGTTTTTCCAGTAGTCATGTGTGGATGTGAGGTTTGGACCATAAAGCCGCCTGAGCACCGAAGAATTGATGCTTTTGAACAGTGGTGTTGGAGTAGACTCTTGAAGAGGCCCTTGGACTGCAAGGAGATCAAACCAGTTGATACAGGAAATCAACACTGAATATTCATTGGAAGGACTGAAGCTGAAGTTCCAATACTATGGCTACCTGATGCGAACAGCTGACTTACTGGAAGAGATTGTGATGCTGAAAAAGACTGAAGGCAGGAGGAGAAGGGGACGACAGAGGATGAAATGGCTGGATGGCAGCACTGACTCAATGGACATGAGTTTGAGCAAGCTCTGGAAGATGGTGAAGGACAGGGAAGCCTGACAGGCTGCAGTCCATGGGGTTGTAAACAGTCGGACATGACTGAATGACTGAACAACAACAAGTTCAAAAACTAATCCTTGAAATATTGTTAGATTAATATATTAGCACTTGAAGAAATAAATGTGACTAGAAGAGCAGAGTAGTGGCTATGCTTTTTTTCATAACTTAAACATTTATAAAGGCCATTAAATACAGTATCCTCATTCTTTTTGTTTACATACACTTCTTTTTTAGATTATCTTGCATTATAGGTTATTACAAGATACAGAGTATAGACACGATCCTCACTCTTATCCAGTTAAGTGGAACTTCTAAAACAATTTGTTGCCTTATCTAACTAGTTAAATGCAACCAACAAATATCCCTTTAATAATATTTATTATTATTAATAATAATATCCCTTTAATAATATTATTTGAGTAGGGCTGTAACTCAGTAAATAGTCATACAATATAGCTCTTTAGATAAAGTTTACATGTCTTTATATTATATGTTCTTTGAAGCTAGTTCCTCTGGACACAAAAGTGACACATTTACAAAGACGTGTGTCTATCACCCACAAACTGGAAAATCATTTTCCAGTACTGCACCCTTCTTCTAGCCCATGGCTATTACATAACATATGCTCAAGAGAATCAGTATTTATGTGGCAACTAGAACAGGATATAAAAGAGAATTTAGCTCTTACAACCAACTGAGAATATAATCTATTCTCTGCAGAAACCAATATGGCACTAATTTATATGTTGAGTTAAAGGAAAGCTCTCCAGCTCCTCAGGAGTTGCCTTGCTATTATTCAGTAGAGCTCTAACAATTTAATTAGTGTCCCTTTGCTCAGGTTAATGCCTGGGAACAGGTGCTGATACCTGCTGACACTGATGAGTTGTTTTAGAATGTGTCAGAATGGTTACTTTATGGCAAAGGATATTTCACAATACAATTTAGATAATGAATTTGATAGTTGTTTCAAATAGTTTAGGTTTCACCCTAATTTTTATTCTATTAATAAAAGGACTACCAATGATAATGTTTATAGTAAAATATGTACTCAGGATATTGCAATTGAACCTGTTAAATTCAGGCCTCAAAATAAGACATATATAGCCTAGAACAATTATCCTTTGATCTTTGATTATAATAGTGGCTAGTAAAATTCCTAAGCACACTGAACATAATAAATTTTGAAGATTCACTCATATATCCATTTATTCATTTTTTTAAATTCAGTCTCTGTGGAGACTATCAAAAATTGCCAATGCCAACTATATTTTAAGTTGTCATGGGGGGCTATTGGGAAAAGTTTTCAATTAGTACTAATCGTGCCTCGGATAAACATCATTGGCTATGATACTGCCACTGCGCAAAGCTCATTCATTCATTTTTTTAAATTAATTTCAGCAAGACTTATTTAGCTTCTGCACCATGTACAAGGTGTTTTGCTAGAATCTATCAAGCTTAGAAGGCTGGGATCTGATTAGACAAACACATTCACAATTAGTATAATAAAGGGCATAGTGAAAAATTCTAACTCATCATACATTTTGATATTTACATTTACACAACTCTAAAGGGTCTGTCATTTAATACAGCATCTTGTAGTTTTTCTTCTCAACATGTACATGCATACATGTATGTATTTTTAACTCAACATGGCATATATGTATATAAACACATATTATTTACACTAAAGAACAAGAGACGGTTTCTGAGGCAAACTAAATTAAAAAAAAAAGCTACCATTGATAGGGCACAAGTAACATTAAGGAAGTAATGGTCTTTTATTTATAGATGAGGAAACAAGATTGAGATGCTAAGTGATAATTAAGCCAGTTTACTAAGTGGAATATTTGCCATGCTTTATCTAATTAGTAGATGTGCAAATATTTCATCACTTCTCTGCTTTTAAAAATTAAGGTGCATGCTACACAGATAATGTTTTATTTCTCTTATGAAATGTTTTTAATATTGACTTTGTTAGCTTATATTAGAAAGCTAAAATATACTTGCTATGCAATGTACTTATACAAAATCTCATTTAATCCTTGCACAACTCCATTAAAGTACTATCTTTCATCCCGTTTTATATGATGAAATCAAATTTAAGAAATTTAAGTAATCTCCCCAAGAGATTTCTTGAAATTCTTACAGAAAGAGAGAGATTTCTTACAGAAAGTAAACAAAAAGGTAGCTTTAAAATGGAGATATATTTACTTCCAAAACCCATTCTGTTTCTAGGATAAGATGAGGTTATATATATATATATATATATTACTTTTATTGTGTTTTCCTGATTATGCATTTGGATATAAAGAGGTTGATTTCAACATTGATTCCCTAAGTTCATCAAGTGACTTACTCATTTTTTCCTGGTCTCTCAGATTACTATGGTGCTGCTAGGTGACTATGGTGGAGACTTACGAGCATACTGGATGACAACCCAGATGATACATTTAACCAGTCGTTCATTTTTCTTTGGTGTGTCAAGATATAACTGAAGTTACCCAAATGCTGAAATACATAAGATTCTTTTAAGAATATAAATTCTGTCTCAGAAAGGAGAGTGACTTCTGTGTATAAAGAGGTCTCAGTATTCTCCCAGTGAGGTGGGTTGAGTTGTCCCTTAACTTGCCCACTTAGGAGTCTGCCTTCAGAGACTCTGTAATGCCACTGACTGTCCATGCATCCTGAAAATCAATATAACTGGTAACTCTGAAGGAGAATGTGTTCTCTCTTGCAGACAAGCGTGGTGAGAGACAGTAGCCTAGAACAGGCCAGTGCTAAGAGATTGTGAAGGCTTCCAAAAGTGCTAGAATAGTAGTTTAGAGTTGGGCCAGCTGGCACAGATGATAAGTGGTTTCCTAAAATGAACTGATTGTAAGCACTCCTTATAGTGGTTTAGGGGTAACTGAAAACTATTTGGGAAGGGGAAGGGGGAATGTGTGTATAAAAATGAAAAATACTGAAAACTTGCACTAATGAGGATAGTAGTCCTGCTATGGGACAGGTGTAGGTATAATTAATCTGAGGGGGTAGATGGTTATTTGTTTCACAGAATAATTTGATAACCTACTATGTGTGTGAATGGTGAGTGCCCCAAGTCATGGATTTTAAAGGGG
This sequence comes from Oryx dammah, assembly GCF_014754425.2. NCBI lineage: Eukaryota > Metazoa > Chordata > Mammalia > Artiodactyla > Bovidae > Oryx > Oryx dammah. The sequence goes on from NW_024070200.1 coordinate 17,961,582, forward strand.
CAATGAAATAAGGAATATATACCCAGGAGTGGAATTTCTGGTTCATATAGACTTCTGTGGTGGCTCAGATGGTAAAGCGTCTGCCTACAATGCAGGAGACATGGGTTCAATTCCTGGGTCAGGAAGATCCTCTGCAGAAGGAAATGGCAACCCACTCCAGTACTCTTGCCTGGAAAATCCCATGGATGGAGGAGTGTGGTAGGCTACAGTCCATGGGGTCGCAAAGATTCGGACACGACTGAGCGACTTCACTTTCATTTTCATGGTAGCTCTATTTTTTTTTTTTTTTTTAAAGCCTCTATGCTATTTCTCACAGTGGTTGCACCAATTTACATCCCCACTAACAGTGTGGGAGGGTTCTCTTTTATCCACATCCTCACCAATTTTTGTTATTTGTGTTCTTTTTGGTGATAGTCATACTGACCAGTGTGTGGTGATATCTCACTGTTGCTCTGATTTGCATTTTTCTGATAACTAATGATGTTGAGTATATTTTCACATGCCTGTTGGACATGCGGGTCCTCTTTGGAAACGTCTGTTTAGGTCTTCTACCACATTCAACTGGGTTATTTGTTTTTTGATGTTGATTTCTATGAGATGTTTATATATTTTGGGTATTAAAATGTTATCAATCATATTATTTGCAAGTTATTTTCTCTCACTTAGTAGGCTGTCTTTTTGTTTTGTTGATAGTTTCCTTTGCTGTGCAAAAACTTTTAAGTTTAATTAGGAAAACATTGAGTAGAGAAGATACATTCACCTTAATGTTCACTGCAGCATTTACAATTAGCAAGATATGGAAGTAAACTAAGAGCAGATAAAGAAGATGTGGTATATATATCAACAAAAACACCGATACACACACAGACACAATGAAATATTACTCAGAAATAAAAAAGAAGGAATTTTTACAATTTGCAACAACATAGATGGATGTGGAGGGTATTGTGCTAAGTGCAATAAGTCAGACAGATGACCTAGCTTAGGTGGCAGTCTGGATGAGAGGGGAGTTTGGGGGAGAATGGGGACATGTATATCTATAACTGAGTCGCACTGCTGTGCACCTGAAACTATCAAGACTTGTTAATTGGCTATACTTCAAAATGTAGTAAAAAGTTATTTAAAAAGCCAGACATTACAGTCCACCCTTCCCCTCTGGCATCCTTACACATCCCCTTAAGCCACACTTATCTACAAATAAAGTCATATTTCTAGGAAAAGATGTCAGAGAACGACAAATACTGCATGATATCACTTAAGTGTGGAATCTGAAAATAAAACGAACCAGTGAAAGTAACAATAAAGAAGCAGACTCACAGATATAGAGTACATGCGAGTGGTTACCAGTGGGGAGAGAGAGGCAGAGGGCAAGAGAGGGCTAAGGGATTAAGAGATTAAGGGCTAAAGGATTACAAACTATTGTGTGTAAACTAAATAAACCACAAGCATGTATTATACAGCACAAAGCGTATAGACAGTCTTTTGTAGTAACTATAAATGGAATATAACCTACAAAATTGTGCATCACTATGTTGTACATTAACTTACATAATACTGCACATCAACCATATTCAGTTTCAAAATTCTTTTAAAAAATAACAAGGGATAGCCAAACAACAAGGGGTGTTTGACAAAATAAAAGTTCGTCGTGTAAAACGAAAGAGAGGGAGAGGTTATGTAAGATGGTGAAAGGCATGGGGCTTTCAAATGAGAAAGCTCTTAGATAAAGAGTATCTTGTTAGCTAGGGTATCACACTGTTGCTCCCCATCAACTTGTATCTGAAGAAGTGTGCTCCCCCTGTATCAATGCTCTGTGGAAAACATCAGGATAAATATGTTCCACATCAGACTTGGTACTGAATGATGAGAAAACAGTCTCATTGAAAGTCTGAAAATATTAGTCATCGAAGACTGCAATCAGATTTAATATGCCAGTTTCTTCCTACTGCATCTCACTGCAGGTAATGAGTTTTCAGTGGACACAGGAGAGAAAGGTCTAGGGCATGGACCATTATCACAGATGTGAAATGCAATGAAATCAACTCTCCTGTCATTGCACAGTCAGAGACGACCCCAGCTTTCTTCCAATTTCCAAGAACAGGGCAGCTCCTCTCTCAGGACGCACCTTGTGTTTAAGGCATCTTGAAAGAACATCGTGAGGGTTCTAATACAAATTCGAACGCCATTCATCAGTGTTTTAAATCTAGTAAATGAGTTAGTGCTTTATCCATTTTTCTCTGGAATTCTGAAAGGTGACTCTCTGAGCCTTTGAGATGTCATGCTATCCATTATGTTCCAGTTTCCCGAAGGTGTTTAACATTTCGTGTGTCTGGTCTCTGTGGCTATATTGGTGCTGTTGTGCTGTTGCCATAGCAATTAAAGAGGGACAGTAGCGCGGCAGTGCAGACAGAAGGATCACCACAGAGATGTTGGTCGACATAATTCAGGCCTCTAGAAATCTGGGTAATTCTTCAGGAAAAAAAATACGGTTTAGACTTCATCTTGATATTATTGTGGGCATGCATGCAGCCAAGTTTTCAGCAATGGGAAATTCAGTTCAGAAGTTGAAAAAAAAATGGGATCGGAAAGAAAGGCATGCACACACACAGAGGAAGTAGTGACTTTACTGAGGGTTTATATACTAAATATGTGTGCCGGCGGAAAGTTCCGGCAGTACTCCTACAGAAATATTTTGACAAACTGACACCATATGGAAGCTTTTATATCACTGAAATCATTATGTTTTCTGTCTCTCTCTCTCCTTCTTGCTCTCTCGCTCATTCTCTTTCCTCTTCTCTATTCCTCCCTCCCTCCCACTTAACCTCTGTCTCCTCCATCTCACTTAAAGACACGCACCATTCTCAGTCTTTTTATTTATTTACTTTTATTTGAGTAGAGTTGCTTTACACTGCTGTGTTAGCTTCTGCTATAAAGCAAAGTGAATCAACCACATGTACACATATATACCTTCCTTTTGGAATTTCCTTCCCATTTAGGTTACTATAGAACAACGAGTACAGTTCCCTGGACTATACAGTAGGTTCTCAATACTTGCCTATTTTATATATAGTAGTATATATATGTCAATCCCAATCTCCCAATTCATCTCCCTTCACTCACTCTTTTTAGATGTTCCTTTTTTTGGTATTAACATTGTTTGGCCCTTTACAACATAATGATCATTTCAAACTTCACACAATGCATATTTTTAACTGTGACATAAGAATACTACATAAAAAGTCCATGTCCAGATATATAAAAGTGTAAATATAAGAAATAACTGAGTAAAGGATACAAACAGATAATTCCCCGGAGCCTGGACCACTCCTGCTCTCTTTTGGTATTGAACATTCAACATGTCCACTCTACTTTGATCTCTAAAAAAACCTTAAAATTAACAGGTCTACAACCGAGCTCCTAACTTATTCTCTCAAATCTGCTTTCCTTATACTGCAGTACTTCTCTCTAATTATAGGTCCGATGGTTTCTTTTCAAAGTCTAGACCCAAACGTTGGAATCATTCATTACTTCTCTTTCTGTTCTATACTAAATCCGGTTCATTAATCCTACAGACTGTACAGCAAAAATATACACATGATGGGATCATATCATACCTGCCTCTATGACATTTCCTCATCTTTCACCTGGAATATAACAGTCATCTCCTAACTAGTTGACCTGCTTTGGCCACTGACCTCCTCCACTCTATTTTCTACAAAGCAGTCAGAATGATCTTGTTAAAACTTAAAGCGGATCAAAAACTTTCTACTTGCTTCCCATCTCACTTGGAGAAAATGCTCAGGTTCTTATACTGGCCGCCAATTCCTACGTGGTCTGGTTACCACTACGTCTCAGATTTCAGAAATTCTCCGGCCTTGGTTCACTTCATTCCTGTCAGATTGGCCAAACAGATTCACTGTTTCGCAAACATACTGGGTTAAAGTGTCAGTAGCTCAGTCGTGTGCAACTCTTTGCAGCCCCATGGACTACAGCCAGGCTCCTCTGTCCATGGAGTTCTCCAGGCAAGAATACTAGAGTGGGTTGCCATTTCCTTCTCCATACTGGGCGAACTATTCCTCAACTCTTTGCACTCCCTCCTTTTTTCTGGATCTCACCATCTCTCTTTAAGAGTATGTGTACTTTCTTTCAATCATCAATTCCTTCCAGCTTTTACTAAAGTGTCACCTTCAAAGGTGACATTATTTAAATTATAAGTCCTCACTCTTCAGTCCTTTATTTTCCTCCATAACAATCACCATCATCTCACTGTTCATACATTTTGCTTATCTTTGTCTATTTTCTGACTTAGCAAATAAAATGCAAGTTTCATGAGCGCAGAGATTTTTCTCTTTTATTCACCGCTGTATCCTCAGCATCTAGAGGAAGAGTTGGAACAAAAAAGACAGTCAATAAATACTGAGTGAAGGAATGATTTGGAAACCCAGCTGTTTGGCAAGTGTCTGAGAAAGTTTTCAAAGTTTAAGTAATTAAAATGTGAATTACAATGCTGTTTTGTAAAACAATTATGGTTTTTAAAATGATAATATCTACGTTGGTGAGAATACAATGAAGAAATATTCTCACACATTGCCAGAGGTAGTATACATTTAGGATTTTATGCATCTAAAATGAAAAAGATCCTGGAGGTTGGAGAAATAGATAAAGTATAGAATAGAGGAATAAGAAAAAGTCCAGTATTGACAGGCTTTTGACAAGGGAGATAACTGATTAATACAGCAGCCTTGAGTTGTGAGGGAAACTCAGTAAGCAGGAGAGGATGTTTTTATTGTATATGGGCTATGCAATCTCCTCTTGTATTCCCAAAAAATCCCTACATAAAGTTTTCATGATTTGCAAATGTTCCTGGGTTTGGAGCTTGTTTTACCTGTGCTAGCCTGTGCTAGCCTGTGCCTGAAGACAAGAGTTTGAACCAAATTTATTCACCTTGCATATACATCTATTTAACAAAACAACTGGCTTATGACAGCTGCTCCATGAGTGGACGCCTCAGTATCAGTCATCACGGCAGTAGCATACCGAGTGATAACAACAACAGTAATACTGAAAAGACTATTTGGCTCAGATGGTAAAGAATCTGGCTGCAATGGGGGAGACCTAGGTTTGATCCCTGGATCGGGAATATCCCTTGAAGAAGGGAATGGCTACCTACTCCAGGATTTTTGCCTGGAGAATTCCATGGACAGAGGAGCCCAGTGGTCTATAGTCCACGGGGCCACAAAGAGTCATACATGGCTGAGTGACTAACATTATTATCAAGTTTATGGCAAATTATAATATTATACATTGGTTCAGTTACTTTTTAATCAAAACATTAAATATCTGTTTAAGAATCACAATGAAGTAGAATTTAGACAGCTGTGTGCTTGGTGAAAAAACGGAATATGCAATTTTATATTGGAGATATATAAATTTATATATTATATAAATATATATTTTTATAATTATATAAATTTAATTTTATAATTTTATGAATATAAATTTATATTTATATTGGAGATATATATATCACCAAGCCTACATCTACATGAGTATCTGTATGTGTATATGAGTATGTGTGTGTGTGTGTGTGTGTGTGTGTGTGTGTAAAGCACTAGTTTCCTTTCAATATCTTCTCTCCTTCTTTTAGTAACAGAGTCCCAATTTCCCCTGGTATATTGCTTCCTAGAATGAACAGTTTATTTTCTAGCTTCTTTTGCAGAAAAATATAGTCAAGTGAGTCACCTCTTTCACATGAGGTATAAGTGAATACGTTGACAAGAAAATAAAGTGAAAACGTTGACAAGAACTTCAGAGAAGGCACCTTAAAGGGAAGCGACTGAAATGAGATGAATTGTTACTTGTCCTTTTGGTCCATCTGCCTTCTTCTAAACTGTAATTGGAACATGATCCCAGGAACTCTAGCAGCCAATTTAGACACAAAGGTGACACTAAAGACGGGTGTCATGAGTTAGGATGATGGAGGAGGCCTTCCTGATTATCACGACACTGCTCTACCAGCTCTCGGTTACCTTCTAGAAAGTTTAAACTACTGTTTTGGAAAGTCTCTCCCTCTAGGCTGGTAACAAATCTGCCTGCAATGCAGGAGACCCAAGTTCTATTCCTGGGTTGGGAAGTTCCCCTGGAGAAGGGATAGGCTACCCACTCTAGTATTCTTGGGATTCTCTGGTGGTTCAGTTGGTAAAAAATCCACCTGCAATGCAGGAGACCTGGGTTCAACCCCTGGGTTGGGAAGATCCCCTGAAGGAGGGCATGGCAACCCACTCCAGTATTCTTGTATGGAGAATGCCCATAGACAGAGGAATCTGGTGAGCTACAGTCCATTGGACCACAGAGAGTCACACACGACTGAGCAACTAAGCACAGCATAGCACTCACAGCTAAACTAATCACAACTGGTTCAGTATGATTTTAAAAATGTTAAGGTACCAGATATAAATATTCTAAAAATGACTAGAAAGAAATATGCATTCGTCTCTCTCTCTATATATATATATATATGTATATATATATATATAATTTCAAATATTTTAAAGATATTACATGCAGTAAGCACATATTTTCTGTAAAATAAAAAGTTAAAAGTAACTTGGATTCTTTTAATACTAATTCAAATTTGTTAGCAATGAGTCATATAATTATAAAGATTGTCTATTAACTCAGAGATTTTTGACAAGTATTGCTCTGGGCTATCACAAACCTCACAGAATTGCTAAAAACAAATGTTTTATGATGATCAAAGTGAATAAACACATTTAGCACACATCTGCCATATATCCTAGGGTAAACACTGTTCATTTCATCCCTGAGGCATTGCTTGATAACAAGTTAGTTATGAAAGTTTATTATTTCAAGCTAACCCAGAAAAATTTTATAAAAGTTAGGTATTGGTTCAGTTCAACTACAAATATGCTCTGTTTATGAGAATGTAATGTAAAAATAGACTTGTTTTGCTCATTGACTAAATGTTTATAGTAAGTGCTACTACAGTCTTACTTTCCCAATCTAGGCTTGGGTAACAGTGGATTTTATTTTGGTTCAGTCAAAGTCCTGTCTGATTCTTTGAGACCCTATGGACTTCAGCATGCCAGACTTCCCTGTCCTTCACTATCTTCCAGATTTTGCCCAAATTCATGTCCATTGAGTGGGTGATGTCATTCAACCATCTCATTATCTGTCAACCCCTTTTTGTCCTGCTCTCAATCATTCCCAGCATCAGGTTTTTTTTTTTTTTTTTCTTCTCCAATGAATCAGCTCATCCCACCTGGTAACCAAAGTATCAGAGCTTCAGCTTCAGCATCAGTCCTTCCAATGAATATTGAGAGTTGATTTCCTCTAGGACTGACTAGTTTGATCTCCTTGCAGTCCAAGAGACTTTCAAGAGTCTTCTCCAGCACCACACAATTTGAAAGCATTAATTTTTTCATCCTCAGCTTTCTTTATGGTCCAACTCTCACATTCATACATGACTACAGGAAAAACCAGAGTTTTCACTGTATGGACCCTCGTCAGCAAAGTGATGTCTCTGTTTTTAATATAATTTCTAGGTTTGTCATAGCTTTCCCTCCAAAGTGCAAGTGTCTTTTAATTTCATGGCTTCAATCACCATTCACAGTGATTCTGAAGCCAAAAAAAAATAAAATCTGTCACTGTTTCCACTTTTTCCATCTATTTGCCATTGAGTGATAGGACTGGATGCCATGATCTTAGTTTTTTGATGTTGAGCTTCAAGCTAGCTTTTTCACTCTCCTCTTTCACCCTCATCAAGAGGTTCTCTTGTTCCTCTTCACTCTCTGCCATTAGAGTGTTATAATTTGCATATGTGAGGTTCTTGACATTTCTCCTGGCAATCTTGATTCCGACTTGTGATTCATCCAGCCCAGCATTTCACATGATGTACTCTGCATAGAATTTAAATAAGCAGGGTGACGATAAACAGCCTTGTCAGACTCATTTCCCAATTTTGAGCCAGACAGTTGTTCCATTATCCATTCTCCCTGCTGCTTCTTGACCTGCATCAGGTTTCTCAGGAGACAGGTAAGATGATCTGTATTCCCATCTCTTTAAAGAATTTCTACAGTTTGTTGTGATCCATACAGTCAAAGGCTTTAGTGTAATCAAAGGAGAAGCAGATGTTTTTCTAGAACTCCCTTGATTTCTCCATGATCCAATGAATGTTGGCAATTTGACCTCTGGTTCCTCTGCCTCTTGGAAATCCAGCTTGTATATGTGCAAGTTCTCAGTTCACCTACTGCTCAAGCCAACCCTGAAGGATTTTGAGCATAGCATGTGCAATGAGCACAACTGTATGGTAGTTTGAACATTCTTTGCCTTTGCCCTTCTTTGGGACTGGAATGAAAACTGATGTTTTCAAGACCTGTGGTCTTTGTTGAGTCTTCCAAATTTGCTGACATTTTGAATGCAACACTTTAACAGCATCATCCTTTAGTATTTTAAATATCTCAGCTGGAATTTAGTCACCTCCACTAGCTTTGATCATAGTAATGTTTCCTAAGTCCCACTTGACTTCACACTCCAAGATGTCCAGTTCTAGGTGAGTGACCCACCATCATGGCTATCCACATCACCAAGACCATTGTATAGCTCTTCTGTTTATTGCCATATCTTCTTAATTGCTTCTGCTTTTGTTAGGTCCTTACCATTTCTGTCCTTTACTGGTTCTCTTCTTTCCTCAGCTATTTGTAAAGCCTCTTCAGACAAGCACTTCTTTTTCTCTGGGATGGTTTTGATCACTGCCTCCTGTACAGTGTTACAAACCTCCATCCATAGCTCTTCAGGCACTCTGTCTACCAGATGTAAACCCTAGTAGGGTGGCATTAATTAAAATATAGGACAGAGGAAAGAAAAATTGTTGGGATGTGATAGGAGATAATGAGTTTGAATTGGATATTCTATTTTTGAATGGATTTGTGCTGTTTAAATCTAAGCTGGATAGATTGTGAAATGTATTTAAATCTGCGAGCATGCAATTTCTGAAAGTTATGGTTTGCAGACAATGGAAATGCATTATTTTAAATTTCTTTACAGCACACTATTGTCTACATTTGGGAGCATTTTTCCACTTTTATTATTTTACTACATAGTGATTAATTTGATTCATGATTATTTTTCATGTGTCACCTGTGAAAGATTTTGACACGAGCATTTTTTAAATGAGATGAATCTACTGTCTACTATTCCCTCTAGAGTTTTGCCAGTTTTTAAGGAACACTAATTTATAGCTGAGAAAACCAAAGCCCAAATATTGTTCAGACATGATTAGAGTCTTAGAAGCCTTACAAACGAGGCATGCAAAACATAAATGTTACCCTATAATCTATAGTTCAAGGGAATCACAAAATGCTTCATGTTTGAATGTAATACTGTCATGAAACACCTTCATAGTAGACAGTTAAAGATAACAGGAAAATATGTGTTACAATATGTGGTGAGTAGAATTCTAATCTGTTCCCAGATTAGCACACCTTGGTGTATGCACTCTTGTTTAATCTTCCCCTTAAGGGAAGCAAAAGGTAAAGGGACTTTGCATATATTAATTGTTTGACTTCAAGTTAATAAAAATAAGGATTATTCTGGGGCCACGATGTAACAGTGAGAACTTTAAAAGATGGTCCAAGCTTTCCTGAAATTAGATACCTCATGCAGAAGAGATCTTGTCCATCCATTGCTGATTGTGAAGAAGTAAACTTTCAGGATTCCACAGCAGTGCAAATGCACTTTACCAACAACTTGAGGGCACTAGGAAGTAGTTCTTTCTCAGTAAAGCCTCCAGATGAAAATGCAACATAGCCAACAATTCTACTGTAGACCTCAACAGCGGATCCAGCTAAGATGTGCCTAGACTAATCCATGGAACCTCTGAGATAATTCTGCTCTGTTTTAAGTCACCACGTTTAAGGTAATATCACAGCAACAGACAATTGGTACAATGTATTTTAGATTAAAAAGTGGGATATAAATTGGATGTGTAGCATGATCATAGTTATTTTAAAAACCTAAACTAAAACTACAGATAATGCTTGATAGAATTCTGATTCTGATAATGTTGGGTGACATAAGATGGTCCCTTTTACTGAGAATAATTTAAAAAGCTGAATGAAATACTAATGAAAAACTATTTTAAAAATCTCCATAAAGTTAACAAGGAAGTGAAATGTACCAGATTGAATTTTAGGAAATGTAAGATCCCACAGAGATAAGCTTTACTTTTTAAAAACACTTCTGTCCTGAGAGCTATTTTCTGGTCATGAACACAGAAACTTCCTAATGGACTGGGGGTGGTTCATATGTGCTCAGAAGACATACAGAAAACTGTGTTCACTAGTGTACCTTGAAATAATCCCAAACTGGAAATGACCCAGTGATCTAGCTATAGTGAAATACACACTTGAGTACACTTAAACAAGGAGGTACTCTAAAGCAATGAAAATGAAGGACTACTGCTGCAGGGGGACACATATTGTTCATGAGCCTGATGTTGACAAAAGAAGAAAGACACGTATGAATAAACACAATAGACTCTACGAAAATGTGAAACAACAGGGACATATTCAAAAGGTGATATAACCATAAAGAAAAGCAAGTTATCAATTAAAATAAACTATTGGTTTATGTTTATTTGTGAGGAGATAGAGGGAATATGTCTAAAGATAGAGGCAGACTGACAGAGAAACAGACCAAATGTGTATTCATCTTATAATTACTCACTGTACTGCACATGGATGTTTTATGCACTTTTCAGTATAATCTAGTCCACCAAAAATATTTTAAAATGCTTAAATATTAAAAAGTAGCCAAAGCGTCCTGTGATTAATGTCTTTTTTTTTTTTTTTTTTTACTTTACAATTCTGTATTGGTTTTGCCATACATTGACATGAACCCACCACGGGTGTACATGCATTCCCAAACATGAACCCCCCTCCCACCCCCCCTCCCCACAACATCTCTCTGGGTCATCCCCGTGTACCAGCCCCAAGTGTGCCGTATCCTGCATCAGACATAGACTGGCAATTTGATTCCTACATGATATTATACATGTTTCAATGCCATTCTCCCAAATCATCTCACCCTCTCCCTCTCCCTCTGAGTCCAAAAGTCCACTATACACATCTGTGTCTTTTTTGCTGTCCTGCATACAGGGTCATCATTGCCATCTTTCTAAATTCCATATATATGTGTTAGTATAGTGTATTGGTGTTTTTCTTTCTGGCTTACTTCACTATGTATAATCGGCTCCTGTACCCCAATGTTCATCGCAGCACTGTTTATAATAGCCAGGACATGGAAACAACCTAGATGTCCATCAGCAGATGAATGGATAAGAAAGATGTGGTACAATAAGTCTTTATTTAAGTACCTTTTCTTTTTTAGCCCAAGTAGGTACCAACTGGCAAAAGGAATGGGCCAGGAGGAGTGGAGGACGCACTCCAAAGAAACATTCTAACAAGGCGCACTCCATTCATGCCATACTTCCCCAGATGGTGAGCACCTGGAGACCAGGAACCTAGTTTATATGCCCTTTGGAGAAACCAGGAACAAGCCAGAATGTCTAAAAGCTTATTCAGGTTCAGTTACGTAACTGAATGACTACTACCACTATATTCACTACTATAATTAGAACAATTATCGCTCTGGCTACCATTTGCTGATTGCTTTCTTTATGCCAAGAATTATGCTAAACTTGAGGAAGCACCATACTTTAAAGTACTAGCCAATGAACATTGGTTTTTGTCCTGCAACATGTTAATCCCTTTATATGTTCCATTGCCCATTCCTTTCCTTGGCCCCTTGTTTAGAACTTTGTCAACTACTATTTCAGCGGTAGACAGAACATAAAGAAAATGTAAAGAGAAATAAGGAAAAGTTAATTTTCACCTTCAGATCAGTTCAGTTCAGTTGTACAGTCACGTCCGACACTTTGCAATCCCACGGATAGCAGCACCCCAGGCTTCTCTGTCCATCACCAGCTCCTGGATCTTATTCAAACTCATGTCTATTGAATCAGTGATGCCATCCAACCACCTCATCCTCTGTTGTCCCCTTCTCTCACCTTCAATCATTCCCATCACCAGGGTCTTTTCCAGTGAGTCAGTTCTTCACATCAGGTGGCCAAAGTATTGGAGTTTCAGCTTCAGCATCAGTCCTTCCAATGAATATTCAGGACAGATTTCCTTTAGGGTAAACTCGTTGAATCTCCTTGCCATCCAAGGGACTCTCAAGAGTCTTCTCCAACACCACAGTACAAAAGCATCAATTCTTCGGCGCTCAGTTTTCTTTATAGTCCAACTCTCACATTCATACATGACTACTGTAAAAGCCGTAACTTTGGCTGGACGGATCTTTGTTGGCAAAGTAATGTCTCTGCTTTTTTGCTTTCTAGGTTGGTGATAGCTTTTCTTCCAAGGATCAAGCATCTTTTAATTTCATAGTGGTAGTCACCATCTGCAGTGGTTTTTAACATGGAACAACAGACTGGTTCCAAATAGGGAAAGGAGAACGTCAAAGCTGTATATTGTCATACCGCTTAATTAACTTATATGCAGAGCACATCACAAGAAATGCTTGGCTGGATGAAGAACAAGCTGGAATAAAGACTGCCAGGAGAAATATCAATAACCTCAGATATGCAGATGATACCACTCTTATGGCAGAAAGTGAAGAAGAACTAAAAAGCCTCTTGATGAAAGTGAAAGAGGAAAGTGAAAATGTTGGCTTAAAGCTCAACATTCAGAAAACTAAGAACATGGCATCTGGCCGCCTCATTTCATGGAAAATAGATGGGGAAAAAATGAAAACAGTGTGAGACTATTTTGGGGGGCTCCAAAATCACTGCAGATGGTGATTGCAGCCATGAAATTAAAAGACGCTTGCTCCTTGGAAGAGAAGCTATGACCAACCTAGACAGCATTTTAAAAAGAAGAGATATCACTTTGCCAACAAAGGTCCATCGAGTCAAAGCTATGGTTTTTCCAGTGGTCATGTATGGATGTGAGAGTTCACCTTGTGAGTTTTAAAAGGTTTATGTCTTAAAAAATTTTTCATTCACAATGTCACTAGTTTGTTGTTGTTGTTTTATTTTTTGCTTTCCTTCTTTCTTTCCTTTGTCATACTGGAGGGTGATGAAAATATTCTGACTTATAGAACGAGTACAGAGACAAATGTGTACATAGGAGCAACACCTCCAAGGTGAATATAAAGAGAAAATTGTAGTAAAAACACTTCTAGTTTTCACAAGTTAAGGAGAGCTGTCCTACCCTTTCTGTCTAGATCTTTGGAAGACATTGCTCCCATAAATGTTCCCTTAGCAATTATGGCATGAGAGGGATAAAAAGGTTATATATCAGAGACAAAGAAGACATCAAGTAATACATGAGTACAAGAGAGCACTTCCAAGAAGCCTAAGGGAGAAGGGGTGGATGGAGAAAAAAAAGGGGGAACCTGGGGAGAGAAGGTGAGAGGTAACACATTATATCAGTTCAGTTCAGTCACTCAGTTGTGTCCGACTCTTTGCGACCCCATGAATCACAGCACACCAGGCCTCCCTGTCCATCATCAACTCCCGGAGTTCACTCAGACTCACGTCCATCAAGTCAGTGATGCCATCCAGCCATCTCATCCTCGGTCATCCCCTTCTCCTCCTGCCCCCAATCCCTCCCAGCATCAGGGTCTTTTCCAATGAGTCAACTCTTCGCATGAGGTGGCCAAAGTACTAGAGTTTCAGCTTTAGCATCATTCCTTCCACAGAAATCCCAGGGTTGATCTCCTTCAGAATGGACTGGTTGGATCTCCTTGCAGTCCAAGGGACTCTCAAGAGTCTTCTCTAACATCACAGTTGAAAAGCATCAATTCTTCGGCACTCAGCCTTCTTCACAGTCCAACTCTCACATCCATACATGACCACAGGAAAAACCATAGCCTTGGCTAGATGGACCTTAGTCGGCAAAGTAACGTCTCTGCTTTTGAATATGCTATCTAGGTTGGTCATAATTTTTCTTCCAGAGTAAGCGTCTTTTAATTTCATGGCTGCAGTCACCATCTGCAGTGATTTTGGAGCCCCCCAAAATAAAGTCTGACACTGTTTCCACTGTTTCCCCATCTATTTCCCATGAAGTGATGGGACTGGATGCCATGATCTTCGTTTTCTGAATGTTGAGCTTTAAATCAACTTTTTCACTCTCCTCTTTCACTTTCATCAAGAGGCTTTTTAGCTCCTCTTCACTTTCTGCCATAAGGGTGGTGTCATCTGCATATCTGAGGTTATTGATATTTCTCCCAGCAATCTTGATTCCAGCTTGTGTTTCTTCCAGTCCAGCATTTCTCATGATGTACTCTGCATATAAGTTAAATAAGCAGGGTGACAATATACAGCCTTGACGTACTCCTTTTCCTATTTGGAACCAGTCTGTTGTTCCATGTCCAGTTCTAACTGTTGCTTCCTGACCTGCATACAGATTTCTCAAGAGGCAGGTCAGGTGGTCTGGTATTCCCATCTCTTTCAGAATGTTCCACAGTTGATTGTGATCCACACAGTCAAAGGCTTTGGCATAGTCAATCAAGCAGAAATAGATGGTTTTCTGGAACTCTCTTGCTTTTTCCATGATCCAGCGGAGGTTGGCAATTTGATCTCTGGTTCCTCTGCCTTTTCTAAATTCAGCTTGAACATCAGGGAGTTCACGGTTCACGTATTACTGAAGCCTGGCTTGGAGAATTTTGAGCATTACTTTACTAGCATGTGAGATGAGTGCAACTGTGTGGTAAGTTTGAGCATTCTTTGGCATTGCCTTTCTTTGGGATAGGAATGAAAACTGACCTTTTCCAGTCCTGTGGCCACTGCTGAGTTTTACAAATTTGCTGGCATATTGAGTGCAGCACTTTCACAGCACCATCTTTCAGGATTTGAAACAGCTCCACTGGAATTCCATCACCTCCACTAGCTTTGTTTGTAGTGATGCTTTCTAAGGCCCACTTGACTTCACATTCCAAGATGTCTGGCTCTAGATTAGTGATCACATCATGATGATTATCTGGGTCGTGAAGATCTTTTTTGTACAGTTCTTCCGTGTATTCTTGCCACCACTTCTTAATATCTTCTGTTTCTGTTAGGTCCATACCATTTCTGTCCTTTATCGAGCCCATCTTTGCATGAAATGTTCCCTTGGTATCTCTAATTTCTTGAAAAGATCTCTAGTCTTTCCCATTCTTTTCTTTTCCTCTATTTCTTTACATTGATCGCTGAAGAAGGCTTTCTTATCTCTTCTTGCTATTCTTTGGAACTCTGCATTCAGATGCTTATATCTTTCCTTTTCTCCTTTGCTTTTCGCCTCTCTTCTTTTAGAGAATTCATTCAATTTGTCATCAAACAAAATGGCAGAAACAGAAAAGGATAAAACATCTAATAGATGCGAATATCAGGTTTGTTGTTACTTGAGAATAATCTGGGATAATGTATATAGTAAACACTGATGCCAGTGTGGCTTAATATTAGGATTAAAGATTTGACCCCTTACTCTGATAAAAACTTAGTTGATACTCTGGAGAAAGAAGTGGAAAAAAGTAAAAATTAAGATGTGAATAGGTCCAAATATGGAGATTTCGATTTATATAAAATATAAATCTAAGTTTCTTTAGGTCAGATTATCTGAAATTAAACATTGTTTCTATTCTGCACATACACACAGGTTTGTTCAGGTGTAGTACACCAAATGACATTCATAATGCTGCTATGTAGATACTAATATAATTACTATAAAACAGAATATTTTAGGTAAATGATCAAGTCATAGCACTATTGAAAAGTATAGCTACAATTTCAAATACCGTCCTAATGGAATGTCAGTTAGATGGAATTCTATGTTTTCATTCTATAAGTTTGATGGCTTTAGGTCTTACATTTAGGTTCATGAGTTGATTTTTGTGTACAGTGTAATGAAGTGGATTCATTTTCCATTTTTCTTTTTGATTTCTGGGAAGAGTCTTGGGAAGACTGCATTAATAGGCTTTCTTATGCTCCAGCAGACCAGAAAGATAATACCTATGAAAGAGATCGTCATCTTCTGCAGGTTCAGGGACAATATGGCTAAGGACCAAGTGAAGGTTATGGTAATGCTCTGCTCTGGGATCTCTGGTGGGAAAGATTTTCATCTTAGCCTGAGAATTTTCAGAAGATATATATAAATTGCATAAGTTTATCAGACTCCCATGGTAACTATTATTATTGTTTGGCTGCCTCTTTTTTTAAATCCACCCTGTTAACCCCATCCAAGGTTTCCTGTTATTATATAAGAAAACAGGGGAAAGTTTACATTTTCTTGCTATTTCTATCATGATATTAGCCTTAAAATTCCATGGATAGAGAAGCTTGGTGGGCTACAGTCCATAGGGTCCCAAAGAGTTGGAAACAACTGAGTGACTGAGTGTACACATACCCACACATACCACACACACACATTATAAATTATGTAGAAAGATCTGCATGAAACAAAATCTCCTTAATGGAGCATATTACATAGTTTAAAATTATCAAATAATTAAAAGTTTGCATTTAAGTGATAAACTGGGACTGTAGCTTAGTTTTTTGAATGGGTATCAGTGTTACTGTCAATCACCAAAAACTGTGTTATTTTTATCTTAATCTCAGAGAACACTAACATGGAAAACTATCCTAGTTGTCTCTTAATATATCTATGAACAATCCCAATTAATGAATCTAGAATATAACTTCAATCTTATTATTGTTTATTTATATCATGTTAACATATTATTTATTATTAGATAAATAATATTATATCATGTTATTATATGAACCAAGTGTCCTATGCATGTTGCTAGAGAACTAGACAAAAAGGATAAACTTCATCAGGATGATGCACAAATTATAAAACTGTATGATTTATTAATAATGTAGTGTCAAAAGGTAGGAAGCAATATAAATAAAGCAATAATCATCAGATATAATTTAATACATTATCTTGTATACAAAAAAATTAACAGAAAAAGTAAAAATAACCAACATGAATATAAAATAGTTGAAAACATGATTCACTAGTTGCTCTAATAAACATTTCATTAAAAAAACACACATACATACTACACTCTGTGTATTAACTGCAAAATAAACATTTTATAAACAAAGAAAATATTTTAAAAAATCAAATATTCTTTGAATTAAAACAAGACTATAAAATCTTCAAAGGACTGAATTATCCAGAATAATTTTTCAGACCACAGTGCTTTAAGCTAGAAATTAACAAGAAAAATATATGCATAATATTTGCATATGTGTGGAAATTGACTAGTATACTTAACCCATGGGCCAAGAAAGAAGTAATAATGCAAATCAGAAGATATCTTGAATTAAAAGATAATGAAAACTCTATATATCAAATCTTGAAGTATACAACTAAAACCTCAAAGAGGTAAATGTATAGTTCTAAAGGCATATTTTAGCAAAGAAAAAAAAAATAAAGAAGAGCAGGGACTAATCATCATTCTTGGAGAAGGCAATGGCAGCCCACTCCACTACTCTTGCCTGGAGAATCCCATGGATGGAGGAGCCTGGTAGGCTGCAGTCCATGGGGTCACTAAGAGTCGGACACGACTGAGCAACTTCACTTTGACTTTTCACTTTCATGCATTGGAGAAGGAAATGGCAACCCACTCCAGTGTTCTTGCCTGGAGAATCCCAGGGACAGGGAGCCTGATAGGATGCTGTCTATGGGGTCGCACAGAGTCGGACACGACTGAAGTGACTTAGCAGCAATCATCATTCTTAAGATGTTGTAAAAGGAACAGCTAATTAAAACCAAGGAAAGTAAAAGAAAGAAAATAAAGACAAAGGCAGAAACTTTTGAAAGAGAAAATAAATATATGATAGGAAATTTCAACAAACCAAAATTGTTGTTTAAAATAACGGATAAAAGTAACTATTGACTATCAAGACTGAGTAGGGCAATAAAAGGGATAACATTAATGATAATAAAGGTATTTTTAAAAATATGTAGCTATTAAAATAACTGGGACCAGACATTTTAAATTTTACATGACAAAAACAAGTTTATAGAAAAAAATTGTTACCACACCAGTCTGACACAAGAAATATTACAAAAAATCTGAACATATCTATCATTATTAATGAAGTAGAATCCATAATTAAAATCCTCCTATGAGGAAATCTCTAGGCACAGATGGTTTTAATGATTAATAGTTCTAAACAAGTAAAGAAGAAATAATAGCAACATTTACACTCTTTCAGGGAATACAAAAAGAAAAAAATACCCTCAATGTATATTATGACATCATAACATTAATACTAAATACTGATGAAAATGTTATTAGAAGAGAATTATGAATGATATTGCTAAGGCACAAACATTCTTAACACATTGTTATTAAACTGACTACAGCCATTTATGTAAATAAAAAAACATAATGATTAGCTTGGACTAATTTCAGATATTATTTTTAACATTTCAAAGTCAGTGTAATAAACAGAATAAAGGATAAAGGATAAAGGATAAAACCATATATCATTTTGATATACAGTAAAATATTTAGATAAAATTTAACACCTGTTCTGATTTAAAAAATTAAAAATCTTTCTAAAGCTAGTAATATGCAGAAAGTATTTAACCTAAAAAAATGGTATACTAAAAATGCTATTCTTCATGATGAAATACTGAATGTTTTCTGTCTGAGTAAGTAACAACATCTGAGGATGTCCATTATCTCCACTTTTATTTGGGAATGAAATGGATGTTCTAGAAGTAAAATAAACAAGAACATAAATAAAGAAGCATAAATAATGGAAAGGAAGAAACAAAACTGTTATTGTTTGCAAACTGATTTTTTAAAAAAGCTAAAGCTACAGATAAAAATATACCATCTGCAAAAGGAGGAAAATAAAGTCAAAGACCTAGGATTACATTTAGTGAAAATGATGAAACAACAACAAAGAAAACAGAAATAAATAGAATAAACTACTGAATCAAAAATAAGCCAAATAAAACACCAGAAGATTTGATATACTATAAATTCCATTTATTAAAACTCCAATTAAATCACAAGACATGTGAATTTGTTCTACCATATAGCATGGTTTATGAAGCTACAGTAACTAAGCCAGTACGATATTGGGTAACGTAAAGAGAATGCAGAAGCAAACAACTATCTAGAAGATATTTGCTATACATATAATACAGAACTCAATCCAAATAATATAAATAATCCCTGTAAATTAGTAAGAAAAATAACCAATTAAAGAGATTAACAAAGACTTGAGTGAACACTTTCCTAAAGGCCTATATATATATATATATATATATATATATACATATAAAGATGTATTCTACCTTAGTTGTCATCAAAGAAATGGAGAATAAAGTTACAATGGGTTACAACTACATATCCTACAAACTGCATTATAAAAATGCATACTGTCAATTATAAGCATGGTAGGAATACAGAGCCAAGGGCAATCTATACCCTACCGTGTGGATACATTATAGTGTATATATTACATAACACACACACACACACATACACACACACACACAATGAACCAGTTTTTCCACATATGGCATATATCCAACACCAGGCGATGCTCATAGGCCCTAAGAGATATGCACTGGAATGTTCAATCAGTATTAGTGTCTGACTCTTATGATCTCATGAATTGTAGCCCACCAGGATCCTCTGTCCATGGGTTTCAAAGGTAAGAATACTGGAGTTGCCTGCCATTTCCTTCTCGAGGGGATCTTCCAGACCCAGGGACTGAACCCAGGTCCCCTCTTGCAGATGGTCTCATGCATTGTAGGTGGATTCTTTACCAACTGAGCCACCAGGGAAGCCCCAAGTGAAAAACCAGAGGGCATTCAAATGTCCCTAAATTACAGGGTTCATATGGTTCAAGACTATACCAAACAAACAAATAAAATAAAGCCACTTTTAACACTCAAAATTATGGATGAATCTCACAAGCATAATATTGGTCAAAAAAAAGTCACACACAAAAAGTACTGGATGGTTTACTACATAAAATTCAAAACCAAGTAAAAATAATTCACTGTATAGATGTCAAGATAGTGATTATATATGAAGTGAAAACATGGGTTATCTACTGGGCAGGGTGTAAGGTGAGTCTCTAGAATGTCAACAATGGTTGTTTTTTGGACAATGTATGTTACCACAAATCTTTACTTTGTGATAATTAATCAAACTGTACTTAATTTTTGAACTCTTCTGGTTATTGTATTTACTTTAATAAACATTTAAAATAAAATTCACATGAGAGCTATTGCAGACCTACATCTGTTCAACAAGTGTTGATCACTACTACAATTCAACTATTCTGTCAGATAGTGGAAATACAGAGATGAATAAAACCATGTCCCTCTCCTCAGAGAGCTCCAGGAAACATGAAAAGAAAAAAAAAACATTAAAAATGCAGTGCAAAATTTGCCAAAATGAAGCTAGTTAGAATTTCACTGCACAAAGTGTGTTACATGTAATTTGAACATCAACATACAAGATAGTAAGAGTTTATAACTAGTTGAGTAACATAGGAATCCCTGAGTCATGCTGACAATACTAGTAGAAATGCATAAATGTATAAACAAGCAGGGGAGAAGGAGATGGTGTTCCTTATAATAGCAGAAGGCAAACAGAAAAATGTAGAAATAATAAAGCTAGAAAAATACCATCAGGCAAACAATATGGTAATCAGTAATATACTGATCCGGGTATAATCATTAATAGATGTCAAAATAGTGGGTGAAAGTTTAAAAAATTGTAAAAAATTGAGTATTTCTACAGTCTCAAAACATCTCCTTACAAAAAGAACTAATTTAAAAAGATATGTAGTAATTTAATAGTGAAGAAAACTGGTACTGGTTTGACAACTTCTCAAAAATGTAGAAAAATCAACATCATTCTGCTGAACCGTTCTAGGTTAAAAGAGACTTAAGAGACCTGAAGACTAAACGCAATTCTGGACTAGAATTATCTTTTTCTATAAAGGACAATATGGGGTTGATGATGCTGAAGTCGCTCAGTCGTGTCCGACTCTTTGCGACCCCATGGACTGTAGCCTACCAGGCTCCTCAGTCCATGGGATTTTCCAGGCAAGAACACTGGAGTGGGTTGCCATTTCCTTCTCCAGGGGATCTTCCTGACCCAGGGATCAAACCTGGGTCTTCGGCTTTGTAGGCAGAGGCTTTACCGTCTGAGCTAAGAGCATTATTTCTTAAAAGAAACCGCAGAATTAGAATCCCAATTCCCTGTCCAGGCTTAGATGTCCTTTCAAGCAACGCGAAGTTTCAGCACTTACAAGGAACTGATTTCATAGGATCAGTCCTCAAGTTTCTCACAGTCGGGGAAACCACGTGTCATCCAAATAAATAACATGACCGAAAGGCTAATTCATTTTAGGAAACTCACCTTTCTAAAGTCCTGCTAAGCATAAGCAAATGCTCCCTTCACCTTCCGGATCTCCAGGTCTCCCTACACCACAGCAGAACCCGCCCAAGCACCCTAAGAACCTAGCGACTGCCCTGGACACAGGCCGCAGCCCGCCGGCAGCTGAGAACTGGCTTCAGGACCTCCGACCACTGCGGCTCAGACCCCAAAGTCTGCAGCTTCCTTCCCCGGGAGGCACCCGCGACCCCTGGGCCAAGTAACCCTGATCGCGCCTGGACTCACCCAGCGAAGCTTTGCCAGGACCAGCCCCAGGTACGGCTGAGGGGCACTCCCGGGCCCCGCCATGGCGCCAAGGCTGCTCTGGCAATCAGAGCCGTATCCAGGGCCTGCCCAAGCCACAACATAGACAGCCTTAAAACCCTTTATAAAAGTCCATTAGCATTTTTGTTTAAATGTATTTCAATATAAATTTGCAGGATTTCACTCTGTAGCGGATGTCTGTTGCTTCTGTTAACCAAGCATTCCTTCTTCACCTGCTAAAGGACTCTTCCATCTACTGGAGAAACACCGCTGTCAACTGTCATTCTAGGTAGTTCTGGGCAAATGACTAGTCACTGCTTTGCCCTGCACAGGGGTAAGCATGTGAGCCAAAGGAGACAAATATGGGTCATCTGCCTTAGTTCTCCAATCTGGGATAAAAATGAAAAGGAAACTCTCCCTTTCCACATTTCATTTTGAAATAGCAGTTTCAGCAACTTTCTTAAATAGAACATAGAAAAATATTCTAGGAACAAGGAGGAAAAAAATACATTATAAATCTTGGTGTATGCCATAGAAAAATGTCCACAGTAAAACATTAAATGAAAAAAAAGAAAAACTTCAGGATAATCTATTTTGCTCAATCTATTTATATTTAAAATGTTTCTATGTGGGGATATATATTTGTGTTTATATAGAAACGGGGCTAAAAGAATACAAGTATTAAATATAAAACAAAACTCTGAAGATTGGGAAAGAAAGAAAAAAGAAAATCACCCTTTTGCTTTCTAAAACCCTGCAGTGTCTGAAATATTTACAAATGTTTTGTAAATAAGGCAAATACAATAAAAACTAGTCTTTCTATTGTTCATTTCTATTTACGAAATATAAAAGTTATTTTAATGCCAAGTGTCTTATGCTTTTAAATTTCCTAGATTTTTGGTTTTGTTTTGTTTTGTTTGTTTTCTGGCCTGTGGTAGAGCTTCTGGGCTTTATTTTTCTTTCTAGACAGCTGGCATTGTACTAAGGTGATTCTGGCAGTAAGAACTATCTGGCCCCCTAGTCCTTAGAGTCAATTACGGGAAACTTGGACAAGGTTCAAGCCGAAGAATGCATGATGACTGCACCATCCCCATGCATAATCCATGTGTCTTTGTTTAAATGTGAACCACAATAGCTGGCTCCAAAATCCAGTGCAGAGAGTAGGGTAGGGTGACTGATGTGACAACTGGTTAGTTACAAAAAAGACCTGACATAATTAAGAGGACAGAGATGTTTTAATATGATGAGAACAGCGAGGGGAGTGTTGAAATATAAGATCAATTAAAAATAAAATGCCGCAATTTTTATTAAAATATTATTGGAGATAAATTCAGGCAAAATATTAAAATTGCTACTGTTCTCCTAAGTAATTCCTGCCAGAATGACCTTGACTTTCCATATATTTGGATAATACTTGAAATATCTTTTTCTTAAGTAGAAACTTTTCTTTGTACACTTTAATCCAAAATTTGAGCCCATTTATAGCACTCCCTACATATGGCTGTAGGTAGGCACAATGAGTGCTGAAAATGTTTTCCTCTCTAGGAAACACC
The DNA here is from genome assembly GCF_014754425.2 of Oryx dammah. Taxonomy (NCBI): domain Eukaryota; kingdom Metazoa; phylum Chordata; class Mammalia; order Artiodactyla; family Bovidae; genus Oryx; species Oryx dammah. The sequence goes on from NW_024070200.1 coordinate 17,984,885, forward strand.
CCAGATATTCTTGATGTCTGACATAAGGCAGGGAGGAGTGACCACTGTCTATTTGCAATGTTTAAAATTGGAAATGGGCTTCCCTGGTTGCTCAGCAGTAAAGAACCCACCTGGCAATGCAGGAGACATAGGAGATGCAGGTTTGATCCCTGGGCTGGAAGGATGCCCTGGAGAAGGAAATGGCAGCCCACTCCAGTATTCTTGCCTTAGAGAATCCCATGGACAGAGGAGCCTGGTGGGCTTCAGGCCATGGGGTCGCAGGGAGACTGACAAAAACAACAAAGTTGGAAATATGGAAAACCTCATCAATCACTCTGGTTAATTGTGGCCTTTCCTTATGAAGTTACTTCTATTAAACACTCCTCCTTCCTTTCAAATGGATGCAAATGGATGATGTAGTTTTACTAAGAATTTTATTTGGGAGAAAGTTAAATTTGATGTGAGGATACTTGGAAAGTTAATATAACTTTGGGGCAAAAAAATCATTTGGAACCACTCACTGTATCAAGTTAGTCCAAATATCATCTCATTTCTGATGATATACAGCTGATAAAGTTTTCTAATCCAAGAGTGTGCTGATGATGACTCTCGTTGACTACTGAAAGACAATTATTCAATTTTCAGGAATTTTGTGAGCTGGTTTACCTCAAAACTGTAGCTAGAAATTGGCCCTGATAGGAATAATTACACCATAGAAATTCGCCAATCCTACAAATCAGAGCTCCTCTCCCAACCACCAGCCAGCTGTTATATTTTTGCCAAAACACTACTGTTTAATAGTCTGCTAGTTAAATGGTCTTTGTCTTAATTTACATCATGTCACTAAGACCACATGGACCATTACTCTAAGACAGAAAACACAGAAGCAGGAAAATAAACACACTAGGGAGAACAACGTTAGAGAGTTGAGGGCAACAGAAAGTATTAAGAGGAATAAACCATGAGAAAAGCCTGAAAAACTCAGACAAGGCTGTGGCTGGGTTCTATCCCCAGAAGCTCATAAATAACAGTTGATTAATTTTTGTGCAGTGGTGAAAGGAAGTTTGCACTGGACTGGGGAGAACATGGGAGAGTAGGAAGTATAAAAATGAGTTTTTCTGGAGTTTTCTGTAAAGTCTGGCTTTGATGAGGAGACTGCAAGGACAAAGAGGAGAGGAGCATGTGCAATCAAAGAAAGGATCTTTGCTTTGTTGTTTTGTTTCGTTTTTAACATCGTCCAAACCCCTACCAGAAAAGAGCCAAAAGAGAACAAATGAACCTGATAGAAAAGTACTTGTTAGAGCAAAGCCTCTGTGAGGCCGAGAGGGGAGGAAGTGGACAGCACCATCTGATCAGGAGACAGGAAATAAAGAACGCAACGTGCAGAATCAGACTGTTTGGAAGCAGAGGTTAAGAGAGTGTGTGTGTGTCATGTTTTTTTCTTGAAGACGAGGGAACACATTGTGCTGACCTCATCTGAAGGTGGTAAGGACTGGGCAATGCTTGGAGAGAACAGAAGGCATTTGGAACAGCCCCTGAGGGCGGTGAGTTATGGATGCTGCCTAAGAAACAGCTGAAGTAATCAGAAGATTATCCTCCCGGTTCCTGCATTTGCCCTTGGTTTCTTCGCCTCTGTTTATCCTTCAGCTGGTTCAACAAGGGGATGTTTGAAGTCTCACAATGTCACCTCTCAATATAAAAATTCTTACAAATATATATTTACAAGATAAAGGTAAAATTTCTTCAACTGTAGCTCTAACCTATTTCACTGCTTTTGCTTCTTGCTGAGACTCTAACCTCTAATCACCCTAGCTGGCATGTTCTTTGACTGATCATCTTGGCTCTTTGATTTCGTTAACATTCCTTTTCCCTTTTCCTCCTGTCTAACCTTCTCAACTTTCAAATTTTAGCCTAAATGTCCTCATCATGACAAGGTTGTCACTGACACTCCTCAGTACAGATTTCTATCTCCTTTATCTTTTAATAACACTCTTCATAAGACCTCTTGTAGAGAACCTGCAAGATGGCACAGTGATTCATTTCTGTGTTTGTGTTGCCTTCTCAATTTCAAGGGATGTGTCTTATGCAGCACCTTTTTTATCACAATACCTAACTCGGGTTCTACTTTAGTGTTTACAATGTGGGACGTACAAAAGAGACGTGTGTAATAAGTTTTAGAGTGATTAATTAAGTGAAAAGATGAGCAGCACCATTCCCGTCTTCTTGCCTGGAAAATCCCATGGACAAAGGAGCCTGGTGGGCTGCAGTCCATGCCGTCGAAGAGAGCCAGACATGACTAAGTGACTGAGCACACAGTAGAAGAAACAGAATTATAAACAGCAGTGTCACCAACTATAAATAACATTTGTTAACTGAAGGTGGAAAAATGATTAGCATCTGTACTGCACAAGCAGAAGCTATTGAAATAGTTTCTTCAAGTTGTATAATTCCATTTATCTATTTCCTAAGTGTTGATACCACACAGATACAGAATTAATGGCATCTGTCTCATTTTCAGGAAATGCTATAATGAATTTAAAATTATGGGCTAAATTTCTCTGGCCCTATCAGAACGTGGCTCTGTCACTGAGTTCCTGTAGGACCTTGAGCATGTCACTAAGGCTTTTTGTATCTTAGATTTTATCTCTAAAATGCAACTAGCAATAATAATATACACTTCAATTAACTGTGAAAATAAAATACATATAGAAGTACTTAGATAAGGTACTTTGCACATATGTTCATTAAATATAAGCTATTATTTTTAGCCATTAATAATTAGGAAAGCATTCAAGAACAGCTAGACGACTCAATAACGGAGTTGCCCAAGTTCGGTACCAAGGTGTTCAAAATGTGTTCAATAAGTAGTTCAGAAAACAAAAGTCTGAAATGTTGGCACATCAGAAAAGCACACTTCCCAAGGTTCTTTCTCCTATTATTTCCTCCAATAAGGCATTAACTCCTTGAGGAAAAATTTAAATTTCTATCTCCAGCACTATGCCCCTAGTACCATGCCTAATGGATAATAGATAATCAAGGAATAACTACTAAATGCATGAATCAATAGGTTAAAATCACACATTCAGTATCCAACTTTTGACTGTGTATTTATAGAGAATGATTCTCTTTGTTTAATGACTTGACCTCTAACCTTGAGGATATTTTCTCTATTAGCTACAAGTAGAACTAAGTAAGAGAGAGAGAGTGCCTTAATGCACACAAGCCACATTCCTCTCCTTAAAAAAATACTGATATTTGATTTTGCACTTATGATATATAAAATTTTTAATTTCTGTGCTAACACAATCTTGGTCAGATACATTCATGGAGGGCAACCATCCTTAAAAGCATAAAATTAACTGTCTGGAAATGCCTAGATATCAGGGTAATAAAGGGAGAGACAGAAAGTTACAGGTTGATTTCTGAAATATTGCTAAAGGAAATAATTACCGAGGATTTTCTATGTTTTATCTACAAGGTTTCTAGACACTAAGAAAGTCTACAGTGATACATAATTTCATAAAACGCATTTTTTATTTGGTTATATCCTAAGAGGCAGAATAGTTTTTTGGTAAAAACATCTGTTTTACAGAACTCTTTCTGTTGTTACAGGTAAGTCAAAAATTTATTGTAGGCAGTATGTCTAGTTAAACATTTATAGAAATGTTTATTCAGCTTGCTAACAGTAGTCATCAAGAGCTTTCTTAGTGAAGAAAATCCACTTGGAGTTAAATTTTTCAAAATGGAAATGTGCATGGGATACTAAATGGTTAAAATATTTAGCTGTATTTTAACAGACAAAAAACATCCTTGTATCTAGAACATCCTTGTACAAGTATACAAGCGAACACTGTCCTCATGTTGCTTTAGGCTTGGAATAGAGAGGATCATATAAGGAAAAGTTATGCCAAACTAAAGGGTAGCTAGATAAACGCAGTGGTATTAAAATATCATGTATTCCAAATTTCCAAACTGTAAGCTTCATTATCTACTTCTGAATATATTGTCTCATCACTCTCCTGTTCAGAAACCTCCCGTGTCTCCCGGTTTATTACAGAATAAATCTATACTCAGCATGATATTCAAGGCCTTCACAATCTGTCCCTAATAGCGTGTGTGAATTACATCCTACTATATGACTTTACTCACTTGACATTTAAGCCAAATCAGCTTTATTACTTTTGGTCATGCCTTTGCCTACCCTGCCATCTCCATCTGGAATACAGTTTCCTCAAAAACTTGCCCATGAAAATCCCATTCATTTTAAGAGTGTCAGCTGAAATGTGTTTCCCTCTATGAACCTTTCGAGATGGCTGGGTTTAAATGAACGCTTTTTTGTGCTGTGATAGAATGTTATCTGTCTTTCACCTAGAGCATTTAATTAATTCATGTCTAGAGTCAAGGATCCTTGCAGACAGACTATTTATAAGACAGATACTTGATGAGTGCACGCTGTTTGTGAAACATTGTGTTATTGAATGGAAATGTGAAGATTCCAAGGGCGCTCAATGTAAAGTTTACATGATGATTAGGTTCTCCTACACAAATCAATCCCCTTTGATTACCTCCATTAAAACAACAACCAACCAGAAGCAAAGAAAGAAAACAGTCTCATCTTCCCATACAAAAACTACAGAACAAAATACTCACATTGCACATTTATCCATTATATCTTCCCTTCAAACACTGATTTCCATAAAGACTAACCTTTCCTCTTGAGTTCTGGATTGTAAATTTTCTTCAAGGACATAATTATAAGAGTTAATCCCTTTGCTTACATTCACAATTTTTCTCTATCTCCACTAGGTCATAACACACAAATGTGTTCTAGTGTGTCCTTATTATAAAACAAACAACCCAAAACTCACTTCATCCAGGAGTAGTCACTTTTGTCCTTGGTACCTTTAGTCCTTGGTACCTTAGCTTCCCCTTAGACAAAATGAAGATGATAATAGTAAAAATACTATGTGGTAGTCATGAGGATTATATAGCTATTCTAAAATAGTGTAAAAAGCCTTAGAAAATTGATTGATTCAGAGTAGGGATGCAATAAATCCTAGTTGTTGCTGTTATTTTTGTTATCATTACTACAATAGCTATTCTGTCTTCTACCTGACAGCTAAACATTGCTGTTCCTTCAGGATCCAAAATCTTCTTTGAGCTTCTATATTATTCATTGTCTATACTCTTACTCAAGTAAATATCACCATTACCCAACATTTTAAATAATTTCTATAAGGTTACTATTCTCTCATATGTTTCTAATTTCCATTCTGAGTTCTAGCTCCTTATATCTACCTGCTTATTAATATATATGTTTAGATAAAGACTTTCCTAGTGCCTCAGATGGTAAAGCATCTGCCTACAATGCAGGAGACCCAGGTTTGATAGCTGGGTCAGGAAGATCCTCTGGAGAAGGAAATGGCACCCCACTCCAGTACTCTTGCCTGGAAAATCCCAGGGATGGAGGAGTGTGGTAGGCTACAGTCCATGGGGTCACAAAGAGTTGGACACTACTGAGCAACTACTTCACTTTCACTTTTTAGATATTTAATAAGCATCTCAAATATATCATATGCAAAATGAGAGCCTGATTTAACCCAACAAATCTATTCCACCCAACCCTATCACCCCTACCTTGGGTGTTAAAAGTTACTTGAGTCATTATTGTATTATTACTTTTCCCATGCCCTAAGATCCAATTCACTGGCAATTCCTAAAAAATCCACCCACAGATAAATACATCCTGAATTTATACATTTGTCTTTATCTCTATTGTCACCTTCCTACACCAAGATGTCATTATATTGTGCCTGAAACGCTGCTATTTTTCCATTTCTTTGCTCTCGCCATTGGTATTCCCCTCACTATGAGTGAGAATAGAGCTAAGCACAATTGCCTTCAAAGTACTACTTGTTATATAAACTAATGAAGACAATTGATTTGAAAACTTTAGATGGAATCTGTTGAATTTTTAAAAATATTTACTTGAAATCATCTCGCATTCTCAAATTGGGAGACAGCTAATTCAAGAATGCTATGGCATTGGCTTTATAAATAAACCAGCTTCTTTATCAATATTAATTCAAGATCTTTTCCCTAAGACTAACACTAAGCTTGCATTAAGGTAGTTCCTGTAAATAAAGAGACATATTAACATTCCTTAATTACCCTACAAGGAATGGCCTGACAAAAAAGCAACAGTGATTTCAGTAGCAAAAATAAAAGCCAAGTAATTTCCTTTTGAAATTTTTTGTGGGAAGGGACTAGAATATAACATCAGGCAGAGGGGTCATGGGGCTTATGCCAATATGACAACTTATTGGTGACTGTAGAAACCTGCAGAGAGTTTCATGATGTGCTCAAGTACTGCCAGAAAAGCAATAATCTCTAAAAAAATGTTAGCATAAAATTTTTTGGAAACCTGTGAGATAAGAACAGTAGAGTTTTGACAAAGGGCTTAGAACTTAATCACGAAAGTTAATGTGAAGGTGAAAACTGATTTTCGAAAAGAACAAAGTAACTATCTCAGGTAAAAGTATGTCAAAAGGAAGAAGGAGAGGCGATATGGGAAAAACAAAATTTTTCATCAATACATGGTATCTACAAGTCTGGAAGATTTTGAAATCAGCTGTACATATTGTTAAGATGTTTGAATTAAAGTTAGGAAACAAATTGAATTGTGAATTACCTGGGAACTAGTGAAAAGATGCCAAGGAAAGGAAAGGAACATTTACATGATTTACATAGAAAGGAAAATTTACATGACATGCTGAAATTCACTTGTCATAGATCATTAACAATTTTGCATAATGTTGATGACAGTGATGGATTAGACAGTTGTCTTCCTTAAAATATTCATCTTTCATTCAGAATGTAAAAATACAAAAATTACATAGCTTTGATTATGATATATATCAACATCTGGGAGTAAATTAACAATTTCATTTTGCTCATAGATTGGGGTACTTCCGAGTTCAGTTCAGTTCAGTCGCTCAGTCATGTCTGACTCTTTGCAACCCCATGAACTGCAGCACACCAGGCCTCCCTGTCCATCACCAACTCCCGGAGTTCACTCAGACTCACGTCCATCAAGTCGGTGATGCCACCCAGCCATCTCATCTTCTGTTGTCCCCTTCTCCTCCTGCCCCCAATCCCTCCCAGCATCAGAGTCTTTTCCAGTGAGTCAACTCTTCATATGAGGTGGCCAAAGTACTGGAGTTTCACTTTAGCATCATTCCTTCCATAGAACACCCAGGACCGATTTCTTTTAGAATGGACTGGTTGGATCTCCTTGCAGTCCAAGGGACACTCAAGAGTCTTCTCCAACACCACAGTTCAAAAGTATCAATTCCTTGGTGCTCAGCATTCTTCACAGTCCAATTCTCACATCCATACATGACCACTGGAAAAACCATAGCCTTGACTAGAAGGACCTTTGTTGGCAAAGTAATGTCTCTGCTTTTGAATATGCTATCTAGGTTGGTCATAACTTTCCTTCCAAGGAGTAAGCGTCTTTTAATTTCATGGCTGCAGTCACCATCTGCAGTGATTTTGGAGCCCAAAAAAATAAAGTCTGATACTGTTTCCACTGTTTCCCCATCTATTTTCCATGAAGTGATGGGACCAGATGCCATGATCTTCATTTTCTGAATGTTGAGCTTTAAGCCAACTTTTTCACTCTCCTCTTTCACTTTCATCAAGAGATTTTTTTAATTCCTCTTCACTTTCTGCCATAAGGGTGGTGTCATCTGCATATCTGAGGTTATTGATATTTATCCCAGCAATCTTGATTCCAGCTTGTGCTTCTTCTAGCCCAGCGTTTCTCATGATGTACTCTGGATATAAGTTAAATAAGCAGAATGGGAAAGACTAGAGATCTCTTCAAGAAAATGAGAGATACCAAGGGAACATTTCATGCAAAGATGGGCTTGATAAAGGACAGAAATGGTATGGACCTAACAGAAGCAGAAGATATTAAGAAGAGGTGACAAGAATACACAGAAGAACTGTACAAAACAGATCTTCATGACCAAGATAATCACAATGGTGTGATCACTCACTACAGCCAGATATCCTGAAATGTTAAAGTCAAGTGGGCCTTAGAAAGCATCACTACGAACAAAGCTAGTGGAGGTGATGGAATTCCAGTAGAGCTGTTTCAAATCCTGAAAGATGGTGCTGTGAAAGTGCTACACTCAATATGCCAGCAAGTTTGGAAAACTCAGCAGTGGCTACAGGACTGGAAAAAGTCAGTTTTCATTCCAATCCCAAAGAAAGGCAATGCCAAAGAATGCTCAAACTACCACACAATTGCACTCATCTCACACTCTAGTAAAGTAATGCTCAAAATTCTCCAAGCCAGGCTTCAGCATTACGTGAACCATGAACTTCCAGATGTTCAAGCTGGTTTTAGAAAAGGCAGAGGAACCAGAGATCAAATTGCCAACCTCCGCTGGATCATGGAAAAAGCAAGAGAGTTCCAGAAAACCATCTATTTCTGCTTGATTGACTATGCCAAAGCCTTTGACTGTGTGGATCACAATAAACCGTGGAACATTCTGAAAGAGATGGGAATACCAGACCACCTGACCTGCCTCTTGAGAAATCTGTATACAGGTCAGGAAGCAAAAGTTAGAACTGGACACGGAACAACAGACTGGTTCCAAATAGGAAAAGGAGTACATCAAGGCTGTATATTGTCACCCTGCTTCTTCAACTTCCAAGTAGGACTGCATTAACAAAAATCCGTAAGGGGAATGTTGAAAGGTGCATATTGATCGTTATAATTTACAGTAAATGGCAATTTAGGGCAGTATGGATGGAGCCACAGTTTGCAATGGAAAAGAAATGTAATGTGTGCAAAGCTGGAAAGAGGATGTTTTTATTACTACAGTGATTCTCTTCCTTTCCTGCATTAAATTACAGCAATGCTGACAAGAATTACCACTGCCAGAGAATGGGGATCAAGTCAGGCATTAGTTTTCAGTGAGAACTGAATCATTAATAAAACATCCCAATTTTTAACTTTTCTCAAGTGCAACAGACCCATCAATTTTGGTTTATTAAGTATGTGGAAAGGCCTGAGACTGTCAAATACTTGGACTTGAATTTGCAATTCTAATAAACTACCCGTATAATGTAAATTGATGTTTTTTAATCAACTTTGCTATGGCATTTGGTACTTTAAGCCACCCAATCTGTTTATGAAAATTAAACTAAAATTACATTTACAGTATTTTTATTAACTAACCCTTGCTATGAACAGCTTCAGTAAATGAAACAACTGCCATAAGTTTCCATGTTAAACAGATGTACCTGTTTAATTTAAATTCATTTATGTAAAAATACCTTTATACATGTTCTTAATTTTTTACAAAATTATGTTTCCATATTGAGGAATCTTTACATAGTGTTTCATACAAAAATCTAAACACCATATGTAACATAATCAAGAGCCCAATTTTTAACTCTTTGGCTCTTATATTTAAAGAGAAATTTGGCTTTAGATTCAGTATATTTATCATATATCTGTAATCTCATTTGAAATGCTTTCCAAATAAACTGAATTATGTTTTCCAGAGTGCAATTCATATGTTAGAATTCTAAACCTGTTCTGAAAAGTCTCCGATAAGAGCTATTCTCTAGTTTCACTGTTTTTCACAATTTATCCATCATGTGCATTCAGGTTCTGTCTTCACAGTTTAATTACAAGTAGTAGGTACACCATAGGGCTTCCCAGGTGGTGCAGTGGTCAAGAATCCGCCTACCAAAGCAAGAGACCCAACACATGTAGGTTCTATCCCTGGGTCAGGAAGTTGCCCTGGAGGAGGAAATGGCAACCCACCCCAGGCTTCTTGCCTGGGAAATTCCTTGGACAGAGGAGCCTGGTGGGCTACAGTATATGGGGTTGCAAAGTTGGACACAGCTGGGCAACTAAACACACACACAGGCACTCCACCGTAGCTACATTACTATCACTTTTCCTTGGAGTAGGAAATATGGTATTTCACAACATTTTTACTATGAAATAGTCCACCGTTTTGAATTTACATTAATTGCACTTGAGCAGGAAAGGCAAGATCTTATGATCCACAACTTTCAACAATACATGTACTATTTCTGGTAATTTGTCAAAATGAGGGACACTTTTATCCTCACTTCTAAGTATATCCCCATCCCTCACCTAATTTTTTTACTGCAAAAACCGAAGTTTTCATCTAGCAACACTTATTTTTTCCTGAAATACTAAAACATTTAAGGTCATGTTTTTCCCAGACGTAACTTCAGGAAGTAGGTTTATATAGAGACAGGGGGCAGTGTACAGATTAGAGGAGTTGCCATGAGTGGACTGCAAAAATAACGGCCAACTGATGATCCTAAAACAGATTGAGGTGATATGAGAAAGATAATGAAATTGAAATTACTCATTGAAGTTAAACCAGTGAATAAAGAAATGAAATAGCTGTATCACAGAAAAATTGTTACCTCTTTCAATATGCTGCTTAACTCTACTTCTCTTTTTTGTTTCTACTTTAATTAGAATTAAGGCTTTTGTGTGGTACTTAATCCCATTAACACGTGCAGCCCTAAGAGATGATAATATGACCTGGAAGTAATAATACATGAGGGGTTTCAATATCCAGCCTTAAGTGCAGGTGCTTTGAAAGTGACAGTATTTTTCTTCAACACAAGCATCTTTTAACAAGAACATACTTTATTCAGTTCTGAAGTAGATTTGTGCAACAGAATTTATTTACTCAGCACCTCAACCCTATCCTCATTCTACCCATCACTTTTATTAATTGCTCATTAGTCACACCTTTAATAAGCATACATGGTGTGTGTGTGATAAGTAAAAGTACTATTTGAAAGATCAAGAGCTGAGACTCAAAACATAGGTAAATCATTGTTTCCACTGTCATTCTTGAGAAGCTCACCATTTAATTTGGGGAAGAGCTGGAGGTATCAGTCATACAACAACTGCAAATTTAGAATGAAAAAGTATCTTTTCTTTCATAAAGCCTTCTTTTAACAAAGTTGAGTAATCACTCCACTGACAAATATTCTCAAATCTCTTAACAGATTTTAATAACCACTTATCAATAAAAATTAAAAATTTAGAAGTGAGGAGTGGAGGAAAGCTATTTTACAATTTATTAGGATATATATACCACTTCTCTCAGAGCCAAGACGCAAAGTAAATTCACATCAATAGACACCCACTAAACAAGTGCTTAGGATGAGAGCACACATTCCATCCAGAGGAGACAGGGACATCTTCACAGAGATGGTGATATTTGAGGTGCTCCTGGGAAAATGAATAGGAGTTTATGACTCAGAGTAGAGAGAGGGAAAGAACATTCAGAAAGACAGGGAGCAGATCAATGTTCACAAGGAGACCCACCCATGGCAGTAGTGCAGCATGTAGAAATATCCAAAGAGTGTTCCTTTCCACACTAAACGTATCTGATGTCTCTTACAGGTAACAAGAATTTATTGGAAATGCTTTAGGAAAAAAGGCAATTAGTATTTTAGAGTGAAGTGTTAATCATAGTTCCTAAGTGTGCCTGACTCTTTCTGGCCTCATGGACTGTAGCCCACCAGGCTCTTCTGTCCGTGGGATTTCCCAGGCAAGAGTACTGGAGTGGGAAGCCACTCTCTTTTCCAGCTGACCTTCCTGACCCAGGGGTCAAGCCCACATCTCCTTCATCTCCTGCAGTGCAGGAGGATTCTTTACCACTGAGCCACAGGACAGCTTGGGAAGAGGTAAAAATGGAGACCTGGAGATGGTTTAGACACTCTGTCCATTACTGGCAATGGGAATTTGGAAACATTATTCTACCTTGGTTTTCTCATCTGTGAAAGAGGGATGATTTTGAAGAAATAACATATATAAAACAATTAAGATAGCATAAAAGCCCCATAGATATTTTAATAAAGCAATAGAAAGGAAAGCAGTAATAGTGGTGATAGAGCAAAAAATTAATACTGAAGAATCATGTTCAATGTTTAGATCAAAAAAATCATTTCTTATGAATGATGTTAAGAGATCTTCAAGGTGAAGTCGCTCAGTTGTGTCTGTCTCTTTGCGACCCTGTGGACTGTAACCTATTAGGCTTCTCCATTCATGGGATTCTCCAGGCAAGAATACTGGAGTGGATTGCCATTTCCTTCTCCAGGGGATCTTGAGAGAGATCTTACAGGTCATTTAAAAGTGTTTCATGTTCAAGTATACTTGGGTTAGCACAGCTAAGTAACTGTATTTACTGCAGATACCCCAGACTCTTTTTACATGAATGCATAATATGACTTCCCACAAGAGAAGACTGAAGTCAGAATTTCCCAAGCTTAATTAAGCAGTTTTTAAGGAACGCCAGGCTCACTTTTAAGAGAGAATCTAGAATGATCCCAGGAACCTTATCAGTCTCAGGGAATCAAGAGGGCAGAGTGTAGGTCCCATGGAAGGCTCTTTATCATGTCCTTCCTTGCATGAAATGTTCCTTTTATATCTCTAATTTTCATTAAGAGATCTCTAGTCTTTCCCATTATATTGTTTTCTTTTTTTCTTTGCATGGTTTATTTTAAAAGGCATTCTTATATCTTTCTGTTATTCTCTGGAACTCTGCATTCAGTTGGGTATAAAGGACAGAGATGGTAAGGACCTAACAGACAGTAGTTAAGAAGAGGTGGCAAGAATACACGGAAGAACTATACAAAAAAGATCTTAATGACCCAGATAACCATGACGGTGTGATCACTCACTTAGAGCCAGACATCATGAGTGCAAAGTCAAGTGGCCTTACAATTAAGGCTAGTGGAGGTGAAGGAATTCCAGCTGAGCTATTTCAAATCCTGAAAGATGATGCTGTGAAAGTGCTGCACTCAATATGCCAGCAAATTTGGAAAACTGAGCAGTGGCCACAGGACTATAAAGGTCAGTTTTCTTTCAGATCTCAAAGAAGGGCAATGCCAAAGAATATTCATACTACTGTACATGTGCACTCATTTTGCATGCTAGTAAGATTATGTTCAAAATCCTTCAGGCTAGGCTACAGCAGGTGAACCAAGAACTTCCAGATGTACAAGTTGGGTTTAGAAAAGGCACAGAAACCAGAAATAAAATTGTCAACATCCGATGGATCAAGAAAAAGCAAGATAATTCCAGAAAAACATCTACTTCTTCTTAATTGACTACCCTAAAGTCTTTGACTGTGGGGAGCACAGCAAACTGTGTGGAAAATTTGAACTAGATGGGAATACCAGACCACCTTACCTGCCACCTGAGAAAACTGGAAGCAGATCAAGCAGCAACAGTTAGAACATAACATGGAGCAACTGGATGGTCCAAATTGAAAAAGGAGGACAACAAGTCACCCTGCTTATTTAACTTGTGCAGAGTATAGCACATGAAATACCAGGTTGGATGCCTCACAGGCTGGAATCAAGATTGCGGGGAGAAATCACAACCTCAGATATGCAGAAGATAACACTGTAAGGGCAGAAAATGAAGAGGAAGTAAAGAATCTCTTGACGAGGGTGAAAGAGGACAGTGAAGAACATGGTTCAAAACTCAACATTAAAAACAAAACAAAACGGAACTAAGACCATGGCATTTGATACCATGATTTCATGGAAAACAGAACAGGAAAAAAGGGAAGCAGTGACAGACTTTAATTTCTTAGGCTCCAAAATCCCTGCAGATGGTGACGAAGCCCTGAAATTAAAAGATACTTGCTGTTTGGAAGGAAAGCTCTGACAGACCTAGACAATGTATTCAAAAGCATAGACATCACTATGCCTACAAAGGCTCATCTGATCCAAGCTATGGCTTTTCCAGTCATCATGTAGGGATGTGAGATCTGGACCATAAAGAAGGCTGATCACTGAACTGATGCTTTCAAACTGTCAGGCTGGAGAAGATTCTTGAGAGTCCCTTCGATAGCAGGGAGATCCAACCAGTCAATCCTAAAGGAAATCAATCCTGAAGATCCATTGGAAGGATTGATGCTGCAGCTGGATCTCCAACACTTTGTCCACCTGACGCGAAGGCCTGACTCATTGGAAAAGACCCTGATGCTGGGAAAGATTGAGGGAAGGAGGAGAAGCAGCCAACAGAGGATGAGAATGGTTAGGTAGCATTGCCAACTCAATGGACATGAGTTTTAGCAAACTTTGAGAGATGGTGAAGGACAGGGAAGCATGGAGTGCTGCAGTCGATGGGTCACAAAGAGTCAGACGTGACTGAGTGATTGAACAACAGCAACATGGAAGGCTCTAACTCTAAGGAAGAATAATTATTCTTGAGTTTCTCTTGTCTAGATATGTTTCCAAAAACATTTTGGTGGAAGGTGGAATTTAAAGCCTCATATTGTGGTAGGCAGAAGAATGACAGCCACAGAGACATCCAAGGCCTAGTCCCTGGAACCCGGGAGTGTGTCCGGCACATGGCAGAAGGAATCCTGCAGATGGAAGGAAAGAAAGATACAGACCTTAAAACAGGGTCGATTTTCCTTGATTATCTAAGTGAGCCCAGTATAATCACTTGAGCCTTGAAAACAGAAGTGCAGAGGGAGATCAGAGAGAGGAGAGGCAATGGCGTGAGAAAGGGCTGCTGAGATCTGAATATGACAGAGACTTGAGCTGCTGTTGCTGACTTTGAAAGATGGAGCACACAGGCCACAAACCATGAAATGTGGTAGACTCTAGTAGCTAGAGATGGCCTTGACTTGAGAGGCAACAAGGAAATGGGGATCATGGTCCCACAGCCTCAAGAAACTGAATTTTATCAACAATATAAGTGGGAAAAGCACTCTTCCCTAGATCCTCCAGAAATGAGCACAGTTTTGCAGAAAACTCGATTTTATATCAGTCAGTCTTCAACCTAAAAACATACACATAGAACAGTACAGAAGACAGAAGTGTGCCACTCGATACACTTCTGTATAATAAGCACATTTATGTAACTAGAATACACATAAAGAAACAGAACACCACTTTCCCCAGTTATTCCAGTATCCTCACATCTAACATAATAGTCTTGCCTGTTTCTGACGTTTATGGATATGGAAAGATATAGTACATATTCTTTTGTGACCTCTTTCCTTTAATATTGGATTTGTGAGATTCATCCATGTCTTTACATTCCACTCTCGTTTTTATTCAGCATTATATTATCTGATGTTACATACTTTATTTTTATGTTCTATTGCTGTTGGGCACTTTGATTTTGGTAATTTCAAATACTGCTGTTACAGATATTTGTATCAAGCAATTCTGTCCTCCTAGGATGAGTTAGGAAGTGTTTTCTCCTCTTGTACGTTTTGGAAGAGCTTGAAGGAAACTGGTATGAATGCTACTTGAAATGTTTGCACTTCCCTAGTGGCTCAGATGATAAAGAATCAGCCTGTAATGCGGGAGATCCCTGGGTTTGATCCCTGGGTCAGGAACATTGCCTGGAGAAGGGAATGACAACCCACTCCAGCCTTCTTGCCTGGAGAATCCCATGTACAAATGAGTCTGGTGATCTACAGCCCATGGTCATAAAGAGTCGGACACGACTGAGTGACTAATCCTTTCATACTATTAAAGTCAACTGATTCTGGAGATTTTTAGTGGGAGAATTTGGATTATTCATTTAACTTCTTATTGTTACATGTCTGTTGAGTTTTTCTCTCCCTTTGTGTAAGTTCAAGTAATTTGTGTTTGTAAGTATTTGTTAATTTTACCCAGGCTATCTAATTGGTTGATATTCAATAATTCTTAGTATTCATCTATAATTCCTTCTATTTCTATAAAGTATTGTTGTTGTGGTTCAGTTGCTAAGTTGCGTCCGACTCTTTGCAACCCCATGGACAACAGAAAACCAGGCTCCTCCATCCTTCACAATCTCTTGGACTTTGTTCATATTCGTGTCCATTGAATCATTGCTGCTATCTTACCATCTCATTCTTCTCCTTTTGCCTTCAATATTTCACAGCATCTTACCATCTCATTCTTCTCCTTTTGCCTTCAATATTTCACAGCATCAGAGTCTTTTCCAATAAATCAGCTCTTTCCATTAGTGGCCAAAGATTTGGAGCTTCAGCATCAGTCTGTCTAATGAATATTCAGGATTGATTTCCTTTAGGATTGACTGGTTTGATCTCCTTGCAGTCTAGCACCACAATTTGAAAGCATCAATTCTTTTGGTGCTCAGCCTTCTTTATGGTCCAACTCGCACATTCATATGTGACTACTGGAAAAACCATAGCTTTGACTAGATGAATGTTTGTTGGCAAAGTGATGTCTCTGCTTTTTAATACAATGTCTAGGTTGGTCATAGACAACTTTTCAAGGAACAGATATCTTTTAATTTCATGGCTTCAGTCACTGGCCTCAGTGATTTTGGAGCCTAAGAGAATAAAAATCCAGCACTCCTTCCACTTTTTCCCTATACATTTGCCATGAAGTGATGGGATCAGAGGCCATGATCTTAGCTTTCTGAGTGTTGAGTTTTCAGCCAGGTTTTTCACTCTCCTCTTTTACCCTCATCTTTAGTTTCTCTTCACTTTCTGCCATTTGAGTGGTAGCATCTGCATATCTGGGTTTGTTGATATTACTCCTGGAAATCTTGATTCCAGCTTGTGATTCAGCCAGTCCAGCATTTCTCATGATGCACTCTGCATATAAGTTAAACAAGAAGAGTGACACTATACAAGTTTGATGTACTCCTTTCCCAATTTTGAACCAGTCCATTGTTCCATGTCTGGTTCTAACTGTTGCTTCTTGACCTGCATACAGGTTTTTTAAGAGGAAGGTTAGGTGATCTGATATTTCCATCTCTTTAAGAATTTTCCACAGTTTGTTGTGATTCACAGAGTCAAAGGCTTTAGAGTAATCAATGAGGCAGAAGTAGATGTTTTTCTGAAATTCTGTTGCTTTCTCTACAATCCAACAAATGTTGACCATTTTATCTCTAGATCCTCTGCCTGCTCAAAGTCTATCTTGTACATTTGGAAGTTCTTGGTTCATGAGCTGCTGAAGCCTAGCATGAAGGATTTTGAGCATAACCTTACTAGAATGTGGAATAAATTCAATTCCATATGTGTGTGAGTGTGTGCTAAATTGCTTCAGTTGTGTCTGACTCTTTGTGACCCTATAGACTCTAGCCCACTAGCCTCCTCTGTCCGTAGGTATTCTCCAGGCAAAAATACTGGAGTGGGTTGTCATGCCCTCCTCCAGGGATCTTCCCAGGGGTCAAATTCACATCTCATGTCTCCTGCATTGGCAGGCAGGTTCTTTACAAGTAGCACCACTGCAGAAGCCCATTCTATAAGGAATGTTCTACCAATTATTTAAAGTAAATTATTGAAGTCTCAAATTATTGAATATTATTATGGAACTATTTCTCTCTCAATTCTGTCATGTTAGTTTCACTTAATTTGGGGAGATCGTTTGCTAGTATATATGTTCCAAATATTATACCTTTTTGATGATTGATTGGTCTTAGAATGTTTTCAATATCACAATCCAATTGTCTTAATTGTTAGCTGCATGAACTTATTTAGAGTTCACTGGCTCATTTGATAGTTGTAAACTTGTCACATTAATTTAACTTGCTTTCAACTTAAACTATTACTGACTTCTTGTTTACATTATTTACTAACTAATTTTTCATTTCTGACTTCCTAATCGAAATCCAGTTTTAAGGGTAAAACCCACCTGAGTTTTTTCCACTAACCCATATGCCACTTTCTGTTATTAACATACTACCAAACTCTCAGAGTCTGCTCCTACAAATCAAAAATCATAATGCCAACTAATTAAATCATCAGCAAAGAATTTTGTCTTTCTATGGATTAGGACTTCCCTGGTGGCTCAGACAGTAAAGCATCTGTCTACAATGAGGGAGACCTGGGTTCAATCATTGGGTCAGGAAGATCCGCTGGAGAAGGAAATGGCAATCCACTCCAGTGTTCTTGCCTGGAAAATCCCATGGACAGAGGAGCCTGGTAGGCTACAGTCCATGGGGTTGCAAAGAGTTGGACACAACTGAGCGACTTCACTTATGGATTAGTAAGCAAGTCAAAAAAGTCTCTCTAGCTGCCCTTATGATCTGACTACCAGCAAAAAAAAAAAAAAAAGAAAAAAATGAAGCAAGAATATTTTCTAAGATAATGTAAAATTTACCTATATTCATAAATCACTCACAATCTTTAACAGCAAAGGATACAAGAAATCATTAAAAATTCAACAATAAATACTCTATATTATTGTAGCACAAATGCAGGTTAATTGTGGTTCATGATGTCTGTGTGAAATAGTAGTTTTTTCTTGTTTTTGTTTTTTCTCCTTGTAAAGAAAAGAAGCATGAGGGTGCCTATAGAGATAAGGTGTAAAGTAAAATGTCTTGCCCTCTAGGGAATATAATGAGCTTCCTCAATGGTGCAGTGGTAAAGAATCTGGTTGCCAGTGCAGGAGACATGGATTCGATCCCTGGGTCAGGAAGATCCCCTGGAGAAGTAACTGGCAACCCGCTCCAGAATTCTTGCTGGAAAATTCCATGGACAGAGGAGCCGGGGGGCGGGGGTGGGGTGGGCAGGGAGTGGCTACAGTCCATTGGGGTCACAAAGAATCAGACACAACTGAACAACCGAGTACCACCACCACCATCAGGGAGTACAATGTGTGCAAACGTCTAGAGTAAGAAAACTATAAACTGGGCTTAAATTATTTTTCCAGTTTCAGTTGGTGCACTGAATCATAAATTATCATATTTAACTATTGGAATATAAACATTTAATTGAATATGATTAGATACTATTCTATTCTTATTTAAATGAATTTCTGAGTGGAGTGGCTTAGAAAGTGTTCACACGGAATCTCCAGTCCCCAAAATCAGACTTTTAAATTTTCAAATAGAAGATTAAAATTTTTATTTAAAAAGAAAGATTTTATTTATTTGAAATGGAAGAATTCAAAACCTCTGACCCCCTTAATCTCTGACCTGAAATTCCTGAGATCAGCTACTCTGTCCTATTCAACTTCGGATCTCCTATAATGCTCAGTACATTGCTTTGAATATTAAAGACAAATCATATATGTTTGCTATATAAATATACTGCAGCAACAGTTTTATACAGAAAGAACAAAGGAATGGCAAATTGGGTGTCAAATATGAGGATGTGGTAAAGTCTTCTCTGATGAGAGTAGGGTAACTACTAACAAACAGACGTAGAAATGAAATACAAAAGATTCCAACAGAACTTGCATTTATCTATTAAACATAATCATTGTTAGAATTATGTGCTTCTTGTGCTCATGTCTAACTCCTTGAGACCCCATGGACTGTATCCCGCCAAGCTCCTTTGTTCTTGGGATTTTCAGGCAAGAATACTGGAGTGGCTTGCCATTTCTTCCTCCAGGGGATCGTCCCAACCCAGGGAGTGAACCCACATCTCCTGTGTCTTCTGCAGGCAGGCAGATTCTTTACCCCTTGAGCACTGGGGAAGCCCATGGGCTTCTTAAGATGGAGGAAAGAATTAGTGACCTCTGAACATCTATGTGTTCATATCAAATCAATCTACCATCACAGGAAATTGTTTTTCTGAGCTAACAGAATTCATTTTTAAATAAATAAAGCCAGATTTTCTAAAACAAGACACAATATATACACTATAAGCATAATAGACATACTATGAGAAATGAAGAAATAAATGATTATAAAGGATTGTATGTTTCTGGGGCTGGTATCTGAAAGTGTTACAATTAACACTAAGAGTGGTAGAAAAAAGGAGCAGTATAAAGTGTTTTATATTCATTTTAACATGCATGATATTGTGACTTAAAATAAGAAATATATATTTGGTCTTCTCAGTTTTTAGCACAGAACTCCTAAAACCTGTGGTATTTCCAAAGTAAAGAGAGCAATAAAAGTGTCTTAAGTTATGTTAGTGAACGAATTTTGGGTGACATCTAATTGCTGAGGGCTGGTTGCCAGAAAACCTAATCTTGTGACCAGAGGGTTGAAACTTTCACTTATGCCCTTCCTACCTCCACTCCTCACTTTCTGGCAGGAAAAGGGGGTTGCAGGTTGAATCTTTTGCCCATGTCCAATGATTTAATCAATCATGCCTCTGTAATAATTTTCCAGGCAGGAATACTGGAACAGGTTGCCATTTCCTACTCCAGGAGGTCTTCTTGACCCAGGGATCGAATCCACATCTCTTGCATCTCCTTCATTGGCAGGTGGATTCCTTATGACTGAGACACCTGGGAAGCCCAGTAGAAGCTTCAGAAAACCCAAATAACTGGATTCAGAGAGCTTAGGGTAGGTGAACATGTGGAGATCTTGGAGGGGGGCATGCTGAAAAAGAGTGTAGAAATCCCACCTCCTTTCTGCAAACCTTATCCCATGCATCTCTTCCATCTGGCTGATCCTGAGTTATATCCTTTAAAAATAAATTTATATTCTAGTGAGTAAATGGATTTTCTTAGTTTAGGAAGCTGCTCTAGCAAATTAATTCTCTGACCCTAAAGAGACGGCCCAGGGAACATCCGACCTGGAGCAGGTTGGTCAGATATACAGGTAATCACTTGGTTTGGGACTGGCATCCTGAGGTGGAGGGGGGCACTGGAAACACCAGTTTGTAGGAGGTCAGCCAGAAGCTCAGGGGACAACACTGGGCTTGACACGGGCATCTGAAGTAGAATGGGAGGCAAGAGTCTTGCAGGACTGAACCCTGCACTTGTGGAATCTGATGCTGTCTCCACGTCATTGTTGTTATTTAGTAGTTAAGTCGTGGCTTACTCTTTGCAATCCCATGGATTGTGGCCCACCTGGCTCCTCTGTCCATGGCATTTCCCAGGCAAGAATACTGGAGTGGGTTGCCATTAGCTTTTCCAGGGGATCTTCCCTGCATCTCTTGTACTGGCAGGTGGATTCCTTACCACTGAGCTACCAGGGAGGCCCATCTCCACGTAGATACACTTCAAAATTCAGTGGAATTGTACAGCACCCCAAAATACCAAGGGATGACTGCATACAATATGGTATTGTTAACTGTAGATGCTATGCTGTATCTGTCACCTCTAGGACTTAAAACTGAATGTTTGTATTTCTTGCCCATTTTCACCCATTTCAAGCCCATGCCCTAAACCCTGCCTCTGGCAATCACCAATCTGTTCTCTGTATCTGAGTTTGTCGTGGTTGTTGTTAGAGCCCACATATAAGTGACATCATACAGTATTTGTCTCTCTCTGTCTGACTTTTTTCTCTTAGCATGATAACCTCTAAGTTCATATAATGCAATACTACAAAGCTATGCAAAAATTAGTTACTAATACAGGCAAAAAAGGAATGAATCTATAAAATGTTATTGAGTAGAAGAGATCAGACACAAAATAATACAAATCAGCCATATATGTGAATATGCACACGTGTAACTCTCCCCATTCCCCACCTAAACACACACACAGACAAACAAACATACTTAAACCAGTGAGATTCATGAACTTCTTGGACAGAAAAACTAGGAAGTGTCTCCAAAGCCCTAACTTTAGAGCTAGCTGTCCCCATCCAGTAAAGCTACTTTTCCTCTTTGTTATATAATACATTTTCAAAAATTTCCTTTTCTTATGTAGGTTTTCCAGGTAGGACAATAAAAGATAACACCCTGATGTATCTTTTAATCTGGCCTGTAAAAACACCAATATATCACAAAAGAGTTCTTGATTCATCTTTAGTTCTTCTACTTGTTTAGCTAGTTATATGTTTATAATTTAGTTATATAGTTATTTGTCATCATATAAGAAATTTTTAAATATTGCTACATATATATTATTATTTATTGGTGTTTCTGGCATACATAAATACTTTTGAATACTAACATTCCAGAATCAGACATAAAATAAGTTGCCCACATATTCATTCTATACATTTCTATTACACAAAATGAAAACAAAACACTTATCAACACTGAGTAGATTTCTATTTTAAATGAATCAAAAATAATTCCATCTCAGGCTGTGTATAGTAAGTGGATCACACATTATTAAAACATTTAATATCAGCAAGAACTAATTGTGTAAAATTAAATAACAATGTTTTTCACTTAGAATTATTTTAGTGACCTTCCAGCCCTCTGAAGGGTATTACTGTTTGGCTCTCTCAGCTGGCCTGAAAGATAATACAATGGCAAGCTTACAACTTTCCCTACTCAAGGGATGAAGGGAAAAAGGATATTCATAATTGATGCATACAGAAAATATTTATGCCTGAGATGGCTATACCAGAGTTCTTAAAGTCTATTTTAAATTGCACTTCAGCACCAATAAAATATGTTACATTCTACATCTGTAATTTTGATGTTCTGTGTATATGATTATGTTGAAATATTTAATAGGTATGATTAAATAATAACAGAATTTATTCCATGAGACCATTGCCTGGATGTCTTTCAGGAATAGTGATCTGAAAACAGCCACAAAAGAAATTCCACTAATGGCATTAATATTAATTTCTTTTATAGGAGAACAAAGACATTTAGAGATACTCAGTCATTAACCTACATATATGTTGTTGGGGAGCTTCCCTGGTGGCTCAGCAGTAAAGAATTCACCTGCAGTGCAGAAGATGCAGGGAACATGGGTTTGATCCCTGGTCAGAAAGATCCCCTGGAGGGGGAAATAGCAACCCACTCAAGTATTCTTGCCATGAAAATCCCATAGACAGAGAAGCCTGGTGGGCTACAGTCCATAGGGTTGCATATGTTACTTGAATTCTTTGTGTGTGTGTGTGTGTGTGTGTGCTCAGTCGCCTACTTGTATCTCTTGCACCTCCTGTATTTGTAAGCAGATTATTTACCACTGTGCCACCAGGTGGCATAAATACTTTTACTTTGATAAGAGAAAAGGCACATTAATATTTTGTGGGCTTCCCTTGTGGCTCAGCTGGTAAAGAATCTGCCTGGAATGTGGGAGACCTGGGTTTGATCCCTGGGTTGGGAAGATCCCCTGGAGAAGGGAAAGGCTGTCTACTGCAGTATTCTGGCCTGGAGAATTCCATGGGCTGCAGGGTCCATCAGGTTGCAAAGAGTCAGAGGTGACTAAGTGACTTTCACTAATATTTTGTGAATTCTTTAAGGCTATGCAATCAGCCTACTAGATTGATCCATATTTGCCTATATCTTTCATGACATGGTGGCTCATTTAGTAGGTTACTGGACATTTCTCTCTGGCAAGCATGGTTAATGCACATTCAGTCAGTGTTGCTACCCAAAGTTAACGCACTTGCCCAAATTAACCTTTCAAATAATCATGAAATTAAAATAACAGATTGGGCTTATATGGATGAATTGAAGAGGGAGGAATTAAGAAGCAACAGAATGCCAGGAAAATGTTACTACCAGAGAACAGAGCATGTTTGGATTTGGTGACTCTGCCTGCTCACCTCTGTATTATCCAGGCTGGGAGTATGTGCACACAGCATGCTTTGCAATACCTGCTGAGTGGTAACTGAATTAGCTGAAGCCAGAGGAGTTCAACAGAAAAACCTCAGCAAGGGTATAGTAGTAGGTTCACAAGGGATTTAGATCAGGAGGAAAAAGCTGATCACTGTTAAGCAACCTCCACAGAAATAGCTACCTTAAGTTCAACTATTTTTGTTCCCACATTTTCCAGCTATTGTTACATAAAGAAACATTTGGTTCATATTTAGCCTGGATGTGTAGTCCTTCTCAGAATGTATACACCTTGAGAAGAAAATGTGACCTTGCTTGAATGGAAAGCATGGTATAGTATCACCAGAGAAAAAGGCAGACAGTTGTCACCTCAGTTGCAAAAACTAAGAATAAATACAATAGGTGAATGTGAAAATAGAGATATTGTACAGATAACACAGCCATTGCTATTTAAGTTGTTGTTATCACATTACCCTAAGAATTCTACCTTGCTTATACCAAAAAAGTCTGAAAACATTTGAAGCCCAGTCTTTAAAAAAAAAATCTATTATTCAAGTCAAAAAATATTGGCTAGGATATCACATCCCAAATATTCAGTAGATTCATTCATTTTGATTTCCACTCTAAAAACAATTTTTCTTATATATGAAAGAGGGGGGAAGAGTTGTTAATAGAACAGCCTGAGAAAATGGAAATTATGGAAACATGACATTCTGACAAATCTATGAAATTGAAACTCTGTTTTGTAGTATATAGAATAGACTACTTGGACACCAAGGACATTCAGAGGAGACTGACAGAATTCAATATTGAAAGCTGAAGCTACAGGAAAAAGGATAGAAAATAAGCAACAAATAATAGTCTGCAATAGCCTGACTCCTCTAAGGAGAAAAAAAAAAAAAAGAGGAAAAGATTTGAAGCCTGCTTTACTTTACTCTCCTGAAAACAAAGAAGGCTTTCCAATTATATGTTTAGTGGTAACTGACCAAGATCAAGTTCACACATTCATGGTCACCAATAATTTTAATGCTGCCTTTTATATGTCAGCCTTTCTCATATCACTCTAAAAGTTAACTTCCCTTTGTTGTTGCTCAGTCACTAATCTGTGTCCAACTCTTTGTGACCCCATGGACCACAGCACACGAGGTTTCTATGTCTGCACTATCTCCTGGAGTTTGCTCAAATACATTTCCATTAAGTCGATGATGCCATCCAATCATCTCATCCTCTGCCATCCCCTTCTCTTTTTGCCTTCGATCTTTCCCATCATCAGGGTCTTTTCAATGAGTCCACTCTTTGCATCAGGGGACCAACGTACTGGAGCTTCAGCTTTAGCATCAGCTCTTCCAATAAATTTTCAGGGTTGATTTCCTTTAGGATTGACTGGTTTGATCTCTCTGCTGTCCAAGGGACTCTCAAGAGTTTTCTCCAGCACCACAGTTTGAAAGCATCAATTATTTGGTGCTCAGCCTTCATTATGACTACAATCCAACTCTCATATTTGTGCATGACTACTGGAAAAACCATAGCTTTGACTATACAGACCACTGTACTTTCCTTGTCATTGTTTTTCAGTTGTGTCTGACTCTTTAGCAACCCATGAACTGAAGCTCCCCAAGCTTCTCTATCCATGGGATTCTCCAGGCAAGAACACTAGAGTGGGTTGCCATTTCCTTCTCCGGGGGATCTTCCCAACCCAGAAATCAAATCTGCGGTTCCTGTCGTGTCTCCTGCATTGCAGGAGGATTCTTTACTGCTGAGCCATGAGGAAGCCTGTACTTTCCTGACAAGCATATTATTCACTCATTTGTAAAGCAGCCATTACTACTTAATGACTTTTTCAAAACACTGCCAAGTTATGCCTATCAATAATTTAGTTTAATCTTACTTCCTTATCTTTGTTTCTTCACTTCCTCAGTTTCACCATCTTTATTTCTTTTAAAAACCTGAAGGAAGGGAATAGGGATAGACACAGGATCTATCTGCCTGGAAATTTACTCCCATTCTTTTTATTTTAGCTTAAATTATTTTTATTTGACTTAAACTGTCAATTTTAACTTTGCTCCTGGCTCTAAACAGAGATTAGGAACAAATTCACAACTACCTTATATGGTGTTGGTAGCTACTGTAATAGAATGCTATGGGAAAGAGCAAAATACGGCCTTTTCTCCTATGGGAGCTAGATCTATAGCTCTCATACAGTGTGATGCCATCCCTTCCTGGTCCTATGCTTTTGAATTATCTCTCTTGTGGAGGTGTACCAGGTATAACATATGTGATAACCTCTATTTTCCAAAATCAAATGCATAATATGAAAATGTCATAATAATTGATAAATTATTTGAAAAAAAATCATTCCAAGTCTTACTTTGATTTGGTCTTAGCAATAAAGAATAAAAGATAGATGAAGACAGTTCATACTGGTGTCATAGGATTTTAAAAAAATTATATTGGATTAGCCAAAACACTCGTCCATGTTTTTCCGTAAGATGTTATGGCCAACCCAGTGAACTTTCTGGCCAATCCAGTAAGTGCACTAATGATAAACTTCATCCACCCGTTCCCTTTTTCAACATTCTGATGTGCTTTACAGTGTAAAAAATTCATGTAGTGGGCCTTATAATCTTCCCAGATGATGCATTGTTTTTTTCTTTAAATCCAAATATAATTATTTGTAAGTATGCTAGCACTGTTTGTATGAACATTCCTTGTTGTTGTTCAGTTGCTTAGTTGTGTCAGACTCTGCAAATGCATGGACTGCAGCATGCCAGGCTTCCCTGTCCTCCACTATATCCCAGAGTCTGTTCAAGTTCATATCCATTGAGTCAGTGATGCCATATCATCCTCTGCTGCCCTGTGTTCCTGTTGTTTTCAATCTTTCCCAGAATCAAGGTCTTTTTCAATGAGTGGGCTCTTCACATCAGGTGACCAAAGACTAATAGCTTCAGCTCCATGCCTAGGCACGTACAATTCCTAAATATTCTATGCTGAGTAAATTTGTGAAAAATTGGCCCAGAGGACAGAATTATATTATACCAGCATTTACTTTTCATTGGTCTGCATTATAAGCTTTGGTGCTGAATATCATTTTATAAACTCCCGGGAAAATTATTTCAGCTATTTTAGGGCAGCAACTCTTTAAACACAGTAATTCATCTATATGACAGAGTTTGCACATGCAGGAAATACATTTTAAAACATGCCTTCAGGAAAATAACTTTAAAAAGGCCCCTATTCCTTTTTTTTTGACCTTACTCTGCTCCATCTTTATACAACAAACATCATTCACTGTTTACTATACTATTACAAGAACACTTATATATATCTCTAAAGTATGCTGTTAATTTGGCTATATTTTATAAATTTCAGATTGCTTTCAGTTAATAAATTCAGTCATTCCAATTTCATTCCTGAGTAAGAGCTCTGCTATCCACCATCTTAGGACAGGTCAAGGGGTCCAGGATACAGGTGGATGTCAGTCCTGTCCTTGGGTGTCTTTCTACATTGCCCTCTTCTAAGCCCTAGCATTTCACCACTGGGCAGGGGGATGGGCTGGATGAAGTTCAGATTTATTTTAACCAGAAGCTGCAGGTGCTTTTTTCATTAACACTAACTTGTCTGTTGAGGTCATTGATGTTACCAAGATATTTTTCAAATGCAGACCCTTTTGTGGAATGTGTGTGAAAATTCTTCAAAGGATTTCTCCATTCCCAGTTTCATGATTTGGAAAACCAACTGGAATCAACCACTACCAACTTACAACTCCCCAGAACTTCCTGCTTGGATTTCTCTTCATCCAAGCAATCTTCTTTGGTGGGAAACTAGCAAAATAACTCAATGCTGGTCATGTGCTTAGTTGCTCAGTCATGTTTAACTCTTTGCAACCCCATGGAGTGTAGCCCACCAGACTCCTCTGTCCGTAGGGATTCTTCAGGCAAGAATACTGCAGTGGGTTGCCATGCCCTCCTTCAGGGTATCTTCCCAACCAAGGGACAGAACCCAAGTCTGCCACATGACAGGTGGACTCTTTACCATCTGAGCCACCATGGAAGCCCCCCATGCTGGTCAACTTCCCAAGTAACCACACGACTCAAGAAGAGGAAAAAATTCACCCATCTGAGTCCAGTCAAATGGAGGCTTACATATTGTTCCTCTGTCATCACCACTCTGTGCCTGGCTGCCTCTATCTTCCACCTTCCTTAGAAAGGCACAGGAAGAAAGAAAAATCACTATACAGATTACCATCAAAGAAGGAAATCATTGTTAAAAAGAAAGGAAAAGAGGCAGTCATATTGAAATATACAAATGCCTCAATTCAACAGGCTGGATGTTTTTAACTTGTACATGTTCTATGTCAATTACATCTCAATTTATATATATAATATATATGGAAAAGAAATGCAAAAAAGCAAAATGGATGTCTGAGGAGGCCTTACAAATAGCTGTGAAAAGAAGGGAAGTGAAAAGCAAAGGAGAAAAGGAAAGATATAAGCATCTGAATACAGAGTTACAAAGAATAGCAAGGAGAGAGAAGAAAGCCTTCCTCGGTGATCAATGCAAAGAAATAGAGGAAAACAACAGACTGGGAAAGACTAGAGATCTCTTCAAGAAAATTAGAGATACCAAGGGAACATTTCATGCAAACATGGGCTCGATAAAGGACAGAAATGGTATAGACCTAAGAGAAGCAGAAGATATTAAGAAGAGGTGGCAAGAATATACAGAAGAACTGTACAAAAAAGATCTTCACGACCAAGATAATCACGATGGTGTGATCACTCACCTAGAGCCAGATATCCTGGAATGTGAAGTCAAGTGGGCCTTAGAAGGCATCACTACGAACGAACAAAGCTAGTAGAGGTGATGGAATTCCAGTGGAGCTATTTCAAATCCTGAAAGATGATGCTGTGAAAGTGCTGCACTTGATATGCCAGCAAATTTGGAAAACTCAGCAGTGGTCACAGGACTGGAAAAGATGAATTTGCATTCCAACTCCCAAGAAAGGCAATGCCAAAGAATGCTCAAACCACCGCAAAATTGCACTCATCTCACACGCTACTAAAGTAATGCTCAAAATTCTCCAAGCCAGGCTTTAGCAGTACGTGAAACGTGAACTTCCAGATATTGAAGCTGGATTTAGAAAAGGCAGAGGAACCAGAGATCAAATTGCCAACATCCACTGGATCATGGAAAAAGCAAGAGAGTTCCAAAAAAACATCTATTTCTGCTTTATTGACTATGCCAAAGTCTTTGACTGTGTGGATCACAATAAACTGTGGATAATTCTGAAAGGGATGGGAATACCAGACCACCTTACCTGCCTCTTGAGAACCCTATATGCAGGTCAGGAAGCAACAGTTAGAACTGGACATGCAACAACAGACGGGTTCCAAATAGGAAAAGGAGTATGTCAAGGCTGTATATTGTCACCCTGCTTATTTAACTTATATGCAGAGTACATCATGAGAAACGCTGGGCTGGAAGAAGCACAAACTGGAATCAAGATTGCTGGGAGAAATATCAATAACCTCAGATATGCCGATGACACCACCCTTATGGCAGAAAGTGAAGAGGGACTAAAAAGCCTCTTGTTCTTGCCTCCTTTATCAAAGATAAGGTGTCCATATGTGTGTGGATTTATCTCTGGGCTTTCTATTTTGTTCCATTGATCTATATTTCTGTCTTTGTGCCAGTACCATACTGTCTTGATGACTGTGGCTTTGTAGTAGAGCCTGAAGTCAGGCAAGTTGATTCCTCCAGTTCCACTCTTCTTTCTCAAGATTGCTTTGGCTATTCAAGGTTTTTTGTATTTCCATATAAATCTTGAAATTATTTGTTCATGTTTGGGAGCTCATGTACACCCGTGGCGGATTCATGTCAATGTATGCCAAAACCAATACAGTATTGTAAACTAAAATAAAGTAAAAATAAATATTAAAAAAAAGTGCCTCTTGTTGAAAGTGAAAGAGGAGAGTGAAAAAGTTGGCTTAAAGCTCAACATTCAGAAAACTAAGATCATGGCATCTTCACTTCATGGCAGATAGATGGGGAAACAGTGGAAACAGTGTCAGACTTTATTTTTGGGGGCTCCAAAATCACTGCAGATGGTGATTGCAACCATGAAATTAAAAGACGCTTACTCCTTGAAAGGAAAATTATGAGTAACCTAGATAGTATATTGAAAAGCAGATATATTATTTTGCCAACAAAGGTCCATCTAGTCAAAGCTATAGTTTTTCCATTGGTCATGTATGGATGTGAGAGTTGGACTGTGAAAAAAGCTGAGTGCTGAAGAATTGATGCTTTGAACTGTGGTGTTGGAGAAGACTCTTGAGAGTTCCTTGGACTGCAAGGAGATCCAACCAGTTCATCCTAAATGAGATCAGTCCTGGGTGTTCATTGGAAGGACTGATGCTGAAGCTGAAACTCCAGTACTTTGGCCACCTCATGCAAAGAGTTGACTCATTGGAAAAGACCCTGATGCTGGTAGGGGTTGGAGGCAGGAAGAGAAGGGACGACAGAGGATGAGATGGCTGGATGGCATCACCGACTCGATGGACATGAATTTGAGTGAACTCTAGGAGTTGGTGATGGACAAGGAAGCCTGGCATGCTGCAATTCATGGGGTCACAGAGTCGGACATGACTGAGCGACTGAACTGAACTGAACTGATATATATATATATATATATATATATATATACATATATATACACACACACACATACACACATACTATAAAAGAAGAGAAAAAAGAGCTTCCCTGGTGGCCTAGTGATTAAGAATTCGCCTGCCAATTCAGGAAACACAGATTCAATCCCTAGTCTAGGAAGATCCCACGCGCTGGAGAGCAACTAAGCCTGCATGCCACAATTTTTGAGCCTGTGCTCTCTCTCTCTCTATATATATATATATGTGTGTGTGTGTGTGTGTGTGTATATATATATAAACACACAATGCAAACTGTTATATATTCATATATACACACACAGAGACACACACAAACATGTATGTATGTATCGAGTATGTATCGTCTTTAACTTCATGCATTCCAAATGTGTTTGCATTCTTGGTGATTATGTATAACCAATTACATTTGCTGAGACTGCCAAAGAAAAAAATGTCTTTTTGCCAACAGCATGTATTAGAAAACTCTGTCAGCCAATAAATACTACCCTACTTTTTTAGAGACATTTATGTCATAGGAATAATGAAAGCATGACAATCAAATTGACATGTATGTATATCATTACCCTTTCCCTTACTCCAAGTAAACAGGTTTTATTAATAAGGTTCTTTTATAGCTTTTGTGATTTTTTTCATGGTCGAAGGTTATATAATTTCAGAGTTCATTTTGAGAATTATATCTTTACAAAGTGGTCACATTATTTATATTTGCAATATAGTAAATTCTGAAGATGACTGAAAGCCACACTTTCAATGTTAAAGAAAGCTTTGTTAACCAGATTAAAATTATTTTTTGATTACATGATATTTATGGATGACCAACTACTTTCATGTTGAATCATTACTTTGATATGAACTCCAGAGATTTCCATCTACATTTCCAAAACATTTTCATCTCCATCTCACTTATTCACCCATTAGCTTTTAAATGCTCCCTTGACTACTCTTACCCCTATTTAAAGTCATAAGGCCTATTTGACTTCAAAGTACTTGACAGGTGTTCTATTTCCAAACATAAGCACCTGCTTAAATTGTTCAGGCCAGAGATTTATTTGAGCTCCTTGTTCATGGCACAATTTGTGTCCTTATACAAAAGAGGGAATACTCCATATTTTAGCTAATAGTCACACAGAGTGCACTAGTGAAATACAGCAGTGGGTACCTCATACCTCTCTCCACTTGCCAAAACAGAGCTTAAAATGTCTAACAATTCTGGCCTCAGTTCTCTTTTCTGTTTCAATAGGGAGGGCATTTGAAGAGTGAAACTGCCATTAGTGTTTCTCATTAAATCTATACCTCATTTTATTTTAGGTATTTTTAAAAGGTTTTGTTAAGAAACAACAATAAGTAATGATGACTGGAAAAGGTCAGTTTCCATTAAAATCCCAAACAAAGGCAATGCCAAAGAATGCTCAAACTACTACACAATTGCACTCATCTCACACGCTAGTAAAGCAATACTTAAAATACTCCAAGCCAGGCTTCAGCAATACATGAACCATGAACTTCCAGATGTTCAAGCTGGATTTAGAAAAGCAGAAGAACCAGAGATCAAATTGCCAACATCTGCTGGATCATTGAAAAAGCTAGAGTTTCAGCAAAACATCTATTTCTGCTTTATTGACTATGTCAAAGCCTTTGACTGTGTGGATCACAATAAACTGTGGAAAATTATTCAAGAGATGGGAATACCAGACCACCTGACCCACCCCTTGAGAAATCTGTATGCAGATCAGGAAGCAACAGTTAGAACTGGACATGGAACAACAGACTGGTTCCAAATAGGAAAAGGAGTACGTCAAGGCTGTATATTGTCACCCTGCTTATTTAACTGATATGCATCATAAGAAACACTGGGTTGGAGGAAGCACAAGCTGGAATCAAGATTGCTGGGAGAAATATCAATAACCTCAGATATTCAGATGATGCCACCCTTATGGCAGAAAGTGAAGAAGAACTAAAGAGTCTCTTGATGAAAGTGAAAGAGGAGAATGAAAAAGTTGGCTTAAAGCTCAACATTCAGAAAACTGAGATCATGGCCTCTGGTCCAATCACTTCATGGGAAATAGATGGGGAAACAGTGGAAACAGTGGCAGACTTCATTTTTGGGGGGCTCCATAATCACTGCAGATGGTGATTGCAGCCATGAAATTCAAAGATGCTTACTCCTTGGAAGGAAAGTTACGGCCAACCTAGACAGCATATTCAAAAGCAGAGATATCTATGGCGGATTCATGTTGATGTATGGCAAAACCAATACAATATTGTAAAGTAATTAACCTCCAATTAAAATAAATTTCTATGAAAAGAAAAGCAGAGACATTACTTTGTCAACAAAGGTCCGTCTAGTCAAGGCTATGGTTTTTCTATTGGTCATGTATGGATGTGAGATTTGGACTGTGAAGAAAGCTGAGTGTTGAAGAATTGATGCTTTTGAAGTGTGGTGTTGGCAAAGACTCTTGAGAGTCCCTTGGACTGCAAGGAGATCCAATCAGTCCATCCTAAAGGAGATCAGTCCTGTGTGTTCATTGGAAGGACTGATGCTGAGGCTGAAACTCCAATACTTTGGCCACCTCATGCAAAGAGCTGACTCATTTGAAAAGACCCTGATGTTGGGAAGGATTGAGGGCAGGAGGAGAAGGGGATGACAGAGGATGAGATGGCTGGATGGCATCACTGACTCGATGGACATAGGTTTGGGTGGACTCCGGGAGTTGGAGACGGACAGGGAGGCCTGGCATGCTGCTATTCATGGGTTCACAAAGAGTCGGACACAACTGAGCGACTGGACTGAACTGAACAGAATGATGAAAAAACTGGCTTCCATGTTCCAGGTTTCTAAAATGTCCTTCCATTCAATAAATTTTTCAAATTTCTTCTTCTAAATTATATTAAAGACCCATACTCAGTCCCTTGTACTACTTAACATAATAATCTTGTAATTAGATGATGATATAGAGGGTATACTTATTAAATATTAAGGTGAAGTAAAAATGTAAAATAGTGCATCATGTAATTAGCATACAGCAGATTATGGCAGACTATGAGGATAGGTCAAGGTTAATAGAATTAAATGTTCTAACTCTAGCCGGGTTCAAAAAGCAAATACAGATCTCACCATTCAATATGGTGATTTGAGCCACTGATTTTAACTCTTTTAGCTCTGAAATCCCCAAGGAAATGACCGAACAAAATGCAGACAAATACCTGAATAATATAATAATTAAGCCAATAAATACAAATAAAGCCGAAAATGAACTTAGAAAATAATAGAAAACTTTGCAAGAGGTACTGAAGTTTTGTGGCCACCAAATCAAAGCCTAACTATACTGAAGATCCCTGAATGTGAAATAACTTTTTGGGGTAAATAAGAGCACCCATCTATGGATTCTACTCACACCCTTGGCTCACAGTGTGGGTCAGGAGGCAAGCACAGGTCATGCTGAGGTGTGAATATAAATGTTCTTCTCAGTTTCCTCTCTGCTTTCCCTGGAAAGCAGGCCACTACTGTACTAAAGTAACACACACACATATAAACACACAGAAAACATGATCCCCTTGCATAATATCTGGAGTATAGTTTATTAAACACGAGTCTATCTCATCTGGCAGATTCTCAAAAATAAGTAAATACTGACACAACCTCACCTTGTTAAATCTGCTCAGAAAGTTCAAACAAAGCTAGTAACTCTCTCTTGATGAAGAGATTTATGCCAAGGAAAGGGAGAAACTAGGAGAGAGTTATATCCAAAAAAGAACTTGACAAAGTTAAGAGAGTAGTGAACGATAAACTGGATACTGTTCCAAAGTCAATAATCAAGTATACATGGCTTGTTCAACAAAGTGCATCAGATTTTCTTTGCTTTTGACTGAAATCACAAATGTGGAGAGCAGCTGCTCCTGGTAAGTCACTTCAGTCATGTCTGACTCTGTGCAACTCCATAGACGGCAGTCCACCAGCTCCCCCATCCCTGGGATTCTCCAGGCAAGAACACCGGAGTGGGTTGCCATTTCCTTCTCCAATGCATGAAAGTGAAAAGTCAAAGTGAAGTCGCTCAGTCGTATCCGACTCTTAGCGACCCCATGGACTGCAGCCTACCAAGCTCCTCCACCCACGGGATTTTCCAGGCAAGAGTACTAGAGTGGGGTGTCATTGCCTTCTCCAATGGAGAGCAGAAGCAATCATATTAAAATGCTACCCAAGGGTGACCATGAAGGACAGTGGTGAAGGAAAATCTTTCCAGTAGACAAAACTCTGAATAGTGTACCCAGCTGTAAACTGCCTAGAAAGAGAGATTAATAGATGTATTGATTTTCTCTAGCTCATGAGTAGTATCTAGCATTCTGGTGGGACAGTTAAGGCTTTGGAAAAAATATGGAAAAACTGGTAATAAGAGATCGTGTAGAAGTAATCTGTAGATAGACCTCTTTGAACAGGTCCAAAGAATAAATAAATATGTGTCCTTTGTGAATACCCAGTAGATAGCACCTCAGCAGAGGTTCTTGATATGGCATGGTTCTTGATAAGTCCCTGATATGGCATGATTCCCTGAGAGGGAACAGCCAGGTACTGGTGACAGGTTGATTATATTGGACCCCTTCTAAAACAAGAGAGGCAGCAAGTTGTTCTCACAGGAACAGATACTGACTCTGGATAGAGATTTTCCTTCCCTGTCTGCCATGTTTCTTTTAAAAACATCATATCACTTTACAGGAGAAAAAGGCTTGGCAATGGGATCACACTCTTGGAATTTACTGATATTACAATGTCTGCCATCACCCTGAAACAGTGACAGAGTAGAAAAATTAAATGATGGCATCACGACTCAGTTCCGGTTCCCCCTGTGTGATAACACACTGGGGCTGGGCAATGTCTTCCAAGATTCAGGGTTATGCTACAAAAATAGTGGCCTACATATAGTGCTATTTCTCCCATATCCACGATGAACAAGCCCAGGCGCCATGGTGTGCAAATGTGAATAGCTCTTTTCACTATGGCTGCTAATGAGCTCCTTGTGAGAACTGCGCTCACCACTGCAACTCTGAGTTCTGATCATTTGAGAATCTTTGTTCTGAGGAGAACTATTTCTCCCCAGGGTCACAACAATGGCTCCACTAAACTAGAAAATGAAACGGCCACCTGGTCACTCTGGGCTTCTCATGCCAGTGAATCATCATGCACAGAAGGGACTGATGACCCCGATCATTAAGGGAGGTGGGATGGGCACCGAGTGGAAGTGAAAAGGAGTATGTCCAGGATGGACGGAAGGACATTAGGAATCTCTTAGATGTTCTCATGTACTGTGATGAGTCAAAGGAAAACTGGAACCCCGCATGGGCAAGACTAGCAATATCACAGACCATGCAGGAATAAATTTTGTTCAAGTATAAACGTCTGGGTCACCTAACTGGGTCACCAGACTGAAATCCCTTATGGCAGAGGTGCTTGATGAGAGCTGCTACAGACTTAACTGTTCCCCACAGAACTCATATGTCGAAGCCCTAACCTCCAGAATGATGGTATTTGGAGATGGGGCCTTGGGAAGTAATGAGACCTGAACGAAGTCATGAGAGTGGGGTACTCAGGATAGGACTGGTGGCTCTTAAGAGGAAGAAGAGACATAAATTGCACGGTCTCTACACTGTGAGGACAAGACAAGGAGGTGGCAGTCTGCGAGCCAAAAAGAGGGCTCTCACCAAGAGCCAAATAGCCAGCACCTAGATCTTAAACTATGCAGCCTCCATAACTGTGTGAAAAAATGCCTGTTGTTTAAGCTACCCAGGCTGTGATATTTTTTATGACATTCTGGGCTAAGACAAGGGCAAAGGAAAAATGTAGTATGTATGGTAGATGCAAATGCCACCTTGGACCATATGAAATAGTTATAGAAGAAAAGGACTTTATTTTACATAAAATAATAAATATGAATTGTATATATAATATTTTTATATTGTATGTATTCAATTTAAGGAAGAGATACTCATAAGACTTTTTTTTTTCTGTAACTAGTTGTATGGTCCAAGCTGATACATACATGTGTACATACATAAACATATATACATATAAGAATTTGTGCATACATACACAAGCATATTGCATACATCATGCATTTATATATATTATATATATATATATATATATACTATTTGTGTGCATATGCATGTATTTAAGTGCATAAATGTATACCCAATTGTTTTCCTTTGCTCTTTTCCCTATTTACAAAATGTTAATATTGATTAACATTTTTCAATATTTAAGTTATAAGCTATCAAGAGTGACTGTGACTCAGCTACAAAGGGAATTTAAATTATTCAAAGACAGATAAAGCGATGTGTATGCTCTTTGGGGAAAAAGGTTAGTATGGTTGCTCTCAGTTTATGAGGGATAGTTCTGTGGTTTTTCTACCAATTTACTCAGAAAGAAAATATGATTGTGGTTGTTCAGTAACTCAGTCATGTCTGACTCTGAAGCCTCAAGGACTATAGCACATCAGGCTTCCCTGTCCTTCACTATATCCTAGAGTTTGCTCAAACTCATGTCCATTGAGCCGATAATGCCATCCAACAATCTCATCCGCTCTTTAACCTCTTCTCTTACTGCCCTCAGTCTTTCCCAGCATCAGGGTCTTTCTCAATGAGTAGGCTCTTCACATCAGGGGGCCAAAGTACTGGAGCTCCAGCTTCAGCTTCAGCATCAGTCCTTCCAATGAATATTCAGGATTGAATATTCAGGATTGAATATGATTTCTTTAGGATTGACTGGTTTGATCTCCTTGCTGTCTAAGGTACTCTCAAAAATCTTCTCTAGTACAACAGTTTGAAAGCACCAGTTTTTCAGTGCTCAGCCTTCTTCATGGTCCAACTCTCACATCCGTACATTCCTACTGGAAAAACCATAGCTTTGGCTCTATGGACTTTTGTTGGCAAAGTGATGGCTCTGCTTTCTAATACGCTGCCTAGGTTTGTCATAGCTTTTCTTTCAAGGAGCAAGTGTCTTTTAATTTCATGGCTGCAGTCACCACCTCCAGAGATTTTGGAGCCCCCAAAAATAAAGTCTCTCACTGTTTCCATTTTTTCCCCAACTATTTGCCACAGAGTGATGGGACCGAATACCATGATCTTAGTTTATTCAATGTTGTATTTTAAGCCATCTTTTTCACTCTGCTCTTTCATCTTCATCCAGAGGCTCTTTAGTTCCTCTTCTTTTTCTGCCATTAAGGTGGTGTCATCTGCATATTCAAGGTTATTGATATTTCTCCTGGCAATCTTGATTCCAGCTTGAGTTTCATCCAGCCTGGCATTTCACTTGATGTGATCCTTTCCCAATTATGAACCAGTCTGTTGTTCCATGCTGTGTGCTGTGCTTAGTTGCTCAGTCATATCTAACTCTTTGAGACACCATGGACTGCAGCCTGCCAAGCTCCTCTGTCCATGGAGAGTCTCCAGGCAAGAATACTGGAGTGGGTTGACATGTCTTCTTCCAGGGGATCTTCCCAACACAGGGATCGAACCCAGGTCTCCCACATTGCAGGCAGATTCTTTACTGACTAAGCCACCAGGGAAGCTCTGTCTGGATCTAATTGTTGCCTCTTGATCTACATACAAGTTTCTCAGAAGGCTGGTAAGGTGTCTGATACTCCCATCTCTTTAAGAATTTTCCAGTTTGTTGTGATTCCAAACAGTCAAAGGCTTAGCATAGTTAATGAGGCAGAAGTAGATATTTTTCTATGATTCAGTGGATGTTTGCAGTTTAATCTCTGGTTCATACATTGTTGAAGCCTAGCTTGAAGGATTTTGAGCATTACCTTGCTAGCATTTGAAATGAGTGTAGTTTTGCGGTAGTTTGAACATTCGCTGGCATTGTCTTTCTTTTGGATTGGAATGAAAACTGACCTTTTCCAGTCCTATGGCCACTGCTGAGTTTTTCAAAGGTGCCTGCATAATGCAACACGTTAACAGCATCATCTTTTAGGATTTGAAATAACTCAGTTGGAATTCCATTACGTCCACTAGCTTTGTTCATAGTGATACTTCCTAAAGCCCCACTTGACTTCACACTCCAGGATGTCTGGCTCTAGGTGAGTGACCACACCATCGTGGTTATCTGGGTCATTAAAAACTTTTTTACACAGTGCTTCTGTGTATTCTTGCCACCACTTTACTCAGAAAAAAGAAAAAAAAAAGATTTAGGAAGTGAAACAGAAATGCCAAGTTTTCAATGTTGATTTTTAAATGTTTAAAATTTGTAAACTGAAGTTACTTTTCCCAGAATTCCTGGCAGGGATTAACAGTAGAGACTGTCTAAAGAGAAATGTGTGTGAGAAGTGGAGAGAAGAAATGAAGTAACAGTTGTTGGTGCCTGAAGATCACCGAGGTGACATGAGGAGAGACAAAGCATTAGGCCAGGTCCAGTTTGTCTCAGCTGCTGTCACTCCAAGCTGGACCCGCCCACACCTGCTTTGTCTCTCCTCACCTCACCGCAGTGACCTTCAGGCACTCTTCTGCTGCCACTCTCGCCAACTGCTGACACTGCTGACCAGCAAGCCCACACCTGAAGGAGCATCAACAGCCTTCCACAGATGTCTCCACCACCTTCCCTATGGTTCCCTTCTGGCAGATCAACATCCCCAGATTCCCTGCAGCGCAGATTTATCCAGCTGTGCCAGGGCTGCAGGATGCTAGTCAGTGTCTGTGCTCTGACTCTTCCAGTGCCATTTCAGGATTCTACTTCCTGTAATACATCCTTTATACTAAAGCACTCATAGCAGTTCTGCTTCACTAATCAAATACTGATACAGAAGATTACATATAAGACACAATGAAGACAAACCTTTGACAATATTCTATGTATCAAGTAATGGTATTTTTTAAAGTAAAAGACAAAGCTAATGGAAACATGAGAAAACAATTTAATCTTAAAATTCTTTAACATTCTTAGCTTTGATTTTTGAGGATTGCATTTATTTAAAACAATATATAAGAAATTAAAGTTTATGGATTTTATTATATATCTATATTGATCACCCTATAGACTTGAAAGAAAATTTCTCCCATACTAGCACAAAACTAGAACAAAAATGTATGGGCTACATCAGTTCAGTTCAGTTCAGCTCAGTCGCTCAGTCGTGTCCAACTCTGCGACCCCATGAATTGCAGCATGCCAGGCCTCCCTGTCCATCACCAACTCCCAGAGTTCACTCAGACTCATGTCCATCGAGTCGGTGATGCCATCCAGCCATCTCATCCTCTGTCGTCCCCTTCTCCTCCTACCCCCAATCCCTCCCAGCATCAGAGTCTTTTCCAATGAGCCAACTCTTCGCATGAGGTGGCCAAAGAATTGGAGTTTCAGCTTTAGCATCAGTCCTTCCAATGAATACCCAGGACTGATCTCCTTTAGAATGGACTGGTTGGATCTTCTTGCAATCCAAGGGACTCTCAAGAACTCCAGTTAAAAGAGACAGACACAAATACCAAAGCCATAAACTAAATATTTGGAAGCTAATAGTAATAACAATAATATATAACTCTTTGATCTAAAAAGAAAAAAAATTTTGCTTATAAAATATTTATGAGTTAAATATAATTGGGACATTTCTCAAAAGCTAATTTATATACTCAGGAATATCATTAGTGATAAATCCAAAGCTCTAAATAGTTTCATGAATAATAATAAATAAAATGTAGATGAACTAAGCATTCAACTAAATATATTTTTAAGTGAAACAAAGAAAATAATTTATGAAAAGGGGATATTATAAATGTTAGAGGATAATTTTAAGAAATTGCTACAAAAAAGTACAGACTCAGAAAATTCAAGAAATAATTATGTAGGGAAAAACAATAAAAGAAAATAATACCTTTTGAGTCCTAGTCTAACTTATATAAGTATAAGCATACACACAAATGTACAGTATTTTAAATGGGCAAGGGGATAAAATCACAGGGAATTTTAAAGATAAATTTTTGAATTTGAAATCACTAATGAATTGTTTCCTTAGGAAAACAGTCATCATGAGATTAATTCATAAAAATGTGAAAAGAAAATTAACAAGCAAATGGTCATAATGGAACTGGAAAATATTGGTAACAATCTATCTCTTATTAAAATGACTGGCATTTATTTTTGTATACTTTCCATACTTTTATAACTTCTAAAAAGCTAAAAATTTCAATGCCATTTAAATTCACTGTAGAACAACAACAACAAAAATATTCTACCCCAAATGGCTGCTATTTAACACTGGAAAAAGTAATCAAAAAACACACAAATAAATGTAAAATTATAAATGTGATGAGCTCCAGCACATCTATGAGTAAAAATAACAGGGAAGGTAGACGTAGTCTGGAGGTCAAGAAAAAAATGCACTGAGGAAGTGATTTTGAAATACAGTTAATGAAGTTAAAAAAACACTATGCATAAAGTTCCCTTGTGAGGAGAGAGGAATTAAATGAAGACCAGTGAGACAGGTAGTATTAAAGGATCTTGAGTTTAACCCAAATGAGTTGGCAATTAAGTGAGCAGAGAATATTATGATCACAACTGCCTTTCAAAACAATCACTCTACAATACAGAAAATGGACTGGAGGAGTT
This sequence comes from Oryx dammah, assembly GCF_014754425.2. Lineage (NCBI taxonomy): Eukaryota > Metazoa > Chordata > Mammalia > Artiodactyla > Bovidae > Oryx > Oryx dammah. Next base: position 18,025,582 of record NW_024070200.1, read on the forward strand.
TGCAGAGAATGAAAGATCACTTAGAAAGGAATTACAATTGTCTATTTGAGAGATTATAACATGATATGATGAGGAACAGTTTTCAAGTAAAAATTATGGAATTTTGTAGTATACTGCATGTGAGGGTAAGGAAGAAAGGTGTCAAGGTTGACCTCCCAATTTATGACTTATAAAAATGGACGGGAAGTATTATAACGGATGACTCTGTGATGATACCGAGAGATAGTTCACTGAAATAGAGCACAATGGAAGAGGACTTAATGTGATGTGGTTTGAAGGTATATGGGCTTCCCTTGTGGCTCAGCAGGTGAAGTATCTGCTTGAACCTGGGTTCAGTCCCTAGATTGGGAAGATTCCCTAGAGAAGGGAAAGGTTACCCACTCCAGTATTCTGGCCCAGAGAAGTCCATAGGGTCACCAAGAGTTGGACATGACTGAATGACTTTCACTTTTCACTATGATGGTATAAAAAGACAACATCTGGCAAAGAAGAGAGAATGGTGAATGAATCTAATATAGGATATGGCTTGGAAATACCTCTGAAATAATAAAGTGGAAACATAAAGTAAATCTAGCAAAATGGTTTAAAACTGAGTGGGGAATTCTGGGCCAGAAAAAAAAATTAGTCTTGAAATCATGATAACACAGGTAACAATCAAAATCTTAGAGGTAGACCTGATGGCCTAAAAGAAAGGTATAGAATGAAGTTATAAAGCTAAGACCATTACTCAGAGGACTTTAATATAAAGCCTTATAGCCTGATGAACTATGGATGGAGGTTCATTACATTGTACAGGAGACAGGAATCAAGACCATCCCCAAGAAAATGAAAAGCAAAAAAGCAAAATGGCTGTCTGAGGAGGGCTTACAAATAGCTGTGAAAAGAAGGGAAGTGAAAAGCAAAGGAGAAAAGGAAAGATATACCCTTTTGAATGAGGAGTTCCAAAGAATAGCAAAGAGAGATAAGAAAGCCTTCCTCAGCAATCAATGCAAAGAAATAGAGGAAAACAATAGAATGAGAAAGACCAGAGATTTCTTCAAGAAAATTAGAGATACCAAGGGAATATTTCATGCAAAGATGGGCTCGATAAAGGACAGAAATGGTATGGACCTAACAGAAGCAGAAGATATTAAGAAGACATGGCAAGAATACACAGAAGAACTGTACAAAAAAGATCTTCATGACCCAGATAATCACGATGGTGTGATCAGTCACCTAGAGCCAGACATCCTGGAATGTGAAGTCAAGTGGGCCTTAGAAAGCATCACTACGAACAAAGCTAGTGGGGGTGATGGAATTCCAGGTGAGCTGTTTCAAATCCTGAAAGATGATGCTGTGAAAGTGCTGCACTCAATATGCCAGCAATTTGGAAAACTCAGCAGCGGCCACAGGACTGGAAAAGTTCAGTTTTCATTCCAATTCCAAAGAAAGACAATGCCAAAGAATGCTCAAACTACTGCACAATTGCATCCATCTCACACGCTAGTAAAGAATGCTTAAAATTCTCCAAGTCAGGCTTCAGCAAAATGTGAACCGTGAATGTCCAGATGTTCAAGCTGGTTTTAGGAAAGGCAGAGGAACCAGAGGTCAAATTGCTAACATCCGCTGGATCATGGAAAAAGCAAGAGAGTTCCAGAAAAACATCTATTTCTGCTTTATTGACTATGCCAAAGCCTTTGACTGTGTGGATCACAATAAACTGTGAAAATTCTCAAACAGGAATTCCAGACGACCTGACCTGCCTCTTGAGAAACCTGTATGCAGGTCAGAAAGCAACAGTTAGAACTGGACATGGAAAAACAGACTGGTTCCAAACAGGAAAAGGAATATGTCAAGGCTGTATATTGTCACCCTGCTTATTTAACTTATATGCAGAGTACATCATGAGAAACGCTGGACTGGAGGAAGCTCAAGCTGGAATCAAGATTGCTGGGATAAATATCAATAACCTCAGATATGCCGATGACACCACCCTTACGGCAGAAAGTGAAGAAGAACTAAAGAGCCTCTTGATGAAAGTGAAAGAGGAGAGTGAAAAAGTTGGCTTAAAGCTGAACATTCAGAAAACTAAGATCATGGCATCTGGTCCCATCACTTCTTGGCAAATAGATGGGGAAACAGTGGCTGACTTTATTTTTCTGAGCTCCAAAATCACTGCAGATTGGGATTGCAGCTATGAAATTCAAAGATGCTTACTCCTTGGAAGCAAAGTTATGACCAACCTAGACAGCATTTTAAAAAGGAGAGATATTACTTTGTCAGCAAATGTCCATCTAGTCAAGGCTATGGTTTTTCCAGTGGTCATGTATGGATTGTGAGAGTTGGAGTATAAAGAAAGCTGAGTGCCAAAGAATTGATGTTTTTGAACTGTGGAGTTGGAGAAGACTCTTGAGAGTCCCTTGAACTGCAAGGAGATCCAACCAGTCCATCCTAAAGGAGATCAGTCCTGGGTATTCATTGGAAGGACTGATGTTGAAGCTGAAACTCCAATACTTTGGCCACCTGATGCGAAGAGCTGACTCATTGGAAAAGACCCTGATGCTGGGAAAGATTGAGGGCAGGATCAGAAGGGGACAACAGAGGATGAGATGGTAGGATGGCTTCAGCGACTCGATGGATATGGATTTGGGTGGACTCCGAGAGTTGGTGATGGACAGGGAGGCCTGGCGTGCTGCTGTTCGTGGGGTCGCAAAGAGTCCAACACGACTGAGTGACTGAACTGAACTGAATCTGAAAAAAGTGCAGCTTCCCCAGTGGCTCAGCAGAAAGAATCAGCCTGCAATGCAGGAGACCATGGGTTCATTCCCTTGGTCCGGAAGAGCTCCTGGAGAAGGAAATGGCAAGCAACTCCAGTATTCTTGCCTGGAAAATCCCATGGATAGAGGAGCCTGGCAGGCTACAGTCCACGGAGGTCGCCAAAGAGTCGGACACAATGGTGACTAAACAAAACAATAATTTGAAAAGAAGATGAAAAATAGCAACCAAAGAAACATCAAAGGAACAGATTGCCTGGAATCATGGAAGACAAGGGAGGAAACAGCTTGAAGAAGGAAGGGGTGCTTCAGCAATGTCAAATGGTGATGGGACATCCAGGGATAGAATGGAAGTAAGTTTATTGCATCATTTCTCACAGAAGTGCAGTTTTAGTAATGTGATAGGAACAGAAGCCAAATTTTAGTTTAGTGAGGACTGAAAAAATTAGTACAACTCTTCCAAGTATCTGGGCTGTGAAAGTGCATGATAACTTGTGGGAGGTGAAGAATGAAGGACATTTTTCCCTTTTCAATTGTTATTTAGCATGATATTCACCCAGGAAGGTATACATCTCACAAGTATATATCTTGATGAATATTCATCTTGTAAAACTAGACGCATAGGCAGGCCCTCGATAAAGAGAAAAAATGTTACTGACATCGTAGACACCTACTTGATGACTCCTAAATTCTAAAAGAATTTATTTTGATTAGTTTAAAAGATTAAGTTTTTTTTGTATACTTCACAGAGATGGAAGTGAACACTGGGGTTATTTTGGTGACTGTTATGAAGAAAACTTCTTTTAAATAAATGGGAGATATTTAACAATTTATATGCCATTGTGTTAAAAAATTATTTTGAAAAGAAAAAATTTGATGGACAAGAGTCAGAAGGAAAAATCAAATTATAGGCAGAAGCACTGGCCCCAGGAAGGGTCAAGTGTGTCTCCTCTACCTCAAAGTAGGAATGAGAAAAATCTAGGCAGATGTTGGCAGATTTTTATTCTTGTGAAAAATCGTGGCAATTCTCTTCTGATGCTTTCTCTTTTTTCAGTAATGGAGACAGTATCTGCAGAATTGGGGGACAAATTTTGTGACGGTTTTGTTCTTCTGAAGTTTACTGAGAATGAAAGAGGTTTGAAATGATTTTGCTAGATAACTAGAGTGGTGTTAATCAGATAAACAAAAATCAGCAGGCAGAATTAATGATTTGCCTGAAATTGATAATCATGAATTTCACATGAAGAAAACTATAACATTTTGCTGAAATACACTTTAAGAATAAATCATTGGGAAGTTATGACCTTTTCATGGATGTGAATATTCATGGTCTCAGTGGTCTTTTTCTTAACACTGAATTTAATACAGTTCTCTTTAAAATTTTATTTGTGGATTTTGTGCTATCTTAAAGGGAATGTAACAAAATAAGTCTATGTTCACAGAGCTAACCTACGTTTTCATGAGGCATATAGTTGAACTGACAAATACTAAAATTGTAATTATGCACATGATTAATTTAAAAGAAACTTGCAGAATGATTTAGGATTATAAAGCTGAGAGAGATTATATTATCAAAGTAAAAAATAAGCTTTCTGAGGAAGTGAAATTTACGTTAAATGGTAGATGAGTAATAGAGATGAGTAAGGAGAGAAGGGAGAGCATTACAAGAAAAGAGGTCATGTGTAAGACCCTGTATCAGGACATGCTTAGAGATTTAGCATAGCTGAAAAAGGGTTCTTAATCTAGTGCTTATTGTAAGAAAATTGCATGAAATAAGGCTAGAGAGTAATAAAGAGGGATGGAGAGGCCATAAAATGAAACCCATGGTACGCATTTTCATTTACGAAAAATGATACAGCAGTTATTTTGGGGTTGGAGAAAGGCATGATATTACAATACACAAGGTGAGAAATGGTAGTGTCCCTGACTCTCATGATGTTGACAGAGAAGCTCGAGATCCAGTATATAGACTTGGGTACTAACTATAATGGAAATTCAATAAACTTGGCATTATATTGGATTGGCTAAAAAGTTCCTTTGGGCTTTTCTGTAACATCTTACTTGAATTGGTAAGGGAATGGAACATTGCCGTGGATGACTTCTAGATTTCTGACTTGAGAAACTGAATGTACATATTGAGAAAAATGAGAAAAAGAATAAATTGGGAGACTGGGATTGACATGCACACACTACTATACATAAAGTAGTTAACTAATAAGAACCTCCTGTATAGCATATTTTATAGCATATTTAGCAAAAGTTGACCTATGTATCCAGGGCCTTAAATGTAACATTTTTTTCATCCACAATCTGATCAGTTTCATTTAGGTTAAAAATCGTGGAGAATGAAAATAAACTGGACTGTGTCAGCACTACCACTCTCTCAAGCTAATCTAATGTCTACAAAACAGATGATCCATTTAAATTTCAAGATTTGAACTATGACAGTTATTTCTTTAAGCAAACACATTTTATTGGATTAATTAACATTTTACAATAACAGGAAAAAGCAGAGCAAAAGAAGTTCTATATTTAAGTAAAAATAAATGGGAGAAACTATAGTTAATCTGAAAGATTTCTCCATACCTAAAATCTAAAACATATAGTCTGTTCTGCTGACATAAATTTTATGACTAGAGAAAGCTGACCTAAATATTTCCCTTTAAGTTACTATGAGACTCACTTCTTTTCATTGTGAACAGATATAGTCCTCTTGTGGATGAACTAAATAGTGAACAAAGACTAAGCACAACCTTGGAGCAAGTGCAAATTTGAAGGAAATGCAAATATTGAAACTTTTGAGAAAAAACATATCATCAAGGATACTGGCAAGGAAGATCATGCCTGTCATTTCTTCTTTTACTTCAATAAAGGAAGAGAAAGATATAAACTAGAAATAGCTCCTAAACTTAGAAATACATAAGCAATAAAATTTGCTGATAATTCAGAAAATTATTATACACAAATAAAACATTGTAAAAACAAAAGTTTCTAAACTTTAAATCTGGAAAGATATTATAATCTTACTCAAACATAATTTGTGAAGTTTTAATCTGAAAAACAAAAATTGGCCTGTGGTTTTGTTACAATTTTAGGATTTTATCTGGAGGAAATATTAAAGTCAGATGGTTTCTAGGTTATCAAAGGATGGTTAATGAATGTCATTCATTTTTTCATTTCCTTTTTTATTTTCCTTCCATACATTTTCCTCCTATCATTTGGTAACGTATCTGGCAGGATATTTTCTCTAATTATGCAAATATATGCCCTCCAAGTAACATGTTTCCAAGTAATAAAAGCCATAACGTTTGAATAGATGTTTCTGTTTTTATTCTAGCACATTATATCTATATTCCAATATTTCTGACAATTTACTACTTCATGAACACTAGAAATAAATACACAGATCTCTTTTTATACAGCTAAGAAATGTTAATGCTGTTATGAGATTACGCCTTAAAAGCTCTGCTGTTATCTTTTATGCTAACATTATGTATGTTAACATTAAAAAGAAACTCTGCTGCTGCTGCTGCTAAGTTGCTTCAGTAGTGTCCAACTCTGGGCAACCCCCTAGACGGCAGCCCACCAGGCTCCCCCGTCCCTGGGATTCTCCAGGCAAGGACACTGGAGTGGGTTGCCATTTTCTTCTCCAATGCATGAAAGTGAAAAGTGAAAGTGAAGTTGCTCAGTCGTGTCCGACTCTTCGCGACCCCGTACCAGGCTCCTCCACCCATGGGATTTTCCAGGCAAGAGTACTGGAGTGGGGTGCCATTGCCTTCTCTAGAATGACCCAAAACCTCATAAACTAAGGAGAAACAGAGTATGTATAATTCAACACTAATAAACTAGATATTAATCTTAATTAATTTCTATCCTTTAAGAAGGGATAATTTTGTTCTAATTTTATCTGTTTTAATTTCAGATTTGTGAATTAGGTAAAGCTAATTCATATTTCTGAAACTACTTAGGAGATAACAGAAAATTACCTTTGCAAAGTTGGGTTTGATGGGTTTAACTCATTGAGAACCAAAACTACTAAATTTTTAAGCCAACACTCTCTGTCTCTCCTAAATATATGCATATATTCATGTATACTTGTATAAATACATAAATAAAAAAGGAAAGCACATATCAGAGCATTGGGAAGGCATTGATAGACTTATGCTTATGGTAAAAGTGTTAAGTATAAATAAAGATGACTTCAAAGAAAATCAGGCAAAGAAACAGGATAAATGTATTATTGCATTTAGGAAAACTAAAAGGTTATAGAGACAGGGAAGACTGGTCTCAGGGACCAATACTTGTTTATAAGAATATAATGCTTATTACAGATATAATAATAATTTTAATATTTTTTTTAAAAACCTGGGGAGCTAGAGGGAGAGGAAGTGAGGACAGCAGTAGAGAAGCCAGGCCACAGTAAACCGTGATGAGAAATCAACAGATGACATGTAAATGTGAAAAACAGTGAGCTGCAGTATAAGAGTACCATGCATAAATGCAGAGAAAATTAACAAGTAAAAACACCTCTGCTACAGCAGGATGTGGTTTGGGCAGTGACGGGCCAGGGGACTGGCATGTTGTTCTGTTAAAGGAATTTCATTTTCCCTTTTATATATCTGTGAAAAATTAATTTCCTAATACAAACATCTGCTGCCTGTCACATAGATAACCTGTATTTTGAACTACCTATACATTAATAAATGTTAAACATTAAAATGATTATTCTGAACTCCACAGAAATAATTCAATGAAGAAAAACAGTCATGATAACATTTATAGGGTGCTTACAAGAGCAAGATTTGTGAGTACTAACACATCTGATTCTCACAAAACATTATTAATACCAGAAAGACGAATTTGAAGATCACTGAGGTTATCTATGTGACAGGCAGCAGATGTTTGTATTAGGTAGTGGAATAATAGAGGGAAATTAATTTTTCACAGGTATATTTTGGAAGCATAATTCATAATACTTGGTGATAGATTAAAAATAGAAAAGAGAATGTGTAAAAATGTGATAAAAAAGGGAAAATGAAAAGTATGTCTGTTTCCTAGTTTGACCAATAACTCAAATATTAAGGGTCACAGTGTTAGTTTTTCAGGTTCCCGATAATCTGCTTCCACAATAACTTGCAAATGTCACTTGCAAAACACTTTTAATATTTTCAAATTGGGCTCCTACTAAATCTAAGCATAAACATCCTATCTCTTGCCAAGCTGTGAATCACTGCAACTGGTTAACCACTGTTACCAGGGGCAACACTTGTGAACTCAGATTTAGGCATCCTCAGCTCCTGAGTTGTTAAAAGGGATCCAGGAGGAAGACAAATTTTATAATAAAAAGGCCAGAGATAGTACCCAAGGAAAAGGAACAACAGTACATTAATAGGATGAACTGGTGTTTCTTCTTTAAGTGCAACTACACTATATGACTTTAAGAATGAAATTAACTCTCATGGCATGAAATTAAATAGAAAACTGGGTATATGGTTGCATTGCTTTGTGGACCTTCACTTCATTGTACTGTACATATATCAGGCTTTCTACTAATTGAAGGTTTGTGTCAATTCTGCATCCAGCAGGTCTAGCAGTGAGATTTTTCCAAGAACTTTTGCTTTGTGTCTTTGTGTCATGTTTTGGTAATTCTTGCAATTTTTCAAACTTTTTCAGTATTTTTATTATGGTGATTTGTGATCAGTGATCTTTGATGTTACTATCACAAAATGATTAGGACTCCTTGAAGGTTCAGATGATGGCTAGCATTTTTTAGCAATAAAGCATTTTTAAAGTATGTAACTTTTTAAGACATAATACTATTTATTGCACACTTAATAGGCTACCATATAGTCAAAACTTAACTTTATATGCACTGGAAAAAAAAAAGTGACACTTTATTGTGATACTTGCTTTTTTGCAGTAGTCTGGAACCAGACCCATAATGACTCCAACATATGCCTGCACCACCAGTCTTTGTAGATAGGGGAGACTGGAATCAATGCACTCAACATATTCCTGCCCATCCAGAGGATTACAGGTTACCTTTCCAAATGCTGGAACTGAGGAAAAGCAACATTAGGTGGCTAAGAGTGAATTAGGATACAGCAGTAAGAATTATGGCACAATTATTAAGAATACTGTATCATTTTCTCATTTGTAAAATGATGATTAAAAAGACTTCCTCAGAAAGCCCAAAAATAAACTCATGCATCTATGGGCACTTTATCTTTGACAAAGGAGGCAAGAATATACAATGGAGAAAAGACAGCCTCTTCAATAACTGGAGAGTTATGGGTAAAAGAATGAAATTAGAATACTTCCTAACACTCTACACAAAAATAGACTCAAAATGGATAAAAGACCTACATATAAGACCAGAAACTATACAACTCTTACAGGCAAACATAGGCAGAATGCTCTGTGACATAAATTGAAGCCAGATCTTCTACGACCCACTCCTAGAATAATAAAAAAACAAACAAATGGAACCTAATTAAACTTAAAAGCTTTTGCATAGCAAAGGAAACCATAAACAAGATGAAAAGACAATCTTCAGAATGGGAGAAAATAATTACAAATAAAGCAACTGACAAAGGATTAATCTCCAAAATATACAAGCAGCTCATCCACCTCAATATAAGAAAAACAAACAGCCCAATCAAAAATGGGCAGAAGACCTAAGCAGACATTTCTCCAAAGAAGACAGGGCCAACAGATGGCCAACAAACACGTGAACAAATGTTCAATATCACTCATTCTTAGAGAAATGTAAATCAAAATGACAATGACCTCACACTAGTCGGGACAGGCATTATAAAAAAAAATCTATAATGAATAAATGCTGGAGAGGGTGTGGAGAAAAGGAAACCCTCCTGCACTGTTAGTGGGAATGAAGATTGATACAACTACTGTGGAGATTTATTAAAAAAAAAAAAAAAACTATGAATAAAAGTATCACATGACCCAGCAATCCCTCTACTTTGCATATACCCTGAGAAAACCATAACTGGAAAAGACACATATACCCCAATGTTCACTGCAGCACTATTTACAACAGCTAGCACATGGAAGCAACCTAGATGTCCATTGACAGATGAACTGATAAAGAAGCTGTGGTACATATATACAATGGATTATTATTACTCAGCCATAAAAAGGAGCAAATTTGAGTCTGTTCTAGTTATGTGGATGAACCTAGAGCCTGTAATACAAGGTGAAGTAAGTTAGAAATAGAAAAACAAATATCATATAATAATGCATATATAAGTAATGCTCAAAATTCTCCAAGCCAGGCTTCAACAGTACATGAACTGTGAATTTCCAGATGTTCAAGATGGATTTAGAAAAGGTAGAGGAACCAGAGATTAAACTGCCAACATCCATTGGATAATCAAAAAAGCGAGAGAGTTCCAGAAAAACATCTACTTCTGCTTTACTGCCTATGCCAAAGCCTTTGACTATGTGGAAAATTCTTAAAGAGATGGTGATACCAGACCACCTACCTGACCTTGCTCCTAAGAAATCTGTATGCAGGTCAGGAAGCAACAGTTAGAACTGGACATGGAATAACAGACCAGTTCCAAACAGGAAAAGAGTATGTCAAGGGTGTATATTGTCACCCTGCTTATTTAACTTATATGCAGAGTACATTGTGAGGAATGCTGGATTGGATGAAGCACAAGCTGGAATCAAGATTGCCAGGAGAAATAGCAAAAACCTCAGATATGCAGATAACACCACACTTATGGCAGAAAGTGAAGAAGAACTAAAGAACTTCTTGATGAAAGTGAAGGAGGAAGTGAAAAAGTTGGCTTAAAACTCAACATTCAGAAAACTAGCATCATAGCATCTGGTCCCATCACTTCATGGCAAATAGATGGGGAAACAGTGGAAACAGTGGCTGACTTTATTTTTGGGGGCTCCAAAATCAACTGCAGTGGTGACTACAGCCATGAAATTGAAACACTCCTGCTCCTTGGAAAAAAAAGGTATGACGAACCTAGAAAGCATTTTTAAAAGCAGAGACATTACTTTGCCAACAAAGGTCTGTCTAGTCAAAGCTACAGTTTTTCCAGTAGTCACGTAAGGATATGAGAATTGGACTACAAAGAAATCTTAGGGCCGAAGAATTGATGCTTTTGAACTATGGTGTTGGAGAAGACTCTTGAGAGTCCCTTGGACTACAAGGAGATCCAACCAGTCCATCCTAAAGGAAATCAATCCTGAGTATTCATTGGAAGGACTGATGCTGAGGCTGAAACTCCAATACTTTGGCCACCTGATGCAAATAACTGACTCACTGGAAAAGACGCTAATGCTAGAAAAGACTGAAGGCGGGAGGAGCAGGGGACGACAGAAGATGAGATGGTTGGATGGCATCACAGACTCAACGGACATGAGTTTGAGTAAACTCTGGGAGTTGGTGATGGACAGGGAGGCCTGGCGTGCTGCAGTCCATGGGGTTGCAAAGTGTTGGACTGGACTGAGTGACTGAACTGAACCGAACTGATGGGATCTAGAAAAATGGTACTGATAAATAGAGACATAGACAGAGGCAACAGGCTTTTGGATACAGTTGGGGAAGGAGAGGGTGGGACAGATACCATTTTAAAATAGATGCTAGTGGGAAGTTGCTATATAACACATGGAGCTCAACCTGGTGCTCTGAAACAGCCTAGAAGAGGGGGATGGAGTTGGGGATGGGAAGGAGGTTGAAGAGGGAGGGGATACAAGTATACTTATGGCTGATTCACGTTGTAAGGCAGAAACCAACACAACCATGTAAAGCAGTTATCCTCCAATTAAAAATTAAGGAAAAAAAAACCCCTCTCCTCATAGGGTTGTTTTGAAGACCAAAAGAAGAAAGGTCTTTCTTAATAGTGTGTTAATACTTCTCTGAAGTTCGCCTAAAGCAACAAGCTTTGCACAAGACAAGAAGGACTCTGGTATCAAGTGAACTGTGATTGCCTATGCAGAACATGTGAAATGAATACTCAATGAGGCAAAACCCTCAAGTGAAAGTCATGGGGAAAGCACAGTAAAGGCTGAGGAGATTAAATTCAGGTCTTTCATCTCTGCACTGGGCTACTGCAACTTCGTCAGAATTGCTTGATCCACCATTATAGTTTCATGGATGGTGATGTTTAGGACTGAAGATGTCCTGCTTCTAGTAACTTAGGGATAGAAGGGGAAACTTTGTCCTTCCTCCTAGATTATTTAGCAGAATGAATTAGAGGCTAGGTAATAATTTCCCAAACCCAGGAGACCATAGCACTGACTTCGCTCTTTACTAGGGCAGAAAGCAAAGTCTATGGTTCAGATAGCACCTTCAGGTTTTCCCAATGCCCTCTTTGTTACCTTCTTTATCTGCTAAAATACCATTCCTACTGTATATTCCAGATCAAAACCTATCAATTTCTCATGGTTTTTAAGGTATAAAGAGACTAGAAATCCAGGCAAAGTAGGGTAACCGGGAATACAGAGTCAGAAAATTTAGATATGAGGTTTTCTGTCACATGTTACTGGAAAGAAACTGATAGAGCTAACAATTTTGATTATCAGTTTCATTATCTGAGAAACAGGAATGATCAGGCTCCTGAGCTTTTAAGGGATTCCATTTTGTGATACAGGCAAGCATTAAGCCTAGTACCTGGCTCATTGTCCCTCTCGGTCTATCTGGATCCTCACTGATTTATTTTCTTACCGCTGACTTTCTATAGTGTTTTTAGTTTATACAAACGAATTTATCTTAAAGTAGGCTCTATAAATACTTCCATCTAGGGTTCCCTATATTCATTTCTTATCTTCCCAAGTGCATTATAAGCTATTCTGGGCCAGAGACTAATGCTGCAGCTGAAGTACCATTACTTTGGCCACCTGATGTGAAGAACTCACTCACTAGAAAAGACCCTGATGATGGGAAAGATTGAAGGCAGGAGGAGAAGGGGACCACAGAGGATCAGATGGTTGGATGGCATCACCGACTTGACGGACACGAGTTTGAGCAAACTCCAGGAGATCACAAACAATAGGAAGGCCTGGAATGCTGCAGTCCATGAGGTTACAAAGAGTTGGACATAACTTAGCAACTGAACAACAACAGGGCAAAGATGATGTCTTTTTACTCTGTTGATCATTCATGCCACTTAATTCAAATCTATTGCTATTGCTCAATTAGTGCTTATTGTTAGTAAAAAAAAAAAAAAAGCCTTATATATGGATAGTGCCTTCTTGACTAGACTATGGAGGTTATAATAAGAAAGGATTACAAACATGCTCTAAACATTGATTCTCTGAATCATGTCCAAGATCAAATGATGGACTTGTTATGATAACTGCTTTCGGTTCCAAACTGAAAACAGACTGGAATGGAATACATGAGTGGTAGAGTTTAATATCCAAAATCAGCTTCAAATCATAGCTGAATATGTGACTGCATTAGGAATAAACCTGTTTCTAAGAATGAGAAATAACATTCCTGTTCTATTTCTTATCACTTTCAACACACATTCTCTAGTCAGCACCTTCCACTTGGTTTCTTCAGCTCACAAGTAACTGTGTTTATCTTATTTCTAGTCTGGAAGGTGGTTCTTCTGTTTCTTCAAATCATCACTCCTTTCTAGAAGGTCAATAAAATGGCCATAATGAAACTTCCATCACTGTTTCAACCTACACGTTCTCTTTTGAAAGTATATTGATCTATACTTTCAATATACAGTGCTCAGAAGTAAATTGCTTTAAAGAACTGTTTTATTATACCTATTTTACTGACTATTCATGGTATCAAAATCACTTTGCTAAAGCAAAAAATATTAGATAAATTATAATCTCTGTCAAAATAATATATAATAGTACAGAATTCAAAGAGGAGTCTTTCTTAGAGTATTATAACTGCAATAATTATGTGCAAATAACAATTATAAAATGTGGTTAATGAACTTCTGAGTAAAGTCATGACTTTGACTAAGACTAGATGATACAGATGACTATGTCTTCAAAGACAAATGATTAGAAATTCAAAGACAGGAATTTATAAATAACTTTTTTTTCCCTGAAAAGCATAATATGAAATGTTTTTTACTTTCTTCATGATCCAATTTAACCATCAAAAATGCATATTATGGTTTTGAAAACTGAAATGTAACTTAATAAAATAGTAATTTGTTTTCACTGGCACTTTAAGATTTAGGAAAATAGTTTTAATGCATCTTTATTTTTAAGGACAATGTGGATAATGCATGTTGTTGTTGTTCAGTCACCAAGTAGTGTCCGACTCTTTGCGACCACATGGACTGCAGCATGACAGGCTTTCCTTTCCTCATCATCTCCTGGAGCTCACCCAAATTAAATCAGTGATGCCATCTAACAATCTCATCCTCTGTTGTATAGGTTCAATTAAAAAAAAAAACTGTTCTAATTTATAAAGATATAATGGAAACAATCGACTGTTCAATTAAGGCCATTCCTGGTGTGTCATATTTGAGAATAATTTTAATTTTACTGAGGATGGTAAACACACACTTAATAACAAGGTTTTATTAAATAGGGGCTTCCCTGGTGACTCAGAAGGTAAAGAATCTGCCTGCAAAGCAGGAGACATGGGTTTGATCCCTGGGTTGGGAAGATCTCCTTGAGAAGGAAATGCCAATCCACTCCAGTATTCTTGCCTGGGAAATCTCATGGACAGAGGAAACTGACGGGCTACAGTCCATGGGGTCACAAAGAGTCAGACATGAATGAGTGATTCACATTTTATTTCAAATATGGAAATAATGCCTACAAAGCTCTTCCCAAGAAACTACACATGTTCTATGGTTTACAAGTACCCAGGGTTACAGCTAGTTATGAAGTCTTCCCAGTAGGCCAGGAAACCTAACAAACACCAGGGACCTCAAGAACAAAGTATTGCCCACACTGTGGTTCTACAGGAATAATCTGATGAAGATCAATGTCTTAGGTTTGGTTTTCTGAAGTCTATAGAGTAATAGGGTCCATTGTAGTAAATTAAATAGAATGTCCTTTCATTTTATGTTTGGTCTGCTCTGATGTCATAAAGCTCAATCATCTGAGTGAGTTCAAACCTTATTACAGCAAAATAATTTAGTTGTAAAAATAATTTTATTATTAAAGGGAACCATACCATGGCATTTAAAAACTGAACTTTATATTAGTTCGTATTTCAGTTTACTAATTCTGCTATCTAGACCTGCTTGTCCTAGTTTTGTTTACTAGTACCCCTGCATCCCTTAGATCCTGATAAGGAGATTATCAGTTAATCTCTTATATTCCTGCTTTTCATTCCTCTCATATTATCATATTTATTAATCCATTATCTCTTACTTGGGAAAGATTCAAATAAAGAGAGTAGAGTGTTATACACATATAACACAAATGGGCTTCCCAGGTGTCTCAGTGATAAGAATCTGTCTGCAGTGTAGGAGACTGCTGTTTGATCCTTGGGTTGGAAAGATCCCCTGGAGGAGGAAAAGGCAACTCACTCCAGTATTCCTGCCTAGAGAATCACATGGATGGAGAAGCCTGGAGGGCTATAGTCCATACGGTCGCAGAGTTGGACACGACTGAGCAACTAACACACACACACACACACACACACACACACACACACACACACACACACATCCAATAAATGAAACTGTATATAGATATCTCTGTCTATATATCTATCTATCAATTCACCTATCATCTACCTCTGTAAATCTAGTTGTCATCATTTTGTTGAGGAATATTTGAATATTTTATTTGGTTTTCTTTAATTTAAAATATAAATGCTTATTACAAAAATGTAGTAAATGTTTCTTTAATTTAAAATGTAAATGCTCATTACAAAAACATAGGAATATGAAAAATATTAAGAGAAATTAAATATAAAACATAACCTACCTTCCAGTGGTATGTCCTTAGTCACTTAGTTGTGTCTGACTCTGTGTGACCCCATGGACTATAGCCCACCAGGCTCCTCTGCCCAGGGAGATTCTCCAGGCAAGAATACTGGAGTGGATTGCCATTTCCGCCTCCTAGGGAATCTTCCCAACTCAGGGATCAAAGCCAGGTCTACCACAATGCAGGCAAATTCTCCATCAGGGAAGCCCAAAGTGTTAGTTGCTCAGTTGTATCTGACTCTTTGTGACCCCCATGGATTATAGCCTGGAAAGCTCCACTGTCCAAAAAATGTAGCTCCAGGCAAGAACACTGGAGTGGGTAGCCATTCCCTTCTCCAAGGGATCTTCCCCATCCAGGGATCGAATCAGGATTTCCTGGATTTGCAGGCAGATTCTTTACCATCTGAATCATCAGGGAAGTTCATAACCACTATTAATATTTTAATGAGTTTCCCTATGTTGTTTATATATTGTAGTATAAATACTGGAGACATATTTCATCCCATAAGATAAGTTAAAAGCATAAACTCTAAAATCAAACTTTTTTAGTTCACATCCCAGCTCTGTTGCTTGGAAAATATGATGATGGGATGGTACTCCTGTATCATTTACTCTCCCCACCTCACTTTGGAAAATTAATACTACCTACCTTATAGTGTTGCTTTAATGCAAAGTTCTTTATTGCAGGAGGGAAATTATCATCTGTAAACTTGTTCTGAAACGTCTATTCCGGTTAAGCTTCATGGACAGTGAATTCTGAGAATTTGCCTCCTTATATCCCCACACCAATACACATGGGCCAAGTCAAAGAAAGGTTTTTTCATGCTAATTTCTACCTTCATTCAGAGCTCTGTACCAAGGGGTTCAATTTGTTATTAACCTGTTCCTTAATAACATTAAGCTGTTTCATTCTTTGTATCACTTGCTGCCTCTCTGCTCTTGCATTAACCTAAAAATACACCAAAAGACATCACATTATCCCAGTAAACATGCTTGTCTATTTCGCCTAGCTTTTGCATTGTCCTCGGGATTTCCAGAAGCAGAATTTAATTTTTATTCACTGTAGTTCCAGTACCAAGTACATGCTGCAGAAAAGTAAATATTGTTGAATGGATTTTCATCAGATATATTTTTCACATTCTTAAGTATCTGGCTTCATTTTACAGTATAAAGGATATGGCAATGGCCCTACTTTGTCACTGAAAGGTGGCTAGACTACTGGTCATTTTTATATACAATCACTACAAAGGTTTTGGTTGTTCAAGGTCCATCGTAAGTGCTATCACTTCTAGGAATCTTGCTCTGTTTACTCCAGTAGCAGTAATACAGTAAAACAACAATGAATTATCTTGTACATTGTTCATGTTATTTGTCATTTTTCCTAAAAAAAAAGCAGTAAACTCTTCATCTAGACAGATGACTGATATGTCTCTCCTTCACCAAATGCTGAACACAGTGAAGACAGTCAAATTCTGAGGTATTCAAGTTACCTATGCTGATTTAGGTATGTACTTTTCTAACTCTGCAAGCTTGGTGTTTAAGGTTATCATATGATTTACTTGAGTATCACTATATTTATCTCTGAGACTCCTGGAAGTCTAGTCTTGACTTTTGATCCAAGTATAGTCAAGAGGACCTGGTTACTGCTTTCTTTATATGCAGTTTAAAGTTTGATACTCTCAAGCTGGCACCAAGATTAGTTTGTCTATATTGTTTAGGGATATACGGATCAATGGTTTATGCTAGTTTAACAGGCTACACAGTCTGGCCTGGATGCAAGGCCAGAGGTCTATCAAAGGCCACATTGAAAACTTTCATCTGGGCTCCCTGAAACCAAGATTCCTTCTTCACATTGGTGATAATGCATTTTTGAACAAAAAGTCATGCTGTGCAACACAACAGGTACCCTGAAGAGTTACACCAGGAAACTACTCAGCCTCTGTTATGTACATGCCATTTCGTCCTAGGCCCACTGTATACTATATCTGAATAAAGCGTTATGTGAGTAGGTCCAGAGGAGTCTTGTGAGAACTTTCAATGATTCAGAGCTGTATAACTGATAAGTTTCCCTTTCGTACTCTATTCATTGTTTATAATACATAAGAATAAAAATTTAATACTCCTGATATGTTTTTCACTTCCATAATTATCATTCTGGCCAACATTTCCTCCTGTATAAAAGGCTGCGATATTTGCTAACATCCAAAATAACGCTTCATGGACAAAGCAGGCAGAGAGTTGTGCTGTAATCCAATTTTTATTTAAATTGAAAATACAGATGCTATTTATTGCTTTTCTTCTGTAGCTAATCTTAGTAATGTTATCCTCCATCTGCTTCTTGAATCATATTGATCTCCTATCCTCCCTCTGTTGGCTATAAAACCATTACCACCACTAACAGCTTAACGATATTTTTAATATGTTATAGCTAATATAATGATTATTTATAGACTATGGACTGATATATAAAACAAGAAATACACATCTCTATCCTAATTTTTGTTAGCTTTAGAGCTAATGTCAGTTTCTGTCCAGAACATTATAAGGTAATTGAAAATTAGAAAATAAATCAAGAGAATAAGTCACTCATTCATTGAACAAATATGTTTTGAGAACTTGCTATGTCCCAGGCACTGTTCTATGCTTATCACTATAAAAATGATATCATAAAACAATGACATAATTAAAAGTGTATGTATGTACCTAAATCTTCTATTCAATGAGTTGAAATATCTTTTTTGATTATATTATAATGCCATTTAAAAAAATAATATAAAGAAAAATTTTAAATTGTGTAACAATTCAAAGTTTCAACAGTTCAAACATTTATCAAAAGTAAATGAAAAATACTGACAGATATGATTGGTTCTTGGATAATTCATCTATTCTATAATTTATTAGTTTAATAACCTAAATTTTACCTACAAAGAATAGTGTGCTATTTGAAAATCACTAATTTCTTTCTAGGGCTTCCCTTGTAGCTCAGATGGCAAAGAATCTTGCCCACAATGTGCGAGACCTGGATTTGATCCCTGTGTTGGGAAGATCCCTTGGAGAAGGGAATGGCAACCCACTCCAGTATTCTTGTCTGGATATTTCCATGGACAGAGGATCCTGACAGGCTACAATCCATGGAATTGCATAGAGTTGGACACAACTGAGCAACTAACATGTCAGTTTCTATTACTGTCTTTGTTGTTGTTATTGTTTATTTCTTTGTTTGGTTGTTATCTGGGAAGGCATAAATTAAAAACTTCACTTTGTCTTTACAGCAACACTGAGGCACACTTGTATTATTAAATAGGACATGAGATAGTCCTGAAAGATGTATGTTCTCTACCCAGAAGAACATAAACAGGAAAGCATTATGCCCTCCAAAAGTCAAATGATGTTAACATTTGTCTGTAATGACATCCAATTCTCTTTCCTCTTATTTTCTGTTCCCATCTCAGTGCCAAATATTTCACTACCCTTCTCAGACACCATCTTCCCACTTCACATATTGGATTAACAACTCAAATAATGAATAAATTATGTATTTTGAAGCCTAAGGTCACAGGCAAGAGAGAAAAAAAAAATCACTCCTTCTGAATATCATCTTCATTGTGACATTAGCCTGAAACAGTCCTAACTTGAAGCAAATAATACCATTTTGCAATTAGAATTTAACGACCTGAAACTGAAGGTTAAGAAAATGTTGTCTTAGCCTATTAAATTATACTGTGGGTAAAGCTGACTACTAGCAATTTAATAACATAGCTGCGAGGTAACAACAAAGGGGTGGAATGATGCCTAAAATCAGTCCCCAAAGATTCCCAGTTTAAAGACCATTTCATCTCAAAACTCTCAAGATTTCCACATTCTGGGAATTTAGAACCCATTGTCACTCTTTTTCTTCACTCTCAGTAAGGTCGCTCCCAGTTCCTTCTTTCCACCATTGTTCATGGCAGTCATAACCTCTGGGGGATGTCAAGGACCTGGCAAGTCAGACACCCCTCCTCCCTCCCACTCTGTGGAAAATGCTGACTCCCTCCTGAAGACTTTAGAGCATTCTCTGATTCTCAGCAGAGCAATTTATGCAGTCTTTACCCATCATTCAAAGTTGGCATCATGAGATTAAACCTATTTACCATCTCCAACACACTCTATGTTGCTTCAGGTGCTCCAATATCTAGGATGATGAGCACACGCTGTGAGTTTTAAGCTCCTCAAGGACCCATCACGTAGAGAAGAAAACAGGTGTGGGAGAAAACTAGAAAAATGCAAGTGCACTGATAGAGCACAGAAAATCTTAACTCTGGAGTGACTGTCAATATTAAGGGAAAAGAACACTTTGAGTGCAAGAACAAGGGCTCTTGTGTTTTTAAGATGTGGAGCTTGCTTCCTTGTAGGTGGGTGTGATGACTGGAAATTCAGTATTATTAATGAATATTAATTTCAGAATGAAAGATTACAAAAAAGACAAAAGTGTATTTGTGGGATTTTAATTGTCAATATTTGTATCTTTATCATTAAATCAGGTGTGTATATTAAGAGCTTTATAAACATACAGATACTTAATCCTCAGAGCGATTTTTTAAGGGAAAAATGCTGTTCTATTTTTCATGTGCAGATATTGAGTGGTTGAACACTTTTGTGCAAATCACATAGCATTTATAGCTAAATAGTAGAGAAAAAAGCTAAATTGTATTAGGTGCCAAAGTCAGTGTTTTTCATACTTCATCACCAATCTTACTACAAATATGTTATTTAACACTCACATCTAATAGATACTGCTAGATACAGGAAGAGAATGTCATTATATATCAATACAAAAGTGCCACATTAACTTTACTGTAGTTTAATGCAAGTTTAAATACTATATATGAATACATAGTCTTTCTATTTGATTCATAATTCATAAATTTCAATGCATGAATTTTATCTCTTTTTTCATGGTACCCCTATTTAGAACTAACATTTTTAAAAGAAGGAATCTGCCTCTTTTTTTACAGCATTTTGCAGTACCTTTGGTTTTCTGTGTGTGTGCATGCTAAGTCGCTTTCAGTCATGTCTGACTCTTTGCAACCTCATGGACTGAAGTCCACCAGGCTCCTCTGTCCATGGGATTCTCCAAGCAAGAATGTTGGAGTGGTTGGCCATGCCCTCCTCCAGGGGAATCTTCCTGACCCAGAGATTGAACCTGCATCTCTTATGTCTGCTGCATTGGCAGGCAGGTCCTTTATCTTCAGTACTACCTGGGAAACTCGATTTTTCCACAATTTTCTCCAAATTGACACTGTTGTCCTTGCTTTAGGGAACTCTTTGATGAACTGGGAGGAACATAGCATTTAAATTTCTATTCCATTTTTATTGCATATAGTTTTCTCTACTTTGCATTCCTGTACTTAGAAATTCAAAGATGTTACTCCATTTGTTAATTTATTTTTGACTTTTGTTCGCATCTGATGTTTATATAGAGTGCAATTAAACTCACACAAATGAGGGCAGTGATGTTATTTGTTTTGTCTTTCCTAATACATTTTCATTTAATTATTGAATTTATTTGTTCAATTATTAAGAAATATTTATATTGAGAAGTCACGAGCAGAATATGCCATTTCTTTACAAGCAAATATAAAACTAGATAACCTACATATGGTTGCATAGTCCTCACTTCTACCAATCTTAGTTTCTTTTTACTTCAGTGAGTCTAGTATTATGCAGCTAAGATACTAAATTATTAATTACTTTTAATTTAAAGGCACTTGCTGCGGATGTTTTGTTCCTAGCTGTGAAGAGTATTTTGGGAAACAACATTGACCACACATAAATCCTGCCCTCTAAGACCCTCCAATTTTGTGGCAGCTGAGTGGGGGAGAAATGGAAGGATACAGACAAATAATTATAGGATGTGATTGACTTCAAATGAGCCACATGTCACACTAGGAAAGTGTAAGATTTTGGAAATATTCTTTAGAAATTGTAGCTGGATAAAATAATAACTGATATCACAGGGTTGCCAGTAGTATTACATGAAATTTGCTATTAGTATTTGTTCAAAATCTAATAAATAATTAAAAATGAATACCTGCTTTATTTCTTTCCTTTCCTTCCCATTGACTCTAACTTACAGCCTGATATTCTCATTCCTATACAATCATATACTTTACAAAAAAGAATGTTGAGACCACAAACACCACCCATCACTTAAAAACTGTAAAACAACAATCGTAGAAACAGCAGCAAGAGCCAACCTTTCCCAGCTTCTATTTCCAGTAGACAGACAAACACAACCCATAGGCATTTATCTCCCTACCTGCCTTATCGTAAAATTGGTAGTGAATTCATCTAGAGAGAAATCTATCCATAGTGATGAGGAAAATAGGTTTGGAGCCAGCAGCAGAATACATATTTTAGCAAACAGAAAATAAAACTGGATGAAGGAAATTTAATGTCTATGACCCAGGGAAGCAGAAGATACAGAAGAGAAGGGTTATAAAACCTAGGATGAAAGCAAGAAGTCCTTCAGAACTCCGGAAAAATAAGTTTCCAAGTATGATGGAAAAGAGCAGTGATATATGCAGTAGAAACAACAAAATTTATTTTAATGTTTTGTTTCACGAATGTGATCCTCCTATCCTACCACACACACACACACATACACCCACAATACATAATGCCTGGCAGCAATTCAGCCTACAACTCCCCAGGCATAATACTTAAAAGGGATTTATTACAAAATAATAAACTCTCTTGGAAGAATTACAATAGTTTTTTGGTTATCTGTACTCCATAGAAAAGATCTTCATATTCTGACAGCTAGTGGCCCTTTGACTCAGGTCAGCAGCCAGCAGCCTCCTCTCACCCTCCAGCCAAGGGCACTAGTCAAAAAGCTTGGATCAGGCCCAGGGCTCTTATGTGGGTTTTATACTTCATTTTAAAATTTGAAAATACAACTAAGTTTCCTAGATCATCTAAGGAGAAATCAGAGACCAAGTAAAAATAATCAGCCAAAATGGAACAAATGATAACCACAATGAAAAAAGGCCATGTATCACAAAACTTCAAATAGGAGCCTCAAAGAGATTAAAATAGATATTATGTAGAAAAAATTAATATGATACTATGATAAATGAATAGTACGAGACAACAATGAGCATATATAACATGTTCAAATAAAATAAAATCAACCTGATTATGTGATAAAGTCAACTGATCCAAATTTGAGAACAAAACAAATAAAACAGATAATATAATAAATGTAAGAGTCACAAAAGATTAATGTAAAATTTTAACTTTAGCAAGACAAAGTTTATGAAAGAAAAAAAAGCAAATAAAATCATTAAAACACAATATAAGTGAATTCCTGTTCCTTAAGATTACATTTCTAAATGAAAGAAAAAAAAAAATGAAAGAACCTGCTGAATGTCCAACACAATGCATGTAAAAAGATATATTTTTTTGACTTGATCATTAGGAAATTGCGAGTCTCTCTCTCCCACTGCATGATCAACTAACTGTAAGAGCAGGAAGTAAGCCTACTTAGCTCATTGCCCTGTCTTGAGTGCACAAGATGGAATTTAGTCATCAGTACTTATTGGATGAATGAATAAATTAAACAGTTCTTAAAACTTCTAGAAAGGGAAAATGACTTGTCACATGGGTATTGGACTGTAATCAGCATCACTGGTGCTAGCAAGAAATAGGACAGCTGGCATTCAAGCCAAACTACAAATTAATTAAGTATTCTCAGGCATGGAATAACTCATTAAGACTTCCTTTCTAAAATCTTTCTCAAGAAATATTTGAAAACTGCTGCAATAAAGAGAGTGAATAAGCAAAGAAGGAGTAAAACTTATTATGGTCCAAGAAACAAACTGATCCATTCTTGTTCCAACTAGGTGAGTTGTTAAGAGAGGTTCCAGTGTAGTAACTTGAAGCAGGCCTACAGAACTGCTGGACGACAGGACAGGACAAAGTCCTGTCTAAGAGAAAATCAACTGTGAAAAAATCGTGATGATCATAAACAACTTAAAGATGTGTAGATCCAAAGAATGGGAAAAAATGAAATGCAATGAAACGAACAGGAAAATCAAAAGGTTTTAAAAAGACAGGAAATACAAACAGTAAAATTTAAAACTAACAAGCAATATGTATATAGTATATCAAATAAAGTACACAATTTCTTGTAAAATATTTTTAAAAATAAAGAGTCTGAGTGGGACAAATGGATGTCCCTGGGATATTTTTTTTCATATTTTTATTTTTATTATTCATGATAAAATCAAGTCAGCCCTAATTAATGACTTGCTAAGAGGCAATTGCTGTTTACGTGTAATTTGGGCCTGTAACATTGACCAGAAACCATCCCTGGGTTTTTTTTTTTTTTTTAATCTCATAAAAGATGATATATATCCTAGCAGGGCACCTCACTGGATTCTTGGCCTCACTGTGGGTGATGGAATTATTTTTTCCTGAATAAATGGTTTTCCTCTGGCCAAAGGCTAAAACTTTGCCTTTGAACTCTGCTTAGTAGACTTACATTCTAACGTGTTGGCTCCAGACCTGGAAATTTTTTCATGGTGCCAAGACCACATCTTGTTTAAATGGATCCACATTTTGAATTCCTCCTTTCCCCCATCCATTTGTGTGCAGCCCATCTTTCAAGACCTACTTCTCATCTCCTTCCTCTGAGATCCCTTCTCTGCATCTCGATTTCTCTTTCTTCTATACAATAACCCTTCTGTACTTTATTTAGTGAAATTCTTGCATAATATTGTGACATCTTTTTATTTTTTGATGAAGTATTATTTATAAATTGGTACTGTCATTTAACTTCACAGAAATTTATGTCCCATGTCTTTCCTTGAATAATAACATCTTTAGTGCCAGAAACTTCCACTTGCTTGTTAATAGATACAAAATTTTGCATGATTTTTATATTGCCATTGAAGTTTGCAAAGTCCAAAAATTTCCTTTGGAGGGAAATTTAACAAATTATAAAAAGAGAAGAATAAATAAATAGTCTCATCTACATAACAAACATTTTTCAAAAAAAGAGTAAAGTTAGAGCACTTTTCCAGTAAAATATTAAGAAATATTATCAAGCTATACATATTTAAAGTAGAATGATGGTATCAGAGGATTCAACAAGTTAGTGAAAGTATGTTCCAATGATCAAAATGGGTCAAATACTTAATTGTAAGGCTGGACACTATAAAACTCAGAGGAAAAACACAGGCAGAACACTCTTTGACATAAATTTCAGCAATATCTCTTTTGATCCATTACCTAGAGTAATGCAAATAAAAATAGACAAACAAGACATAATTAAACTTAAAAGCTTTTGTACAACAATGGAAAGCATAAACAAAATGAAAAGACAGCCCAGAGAACAAAAGAAAATATTGACAAATGAAGCAACCCACAGGGATTAATCTCCAAACTATACAAACAACTCATGCATTTCTATTGCAAAAAGAAAAAAAAAATCAAAAAGTGGGCTGAAGATCTAAATAGATACTTCTCCAAAGAAGACATGCAGATGGCCAAAAAACACATGAAAGGATGCTCGACATCATTATTTATAGAAGTGCAAATCAAAACTATAATGAGATATCAACTCACCTCAGAATGGCCATCATCAAAAAGTCTACAAACAATAAATGCGGAAGAGAGTGTGGAAAAAAAAGGAACCCTGTAACACTATTGGTGGGAATGTAAATTGGTATAACCACCTTGGAGAGTATATGGAGGGTCATTAAAAAACTAAAAATAGTAATCCAACTCCCAGGCATATATTTGAAGAAAGTGAAAGTGTGAGTCACTCAGTCGTGTCTGACTCTGCGACTCCATGGACTGTACTCCGCCAGGCTCTTCTGTCCATGGAATTCTCCAGGCAAGAATAATGGAGTGGGTAGCCATTCCCATCCCTAGGGCATCTTCCCTACCCAGAGATTGAATCCAGGTCTCCAGAATTGCAGGCAGATTCTTAACCAACTCTGCCCATAATTCAAAAATATATATGCACTTCAATGCTCATTACAGCACTGTTTACAATAGTCAAGACACAGAAGCAACCTATGTATAAGTATCCGCTGAAAAAGGACTGGATAAAGAAGAATAACACACACACATATATATATATGTGTTAGTGTGTGTGTGTGTGAGTGAGCATGCACACATGCACACTCACACACACACAACTGAATATTACTCAGCCATAAAAGAATGAGGTAATGTCATTTGTAGTGACATAGACAGGCCTATAGATCATCATAATAAATGAAGCACATTAGATGGAAAAAGACAAATATGTGATATCCCTCATGAAATCTAATTTCAAAAAATGATACAAATAGGCTTCTTTATAAAACAGAAACAAATTCACAGATTTGAAAATCAGACTTATAGTTACCAAATGGGAAATATGGGGTAGAAGATAAATTAGGAATTTGGAATTAACATATAAACACTTACTACATATATAAAAGATAAAGAACAAGGACCTACTTTATAGCACAAGGAACACTACCCAATATTCTGTAATAACCTAGAATATGAAAAAGAAAGAATATATGTAAGTGCATAACTGAATCACTTTGTCTATACACCAGACACTAACAAAACGTTGTACATCAACTATACTCCAATTTAAAAAAACCCTAATTTTAAAAAAGGGAATATTTCAGGCAACGATGGGCTCAATAAAGGACAGAAACAGTATGGACCTAACAGAAGAATAAAATATTAAGAAGAGGTGGCAAGAATACACAGAAGAACTATACAAAAAAGATCTTCACGACCCAGATAATCATGATGATATGATCACTTACCTAGAGCCAGACATCCTGGAATGCAAAGTCAAGTGGGCTTTAGGAAGCATCACTATGAACAAAGTTAGTGGAAGTGATGGAATTCCAGTTGAGCTATTTAAAATCCTAAAAGATGATGCTGTGAAAGTGCTGCACTCAATATGCCAGCAAATTTGGAAAACTCAGCAGTGGCCACAGGACTGGAAAAGGTCAGTTTTCATTCCAATCGCAAAGAAAGGCAATGCCAAAGAATACTCAAACAACCACACAGTTGCATTCAT
This sequence comes from Oryx dammah, assembly GCF_014754425.2. Lineage (NCBI taxonomy): Eukaryota > Metazoa > Chordata > Mammalia > Artiodactyla > Bovidae > Oryx > Oryx dammah. Next base: position 18,052,311 of record NW_024070200.1, read on the forward strand.
CTCACACACTAGTAAAGTAATGCTCAAAATTCTTCAAGCCAGGCTTCAACTGTACATGAACGATGAACTTCCAGATGTTTAAGCTGGTTTTAGAAAAGGTAGAAGAACCAGAGATCAACTTGCCAACATCCGCTGGATCATCGAAAAAGAGAGAATTCCAGAAAAATATCTACTTCTGCTTTGAAAGTGAAAGTGAAGTCACTCAGTCATGTCCGACTCTTTGTGACCCCGTGGACTGTAGCCCACCAGGCTCCTCTGTCCATGGGATTCTCCAGGCAAGAATACTGGAGTCGGTTGCCATTTCTTTATTGACTATGTAAAGCCTTTGACTGTGTGGATCACAATAAACTGTGGGAAATTCTGAAAGAGATGGAAATACCAGACCACCTGACCTGCCTCCTGAGAAACCTGCATGCAGGTCAGGAAGCAACAGTTAGAACGGGGCATGGAACAACAGACTGTTTCCAAATAAGGAAAGTAGTACGTCAAGGCTGTATATTGTCATCCTGCTTATTTAACTTATTCGCAAAGTACATCATGAGAAATGCTGGGCTGGATGAAGCACAAGCTGGAATCAAGATTGCCAAGAGAAATATCAATAACCTCAGATAGGCAGATGACACCACCTTATGGCAGAAAGTGAAGAAGAACAAAAAAAGCCTCTTGATGAAAGTGAAAGAGGAGAGTGAAAAAGTTGGCTTAAAACTCAACATTCTGGAAACTAGCATCATGGCATCTGATCCCATCACTTCATGGCAAATAGATGGGGAAACAGTGAAAACAGTGACAGACTTTATTTTGGGGGGCTCCAAAATCACTGCAGATGGTGATTGCAGCCATGATATTAAAAGATGCTTACTCCTTGGAAGAAAAGTTATGACTAACCTAGACAGCATATTAAAAAGCAGAGACATTACTTTGCCAACAAAGATCTGTCTAATCAAGGCTGTGGTTTTTCCAGTAGTCATGTATGGATGTTATAGAAAGCTGAGTGCCGAAGAATTGATGCTTTTGAACTGTGGTGTTGGAGAAGACTCCTGAGAGTCCCTTGGACTGCAAGGAGATCCAGTCAGTCCATCCTAAAGGAAATCAGGCCTGAATATTCAGTGGAAGGACTGCCACTGAAGCTGAAACTCCAATACTCTGGCCACCTGATGCAAAGAACTGACTCATTTGAAAAGACCGTGATGCTGGGAAAGACTGAAGGGAGGAAGAGCAGGGGACATCTGAGGATGAGATGACTGGATGGCATCACTGACTCAATGGACATGAGTTTGAGTAAACTCCAGGAGTTAGTGATGGACAGGGAGGCCTGGTGTACTACAGTCCAAGGGGTTGCAGAGTCGGACACGACTGAGCAAGTGATATTAACTGAACTGAATTTTTTAAAAAAATATTAAGATGATATTCAATACAAATGGCACTGAGAAAACTGTTTAATACAAAAGAGTAGGCCACATTTACTCATTTAATAATCCATTTTCCATTATTTTAAAATAATTTGGAAAATAATCATATTCCATGACATTAATCAAATGTGATTCTTAAATTGTTAAATAAGTAAATAAATTTAAGAAACATAAAAATGTGTAAGGAAATATAGTTGGCTAATCATCGTCATAATGGACAAGAAATTTCTACACATAAGACATTAAAAATTACCAAAATATTTAATACATTTGATTTACTACATATTTAAAATATGGTTGAATAAAAACCGCCAGAAAGCAGACTGGTAACCAAGTAGGAAAATATTTGCAATGCGTATACAAATGAGGTAGTCTGTTAATAATCGATTTAAAGAAAATTCAAATTTTAAAATAGGGATACACACAGAAAAAAATGAAAAAGTAGTAAGAAAGAACTATACCTGACAACTTTAATAATTAAAGGCATAGAAAAATACTAAGAAATTCATTATATATCAAGTTGAAAAATATTTGAAAGTGTCTGTTTAGGGAACATACTTAAACCATGTACAGAACAGTCAGATGGGCACTCATGCTTCAGTGTTTATGAGATTGTTACCTAGAGCAATGTGACCAAAAAGTGTCAGGTGAAATTTGATCATATATATTATTGAAGAATGAATAAACTTTAATAGAGTAAAATTTAACATGATCCCTAATTAGCATCTACTGAAGTAGACAAAATTATCAGCAATATATTAAAATATAATTCACATAAAACTAAAAAATACATAACAAAGTTTAAAGTTTGTAAGGTACATATAGATACCAAACTATGACCCAATCTTCAGGATGGGGAACACGTGTACACCCGTGACAGATTCATGTTGATGTATGGCAAAACCAATACAATATTGTAAAGTAATTAACCTCCAATTAAAATAAATAAATTTAAGTAAATAAATAAATAATATTAAGTAGTGTAGAGTCAATGCTCATAACAGATTGAGCTAGAATGAAACTCTGAAACTTTATAAAATGTAATTTCAATTTATTTACTTATATAGTATGTATACTACTACAGACATGCACATTCACTAAACGTATTAAAATATATAATTTTGGACAGCCAATGAAGCAACATTTTAACAGTTTTAATATCTGAATAATAGTTATAAATAATTTATATTTTCCTCATTTTCTTATGTATTTTGTACAATAATCACGCATGGGTATTACAATGAGACAAAATTACATTTTTAGAAATTTGAAACATTAGTCTTCTATTGAAATATCATAAGACAAACAAGGAGTATAAACACTTTGGTATTATTAAACCAAATATATACACACGAAGAGGAAATGGTCAGGGAGATGGCATGTACGAAAGTATAGAGTGATGAGTAAAGTGCAGATCCTTGGATGCAGGGTCTCAAATTCCTTGAAAGCTCTAAAGAATTATCATTATGTTCTTTCTGGCCAGGTAATGACTTGAATAGACTGTCATGTTAGAAATAAAACTCTGGCAATTAACACAAATTGTAAATCAACTATATCCCAATAAAATTAAAAAAATAGAAAAGAAAATGCTGACAACAACATCACAGGAGTAGATGGTAGAAACAAAGACCATTCAACATGTGGTCATATTTATAAATACAAGAAATGATATGGCAGAGCCAAGGCAGCAGAAGTGAGAATTGTGACAAAGAGTAAAATCAACAAAGTTGGTGACAAATTAATTACAGAAGTGGATGGTAAGAGGAGTCTCTAGTAACTCTATTTCTGGCTGTGGCAAAGGAATGTAAAGGTAGAATATATCCAAATATGAATTGTTACAGATATATTGAACCAGGATGGGAATTTGGGCCATTCAAGTGGAAATGCCCCAAAAAACAATATCCAGGATATAAATTTATCAAAAATTTCTAGCTAGAAAACAGTTATCAATCTTCTTGAGCTTAGTCCACATTCCTCCTTGGTAGGATCATCCTTGGGCAGTATGAACAACTAGTTCTAATCTCTTTCTTAAAAGTAGGATAACTGTATATTAACAGCTGAATCCAGGTGAGTCCAAGTTGATGCCCAATGCCTCGACATACTGTCTAGATTAACATTTGTCCAGCTAAAAGTGTCCCCGTTTTGGACAACTATAACATCACCCTACTGGAAGCCAGCAATCTTGCTTCAGAGTACTTAATGCTAATAAATCTATAGGTCTTTGGAATGAAAATTCAAGCATTCAAGACAACAAAAAATATACCATGATGTGGGCAAATAAGTCTGTTTTAGCAAAATCATATTTCAAAATTTACAATATTATGAATTTTTCTGAGAGGGAATCTATTAATATTTGAAGAATACATTCACTATCATGTATGGCATTTTTGCATATCCCAGTGCACAGAGAGTATTCCGAATCATTTCAAACCCGTGCACTTGAATTTACAATTTCAGAGAGGGTTTACATTTATCATATGTGCTGCAAATGGATAATCTATTGTTCGAGCTTAATGAATAACCAAAATTAACAGAACTGATCTTCTTTTAATGATGTCTTAGATTCTAAGACTCATCAGGAATCATTTCTTAGTTGATAAGCGATAGTCAGAAGGCTTACCTAGCATAAATTGTTGGGATAGCTTCACCTTTGAATAAAGGATGGCACACAGATAATATATCATATCTTTCAGCAATATGACTGGCAATTGAGATGAAATAAACCTCTTAATGGAAACACAGTACTACCAAAGGCACTTTTATAAGCAATAAACCCAAGATAGATATTCAGTGACACAGTTAATAGCAAATGTTTTTAAAATGAGAAGACTGTGGGAAAAGCTACCAATCTAAGTATTAATTAATATTAAAATTTTAGTTCTTATATCTCAGAACTCAGTAAATATTGGGGGCAAAAGTAAATGAAATAAACATTAATCTAACATGATAATATACAATATGGAAAAGATTTAATCACTATTACCAATTCTGACCTATTGATCTCGGTTTACTGTTGAATATGAGTGGTCACTGCTTAGAACAAAGTGCAACCAAAGGTTGGCAGATAACTGCATCTGAACTCTTCTCTAGTTGTGGACTGATCATCTGCATTTCTAGAGATGATGCATGACAGATCTGTTATTACCTTAATCCAAATTACTGAGGTAGTTTATATACAATGGTCTAAGCATTAAAACTATAATTTTGATAAAGTTAGAATGATCTCCAAAAGACATTTTTAAAAAAAGAGGTAATCAAATGTTCCCTTTAAGGCAAAAACACAGATAATGAATTGGCTCATAATGCAATGTGAAAACTGGCAGTGCACAGACAATTCAGGCTTTGCTTTCTAAAGCTTTCTGGATTTGTTTTCTCCAGTATTTTCCATCCCTGGTGTTTGAATCCATGGATGCAGTAACTATGGATATGGAGGGGTGATGATTTTATATATATATATATGAGAGAGAGAGAGAGAGAGAATGTTTGTTTGCTATAAATAGTTTTAAAATGTGTTAGCCTTGTAGACAAATCGAAACTTTTAACATAATAAGCCAATTCATTATCTTTCTGGTGCCTCTTCATATAAAGTCACTAATCCTATCATGAGAGCCTACCCACAGGACCTAATCTTACTCTAATTACTTTCCAAAGATTTCCAAGATAAATACATCAAATTAGGGGTCAGGGCTTCAACATATGAATTTGGTAGGGGCATAAACATTCAGTCCATAACATTTACTTAGTTGCATCATAAAAATCTGATATGAAACAAACAGAAGAACATCTAAACAGCAGAAAGTAACAACAGATTATATTCATTCAAATTAAATAAAAGGAAAAATGAAACCTAGAAAATGGGTAAATGAAATATCCACAAGCCTATAAACTAAACCCAGTAAATTTTACTTAAAAAATTAAGGTAAAAATAGAGCTTGTTGCTTCCAGTCATGATGAAGTAAACAGGACAGATATACTCTGCCACCTTTTTAACAAGTAGAGAAAATTCAGAAAGATACAATATTTTTTTGTAGATTGGTCAACAGGTAACATAAAAATATAACTATTAAAAGAAAAATAACAATAAAGTTATCCCTAAAATTACCTCAACTTTGTGCTTGGAGGCAGTTTCTAGGTTGTAATACAGGGAGGAGTGGCCCAAACAGTCTTGCCGAGAGTGTGGAAAGAGATCAGAGTTCAGTGAGGTCAAGGATCTAAAATATACATGCAGGTATCAGAGAAGAGGGAGATACACAGAGAAAGCTCCAGAGATCTCCATAGAGATGCTCTAGAATGCACCAACCAAAAAATATAAAATTGTGTCTGGCATCCAGTTAAAAGTTACTAGGAATGTTAAAGCAGTAAGAAAAGATGACCCCAAACAAAGAAAGTTCAATCAACAAAAAAAGATGCAGAAAAGAAAGCAATGATAAAAACAACAGACACTGATGTTAAAACAGCTATAATAAAAATGCTTTATATGCTCAAGAAGTTAGAGGAAAACATGACCAAGAAGAGGAGAAAATGGAAGATACACAAAGGAAACTGCAGGAAACCTTTAGATATGAAAAATGTAATGCCCCAAATTAAAATACACAAGATGATATTAATAGCAGATTAACCACTGCAGAATAATGTTTTAGTGTATGTAAAAGCACAGCATTAAAACTATCAAAAATGAAGCACAGAGAGAAAAATGCTAAGGACAGCAACAATGAGACAAACAAACACAAGAAGAAAAAATATGTAGAGTATCAGTGACCTGTGAAACTATCAAACATTCCAACATATGCATACTTGGAAAAGTTGTCAAGTGAGAAATAAATGTGAAGAAACTATGGCTAACTTATTTCCATAGATGACACAAGAAATCATAAACTGACAGATGGAAGGTACTCAACAAACCCCAAGCAAAAGAAATCTAAAAAAACACACCAAGACAAAATTGAATCAATTTTCAGCAAAACAGTGATAAAGAGGAAATGCTCCAAAATGGCTACAGAAACATGCGCATTACATATAGCAAAATATAGGCAAGAACAAGCATATAAGATTCCAGAAGCTGTTAAAAAGACAAAAGTGGAGTAACATCTTTCAATCACTAAAATTTTTAAAAAGCAAATAGAGTATGGAAAAATAACTTCAAAATTAATAATCAAATACTTTTAGAATAAACAAAAGTTGAGACATTCATCACCTGCACCTTATACCAGTAGTAACGTTAAAGAAACTTCTTTATATAAAAGTAAAATGGTACTACATAAAATGAATGTATATAAAAGTAAATATGTGGGTAATGTAAAAGTACTTTTTGTCACTGTTTATCTCTATAACATATAAATGACCACCTAAGGTAAAAATAATAACCATGTGGTATAAAGTTTATAACATCACTTCAGTTCAGTTCACGTCACTTCAGTTGCTCAGTCGTGTCCGACTCTTTGCAACCCCATGAATCGCAGCACGCCAGGCCTCCCTGTCCATCACCAAGTCCCGGAGTTCACTCGGACTCACATGCATCAAGTTGGTGATGCCAACCAGCCATCTCATCCTCTGTCGTCCCCTTCTCCTATTGCCCCCAAGCTCTCCCAGCATCAGGGTCTTTTCCAAAGAGACAACTCTTCGCATGAAGTGGCCAAAGTATTGGAGTTTCAGCCTCAGCTTCAGTCCTTTCAAAGAACACCGAGGACTGATCTCCTTTAGAATGGACTGGTTGTACCTCCTTGCAAGAGAGATACTCCAAGGGACTCTCAGGAGTCTTCTCCAACACCACAGTTCAAAAGAATCAATTCTTTGGCACTCAGCTTTCTTCACAGTCCAACTCTCACATCCATACATGACCACTGGAAAAACCATAGCCTTGACTAGACGGACCTTTGTTGGCAAAGTAATATCTCTGCTTTTTAATACGTTATCTAGGTTGGTCATAAACTTCCTTCCAAGGAGTAACCTTCTGTACCCCAAGGAGTAAGCGTCTCTTTATTTCATTGCTGCAATCACCATCTGCAGTGATTTTGGAGCCAAAAATAAAGTCTGACACTGTTTCCACTGTTTCCCCATCTATTTGCCATGAAGTGATGGGACTAGATGCCGTGATCTTCGTTTTCTGAATGTTGAGTTTTAAGCCAACTTTTTCACTCTCCTCTTTCACTTTCATCAAGAGGCTTTTTAGTTCCTCTTCACTTTCTGCCATAAGGGTGGTATTATCTGCATATCTGAGGTTACTGATATTTCTCCTGGCAATCTTGATTCCAGCTTGTGCTTCTTCCAGCCCAGCGTTTCTCATGATGTACTCTGCATATAAGTTAAATAAGCAGGGTGACAATATACAGCCTTGACATACTCCTTTTCCTATTTGGAACCAGTCTGTTGTTCCACGTCCAGTTTTAACTGTTGCTTCCTGACCTGCATGCAGGTTTCTCAAGAGGCAGGTCAGGTGGTCTGGTATTCCTATCTCTTTCAGAATTTCCCACAGTTTATTGTGATCCTCACAATCAAAGGTTTTGGCATAGTCAATATAGCAGAAATCAATGTTTTTCTGGAACTCTCTTCCACAGATGTTGGTAATTTGATCTCTGGTTCCTCTGCCTTTTCTAAAATCAGCTAGAACATCTGGAAGTTCATGGTTCATGTATTGCTGAAGCCTGGCTTGGAGAATTTTGAGCATTACTTTACTAGCGTGTGAGATGAGTGCAATTGTGTGGTAGTTTGAGCATTCTTTGGCATTGCCTTTCTTTGGGATTGGAATGAAAACTGACCTTTTCCAGTCCTGTGGCCACTGCTGAGTTTTCCAAATTTGCTGGCATATCAAGGGCAGCACTTTCACAGCATCATCTTTCAGGATTTGAAATAGCTCCACTGGAATTCCATCACCTCCACTAGCTTTGTTTGTAGTAATGCTTTCTAAGCCCACTTGACTTCACATTCCAGATTGTCTGGCTCTGGGTGAGTGATGTCACCATCGTGATTATCTGGGTCATGAAGATCTTTTTTGTACAGTTCTTCTGTGTATTCTTGCCACCTCTTCTTAATATCTTCTGCTTCTGTTAGGTCCATACCATTTCTGTCCTTTATCAAGCCCATCTTTGCATGAAATGTTCCCTTGGTATCTCTCATTTTCTTGACAAGATCTCTAGTCTTTCCTATTCTGTTGTTTTCCTCTACTTCTTTGCACTGATCACTGAGGAAGACTTTCTTACCTCTCCTTGCTATTCTTTGGAACTCTGCATTCAGATGCTTATATTTTTCCTTTTTTCCTTTGGTTTTCACTTATCTTTTTTTTCACAGCTATTTGCAATGCCTCCTCAGACAGCCATTTTGCTTTTTTGCATTTCTTTTCCATGGGGATGGTCTTGATCTCTGTCTCCTGTACAATGTCATGAACCTCCGTCCATAGTTCATCACCATACAAAGAAGTGAAATATGACAATATCCCAAAAGATAGGAGTGAGAATACGGATATACACCACTGCAAGGTTCTTGTACTGTAAGTGATAAGGTATATCATTTAAAGGAAAATGTTGGTAAGTTAAAGATGTATGTTTTATTAAAAACTTTTGTACAGTAAAGGAAACTATAAACAAGGTGAAAAGACAACCCTCAAAATAGAAGAAAATAACAGTAAATGAAACAACTGGCAAAAGATTAATTTCCAAAATATAGAAGCAGCTCATACAAGTCAATACCAGAAAAACAGTCAACCCAATCAAAAAGTGAGAAAAAGACCTAAACAGTCATCTCTCCAAAGAAGACACACAAATGGCTAATAACCACATGAAAAGATGCTCAACATCACATATTATTAGAGAAATGCAAATCAAAACTACAGTTAGATATCACTTCACACTAGTCAGAATGGACATTGTCAAAAAGTCTACAAATGGTAAATGCTAGAGAGGGTGTTGTGAAAAGGGAACCCTCTTTCACTGTTTTGGGGAATGTAAATTGATACAGCCACTATTCAAAATAGTATGGAGATTAAAAAAAAAAAAAACTAAAAATAAAACCACCATATGACCCAGCAATCTTACCATTCAGCATATACCCTTAGGAAACCAAAACTGAAAAAGACACATGCATCCAAATGTTCACTGCAGCACTATTTTCTAATAGCTAGAACATGAAAGCAACCTAGATGTCCACCGACTGATGAATGGATATGGAAGCTGTGGTACATATACACAATGGAATATTACTCAGCCATAAAAGGAACACATTTGAGTCAGTTCTAATGATGCAGATAACCTAGAGTCTATTATACAGAATGAAGTAAGTCAGAAAGGGAAAAACAAATACCGTCTACTAATGCATGTACATGGAATTTAGAAAGATGGTACTGATGAAACTATTTGAAGAACAGCAATGGAGACACAGACATAGAGAACAGACTTATGGACTGAGGCGAGAGGTGTTGGGGAGGAAGGAGAGGGTGGGATGTATGGAAAGAGCAACATGGAAGCTTTCATTACATATGTAAAACAGATAGCCATTGGGCATTTGCTGTATGACTCAGGGAACTCAAACAGGGGCTCTGTAACAACCTAGATGGGTGAGATGGGGAAGGAGGACTATCTATGGCTAATTTATATTTATGTTTGGCAGAAACCAACACAATTCTGTAAAACAATTATCTTTCAATTAAAAAATAAATTAATTAAAAAAGGATGTATGTTTTAAAACCTAGAACCAACTCTGAAAATAAAAATAAAAAAGTAGAACTATATAATTCAGCAGTCACTCCAATATGGCTCAGATAGTAAAGAATCTGCCTACAATATAGGAGATCCAGGTTCGATCCCTGGGATAAAAGGTCCCCTGGAGAAACATATGGCAACCTACTCCAGTATTCTTGCCCAGAGAATCCCATACACAGAGGGGCCTGGTGGGCTACAGTCCATGAGATTGCAAAGAGTCGAACAATATGAAAAATAAAATGAGATCATTAGGATATTTAATTATTCTAAAAGAAGGAAGGGAGAGAAGTACAAATTGAAGCAAGGGCATATGAGACAAACAGCAAAGAAACAAAATGGAAAATTAAAACCCAACCATCTCCATAATCACATGAGCAATAAATGATCTGAAAACATATTAAAAGGCAGAAATTATCAAACTGACTATAAACAGGAGACTAAACAATACTTCACCTAAAACAAAGTCACTTCAAATTTGAACAGGTAAATGGCAGTATTACATGTCCTTCACAACAACAGCTTACTCTGTAAAAGAAAAGATTTTAGCAAAGACAAGTCCTGTCTCTGGGCCTCTGGGAAGGGATTCTTAAACACTTGAGCCCACCAAGCCTTTCTGACTCATTTATTAGTGGTGGCAGGGCATGGGATGGGGGCTATGATACCACAGGAACACTTGTGAAAGTCAGCCAAGAGTCACAGCTCACAAGAAGACAGATTTAAGCATAAGATTATAGAATATTTCTCTTTCTTCACTTGCTGGCACAACAGAGGTCCAATTTTTTAAAAGCAGATTATGGCTGAGATAACTGTAAGACACATATTTTTTCTGATGAGGAGTAAAAGAAGCCCATAGTTATGAGAGGAGAAAAAAAAAGAAAAAGACTCCAAAAGAATCAAGCCTTTAGCAGGCATAGCTCCAGAAAATACTAAGCAAACTCACCTCTAGCCATATGAAAATAAATCCTCACATTAAAGGCTCACTTATTGCAGGCCCTATTATCTACTGCAAGGTATCCAATGTTTAATAAAAACTTATGTGCTCAGTCACTTAGTAGTGTCCCACTCTCTGCAGTCCCATAGACTGTAGCTCACCAGGTTCCACTGTCCATGGATTTTCCAGGTAAGAATACTGGAGAGGGTTGCTATTTCATAATTCAGGAGACCTTCCTGACCAAAGATCAAACCTCTATCTCTTGCATCTTCTGCATTGGCAGGTGGATTTTTTACCAGTGCCACCTGGGAAGCCCAATACAATCTAAGGTACTACAAAAGATAAAAAAAAAAAAAAAACACACAGACTGAAGAAATAAAGTAAGCATCAGAACAAGACTCAGATATAACTATGTATTGTAATGATCAGAGAAAGAATTTAAAATAACTATGTTGACCTAATCAAACTCATAAGTTTTTACACAGCAAAAGAAACCACAGAAGAGTGAAAAGAAAATCTATGGCCTGGGAGAAAATATTCACAAATAATGTAACTGGCAAGGGCTTAATTTACAACATATACAAACAGCCCCAACAATTCAATAACAAAAACACCAAGCAACGCAACTGAAAAATGAACAGAAGACCTAAATAGACATTTGTTCAAAGAAGACATCCAGATAGCCAACATGAAAAGACTACATGAAAAGATGCTCATAATCGTTAATTATCAGAGAAATGCAAATTAAAACTACAATGAAGCATCATCAAACATCAGACAGAATGACCGCCATCAAAAAGTCTACAAATAAAGGCTGGAAGGAGTATGGAGAAAAAGGAACTCTCCTACACTCCTGATGGGAATGTGTGTGCATCAAGGGAATGTAAATTGGTCCAGTCACTACGGAAAACAGTATCGAGGTTCTAAAAAAACCTAAGAATAAAACGAACATATAATCTAACCTATAAAACTAACATAGAACATATAATCCAGCAATCCTACTCCTCTAATATACCCAGACTAACTCTAAAAGATACATGCATCTCTACGTTCACAGCAGCACTATACAGAATAGTCAAAACATAGAAAGAGTCTAATGGAAAACTAAAGAAGGCCATCAACAGAGGAATGGATACATATATATATATACACACACACATATATATATGTACACATACATACATACACATATACACACAATGGAATACAACTCAGTCATAAAAAAAGAATGAAATAAGGTAATGCCATTTACAGCAACATGGGTGGACCTCAATAATATCATACTAAGTGAAGTAAGTCAGAAAGAGAAAGACCATATGATATCATTTATATGTGGAGTCTAAACTACAACACAAATGAACCTATCTCAATATAAAACAGAAACAGACTTAGAGAGCTAGAAAACAGATTTGTGGTGGTCAGGAGAGGGGGCTTGGGTAGGGGAGGATCAGGTGTTTGGAATTAGCAAATAGATACTATTATATATAGGATGGATAAACAAGGTGCTACTTTATAGCACAGGGAACTGATAATCCATAATGGAATAGAGTATGAAAAAGAATATATACATGTACAACTGAGTCACTTTGCTGTATAGCAGAAGTTAAACACAACATTCTAAATTGACTATACTTCAATAAAATTAAAAAATAAAGTAACTATATTTAATGTGTTAACAGCTGCAAAGGAAAAGGTAGACAACATGCAGGAACATGTGCATATGAAAGCAGAGAGATGGTAACTGTAAGAAAGAATAAAATAAATGATAGAAATATAACAAAACACTGTAACAGAAACAAATGCCCTTAGCAGACTCCTGAGTAGACTGAATGCAGTCAAGTTTTAATCAGTAAAAACTGAAGAATCAGTAATTTGAAGGTATGTCCATAGAAATGTCCTAGGCTGAAACACAAATAAAAAAAGAATGAAAAAAAAAGCAGAATATCCAAGAACTATGGGACAGTTTCAAAAGATCAAAAACACACAACTGTAAAATCAAAGGAGATGAAACAGATAACGGAGCAGGAAAAATATTTAAAATAATCCTGGCTGAGACATTTCTAAAATTAAAAACAAACACCAAATTACAGACCCAGCAAGCTAAGAAAATCCACACAGAACAAATATCTAAAAAATAAATATTTAGGCATATTGTATTCAAACTGTAGTACATCAAGTGTAAAGGGAAATTCTTGAAAGAAACCCAAGGGCAAAAGTCACCTTAATTAGACATGAGTAAGTCAAGGACTGAATTGGGCTTCCCATCAGAAAAGATGTAACAAAAAGGAAGTGAATTAAAATGTATATAGTATTGGAAAAAACAAAAAACAAAACTATGATTTCCTATTCAGAAACATTTTCCTTCAAAAGTAAAGAAGAAAGAAATAGTGTCTCAGACAAAATAAAAAGTGAGGGAATTCATCAGAAGCAGATGAAGAAATTTTAAAAGAAGTTCTTCAGGGAAAAATAAAGTGATATGTCAGACACTTAAATCAACATAAAGGTAAGAGAATCAGAGTAGGAAAAAGAAGAAGGTGAAATATTTTTCTTATTTTTAATCAATTTAAAAGATAATTTTAAATTATTATATATTATAGATAATTTTAAATTATACATTTTAACATAATAACAGTAATAGTATTTTGCATAAATACAACATATGTTTAAATGAAATGAATGGTAGTTCAGTTCAGTTGCTCAGCCCTGCCTGATTCTTTGGGACCCCACGGACTGCAGCATTCCAGGCTTCCCTGTCCATCACCAAGCCCTGGAGCCTATTCAAATTCATGTCCATCAAGTCAGTAATGCCATCCAACCATCTCATCCTCTGTTGTCCCCTTCTCCTCCGCCTTCAGTCTTTCTCAGGATCAGGGTCTTTTCCAATGAATCAGTTCTTCAAATTAGGTGGCCAAAGTATTGGGGTTTTATCTTGAACATCAGTCCTTCCAATGAATATTCAGGTATGATTTCCTTTAGGATGGACTGACTGGATATCCTTGCAGTCCAAGGACTCAGGAGAGTCTTATCCAATATCAGTCTTCTTCATAAGCATCAATTCTTTGGTGCTCAGCTTTCTTTATAGTCCAAATCTCACATCTAAACATGATTACTGGAAAAACCATAGCTTTGACAAGATAGACCTTTATTGGCAAAGTCAAGTCTCTACTTTTTAATATGCTATCTAGGTTGGTCATAGCTTTTCATCCAAGGAGTAAGCATCTTTAAATTTCATGACTGCAGTCATCATCTGCAGTGATTTTGGAGCCCCCCAAAATAAAGTCTGCCACTATTTCTATTGTTTCCCCAATTATTTACCATGAAGTGATGGGACCATATGCCAGGATCTTCGTTTTCTGAATGTTGAGTTTTAAGCCAACTTTTTCACTCTCCTCTATCACCTTCATCAGGAGGCTCTTTAGTTCTTCTTCACTTTCTGCCATAAGGGTGGTTCCATCTGCATATCTGAGGTTATTGATATTTCTCCCAGCAATCTTGATTCCAGCTTGTGCTTCTTCCAGTCCAGCGTTTTTCATGATGTACTCTGCATAGAAGTTAAATAAGCAGGGTGACAATATACAGCCTTGAAATACGTCTTTCCTGATTTGGAACCAGTCTGTTGTTCCATGTCCAGTTCTAACTGTTGCTTCTTGACCTGCACACAGATTTCTCAGGAGGCAGGTCAGCTGGTCTGGTATTCCCATCTCTCTCAGAATTTTCCACAGTTTGTTGTGATCCACACAGTTGACTATGCTTTGGCATAGTCAATAAAGCAGAAATAGATATTTTTCTGGAACTCTCTTGCTTTTTCAGTGATCTCATGGATGTTGACAATTTGATCTCTGGTTCCTCTGCCTTTTCTAAATCCAGCTTGAACATCTGGAAGTTCATAGTTCATGTACTGCTGAAGCCTGGCTTGGAGAATTTTGAGCATCACTTTACTAGAGTGTGAGGAGAGTGCAATTGTACAGTAGTTTGAACATTCTTTGGCCTTGCCTTTCTTTGGGATTGGAACGAAAAATGACCTTTTCCAGTCCTGTGGCCACTGCTGACTTTTCCAAATTTGGTGGCATATTGAGTGCAGCACTTCCACAGCATCATCTTTTAGGATTTGAACCAGCTCAACTGGAATTCTATCACTTCCACTATCTTTGCACATGCAAGTGCAAGTGAAGTCACTCAGTCATGTCCAACTCTTGGCGCATGGACTGTAGCCTACCAGGCTCCTTTGTCCATGGGATTTTCCAAGCAATAGTACTGGAGTGGATTGCCATTTCTTTCTCCAGGGGATCTTCCCGACCCAGGGATCAAACCCAGGTCTCCTGCATTGTAGACAGATGCTTTACCGTCTAAGCCACCAGGGAATGTTTCATAAGGCCCACTTGACTTCACATTCAGGATGTCTGGCTCTAGGTGAGTGATCACACCATCATGGTTATCTGAATGGTAATAATATTATAAAGGATGGGGGGAAGAAACTGGGAATGGCCTAAATTATGTATATGCTTGTAAACTACTACAGTGGTATATAAAATGGACTTAAAGGTAAATGTATGTTGCAGATGCAAAAGCAACCACCTAAACATCATAAAATGGAGTATAATAAATACAAGAGAAAGTATAATTATATAAAATGTTAAGTTAATATCTTTGAGAGGGTATAAAAATAGGAGTGGTTAAGAAAGTAAAAAGAAAAAGTGCAATGAGTAAAAAACTTAATGTGGTTGAAATTAATACAACAAATTCAATAATGATTTTAAACATGAATAGTCCAAGTAAAAGACAGAGACTGTCAGATTCAATTAAAAAAAATGTATATGTTCTCTACAGAGAACTCATCTTAAATATATAGACACACTGATTAAAAGTAAAGTGATGGAGAGAGATCCCATTAACACTAACCCAAAAAAGCTGAATAGCTATATTAAATTCAGACAATGTTGGCTTCAGAACAGATTGCTAGAGACAAGGAAGGCCACTGATTAATAATAAAAGGGTCAATTTTCCAAGACAACATAACAATCCATAAAATGTACCCACCTAACATCAGAGAATCAAAAGATGTGAGGCAAAACTGACAGAATTGCAAGGAGAAACAGACAACCCTCTATTACAGTTGGAGAAGTTAATGCTTCTGTTTTAGTGACTGATAGATTCTAAAGGCAAATAATTAGTGAGGATATAGTTGAACAGCATTTCTATCAATCACCTTGAAATAATTTACATTGATAGAACATGTCATTCAACAGTGGAATATACATTCTCCTACAGTTCATATGGAACAATAACCAAGACAGAGAACATTCTGGGAATAAAACAGGTCTTAACAAATATAAGAGGACAGAAAATGTACAGAGTATGGTCAAATGACAATGAAAATAAATGTTATTAAATCAATAACAGAAAGCTGAAAATATAAAAATATTTAGAGATGAAGCATCATACTTCTAAATAATTCATGTCTCGAAGTTTCAAGAGATAGAAATATTGTGACATTTCAGGAAAAAAAGATATAAAAAAGGAAAAAAGATATAAAATCAATAATCTAAGTTTTCACCTTAGAAGGCTACAGAAAGATGAACAACATAACACTAAATAGAAGAAAATAAATAATAAAAATTAAATGTAAAACAGGAAACAAAAGAGAAAATCGATATAACTTAGATTCGGTTTTATGAGGAGATTGATAACGTTGATAAACTTTAACCAGGATAACAAAGAAGAAAACAGAGAAGATATAAATTACTGATATCAAAAATAAGGTCATCATTACTGATGTCTGATTCAACAAACATTAAATAGTTTAATAAGAGAATATTATAAACAACTCTACAACCACAGATTTGATAATATTCATGCAATGAATAAATTCCTTGAAAGATACTAACTACCAAAACTCACATCAAGAGAAATAGATAATCAGACTAAGTCTCTAATTCTTAATGACACTGAATCAACAATTAATAATTTTCTGAAAAAGAAAACACTTGTCCCAGGTGGTCTCAATGGTGAATTCTACCAAATACTTAAGGGGAAATGATACTGATTCTATACAAACTCTCCCAGAAAACAGAAGCAGAGGTAATACTCCTTAACTCATCCCATGTGGCCACTATTACCCTAATACCAAAACCAAGTAAAGACACTGCAAAGAATGGAAAATTACAGACCAATAAATGTAAGAATCTTTTTAAAAAATTAACAAATTGAATCCAATGATAAAAAATAATGCATAATAAACAAATGAGCATTATAATTGGCATGCAAGGCTAATCCAAAAATTAAAAATCAATGTTCCATCACATGAACATGCTAAAGCATTTGGCAAAAATCCCACACCTTTCCATGATAAAAATTTTCAGCTAACTAAGAATAAAGGAGAGTGTCCTTAATTTGGTAATGAACTTCTACAAAATGCCTACAGCACTATCTTACTTAATGATGTGAAATTGGGTGTTCTCCCTCCAAGACTGGGAACAACGCAAGGATGTTTCCTTTCACCACTCTTGTACAGCAGCGTTTTAGAAGTCCTAGCTTGTGCCAAAGGACATAAACAGAAAATAAAAGGTATACAGATTGGGAAGTAAAAATAAAACTGTTTTTCACAGATTACTTGTTTACATAAAGAAATTCCAGAGAACTGACTAAAAAAAAGCCTCCTGGAATTAATAAGTGAGTACAAATCTAACAAAATATATATAGGATATTTAGGTAGAAATCAATGCATGTGTGTAACAACATACTTTATTTGCAGTAGTATTAAACCTAAAATAACCTAAACACACCAAAAAGAGAAGAGATACATTTTATTGTGTTAATATAACAGATAACTCTACAACAATGAAGATCTATATACACCTGAAATGCATCTCAAAAAGCATAATACAAAGCAAAAGATACAAGACACAAATGAAAGTACAGTATGAATCCATTTCCATACAGCTCAAAATTTTACAAAAATTTTCTATATGGGTTATGAAAGCATTCATAGGAAGTAAAACTTTCAAGAAAACAAAGAAATTACTACACAGCTTAGATCATGATACATGATAATTGTTGGCTTGTAAAGAAGAATAATAGTACAGATAGAAGCAGAGGACAACAACAGTGTTCAGTCCCTTGAACTGAGTGGTAAACTCATAGTTATTTGGTGGTTTAGTCGCTAAGTTGTGTCTGACTCTTGTGACCTCATGGGCTGTAGCCCACCAGGCTCCTCTGTCTATGGGATTATCCAGGCAAGAATTCTGTACACTGTAGTAATCCATTAAAATGTACACGTTTTATGAACCTTTCTGCAATTACTAATTGTTGTTATAAAATAAGAACAATTTTTCAGCAAAATACTAAACCATAATGATAATAATCATAACAACAACCAGTCAATGGGCGTAAACAGCAGTATAGAGGGCAGTGATGATCAAAGAAATAGACCAGAAGAATGTAAAAAAAAAAAAAAAAGGTTTGTCTGTAGAAGAGTAAGACAGCCCTAGCAAAGGAACTTTATTTAAAGTTATACCTTAGAAAAAGTTAAGGCAGTTTCTTTCATTAACTGTGAAGCTCAGATATAGTATACGTCTTATGTTGGTCCCTAATCCCTCAGTTTTATCTATCTATTCATTTTTGGCTGCACCTCGAGGCATGTGGGATCATAACTCCAGAACCCAGTCCCTCTGCAGTGGGAATATGGAGTCTTAACCACTGGACTGCCAGGCAAGTCTGGGCGAATCCTTCAACTTGAAATGAAGAAAGTTATGCTCTTCTAAAATTCTATTTAATTGTGTGAATATCTGCTTACTTTCTACTTTAAAAATGTTTTTCCTACTGGTTTCTAGATTCAGATTAAAAATCATATATGTCATAATATTTCCAGTTATTACAGAGATTTTATATTTAAATATGCCAAAATCAAGAGAGTACAGAGAAAAGGTCATGATTCTGGGGCTAGAGGAAATGCTAATAAAGTAAACATAACAAATTTTCAAGGATTCAAATATGATTCTATTTTTCCCTAAAAAAGGAACCCGTGAATTTCCTTAATATGTTAAGTACAATGTAAATTAGGAAAAAAAGACCATCTTAAGATAAAGACAGAATCAGAAACTGAGTTAAGGTTTGATGAGTCCCGTTATCATGATCCATTAAAATCTAAAACTATCACAATAGAAACTCCATAACATTCATTATCAAGAAAATGATGAAAAGGAAAATTGTGCTTCCTTAGTTTGTAAAAATTCATATATCTTAAATTGGTACTTACCGTAAAATGACAGTGGAAAAATCATACACTATGATATAACATGAAAAACATTTTTTTTAAAGGAGAGAAAATATAAGAATGGCCATAATCATCATTTGCATTCACAATTATAAGATCTAACCTGTTCAATTAGATAATAGAATTATAAGGAAAATTTTAATATTGCTATCTTACAGATAATTTTAAGAACAACTACAAACTACTAAAACTAGTAATAACTCAGCAAAGTTGATTAGAACGTATAATGATTAAAAAGCAACATTACTATACAGGCACAATCAGCTGAAAATGTAACATTTAAAAGTCTATTAGCAAAAGCACAAAACATCATGAAGAATAAAAGAGAAATGCAAGACATACAAGGAAAATTAAAAAAAAAAACTTTATTATAGGACCGACAAAATATCATTGATAGATATACTAAAAATTTGAAAAAATAAAATATTTCTTCCCAAACTAAAATTATTTGAGCAAATGTGACTTTGGTAAAATTTATATGATTTTTCACCAAATTTCTGTATCCCAAACTGAAACAGAAGGACACAGAGTAAAGAACCAACGTTAGCCAGAGCAAATGTGAGTGAGGAATGAGAGGAATGGATTCATTCATCTTACCATCTAGCAAGACATAAGTAGAATAATTAGATTACAGCACAGTTTTTGTGTAAAGATGAATAGAATAATAAACTAAAATAGAAAATCAAGAAATACCTCTACACATAGGCGAAAGCTCTGTGTATGGCAGAGTTAGAATTTCAGTTCAATAGAAAAGGATAAATCATGCAATAAAAAAACAGTATCAGGACAGTTGATTACCAAAATGGAGGGAAAAAAAATACAACTCCAAACATAATATAGTTTCCAGACTATCCAAAAATACTTAAAAATACTTTTAAAATACTAAAAGAATACATAGAAAAATATTTTCCTTTCTTCAATATTAGAGAACAATAGCTTAAAGAATGCAAAAGAAAAAAAAGCATACACACATACATCAAAATCAAAAGAAACAACTGGTAATTCTGCCACATTAAAATGAAAACCCTTTATCTGGGTAATGAGTTCCTGTGATAGTCCCTTTACCAGAGCTTGGGGTCCTTTGTGCATATTTTTCTGTAAAAATGATTTGCTTGTTTTTGTCACTGCACTGTTCCTTAAAATTAAAGACTGAAACTTAAATATTTTGCAAAATATATTGATGAAACAACAACAATAAAGTATGCTGGATTATGGCATGCATATTGTGCGTGAAACGTTGAATATGTCAGTAACATTTATATTTAAAAACTACCTCCGTATGACCAGTGTAGGTAAGCACAGAATGCTCACAGAACGAAACTACACAAGACCCAGGAATATTCTCACCCCAAGCCATAAAGTGAAAGTGAAAGTGTTAGTTGCTCAGTCATGTCCAACTCTTTGACTCTTTGTGAATCCATGGACTATATAGTTCACCAGGCTCCTCTGTCCATGGGATTCTCCAAGCAAGAATACTGGAGTGGGTTGCAATGCCTTTCTCCAGGGGATCTTCCTGACCCAGGGACGGAACCCAAGTCTCCTACACTGCAGGCAGATTCTTTACCATCTTAGCCACCTAGGAAGCCCCAATATCATAAAAAAGGGTGCTTAGTAAGCATCTCTCCAGTACTGTCTGAGGCAATGTAGTCTTATCCAGGTCACCACTATTTTACTGGTAGATCCTCTAATGGAAGTGCTGTTTTTCCCAGGATGGGAAAGGGTCAAGTTTTCCTAGATATCTGAAAGCAGTAGGAACAATTTCACAGTTCCCAGTCTCTTTTGACTTTAGTGTGTGTAAACCACTCCTCAGTGGTAATATAATACCAGCTATGCATCCTCCTCTTAAGCCCTTCTGAATGTCAAGGGTTAGATGCAGACATTGAAGCCTATAACCTGGTTATGACCCCCACCTTGTGAATCTGTGTTTCATTTAAGAAGAAAAAATCTTATTCCCATCTCAACCCCTGAACCTAGAATATTAGTCCTTAATGAATATAGTATAGCATTATTGAAGTGAAAACATTAGCCACAGATTCTAGGCAATATGTGTGGGATCCAAAAGAATCCATGAACAACTAGGAGGCAAAATATATTTTTTAAAAACTACTATACCCTAATATGGAGAAGGCAATGGCACCCCACTCCAGTACTCTTGCCTGGCAAATCCCATGGACGGAGGAACCTGGTAGGCTGCAGTCCATGGGGTCACTAAGAGTCGGACACGACTGAGCGACTTCACTTTCACTTTTCACTTTCATGCCCTGCAGAAGGAAACTGGCAACCCACTCCAGTGTTCTTGCCTGGAGAATCCCAGGGACGGGGGAGCCTGGCGGGCTGCCGTCTCTGGGGTCGCACAGAGTCAGACACGACTGATGCGACTTAGCAGCAGTAGCAGCATATCCTAATATAAAGATTAGTAAAGGGTTTCACCAAAAAGAAAATCTGAAAGGCCAATAAGCTCTTGCACAGATTTTCAATCTTACTAATATATCAAATAAAGTCTAGTAAATACAAGGATGAGAAAGCAACCCATAGCAAATATAATATTTCATAATGTCTAAGGAATTTATTTAAAGCCTGAAACATGAAAGTTCAACAATAAAATTTCTGGAATGTTTATGTTATTTTTTAATTAAGACTTTATTTTTTAAGAGCAGTTTAAGGTTCGCAGCAAAATTGAGAACATATTTTTCATATAATTACTATTTCCAGCTCCCACACATGTATAAACTTTCCCAATAATAATATCCTCAACTGGAGTGGGACAACTATTAATAATTATGTTAATTAATTTGCTATAATTGATAAATATATAATTGACACACTGTAATTACTCCAAGTCTACGGTCTACATCACCATTCACTCTTGGTGCTTTACATTCTCTGAGTTTGGACAAATGAATAACGACATGTGTCCATCATTATGGCATCATATAGAGTATTTTCACTGGCCTAAAAATCCTCCGTGCTCTGTCTATGCACTCCCTACTTCCAAACACATAGCAACCACTAATCTTTTTTTACTGTTTTCATAAGTTTTGCTGTTTCCAGAACATCATAGAGTGGGAATCATGCAGTATGTAGCTTTTACAGATTGGTTTCCCTCCTTAGCAATATTCATCTGTCAATTATGAATAAAGCTGCTATACAAATCTGTGGGCAGTTTTGTGTGGGTGTGTGGGTGTCTGTGTGTATACCTAAACTTTCAACACCTTTGAGTAAACAGAAAAAAAGCATGATTCCTGACTCGTATGGTAAGAGTAGTTTTGTAAGGAACAAACTCTCTTCCGAAGTGGCTGTACCATCTTGCTTTCCTCCTAGCGATGAACGCGAGTCCCTGATTCTCCGCATCCTTGTCAGCATTCAGGGTTGTCAGTGCTCCAGATATGGAGTTCTGTAATAGGTGTGAAGCAGCACATCACTGTTGTTTTAATGTGCATTTTCCTTATGACACATGATGTGGAACATTTTTTCACTTTTTTTTTTTTTTTTCCTGTCTGCTTAGCTCCTTTGCTGAGGTGCCTGTTAAGGTTTCTGGCTCATTTTCTAAACCAGTTGTGCGTTCAGTGTTGGAGTTTTAAGAGTTCATTATGCATTCTGAATAACAGTCTTTTATCAGATGTGTCCCTTGAAAATATTTTCTCCCACTCTGCAGCCCGTCTTCTCATTCTCTTGACAAGTATCTTTCAAAGAGGAGAAGTTTTTATTTTTAAAGAAGTCCAGCTTATCAATTATTTTATTTGTAGATTGTTTCTTAGGCATTGTATATGAAAAAGTATCACCATACCCAATGTTATCCAGGTTTTCTCCTATGTTATCTTGTAGGATTTTATAACATTGTATGTTATACTTAGGTCTCTGATCCATTTTGAGTTAACTTTTGTGAAGCTTGTAAGTCTGTGTCTAGATTCATTTTTTACTTGTGTATGAACAGCTGTTCCAGCACCATTTGTTAAACAGACTATGTTTGCTCCATTGTATTGCTTTTGCTCCTTTGTCAAAGAGCAGTTGACTGTACTTAACTGGGCTCTACTTCTGGCCTCTTTTCTTGCCAGTACACGGATCTATTTGCCCATTCTTTCACTAACACGACACTTTCATAGTCACTGTAGCTTTACAGTAAAGGCTTCCCAGGTGGCGCAGTGGTAAAAAGAATCCACTTGCCAATGCAGGCGACACAAGCGATGCAAGTTCGACCCCTGGGTTGGGAAGGTCCCCTAGGGTAGGAAATGGCTACCCACTCTAGCATTCTTGCTTGGAAAATTCCATGGTCAGAGGAGCCTGGAGGGCTACCGTCCATGGGGTTCCAAAAGTCAGACACAACTGAGAACAGCATAGTCTTAATAGTAAAACTTGAAATTGGGTATCATCGGTCCCTCAACCTTGTTTTTCTTCAATATTGTGTTGGTTATTCTAGGTCTTTTTTATCTCAATGTAAATGTTAGAATCAGTTTATGAAGAGCCATGAAATTAGTTTTGGGATTTTGATTGGAATTGCATTGAATCTATAGATCAAGTTGGCAAGTAATGACATCCTGACAATATTGAGTCCTCCGATCAATGAACATGGAATATCTACTTTTATAACTGTATGTTTATATTATTTTTATATCTAACTTGCATGAGACCCTTTTACATGCTCCAGAATTTATAATATTTGGATCACTTAAAGGATTAAATTACATATTTGGATTTGAGATAAAATATAATTTGTATAATTTTAATCAAAGATTTTGATGTTTATTCTTATTTTTGAGTTTTAGTAAACTTCTATTTATTCAGAATGATCATGGGTTGCTGGTTAATTTATATTCCAGTGAAGTAAAATTTCTCTATGTCCTAAGCAGAGACTACTAATTTGCAAGGAATTGCAGCATATCAAAACACACTTAACACTGAAAAAGAGAAACACAATATGTATATATAAGTTACCACTTCTCATACAGATTTCTCAAGCCTTGGAATTGCCATTCTTATGATTTTAATGTATTTGATCTGTGTATTTTTAAAGTAAATTCCTGATATTTGCTGTTTCTTATACGAGTACCATGCATAAAAGTGCCTTGTAAAATGCATAAATAAGTGGCCTTTTGGTTTATTTGAAGTAGATTAAATAAGAGTTTCTCATGTAGTACTACATCTTATAGAGTTACTGCTTTCTGGACTTATTTCTGAAGGTGACTCAAGAAATATCCTGAGAAACAAAAGCATAAAAACCTCTATTTGAGCAAAACACTTGCCTGAGTCTAGAGCAGAGATATCATTTCTGAGATTTAAAATACATGAGAGCAAAATATTACTTGTTCACATGGATATCATGTGGCAAAAATAAATGCTAAAGATACTAACAAGAATGGGTAAGGATGTTAGATTGATGATTGCTAGATTATTACTGGATATTTTCTTCAATATCTTTCTTATTTATCATCTTTTCATAACAGAGTAGTATAGATCTCTTTTTATAAAAACCCTTGGTACAACTGAATGTGGAATCACATGGATTCTGTCCCTAAGCATTAGAAATCAGGAATAGTACTGTGAAACTTCCAATAAAAAATAGCAAAGTATTGCTAAAGAGGTTTAAAGAATTTCTCTGTATCTTTAATAAAAGCTACTTGTATGTTATGATGAATATAGGACAAACCCAAGTGACTCAGATACTGGATGTATGCCAGGCTCACTATTATGTGACTCATTCCTGGATACCAGTTTCCAGAATGAGGATATTTACATGTAACTGCATCAATAAAATCCATGAATAATATAGGTCCACTCTCATTATCACTCTAATTGCTACATACAGAGTCATTCTTTAAGTAAATCTGATCTAAAATTTTGAGATTCTACCATTTCACTTCAAGATGCATATAATAAATAAAGAAAAGTACTTCAAAATACAATCCTAATAAAATGAAAACATTTTGTTAAATTATATATAAAATGTTTTGTCTGTATTTCTGTTTCAGTCCTCTTTCTTAAGTAGAGGATTCTTATTATGGAAAAGTGTATCTTTCTGTCTCTTGATAAATAATGGGTGCATATTTTCAATTGCAAATTATTTCTGTGTTAGAATCAGTGTTAGTAGGTATTGAAATAATCTAAGAGGCACTCATTTGCCTGTAATGGAATACTATCTTCAAGACATAAATAAGTAGGCAGGTATTAAAAAGTTATTTGTTTTCTAGATATTAAACAGTGTGTTAAGGCTCAGGATTTAGCACAGTAATCCATATTTGCATGCAAGTGATCACAAAGAAAGCCAGATTCTTATTACGGATTTAGAACTGTCTGATACTAACAGGAATAGTCACCTTAAAACAAAAGTTGCTTTTACCTCAGCACCAAAGTTTTCACCTCAGTTGCTAAAACTTATTTGCCTGGTCTTTCACCATATACACACACAGAAAATGTGTTTTTATGTTAAGTAAGTTATATCTTGAATAGTCCTAACAGCCCGTTAATTAATAAGACAAATGACCATGCTGCAAGGTCACAGTTGTCATTCATACAGCTTTACATATGTAAACAGGGGTGATGGAAGGTTATCATTTAGAGGAACCCAATTGAAAAGCAGAGACATTACTTTGCCAACAAAGGTCCGTCTAGTCAAGGCTATGGTTTTTCCAGTGGTCATGTATGGCTGTGAGAGTTGAACTGTGAAGAAAGCTGAGCGCCGAAGAATTGATGCTTTTGAACTATGGTGTTGGAGAAGACTCTTGAGAGTTCCCTGGACTGCAGGGAGGTCCAACCAGTCCATCCTAAAAGAGATCAGCCCTGGGTGTTCATTGGAAGGACTGATGCTAAAGCTGAAACTCCAATACTTTGGCCACCTCATGCGAAGAGTTGACTCATTGGAAGAGACTCTGATGCTGGGAGGGATTAGGGGCGGGAGGAGAAGTGGACGACAGAGGATGAGATGGCTGGATGGCATCACTGACTCGATGGACGTGAGCCTGAGTGAACTCCGGGAGTTGGTGATGGACAGAGAGGCCTGGCGTGCTGCGATTCATTGGGTCGCAAAGAGTTGGACACAACTGAGCGACTGAACAAAAGTGAACTGATACATTACCTCCTGCTTGTCTGCATTCCCAGTGGTGTGCCTTATTTATTTCCTCTCGGTGATAAAATACCTTCAGCACCATTGGTGTTCTTAAACATTCTATTAACAGATATTAAATACCTTTGTGTCAAAAACATATCATCCAAGTTAAATGTACAAAGTTAGCAGTTTTCAAAATCAAGTCTCTAGGTTTTCTTATATTACTAATATTTTCAGCTAGTAATGATATGTCTCTAAGGTCTCTGATTTTTACACGTTTCCATGTAGTTCTGAGTATATATTTTAATATCTCCTCCCTTCATGTATGTCATTAGCAGCATTAACTTGCTGTTTATGATCAATATAGCATATCATTTTCTCCCAGTCTGTGAGTTTCTTCATGGTAAAATGAATTTTTTCTAACAGAAGCCTTTGTACTGCCAATTTTTCCCCTTTCTGTAAAGCCTCCCACACACTACTTAATATTGATGGAGAGATGCCTGGGTATACCCAGAGAATTCTAAATCTGACATATGTTAAAATACTCCTAGTGCATAGCACAGTGATTCAAAAGAGGTGAACTGCATAGCCAGTGGAACAGGGTGCTCGTCACAATAAACTGTATAAGGTTGGGTCCATATAAACTGGATTTTTTCCAATGAGTTGCTTAGCCAATGCTTTGCCATTAAGATTGCTGCCATGCATCTAATGTGGGTTGCCAGAAGTACTCTCCACATGACATCAATTCTTCTGGCCCTAAATGTAAAGTAATCATTATCTCCTAAAGCAAAGCATTTCTTCAGACCTCTTCCCAGGACTCTTCACAGTAAGAGCTATAGTATTTGCAACCCACAGGGCCAACGGTAACAGTAGACACAGCAGAGGCATTTCTACATCAAATACTGCCAGCTAAGACATTTTTAATTTTGGTGTCAGTACTTAAGGGCTTTAGGGAGAACAATGCATTCTCTCACTAGCTTCTGGAATTTTTATCTAAATGAGACAAGGCATCAGCACATTAACAATAGTCCAAGGCTGAAACCTATCTCTGAGGCCCAGACAAACTCCACCTCTAATAAGAATTACGCTGGCATAATCTCAGATACAGGTAAGCTCTTTTTTCCCTGAACATCGGTGTAGCTTTCCTTCACTGTTTATCTTTTGCTAGTTCTTTCTGCATTGTAGACTTCCCTGGTGGCTCAGACGGTAAAGCATCTGCCTACAGTGTGGGAGACCTGGGTTCGATCCGTGGGTCAGGAATATCCTCTGGAGAAGGAAACGGCAACCCATTCCAGTACTCTTGACTGGAGAATCCCATGGATGGAAAAGCGTAGTATGCTACAGTCCATGGGGTCCCAAAGAGTCGGACACGACTGAGCGATTTCACTTCACTTCACTTCTTCTGCATTGTAATGCCCTTACTTCTCTTGAAAGGAAGTGAAAGTCTCTCAGTCATGTCCAGCTCTTTGCAACAGTCCATGGAATTCTCCAGGCCAGAACACTGGAGTGGGTGTGTGTGAGTGTGAGTGTGAAAGTCGCTCAGTTGTGTCCAACTCTGCGACCCCATGGAGGAAAGAGTTCATGGAATTCTCTAGGCCAGAATACTAGGGTGGGTAAACTTTCCTTTCTCTAGGGGATCTTCCCAACCCAGGGATCAAACCCAGGTCTCCTGCATTGTAGGCAAATTCTTTATCAGCTTCTCCTACTGAGCTACAATTATTTTTAGACCAAAATTTTAGTTAGATTCATTTGTATCTGCTTCATAATAGCAAGGATGGCTCTTGATCTGCCATGGATCACAAAACAAGACCCTGAAGAATGATGCTGAGCTAAGAAGGGAGGTAGGGCAGCAGTATAAGGGCGCAGGAAAAGCAGCCACCCACTGTGAAGGGTGAGCCTGAAGTAAGAAGGGGTCCTGCTATGAAAAGAGGGAAATGCAAAAACAAATGAAGAGATCTAATAGCTGATGTTAAAACTTAAAAATTTTGTTCTAGTTGATGTCATCAGAACCTTTATTTTCTACAATAAAAGCAAAATAATGTTCATGTTTTACATAATAGAAGCTTTCTGTGCCTTGGACTTAACACTCATATTTAAACATTTGAACATTCATATTTAACATACACCATTGTCAGTACAGACATAACCACATTTAGGCCACTACTTGCAAAGCTATTAGTTCTAGAATTAAAAGGCCTAGCTCTTGTCCGAAAATCAGAGTTTCAGGAACTTTGTAACAAAGTCATGAATGTCATTAGGAAAACTGTCTCTGTAAGTCACTAAAGAAAGGCAAACAACAAAAGAAAAACAACAAAAAGACCCAAGTTGACAGACAGGCAAAATATAAGCACTAATTTTTCAGTAACATTTCCTGTCTGTGGCAATTTCCTTTGATACCCTAGTGATTATTACAGATCTCAGAGACTTTTTCTCTCTTAAAACACACACACACACACACAGGTGTGGGGAGGGAGGGGCTCTATGCCTGTTTTCACAGTGCCTTAAAAAAAAAAAATAGGAGACACAATATTGAGCAAAATGGACATGGGCTGTGACTTTACAGGGCTTTCATCCTGGAGGAGAAGTCAGTTTTAGTCAAGAGATGTCAGTGAGACATGATGTCAATGAATTAGTTATACGATGCTGAGAGACCCTAAAATACAAGGGGATGATCTTGTCAGGTGGAGCAAGAAAGGGTTCCTTCAGGAAGCAAATACTGTGTTGAGAAACTAGGCAAAAAGGAGATGGGAGTGGTTATCCCACTTACAGAGAATCAACCATGTGCACAGATCTCAGTGGAGGTCACATGACAGGGAAGAAGCCCTGAAAGGCATGTGGGATGCAGAGGAGGAAGGGAGCATCATGTGGGCTGAGCTGGAGGCATTTATAAAAAGTGTTCACCCATGGGAGTGTTGTAAGCCGTGATAAAACTTGGTCTGCATTCTAAGGGGAATGGTCTTTAGAGAGGTGTGTCATCTCAATTTTCTATTTTGTAAAGCTCTATTTGCTACCTATGGAGACAGAATAACTGTATCAGTGCAAGTGAGCAGATAATTCAGGAGGCCTCTGGAGTAGCCCAGGGGAGAAATTTTGGTAAGACCAGGGTACAGATGGTCCCAACTGGAGAAAAGCAGATGAATTTAAGAAATATTTTGGTAGGTAAATATGACCAGATTAGGTGGTGGAATTGTGGAACACAAGAGTGAGGAGACAGATGATTCTTATTTTGCTTCAGGTATAAGATGATGTCATTTACTGAGCTCAAGTCTATTAAAAAAGCATGTTTGTAGATGGCCAAGAGCTTAGTTTGCGACATGTTAAATTAAGGCACTTAGGTGATTAGACATATCAATTGGGAAATGACTGGCACTAAGTAAATAAATAAATGAAAGTCAATATAAAGCTTTTTATTCTCCCTTCTTTTCATACTGAGCATTGCATGATGTACCTCTCTGCTCTACCTTTCAGGATTATTGAACCTAATTCATGTATTTACTTCAGTGTGTCACTCTGTCCTATCAATAAACCTAATTCTCTATGTTTTTGTGGCTCAAGCATCTGGAATTATTTCAAGTGTCAATGATTTCAATGATTTAGCCATACCTATATGGGTAAAGATATATGTATATACGTGAAGTTAAAAAAAAATAAAACACTGATTGAGAGCATATTCAAATTTTTAAAGCTACCTCATATTTATATTACATATTTAATGTCATTAAGCCTACCTTTGTAGAAGGAAATGGCAACCCACTCCAGTATTTTTGCCTGGAGAATCCCACGACAGAGGAACCTGGCGGGCTGCAGTCCATGGGTTGCACAGAGTCCGACACGACTGAAGTGAGGTAGCACAGCACAAGGGTACCTTACTCTTTAGAAGGCATACTAGCCTTGTACCTATCATTGCTGCTATGAGTATATTAAATTATGTTTAGGAAATCAGTCCTGAATATCCATTGGAAGGACTGATGCTGAAGCTGAAACTCCAGTACTTTGGCCACCTGATGCGAAGAACTGACTCATTGGAAAAGACCCTGATGCTGGGAAAGATTGAGGGTGGGAAGAGAAAGGATGACAGAAGATGAGATGGTTGGATGGCATCACCGACATGATGGACGTGAGTTTGAGTAGGCTCTGGGAGTTGGTGATGGACAAGAAAGCCTGGTATGCTTGGAGTCCATAGGGTCACAAAGAGTCAGACACGACTGAGCGACTGAACTGAACTGAACTGATATATTTACACAGGCACATACATCTCCTCTTCAGACACTATTCTTTATTCTTTCAATTTATCTGTGCTTTAGCTAAACAAGAACAGCAAAAACTGATAAAAGCATTCTCTTCTGATCAAAACTAACTGAAAAGGCCACAGTGAGAAAATAACCATCATAATACCACCACCTCAACTGACCTGCGCTAATAACAAACAGGCCTTCCATTATCTCATTCTTTTACTACTTCTCCATTCATTACTTCCACTAAGAAAGTTCCCAGTATCCCATTTAGTTTTTTAAAGGGATTTTAATGGATGTGCTATGAATTTTCAATGAGCTATTTGAAATTTGAGGAACCTAATTAGGAATGTATTTACTTTCTCTTTTTTAAGTGCGATTAATTCCATGCAAGACTTTTAGCCTAATGTTACTCCAAAGGAAAAAATAAAATGGAAAAGGAGGTTCTACTTTTACAGACTAATGGACTGGCAATTAAAAAAATTGAATTAAACATTAACTCAGAAGAGTCGTTTTCAATATATAAATTATTTCTGTTTAGCCTTCTATTGCCAGGTTAATTAAGTAAATCCCTTTGGCCTTGATTATAGCCATTAGTAAATGAAAATGTAGTTGAATTCACTAAGTCTTGTGATTTACACTAGGGAATCTACATCAGTAAATACATTTCCTTGGCTAACAGCTTTCATAAAGTCTGATGTTTATTTAGAAAACGTCAACCTTATCCGTGAAAAACAAAAATTAATTAATTATATAATTCATTGTTTGGGCGGGTAAACTCTCTGCAGCTTCTTGTGGGGTTGCCTTTGGGAAACAAACCCCAGGTAGTCCACATCTAAAAAAATGTGTCCAATCACCTCAGGCTCAGAGAATATCCTCAACTTCTTTAAGAGAAGAAAAAGGTGGAAAATTTAGAATGTCTTCCTCAAGTTGTTTTATATAAAAAAAAAAGCTTAAGGACAAAAGCAACGAAAGCAATTCTTAAGATAAACGAATAAATCATGTACATAAAGAGCACAAAATAATAAAATATACATAGAAAAAAACCTACACTAAAATAATGATTTGTAATCTATCTTCTGTATATTCAGATTCATCATTTTATGCTACAGTTAGAGTTATAATGAATTAACCTCAACATAACCCAATACATTCTTCTGTTTATGTCTTAAAAGTAGTCCTTCTATATTACTTTCAGTACACTAGCAACGATATACTGACGGCCTGTTTTAAATCTTATACAAGGGTAACACTATGATTCAGAAATAAATTCTTAACAGTCTCTATATTCTCTAAGGACACAGACCTGTCTAAGCTGTAATACGTTGCAAAATAAAAGTAAGGTTATTAAGTATCTCCTACTCATTCCCTTCAAGGAAATTTCAATTGCCAAGCACCGAATTATTAGGACAATCTAGGTTACATCAAATTTTGCTATCTGTAAAAATATACCAATAATCATTTTCTGTATGGTCATAATGTGATACAAATATACCGTGAACAGCAGCAAGAGGCACTTAAATCAAGAGTTTTGGAGAAGTAAAAAACAAATATTCTAAATTTAAACCAAATAAACTAGAAAAATGGCAAAAAGACAGAATCTAACATATGGACCAGGAAAGTTTAAAGTTCAAAATAAACTGTCTTTACTATCAAACACTGTGAATATAAATAATCATGTAATTAATGTATTTACCTGATTTATCCAGCAACTAGAAAGAAGAGAGATAAACACGTAGTTGGGAATTTGGTTTTGGGTGGTATACACAATACATTATGCTATATAATTTGCAAACTCTTCATGTCCCTCTTTTTCCTTTAATTTTCCTACATGGGATTTCCCTTGTCCTTAAGTTTTTCTGAATGCATATGTATAGGCTGCCATAACTCTCCCTTCAGTGACACAGAGAACATGTCATTCAATAAATCAACCAATCAAGAAAAGTACTATTTCTAGCACCAGTCCCTTACCTTCTATGAAGCAACAGGGATCACAGACCTGGAAGGAGTACTAGAGTTTCAAGAATCAAAAACCAGGGATTTTATTCCATCTTCATAACTCATCAGCTAAGGAACTTTGATAAAATACTTGGTCATTATGAATCTATTTATTCATGTGCAACCATTATCATGCTAATCTCTCCCACATCTATGACTCAAGACTGCAAATACAATTTGTGATAACACAAGCGAAATCTCAAAAAAATTTTTGAATATTCCGTAAAAGTATAGGTTAGCAACATCATTGCGGTAGAAGTTGTATCTCCAAAAAGACAAGACTCAAAAAATAAAAGAAATGTTCAGTGATGAATAATATTGGCTTTTAATTTGTATATTAATTAGCAAGATTTCTAGTTAGCCTCACCTAAAGTGTTTTTAAACTCACTGGCAATGACCAAACTGAATGTGATCAACTTACTTCTGGAGCCTGAAGAGTTCTTCACTGCAGAGAAGGAGTCAGCACTCTGCCTGGCTGCTGCAGAAGACGGACAGGGTGAAAGCATCTCCAAAGTTGATTTTTAGGATGGCAACAGAAGTAAGGGTGCTCAGCTACTACATATCTTCCCAAACACCTGGCAGAATGGTTACAGGGACTCTTCAAAGGAGACAAGAACAAAAAAAAAAGCATATCAAAATATGCTAATGATGTATCTTTGAGAAATATGGTTGCTGTTAACTGTGTGATCAATTTCAATCTCTATCAGGAATATCACTAAATGGAACTTAAATATTCATAGATTTGCATAATAAGGCTTTCCAGCGGAATCTGGAATATGCTCTGATTCTAATAAATAGGTCAGTAGTCTGCTTTTCACTTTTGAAAGTTTTCTTATCTCATAATTGAAAATAGTTTAAACAGCTGAACATCAAAGTTCAATTTTCTTTATGTTTCAGTGAATTCAACTTGAAGGCTATTGCTAAATACTAATCATCCCTATTAAGTATCAGAAATCCTACAGTGGAGATACAGCAATGAATGAATGAATCTCATTAGTCTTGTCCTTATGGAGTTAAACAGGGCTTCCCTTGTAGATCAGCGGGTAAAGAATCCACCTGCAAAACAGGAGACCCCAGTTCAATTCCTGGGTCGGGAAGATCTGCTGCAGAAGGGATAGGCTACCCATTCCAGTATTCTCAGGCTTCTCTGGTGGCTCAGCTAGTAAAGAATCTGCCTGCAATGCAGGAGATCTGGGTTGGGAAGATCTCCTAGAGAAGGGAACGGCTACCCACTCCAGTATTCTGGCCTGGAGAATTCCATGGATTGTATAGCCCATGGGGTCACAAAGAGCTGGACATGACTGAGTGACTTTCAGGAAGGGTGGCAATGAGGAGATACCCCTCATCCAAGGTAAGGAGCAGTGGCTGTGCTTTGCTGGAGCAGCCATGAAGAGATACCACACGCCCAAGGTAAGAGAAACCCAAGTAAGATGGTAGGTGTTGCAAGAGGGCATCAGAGGGCAGACACACTGAAACCATACTCACAGAAAACTAGTCAATCTAATCACACTAGGACCACAGCCTTGTCTAACTCAATGAAACTAAGCCATGCCCGTGGGGCAACCCAAGACGAGCGGGTCATGGTAGAGAGGTCTGACAGAATGTGGTCCACTGGAGAAGGTAATGGCAAAGCACTTCAGTATTCTTGCCTTGAGAACCCCATGAACAGTATGAAAAGACAAAATGATAAGATACTGAAAGAGGAACTCCCCAGCTAAGTAGGTGCCCAACATGCTACTGGAGATCAGTGGAGAAATAACTCCAGAAAGAATGAAGGGATGGAGCCAAAGCAAAAACAATACCCAGCTGTGGATGTGACTGGTGATAGAAGCAAGGTCCAATGCTGTAAAGAGCAATATTGCTAGGAACCTGGAATGTCAGGTCCATGAATCAAGGCAAATTGGAAGTGGTCAAATAAGAGATGGCAAGAGTGAATGACGACATTCTAGGAATCAGTGAACTAAAATGGACTGGAATGGGTGAATTTAACTCAGATGACCATTATATCTACTACTGCGGGCAGGAATCCCTCAGAAGAAATGAAGTAGCTATCATGGTCAACAAAAGAGTCCAAAATGCAGAACATGGATGCAATCTCAAAAAT